>NW_026988473.1:45165833-45793750 GCF_030222135.1 Aotus nancymaae
TGGATATCAAGGAATGGCTGTATTTGAATCAAGCCCACCAGCTAATGGAAAATAGTCTCTTTTACACAGTCAACTGATTATAGACATTAATCACATCTAAAAAAATACTTTCACAGAAAGATCTAAAGTGATTTATAGATTCAATGCTATCCCCATCAAGCTCCATTGGCTTTCTTCACAGAATTAGAAAAAACTACTTTAAATTTCATATGGAACCAAACAAGAGCCATATAGCCAAAAAATCCTAAGCAAAAAGAACAAAGCTGGAGGCTTCACACTACCTGACTTCAAATTATACTACAAGGCTACAGTAACGAAAACACCATGGTACTAGTACCAAAACAGATATAGAGACCAATGAAACAGAACAGAGGCCTCAGAAATAACACCACGCATCTACAACCATCTGATCTTTGACAAACCTGACAAAAACAAACAATGGGGACTGGATTTTCTATTTAATAAGGTATTGGGAAAACCGGCTAGCCATACACAGAAAACTGAAACAGGACCCCTCCTTACATCTTATACAAAAATTAGCTCAAGATGGATTAAAGATTTAAACATAAGACCTAACACTATAAAAACCCTAGAAAAAAACCTAGGCAATACCATTCAGGACATAGGCATGGGCAAAGACTTCATGACTAAAACATCAAAAGCAATGGCAACAAAAGCCAAAAGTGACAAAAGGGATCTAATTAAAGTAAAGAGCTTATGCACAGCAAAAGAAACTACCATTAGAGTGAACAGGCAACCTACAAAATGGAAGAAAAATTTTCCAATCTATCCATCTGACAAAGGGCTATAAAGAACTTAAACACATTTATCTATAAAGAATTTAAACACATTTACAAGAAAAAAACAACCCCAGCAAAAAGTGGGCAAAGGATATGAAAAGACACTTTTCAAAAGAAGACATTTATGCAGCCAAAAAATATATGAAAAAAGTTCATCATCACTGGTCATTACAGAAATGCAAATTAAAACCATAATGAGATACCATCTCATGCCAGTTAGAATGGCAATCATTAAAACATCAAGAAACAACAGATGCTGGAGAAGATGTGGAGAAATAGGAATGCTTTTACACTTTTGGTAGGAGTGTAAAGCAGTTAAATCATTGTGGAAGACAGTGTGGCCAATTCCTCAAGGATCTTGAAATAGAAATACCATTTGATGCAGCAATCCCATTACTGGATATATACCTAAAGGATTACAAATCATTCTACTATAAAGACATATGCACAAATACGTTTATTGCAGCATTGTTTACAATAACAAAGACTTGGAACCAACCCAAATGCCCATCAGTGATAGACTGGATAAAGAAAATGTGGCACATTTACACCATGGAATACTATGCAGCTGTGAAAAAAAAGGATGAGTTCATGTCCTTTGCGGGGACATGGATGAAGCTGGAAACCATCATTCTCAGCAAACTAATACAAGAACAGAAAACCGGCACCACATGTTCTCACTCATAAGTGGGAGTTGAACAATGAGAACACATGGACACAGGGAGGGGAACATCACACACTGGGGTCTGTTAGGAGGTGGGGGGCTAGGGGAGGGATAGCATTAGGAGAAACAACTAATGTAGATGACAGGTTGATGGGTACAGCAAACCACCATGGCACATGTATACCTAAGTAACAAACCTGCATATTCTGCACATGTACCCCAGAATTTAAAGTAAAAAAAAAAAAAAAACAGAAACAGACCAGATGAGACAAAAGCAAAACAAACAGAAGGTAGAAGACAAACTCAACTATATCAGAAATTACATTAAATGTATAAGGATTAAGCACTTCAATTAAAGATGAAAATGGTCAGGCTGTCTAAAAAAATGCTAACTATATGCTGTTTGTAAATATGAAAGTTACAAAATGGGAAAAGATATACTATAAAAACACTAACATAATACACATAGTATAGCTATATAGTATCAGATAAGCAGACTTTAATATACATAGTATTACTAGTGATAAAGGACATTTCAAGATCTGAAAGTAGATCAAGTCAACAGTGAGAAAAAAAACCCTAAATTTTAAATACACCTAATAGCATAGTTTCAAAATATATACAACAGAAATAAAGAACTCAAAGGAGAATTTGACAAATTTATATAACTGTATAATTTATATCTCTCAGTAGCTGATAGAAAAAGCAGTCAAAAAATACAGTGTATATGAGATTTTAACAACATAATTAAGCATCTTGACCCACTCGGCCTATATACAAGGTTACATGCAACAACTCCAGAATATACAATCTTTGAAGGATACATGGACTATTCACCAAAATAGATCATATGCTAATCATAAAGCAATTCTCAATAAATTTCCAAGAATTGGAATCACTGAGAGTATTTATCTAACCATGGCGAAAATAAATTTAAGATCAATAATAGAAAAATATTTGGAAATTTAGCAGTATATACCTAAATAAACCATGTATCGAAGAAACAATCATAAAGAAAATAAAATATATTTTCAACTGAAAATTAAAATATGACATCAAAATTTGTGAGCTGTAGTTAAAAACCATTATTTTTAAAAAGTTGTTATAGCTTTAAATATATATATATTTGAAAAAAATGAAAGGTTGGGAATCAGTTACCTCAGCCGCCATCTCAAGAAGCTAGAAAAAAGGACATAAATTAAATCCAAAAAAAGGAGAATAATAAAATAATAACAATAGAAATTAATGAAATAGTATAGAGAAAATCAACAAAGCCAAAAGCTGGTTGTTTGAGAAGATTAATACTATTCACAATCCCCTAGCAAGACTGAGCAAGATAAAAGAGAGAAAATACATATTATCAGTATCCAGAATAAAAAGTGATATACCACTAGACATTCTAAAGACATTAAAAGATAATAAGAGAATATTATGAATATTTTGTGCCAATAATTTTGACAATTTTGATAAAATGTATAAGTTTCTTATATAAGACAAGCTACCAAAATTTACACAAGAGGAAATGGAAAATCTGAATAGTCCTGTATCTGAATATGTAACTTAAATCCCTCTCACAAAGGAAGCTCCAAGAAGGAAGAAATATAACTAATCAAACAGAAACTTTTTCAGAGAAAAAAGAAAGAAAAAATTTTTCCCAATGTATCTAATGAAACTAGTAGAATCCCACAAAAAATTATAAGGACATCACCAGGAAGGCAAAGTACAAACAAATGTCATAAATATAGCTGTAGTAATCCTAAACATCAAGAAAAGTAAATAAAAAATCATCAGTGTGGAAAAAATGACGATCATGATCAAATGGTATTTATTTAAGGAACATAATATTGGTTTTACCTCCAAAAATCAATGTATTAACCACAATAACAGAATAAAAGAGAAATACCATATAATCATCTAAATAGATTTTTTTAAAGAATTTGATATAACTTAACAATCTTCTTAATACAAACTCTCAGAAAACTAGAATGAAGAGTTCATTCTTAATATGAAAAAAGATACATATAAAAAATCCCACTGTTAATATCATAATGAAGGCCTTTGCTCTTGAGTTTATAGACACAATGAGGATGTTCACTATCCTCAATCAGTTCTTTTCAATATCACTCTGGATTTCAACAAATGTTTTCAAGGAATTTCAACATCAATAAAGCCTAAGGATTTTACTTAGCTTCCTGTGAATTTGGTTATTCAGAAATGAGAAACATTTCCATGAGTTCTATTTCAGTTTTCTTTTTTACAGACAGACTAATTCATCCTGTGATGAGCTGTTAGCTTTTATCTGGACAGTCTTTGTTGCCATCTGCTGGTGATCAGCTGCTCTACCTGAGATCTACCCTCCACCTTAGAAAGGGAAGGAATGGGGAGAACCAGCCATCAGAAATTGAACTGACTGAAAGGGAAGGAGAAAGTGTAAGAAAGAGCAAGTCTAAAACCTCCTAACACGTTAGGGCACCTACTGTATTCCAGCCCCCATGCTAGGTCTTCACACACTCACTAACTAGAAGCAGTAGAAATACTACTTAAGAAAATGGAGCCTGGAGCCAAATTATCTGGATTTTAAAGGTCAGCTTTACTATTTACTAGTTTATGACTTGTAACAAATTATTTAACCTTCCTTGTTTTAGTTTCCTCACAGATTGTTGTGAGGATCAAAATCATCAGTCAACTATTTACAACAGTAACCAGCACACAGTCAACACTAAACAAAATACATGTATTTCACAATTATTCCAACTAATGAAAGCTATTGTTGCATCTTGTGGATCAGGACATAATATAAAAAAGATTTGCACAAAATCATACTTTGGAAAATAGGTTGGCAGTTTCTCAGAAAGTTAAGTATAGATTTATGACACCAGCAATCCCATTTCTAGGTATATGCCCAAGAGAACCAAAAACACATGTTCACACAAAAACTTATGCATGAATGTTCACGTATAAGCGCATTATTCTCATAGTCACACTAGCCAAAAACTGGAAACACCTCAAATGTCCATCAACTGATAAATGGATATACAAAATGTGATATTGCTATATAATGAAATATTATTCAGCCTTAAAAAGGACTAAAGTACTAATATATTCTACAATATGGACAAACCTTGAAAACATAATGCAAAGTAAAAGAATTCAGGCACAAATGGCCACACATTATATAATTTTATTTATATGAAAGTTCCAGAAAGTAGATTAGTGACTGCCTAATTGAAAAATCATGTTTATGTAAAAAAACTATATTAAAATATTTTGGTATGTTTACTCATAATTGTCCAAAATTGAAAGCAATGAATATTTACTTCAAAAGGTGACTGGATAAGCAAACTGTCATATATCCACACAATAGAGTACTATTTGTCAATAAAAAGGAATGAGCTACTGATACATGTAAGAATGTGAATCCTCAACGCATTTTGCTAAGTGAAGGAAGCCAGACCCAAAAGACTACATATTGTATGACTCCATTCATATGACATTATGGAAAAGGCAAAACTATAGAGACAGAAAACAAAACAGTTGTTTCCATGGGTTGGGGAAGTGTAGAATGTTTAACTGCAAAAGGGACACACAAGAGAATTTTAGACTATTACACCACCCTGGGTTGGTAAATATATAACTATTCATATATCAAAACCCTTAGAACTGCGTATCACAAAGTGTGAACTTGAACGTATGTAAGTTTTGAAAAACCAACTAGGATGTTGAAGGATCCTAGATTAAACCACAGACAGTGAAAAATGAATCTAACTCTGTTACAAATTGATAACACAAGCTCACTGAAGTGGGTGGGGAAAAAACTGACCTAAGTAACTTTGGAAATTTTAATTCTAAAGACAAAAATAATTGTACATTAACACTGTGCTCTAATTCAAAAGTCTTTCATGGAAGAGAAACTTATTACAAATAGGTTACAATTGTTAAAATGGTTACAAATAGGTTAACAATTCTGAAAGTGCTTTAGTTATATTAGGGGTTGAACAAATAAGCAAATAAATGGTAGATAATGGTAGCTAGGTTTCTCAGTGTCAGAGAAAGAAGTTACAAATAAGCAAGTGAGGAAGGTTACAATGAATCCTGTGCTACTGGATTAAAACTGAAGACATGAGTATGAATTTATGTTTAGTTTAAGATTAGATAGATAGAGAGAGAGAGAGATGATAGATAGAATTACCAATATGTGTGCATCTGCCCATCAATATACATATATATTCCCTGAAATGTATGCTGAGAGGGTCAACAATAACACTTTAAAAGCAATGAGCATATAACATCCAAAAATGGAAAACAAGCTCTTGGAGAAATAGCTGATTCTAGGGCCAGTACAGGGAAAATACAGCATGAGCCTGGAGCATCTTGTAGTGCCAGAAAGCAAGGAAGTACTCAGGAAAATGCAGGCATGTTCAAAGGGCACCAGGTCTTAACCTAAAAAAGCTCCCAATGGCCAAAGCTAGATCAATTTGAGTAGTAAAATAAGCAATGTAGTACTGGATCATAACTTAAATTATAAAACAAATGAATCCATACTGACATAGAGAAATGTATTAATAAATAAAAAATTCTTACAGATTAATTACAAATAATATATGTAAATGCCATCTTCCTAGAGTGTCCAACTGCTTAGGTCTGAAGGTCCCTGTACTGTCATCCAACGGCCTGTCAATTGAGTTACACAGATGACAACATTGCAGGCTGTCTTCTGGGTAGGGATGCTGATGCAAGGTGGAGAAACACAAGAAGACCTGTCAGAAAGCCTGGTTGTAGGAGCCTGCCCCATAGGATCATGATAGTAATGTAAAAGAAAGGATGATGAGTCTCTAAGGTTAGGAGAGACCAAAGAAGAGGAGCCTAACCTCTGGGACCTTCATAAAAAGAACTAATGTCTGAGTTGCATCGCTTAACCAATTAAGTGTTTCTCCTAAACAAAATTATCAACAAAAAAAAAAAAAGAGGATCACAGGGGTCACTGGAGGAAATTATCATGCCAACCTCTGCTAGGAGTCTTCCAAAGAATGTTACAGAAAACCCAGAACCCAGTGAGATTCCTGGTTCCTGCCTATCGGGCATATGCTGAAATCCTGCTATTCCCATCCAAAAATTACAGTTTCTTCAATGCCAGCAAAAGGTTAATGACAAAGGCTGGAAGAATTACAGTGAAAGTGAGAATTACTCCCAGACCCACTGTGTGGCATGTAGGGAGTCTCTAGAAGCTATACCCCAAGGACAGGCATCAAACACACTTCCATGAGAAAATTAAAAGTCCCCAAAGTGTTAGTTATATGACGAAGCCCAGAAAAAAAGTCTGGCATCCTCTTTCAGAAATGCTTACCTGCTCCTCAGCACACCAGTTGTTGCTGCTTGAGCTGGTTCACAGGAACCATCTGCCAAGTTTGGGATTGAGTCACCCTGGGCTAACATTACTTCTAAGTCTAAGCATAGCCTCAAGGCTGGGATGTGGGCCAGAGCAATGACCACCATGGCTCAGGGCCTTTTAGATATAGTTACATTAGACGGATGACAAGAAATGAGGGATGTGCCTACCAGTATTCAGGAGCTGCCCTCACACTCTCTAATATCTATCCTTTCTGTGAATGCCACTCTCTCTTATCCCACTCTGAAGTCCCTGATATTCTATAACATAAGCAAAGTCTCCAATACCAGCCTAAAGAGCAATCAGAGAGGAACCATATAGTGGGAAGGCCAAAGTGGAGAATCAAGCCCAGCCTAGGCAACATAGCAAGACCCCAAGAAGCAAGAGAGAAAATCAGAAGAACTGAATGGGGTTCAGATGTTATCCTGGTATACCACGTTGGGGGTGGTCCCTCTGCAAGCCACTGGCTATGTCCCTTTTCTTGCCAGGCATTTCAGCTGTGAAGTCAATGACAGAGAACATGTGAGCTGTTCTGCGAGTGCTCAGATGACCACACTGCTTAGATCTGGGGCTGTCAGGCTACAGGGAAAGAACATGCTAGACAGTACCATACACCAGGGGTTGTCCCTGTGAGCAGTCACTCAGAAGGCTGAATCAGGCAGGGGCATGTCAAGTGGGAGCAGGAGGGGCAGGCAGGAGAGGAGCTCACACATCCTCCATTAGGAGAGCTGAGAAGTGCAGTGGGCCAGGGCAACATGGAAAGGGCTAGGTGGGGAGGGGTGACTTTTTTTGGCATTCCACATGCTGTTCAGTCCTTCATGCTTTACAGTGGGGCTCTCAAAGCGAATGCAGGTGCAACACATGCCTCTGCCCAGGTAGTGCTGGGGCCAGGCCAGAGGCTGGTCTCTGCTCAGGCTCAAGGTGCACAGGGATGTGGATCTGGGGAAGGGTGCTCTCCCTGGCCTCCTGACAACATGCACATCTCTGCAGATGCCACACATCTAAAGGCTCAAACCTACCTCAGACACTGCTCTACCTGTCCCCGTCCCCTGCAAGGGCCTCACCTTCACCTTGCAAATGTGAAATGAAGGCTCTGTGCAGTTGTGAAAGAATGTCATATGCAGATTAATGAGGTGGAGCCAAATTTCTAAAATCTCCTGATACATACCTCCCAGTACTGCAAGAGCAATTCCCACAGTGAGCAATTCCATACCTCCTATTTCACTTTCTAACAGCTTTCAGAAATGGAGGTTTTTATTGTATCTAACCATAGTCCTCCCAGCTGCACTGGGACCTCTGTCTCCCCTGAAACCTGAGAAAGGCTGGGACCCAAGTCCTCCTGAAAAAATCAGCTTGCTGTACCCCTTGCCAGTGTGTTCTCTCCTATCTCTTGGGGTCTGCCTTCTTGGTATGCTACGGGAGAGGAGGCCTTGTGCTGGGTGCTTGGGGAGCCTCACCTGGAGTCCTCTGTCTCCTGCTCCTTCTCCAGCTCACTGGTCTTCATCTGCACATAGTCCTGCACCAGTGCAGCCAGTGGGAGGCACGCTTCCTCCTCACTGAGTGTGGCCAGTCTGAATTGCTAGCTCCAGGGCTGACCTGTGGAGGAGAAGCAAACTCAACAGGCTGTGAGTCCCTGTCTGCCCCTCCCCAGGATAAGCAGCCAGGCTTCCTGGTCTCTGTTTCTTCCCCTGGGGATGTGGCCACTGTGAGTCTCAGGGGATAAGGCATAAGGTCAGGGTCCACCTGTGGGCACTGATTAACCAGGAGCCACGCATGACTTCAGAGCCACAGAGCTGTCTGGTCTCAGGGGCAGTGGGAGCGGAGGGGCCCCTGGCTCCAAGCTGTCTCACCTGAATGGTGCTGCCTAGAGGCTGCCCACCTGGCATAGGACCAAGACTGAGAGCCAGGAAGCAGTAGAACTTCTGGGAGCCTCTGACAGCTCTCTGTAACAAGAAAAATGATCCCGCCATTAGGTACAAGCAGTCAATCCCCAGCTGGGGTCACTGTCACAGCCTTTTTCAGTCATTTGAGGTACCTGGTATATTAGGGTCTTTCCTCACCTTCTAGTGAGGGGGACCAAGCCAGCTTCAGCTAAGTTTTTGGCATGTTCACACCTGGAGCTAAAGGCAAAAGCATGGTATGTATTCCTGCACAGAGCTTCTGCTCTGAATACCTGCTTTCTTCCCTACCATGCCTACCAGCCTAGATCCTTCTTCCCATCTATACTGGACTGTTTAGAGGATGTCTTGGGCTCCCCCCATTTTCCATAGCTTTTCCAAAGGCACTTCCTAACTAGGAGTCCCCAAGTCTCCTCAGGTTTCAGGCCCCATTTTCAAGTCTTTCCATTTCTTCACACCTCCCCATGAAATATCTCTCCATGCACCCTTCCCCAGGGCCTAGAACAACATGTACAGCTGGGGGTGGGGGATACAGTTGCCCCTCCTGTAGTCTGCCTTGCCTTTGTTCTTCACAGGAATTTAAATCTCCAGGATCCACACAGCTCTGTTTGTTCAGGGGGCTCTCTAGAGCGTCTCCCAGAGTTCCTCATGTCTTTTGGGGCCCTTCTCAAGAAGTTAGTGTGGCAGAAAGGCTATAGGCCAGGTTTCCTGTCCTGCTTGTTTCTGTGTAACCTCAAGCAAGTAACTGGACACTCTCTAGACCTCATCGCCCCAATGGGGTGTCTTCAAGTTTGAAGGCATTCATGAATGTAAGTGGTTGGAAGGTTGACAGAGCAGGGAGAGATGCCCAGGCCTGAGTGTGTTGAGGTTTCGCTTGGGGTTGAAGGGCCTTAGCCCCATCCTATGGGTCTAGTATACCAGGAAGGCTATCTGCCCAATATGGCTGAAGAAGGAGGACTCACTGCCCTCTTAGGTACTGAGAGAGCTGGGGTTTTCTTTCCCAGGGCAAGGTTGTTATTTCAATAGCCCAGAGAAACACACACACACACACACTTCCTCTGCACGTTCCTAGTCCCAAGGACATTTAATGACAGGTACAGAGCCCAAGGCTCTTGCTCGCAGTCAGCTCCTACCATCCGTAGGGACTGAGTTCTGCAGCTTCACCTGAACGTAGATGCGGGTGCTTCATCCATTCCTCGAAGGCCAGACCCCTGGACAAACCCATCTCCTTGTGATCCCCTGCTGCCCTACCCTGATTTAGGGACTGTTCCCCAAGGGGCACACACGCCACCGCAGTGCTGGACTCAGCTCAGGTCGCCACCGAAGTAGGCCTCTCCGCGCAAGGTACGCCATGGCACCGTGACCGCCCCAAGCAGGGAGCTCGCCTCCGAGAGAGGTGCCCAGCAGCTGAAAGGAGAGGGAGGATTAGGAATAAGGGTCCACTGAAAAAATGACTGGAACCGAATTTACCCTTTTAGAGACTGACAGCCGTTGAAACAGCGCCTCCAGATCAAAGGGGAGCGTCCAGGGGAGATGTAGACGACGGGCTAGGCTAATGGAAAGATCATACAGGCCCACAGTGGGCGGACTCGGACCCCCGCGGGCTCTCCAGCAGTGGTACCACTAAGACTGGCGCTCTGAACAGGACAGCAACCTCCAGAAGACTCACCCAGGGGGAGTGAAGCCCTTTGCGGTGCCCCCTCCCAGGATAACAAGCCACCTCTCATTGCAGCCTCCGACAATCCCGCTCCACCCCAACGCGCGTGCGCGCGTGCGCACACACACGCACGCACGCACACACGCACACGCCTTCCTGCCCATCCATCAGGGCGAGGGCAGCCCCTCTGGAGACCGTTTGCACAGCGGCCTTGCGCCGAGGAGCTCTGTTTGTGGAGATGCCCTGTGCCTGCCGGTCCAGGATAGTTCACCTGCTGCCGACTACCTGAGGTAAAAGCCCGGACGCACCACAGCCTGTCCTGCAGCGCCCTCCAACGGAACACAAGGGGCTCTGCAGGCCCGAAGGCTACCAGGTGTCTGTACTCAGCTAAGGATATGCACTCTCATCCGATGCTAAGGAACTCAGCCCTGCTTAAGGTGTTCGAAATGCGCGGCCCTGGGGTGAGCGGGGCCTCGCCGCCTCCCAGCCATCTCCTCGCTAACTCGCGGACTGTGACTGCCAGAAGCACCCTCACGAAGGACCCGCACACACGCCACCAACGGACGCAGTCTCGGTTGGCATTCACGTCTCGGACACACTGACCATCATTCTGTACACACTTGCCCTCCCTGCAAGTGAAACTTCTTTCCAAAATGGACGCTTTGCAGGCCTCGGGCCCTGGAGCCGAGCGTAGGTCCAGAGGCACAGCGAGCCCCGCCGCCTCCCGGACCTAGCTACCGCGATCTAGAAGACCCGCCACCTGGTCAGGCCGAAGAATTCGGCCTGGTGTATTAGGTCCTGACACCCGCGGCCGTGGAGCCCCTGGACCTATGCACCTGGGCGGCGGGTTTGCCCCGGGGTCCTCCGGTCCGCTGGCCGCCGCGCTTCCGCCGCCGGCAGGGGGCGCTTCTTAGACGCTTTGCTTGCTCCTTATGCAATATGGCCCAGAAGGGCAACCTTTTCTAAGGCTGGCGCTCAGCAAATGCTCCCAGAAAAAGCGCATAGGAACTGATTTCATTCCCTGAAAACTGCTCAACCAGAAATCCCCATGTGCTGACAGTCCAGTGCGTCCTCAGACTTCCAAAATAAAAGCCACCCTGTCAGAAGCCAATGGACCACGCCAGACCTAAGCATAGCGAGCAATAGGGAAACGCGGGGATCAATTAGGTTCGAACCCAGCAAATCAAAACCGTTTTGTTGCTACTGCCTGGGTGCAATCCCCCAACCAAGAATAAATCCAGAGCACATCTGCATTTTATATCTGATCTTTCCTTAGCTGGGAAAGCAAACTGCTGGGGCAAAGACTAGCTTCGTTTTATTTGGTGAACAAAATCAATTTCTCTATAAAGGTGTCCTGCAAGGCCAGAACTGGGGTAAGATGAGTATGGCATTTGTTTCCATTGCAAAATTTAAAGGGGTGCCAAGAATCTCAGAAATCCGGAGTAATATTTTAACATAATGTCTTTAATGATAAAAATGAGTAAAAAAAAAAAAATCCAGGACAAACAAAATAACATATCTAAACGTGAAATAGGCTCTGAGAGGGCCAGGAATCGGGTGAGGTGAGGCCAGCTCGTGTAAATGCCACCTCCTGTCATGTCTTCATTAAAATGCTGATATTTTGTTTTTTATGGATTTTTAATTTTCATTTTTAATCATATTGCTGTTTTAGTCATTTGGGGCTGCCATAACAAAATACCATAGACTAAGTAGCTATAATTTCTCACAGTTCTGGAGACTGGGAAGTCCAAGATCAAGTTGTCCAACCATTGGGTTTCCAGTGAGTGCTCTCTTCCTGGTTTGCAGATGGCTGCCTTCTTACTGTGTTCTCGCATGGCAGCAAAAAAGAAGTAAACTTGTTGGTATCTCTTCTTCTAAGGGCACTAATCCCATCATGGGGGCTCCCACTCTCTCGACCTCATCTAAACCTAATTACCTCTCAAAGGCCCCATATCCAAATACCATCATATTGGGGGTTAAGTCTCCAACATGAATTTTGGAAAGACACGATTTTGTCCATAGCTATTGCACTTATTTATCTTGATTTCTGTGGTATTCAGGGTTCTCCAGAGAAACAGACTGTGTGTGTGTGTGTGTGTGTAATTTATTATATTTATTATTAAGTATTGGTTTACACAATTATGTGAGAAGTTCCACCATCTTTCATCTGCAAGCTGGAGACCCAGGAAAGCTGGTGGTGTAGTTCAAAGGCCTGAGAGCCAATGGTACAGATTCCAGTCTGGACTTGAAGTCCTGAGAACCATGGGCCCCAAGATAAGAAGACCAATGACCCAGCTCAAGTGGTCAGGCAGACAGAGGGTGAATCCAACCTTCCCCAATCTTTTTGTTCGACCAATCTCTCAACCAATTGGATGATGCCCACACACTCGTTCACTCAAATCCAGTCCTGCTTACCAGCTTTTTCAAGTGCCACCTCTTCTTCCAAAGTTGAAACAATTCATGTGATCCATTTCTTCTTGGAGGAGCTTTTTACCCTTCTGAATCAGTATACTTTGTGACTCAGTTTGCCTTGTGACTTCAGCTTTCTGGAGGGCCCAAAAAAGTATTATTTTGTAGATTATTCAGCTTTTTCTCATTGTTAGGGTGGGAGTGATATGCCTTTGCTGCTTTCTAAATTGTAAGCAGGAACAGAATCCTTTTAACACCATTTTAACATTTTTAATCATACAGTTTAGTGGCAATAATTATATTCCCAATGTTGTGCAAATAATCATCATTATCCATTTCCAGAATTTGTTTGTCATCCCAAATGAAAACAGTATTTGACAATAATCCCCACTATTCCTTCTACCTGTCCCTGGTAACCTCTATGATACTTTCTGTCTGTATGAGTTTGCCTTTTCTGGGTGCCTCATATAAGTAAAATCCTACATTTGTCCTTTTTTGTCTGGCTTTCACTTAGCATAATATCCTCAGGATTCATCATGTTGTAGCATGTGGCAGGTATACAATTATCGATTTGAGTCTATGCTTTCAATTCTTTTGTGTATTTTCTTGAAACTATCATTTTTTAAATTGGAGGTTATTTTTATTTTGAATGTCATGTAAACTTATACACTAAAAACTTATACTCAAATTCAGAAGAGAAAAAATTATTCTTATACATTTACTGTATTTCCTTCCTGGATTTTATGCTCATTTATTTTGCTTTAACAATAGTGTGTTATGTAAGATTTCCTGGGAAGCAAACTCTGAGTTGGAGATTTGTATGGCAAAAGGCAATTGAGAGGAATCCCTGGAATCAACACCTATAAGGGAGTGAAGAAAGTAGGACAGAGAGAAAAGTTGAACTGTACAGGAAAGACCTATCTCACAGGGAGCTCTAGAGCTGGGCTGGAACTTCAGAGTTGTACCAGCTTCAGGCAAGGGGCCTGAGCCTTTATGCCTCACTGAAATAGGGCCAGCTTCATTGGCATATTACCTGTGCAATCACACAGGGCCCCTACACTCAGAAGGACCCCATGCTTAGTTTATTGCTCTGCTGTTACTTTCATGAAGTTCCTAATAATTTTGGAGCAAGAGGACCCACATTTTCATTTTTCATTGGACTTTGCAATTTATATAGCTGGTCCTGCCCTCAACCATCCATTCAATGAGAATTTTTCCGAGGAAGGATCTAGACCTTGATCAACACAACTCCCTCTGGCTGAGAGCCATTCTCAGAAATTGACTCATCTGATAGCTTTCAGCCACCATACTCCAGTGGGGCTGGAGTAATGCAAGCCTCAGTCCTGAAAGTGGGATTTGGGCAGTATACAACAGCATCCACTACAAACAGCTTCAGACATGTACCACTTTCACACAGCTGTAATTATAGCGTATATATACACACTTGTCTACTTTGTACCTATCACATCACAGACATTTTCAGTGAAACTGCATTGTCTTCATAACTATGCCTTTTAACTATGTATAATATTTCAAGTGTAGATGTATTTTACTTTATAATTTCATTTCCCTCAACAGTCATTATTTCTATATCTATTTTACTATTTCATTGTAATTTTATTACTAGAATCTCAAATTTTCTGTGACAACAAGGGATAGAAACTTATCTATTGATTTCTTGTTGGTCAGTTAGGTTTCTAACTTATTCCTATATAAGTTATATTATAATGAACATCTTTCTTCAGAGTTTTCCATGTTTGAGATTATTTCTTGGTGTAGATTATATATAGAATTATTAGATGAGGTAGGTCATTTTTGTGGCTTGGATAGAAATTGCTAAATTGTTCTTCAGAAAAATCAATTAGATATTTTATTATCAATATCAAATATCAATAGACAAGGGAGTATCTGTTTCATGGCATCATGGCCATTATTGTGGGTTTAAAATTTTTTTCTGCTCATTATATTTTTTAAAATATTATTCTTATTTAATAGGCAAAATAGTACTTCAGAGTTTGTTTGCCAGCAAATTACTAAGAAAAAATTGAAAAATTCAGAAAGGTTGAAGAACTCATATAATGAATACCCATGTAACCAATACCTAGACTTTAAAATTTTGCTATATTAGCTTTAACACATATTTAGATATCTATTCATCCCTCTGTATATGCATTAATGCATATTATATTTAACTTATCTCAAAGTAAGTTGCATTCAGCAGGACACACCACCTCTACACACGTTAGTATGCATATCTTAAATAGAGTTCAATATTCACTTGATGGTCCTTTTTAGGGAAAAACTTTCAATACAATGAAATGCATACATTTTGAGTATACAGTTTGATGCATTTTGAAAACTGCATACACCTACAAAAAAAATAGGATGTTACCATTATGCCAAAAAGTTGCCTCATGCCCCTTTCCATCAAACCCTGCCCCCAATACCTGCCCCCACCTTCCCAGAGGCAATTACCATTTTCAATTTTTAAAAAATCATAGTTTACTAAAGGCAACTCCAGAACTCCATATAAATGGACTCATACAGTATGTATGCTTTGAGTTACACATTTTTTTCCTTTGGCATGTTTTTGAGATTCATCCATATTGTTTTGTATACCAGCAGGTTTTCCTCTCCTGTTTTATTGCTGAGTAGTATTCCATTGCATGAATATACGCAGTTATTTATTGATTCTCCTGTTGATATATACCTGAGTTATGTCTGGTTTTTGGCTTTTCTGAATTAAGTTGCTGTGATTTCAGAGATATTTTATTTTGCATTTTTTTATTATGAGTGAAGCTGTGCCTTTTCATGTTTGTTTACCCATTGTAAATTCCTCTTTAATGAATTATATATCTACTCATGGCCTTTGTTTAATAATTTCTTGGAATTTCAAAGTTGTCTTGTATGTTTTTAAGAACTTTTTAAATAGTAAATGTATGGGTGGGCACGGTGGCCATGCCTGCAATCCAAGCACTTTGGGAGGCCAAGGCGGGTGGATCACTTGATGTCAGGAATTCAAGACCAGCCTGGCCAACATGGTGAAACCCCATCTCTACTAAAAATACAAAAAAAATATTAGCTGGTTGTGGCAGGCACCTATATAATCCCAGCTACTCAGGAGGCTGAGGCAGGAGAATCACTTGAACCTGGGAGGCAGGGGTTACAATGAGCCAAGATTGCACCATTGCACTCCAGCCTGGGCAACAAGAGTGAAACCCCTTCTCTAAATAAATAAATAAAGAAAGAAAGAAAGAAAGAAAGAAAGAAAGAAAGAAAGTAAACGTATTACATCCATAAGTATCTTACTTGTAGTTTGGTATTTAACTATTTTCATAACTTTTATTTGGGCAGTAATGGCTAATTCTCAATATTTAATTATAAGATAGAAGTTCTATTTTCTAATATATTCTAAAATAATCTGAGAGGATTATTTATATAATATTTTTAACAAATTTTTGTTCTCTTCAGAAATTTAATACCACTATTGCCAGAATACACACCACACACACATATACATATTCTCTCAGAAACAAATCTTTACAAAGAAAAAATAAGTGGTTTAAATTGATTTTAACTTTATATGTAAGTTCTAGGATATTATTAGATTCATAGCTGAGACCATATTATGAAGTTCTGAAATTAATGTCACATAGCCAAAATGCATTTTTTCAAAATTTTCATTTGCCCTAGGATAATAATTACTGTAAAATTGTACTTTAGAGCTTAGGTTAAAATACTGCTTTTAGACCAATCCATGTGTAAGACAATATAAAACCTGGCCCTTTCTCTATGTTGACACAGTTTAAAGATCTCTAATTAACTGGAGTGTTCCAAATTGTACAGAGATTATGGTTTTTGAAGGAGAGAGCCAAAAGCCTTCTATCAAAGGGCCTATTGAGAGATAACTTAAAAGGAAATAAAATGATTGCTAGCTTGCTGTGTATTAGGTTATTATCAGAGAGAACTATATTACTTAGAAATACTTGAGCAGTTGGTGAAAAACAAAAAATAATAATAATAATAATAATAAAAAGAGAACTATACTACTTCTCTTTGAGTAGGGTAGACTATCGAATCCAGGTAGTAGGATACCTAGATGAGGATTTGGCTTAGTGATTTGGCAATAATCTAATAATTCAGAATTTGGAAATCTACACCAAGGAAATTCTTTCAGACATAGAGAATACTGTATGAAAGAGGATGTTTATTGTAACACTGTTTAAATAGCTTTACCACAAGCAAACCCAGGGATAATTTGTATTTAATTATAAGATTGTGTTCTAAAGATATCAACACATAAGTATAATGAAAAGTACCCAAACTACAACTGGAAACCAAACATTAGATATTTATGTTTTATCAATTATTAAACTTGAATTCAGTAATAATATTCACCATAGGCTTTTAACTAAAATGTATTAGCCCACAAACTTCTCATATTCCTGCTATATTTGCTAAGACATCTGGTTCCCTAGGGCAATGAATGTATTCAAGAGAAAATATAACCAGGTCTTTCTGCTTCAACCAGACCGATTTGTAATGAAAGACATCATGACAGAATATAAATTATCCAAAGATACTGTGTGGGAAACTTCGTTTTGCAGGAGAAAAATATGTATTTCCCCACTTATTTCAGAGTAAGTCATAGAAATTTTTAAATAGCTAAATTCATTAAAGTAAAAGAGAAATTTGCAATAGCAGAAAATTTTCTCTACTTATTTTATTCTGTGTTGACAAATCGGCTTAAATAAATCAACCTGTTTTGCTTAACCTGGAACTCAAAGATCTGCAAATTGACTTAGATTTAATCCCAAACCATGTTCATTCTACCTGTCATGCAGACAGCCAATTACTGAAATGACAAGTTTTGCAGTAGAGAAAAAATTTATTCACAGGACAGCCAGAGAAGGAGACAGTAGAACAGCTCTCAAATCCAGCTTCCTGAAAATAAGACTTAGGGATACTTATTAAATAAAGAAGCAGGGTGATATAAAGCATGTGGAAAGATAATTGGCAGTGGGGAAAAATGAGGTAATCATTGATCCTGCACTAAGCACAGTCAAAGTTCATGGCTCTTCACAGGACATATGTTCAAAAAATGGCATAATTAGCATGATCTAAGGGTGGAGTTTTGGGTCCTCTGACATCAAAAGGTCACCTTTCAGGCATCTGTGCAGGCTCAGCCAGAGGGTTTCAACTGGTTTGAACTGGACAGGGACTGCCATTCCTGAAAGATATCTTAAGCAATCATTACCATGGCAACATATATGTCAGAGGTATCATTTAAAAGGAAGCTAGTGAAGGCTAAGTTATAGTGTTTAGTAGCATGGCTTTCAGTTATGTGGGTTAAAAAAAAAAAGCAAGCAACTCGATTTCAGATTGAATAGTATTAGATATCCAATCTGAATAGGTTTATACTCACTCTCACATAGTTGAGACAGCCTGGAAAAAAAAGAAAGAAAGAAAAATCACAGCCCTAGGAGTCAATACATTATGTTGTTTTTTTTCTGCCACCAGTTCAATGTGTAACCTTGAGTGAGTCATTTGTCCTCTCAGGCCTCAACTTCCACATCTGAATGTAAAATACAGCTTTTGGATATTTCTTCCAATTTTGAAATTCTATAATGTTGCTGTAAATGGTGTGCCATGTGAACCCTACACTACTTTTATAATATCAGGTCATGCTATGGCTTCCAGAAGTATAGCTAAGAGGTTCAAGAATGTGTCATTGTGGTGTGATGCATAATCAGGAAAATTACTGCCCCATTGCCTGGACAGGAGAAGTATACAATTCTCAGAAGAGACAGGAAAAGGCGGTGAGGAGCACTATGTCCTTCAGACTAGTAGGGATTATTCCTTCTTCTTTAAAAGAGGCTTGCATTGTGTCTGGGCCCTTGCTTCTCTGTGAACAAGTTCTCTGTGGATAGCACCATGTGCTTCTGTAGACAAAAGCTTCCCAATGCGGTTGTCTGATGAATCCCCAAGGGGCAAAACAGATCTTCTGCTAGAGCCTAAAAACTGGCTTGAAATACCCCCCAGAGGGCCCTCTAAGGAGGAGTCTTGATGGAAGAGACTATCTCAGGTAGACCCAGCCAATCATCCAGGATGGATTCAGGGCCCACGATGTGCCTAACCACATGTGAGGGTGTTAAGGTTTAGAGGAAGAGTAATACAGGGATCCTATCCTCCAGAAGTCTAGGGCCATTCTCATTAAATGATAAATGTAAAAGAGAAAGCCCTGCAAGGTGAATGCTGAGCTAGGTGATAAGAAGTGTAAATGCTGGAGGGGCTCACAAGCAGAGAGGAATTATGGGCCAGAGCATTTGGATAAAGCTCTCGAACAGAGGCAGTCTGGAGCAGGCCTGAGGAGGGTAGGTGTAAGGATGCGTAGAAATTAGAAAGCTGGGTATTCCTGTGGAAAGTCTAACTGACCTTCTCCTGCAGGCCCAGAAAATGCTCTATTTTCTATCTGATGTTTAAAATACCAGTCTCTAAAACCCCAGAGAAATAAACCTTCTGTACCACCAACCATCTGCAAATGTCCCTTCTGAAGACCAGAAGACAATTTTCAAAGTTGTTGAAGAACATGATCTGAGTGTGATGACCCAAGATACAGTACCCAGATACAGGCCCAGGTTGTTCACATCTGAGAGGTAGACAACCTCCTCAAATGACACTAAAGAATTTCTCAATTTACATTCCACAATGATTAAAAATTTTGGGGGGGTTCAGAGGCAAAGGCCAGATGACTCTCTTCTTGTGTCCTCTGAGGGTACTGACCTGTAAAACCAGGGAGAGAGGGGCTGGAGGCATCCCCACTAAACTTGCAAGCCACTGCTAGGAGGCCCCCTTCATCACCATCAGGGTATTAGGGCTCCCAAAGAACATTTTCTAAATAACCGAAGTTAATTCTTTAAGTGCTAAGGATTTTTTCTTTCTGTTTTGGAAATTTAGCCATATCTTTCAAAAATACAATACACTTCCCTGTACTCTTAAATTAGAATGTTCTTATATAATTTTAATCTTCTTTGATGAGGCTGTTCATTTAATGAGAACATGAATTAATGTGTTCTGTTGTCATACACATGATGCTCTCAGGCTTTGAGATGTGTGGGATTGATATTCTCTACCCTAAATGATCTCAGACTTCTGTGCTTCTTGGTTTGTTACATCTATATTTTATAATTATAGTTTCCTTTTTTATTATCAGATTGTCAGCTGTCTCCAGAATTGTTGGTGTGGTTATCTCTAACAACAATTCAATCTACTGTTTACTTTGCTTCTTCAAATCTACTGTTTTCAGAAGCACAATATAAGAATGTTTATGAAACTCATTTGCAAAGCAAAAGTAAGAAAGCTTTAAATTAAGACTTAAATGTCTCTCTGAGTGATATTCATGAATTTTAAATAGCAGATTTTGTTACTTTCCTTTCCCTTCACTCAGTGTCCCATATGAGACCAGTTGGTAGGGAAGAATTTTAGTAACATCTTCCATGAACACAATCATGGGAAAGTCCCTGGGTATAAGCTGGTTGTTTGGTGCAGACTATAATTACTGACCCCCAAGACTGATCACATTTCCTGTGTTTTGCACACTTGTAGAACTGTTTCTTTACTTCAGAAAACAGAAATGTTTGGCATCTTGAAAACATAGTAATGTTTGAAAACATAAATAATAAATTTACTCGTGATTATTTGACTGGTCTTGGTATCCATCAGTAGACTGTAAATCCCAGGAACATAGGGACCATGACTGACTTTGCTCACCATTATATCTCCAGCACCTAATCTAGTAGGTGCCCAATACATTTGTGGGGAGTGGCTGAAAGAATGCATGGCAAGTCAAGAGCCCAGAATTCTGGTTCTACTGGTGCTATCTTGTGTGACCTTGGACAGAACACTAAACTTCCTCTGACTCTCTGTTACTACATTTGGAAGAGGGTCTTCAACAAGATCACGAACTGTTCATGCACTTTTAGATTTCTATTTTTTTGAAACCCAAGGAAAGGAATGCAATATATGAAGAACAGAAGATGGCTCAGTGGGGAGCTGGATGGGAGGAAGTGGCAAGGATTGGTTAGTTGAGCATCCCTAGGAAGTGGCAAGAATAACCCCTGGTTCTGAAATGTGATCTCTCTAAGTTGATCTAGCCTTTGGAAAAATTGTGAAGGAAAAGAAGTTTCTCTGTGAAACTTCCTTTCCCCTTCTGCATCCTCTTCTTAAATCCCCACACCCACCACCGTCATCACCATGCAACCACCTCCAATAAATCAATATCATCATGTCTCCCATTCAGTCTTGCCTACAAATGTGGGATTAAATTCATGCATGTATAAGCAGTTTTAGGAACTTCCTATTACTGTACTCTCCCTCCACCAGGGAATGCATTTTCCAACTTAGCCTGCTACATGGAATGTTCAATTCGGATAAATTAATTTGTAAAGACTGAACTTCAGGCAGTGGGGTGGGGAGGACTTTTTAAAGTGGTCACAGGGAGACTTTCATAAGGTTCCTAATCTTACCCAGAAGTGCCCAAGTGCACAAACACAGTTTCTACTCACCATTTTGTAATCAAAGTCTTCATTTGGGTACCCTACCTCCCAGCATGAGGACTAAAATAAGGCAAGTGAATAATTCACCTTGGGAACAGAATTTAAGAGGGCTCCAAGAAGCTCAGAATCAAGATAATACTTTAATGCAACACTTTCAAATCAAAACTGAGGCAAAAACCCATTATGAACAAAACATCAAATTTTCAATAAGGCAAGATCAGTATTATCAACGTTTTTCTTTTAGCTCAGGCTCCAATATGGCTCAGCTTGGCGCTTCCTCTGACTCTCACTTCCTCCTCTTCTGATGAAACAGACTGAGAGTGCACATAATAGAACATGCAAAGGAGGCACATTTGCACTGATTGCATCACTCTGTTGGGAGCTCTCTGGGACAACACCCATGGTCCAGGCCAGGGCTGCAGCCATTCAAGAACAGAAGGGGAGCAAGAACAGTTCCAGAACAGAAGTTCTGGAACTTCAGTTCAGTTCCCAAAGGCCCAGAAAGAAGCTCTGATTCTGGCACAGGATTGCTATTCTCTGTTAAAACCATTAATGTTCTGCACATAGAAATGTCAGAGCCCTGCACAGGGTATTCACCCATTCCATCCTGAGTACTGCAGATAAGATCTCAGCCATGAAAGAGCGAAATCCTTCACTTCCTGCTTCCCCAAACCTTCCTGTCATGATAAAAGCCAAACACTGTTGATTGTTTTCTATCACTCAAAGAGGAAATGCAGGGAGCGGGAGGGGGTATTTCTCTTTGTGAGCTAAGGGAACATAATAAAGTGCCACAGGGGAGGCTCTGTGTCCAGAAAGACTTATAGCTATTCCTGAGAATCCCCCACCTATTATTTCTCAAGGGGCACTGGCATGTGGTGGAGTAGGAAACATCTCATCAGTGCAGTCAGTCTGCATCAGGGGTAACTCAGCTCTCCTCTACTGTGTAGCCAGGGGAAGAATGCCAAAGAAGGAATGCTCTTTAATTTAAGTGAATTGGAGGGTATTTTTGTAATTAAAGTTAATCCTTTCTGAAAATAAATGATGGCAGGGGGCCCACTCCAGAACCAAGTACCTGTACTGCATAACAGCTGTGGCCAGACCAAAAACTGTAAGCCTCATGGTGCTGCAAAGACAGGGTTGACCTCAGGCATCCCATAGGTGATATTCCACAGCTCCTTGTGCCTCAACAGCATTGCCTCCCACCCACAGTCCCAATAACCATCCTGTGTTATCTCCACTGGCCTTTGGTAAGAAATTAGAGACAAGGTTTAGCAACGATCTCTCACAATTATTTTTTTGATTAGATTATTAATAAGAATTTTAAGGAATCTCTTAATAGGCATTTGCAATAGGCAGTAGGTAGATATTCTGTGGCTGGAGATCCTGTGACACATACTCTGTGGGGGTAACGTCAGCCCCTAGGGATGGTCACAAACCAGTGAAACAGAAAGGCCTAACTAACTTGCTGATTTCCACAGTGTCCTTGCACGGGAGATGTAGAGAAACTGGGAACACTGTCAGAGGACAGGGTTTGTTTAGTATATGAAGACTTTGTCCTTGGTATTTCCTCTGTTTGAAATATTTTCCCCCATGTCTGCCTCAAGTTTCCCTTCTACAGTAGGCAGAATAATGCTCCCCTCCCCCAATAGGTCCACATACTAATCCCCAGAACCTGTAACTATGTTAGGTTTCATGGCAAGAGGAATTAAGGTTGCAGATGGAGTTAAATGGCTAATCTGCTGACCTTGAGATGGAGATTATCTAGATGGGTCCAATATAATCACAATGATCATTATAAGTGGAAGAGGGAAGTAAAAGAGAGAGAGTCAGAGAGACAGCAATGTGGGAAGGATCTGAACTGACATTAATGGCCTTCAAGAGGAAGGAATGGGGACGAAAGCCAAGGAATGTGGGCAGCCTCTAGAAGCTGAAAAAGGCAAGGAAATAGATTCTCCCCTAGTCTCTAGAAGGAATGAAGCCCTACAAACTCCTCTCTTTCAGTCCAGGAAGACCCATTTTGGACTTCTCACTTCAAGAATTGTAAGAAAATACATTTGTGTGGTTGTAAGCCATTAAATTCGTGGTAATTTGTTACAGCAGCAGTAGGAAACGAATACACCTCTTTAGCAGTTGATCTCAGCTTCAACATCATCTTCTTAATAGACTTTCCTTGACACCCTTCAACTGCTATAATTATCTCCCCAACCACCAGGCATTTTCTATAACACACTTTTCATTTGCTTATGATTATCTAAAATTATTATTTCCATGTTATTGTTCTTCCCTCTCCTAAGAATGTAAGTTCTAGAAAGGTTGGGACTTTGTTGCTCTTATTCACCTATGTATCTCCATTGCTTAGGACATGGGAACATAGTAGACACTCAATAAATATTTGTTGTGTGAATGAGCCATAAGCTAATGTGGACCATAAAACTCATGCCACTGTTAAATCACAATTAGAGGGCAGCTGTTAGAAGAGTCCCAAACCCAGTAAGTCCTGCATTGCAAGGAACTGTCGAATAGAAAACAGGAATAAAAACTGAATTAGCAAGAATAATAATGAAATCAGTTGCTTAACTCCAGGCAGTAGAGGCAGAAAAATAGTAAATACTCTTTGTGAACGAGTGCAAACAAGAATCCAGTGACTGCCAATAAGTAACCAGTCTGGAAAGACCAGAGAGGGGTCAAATATAGGTAAACTGAATTAAGCACATAAACTGCTCAATCATCACAATTCTTAAAAGATCACACACAAAATACATGAAAAGGAGAAACACAGATTAGTAAAACAGGACAAAAAAGTAAAATTACTTTCTTTTACTACTGATGGGTCAATTTTCTACTGGAAATTCTGAAAACTATCAGGTTCATCTAAAGACCGCAGTGTTGATCATCTCTCCAGTTTTCCTAGTCCAAAATGAAATAAGTAGACCTGGTACTTAAAGACAGTTTAAGAAAGGGCTGGCCACAGAGAAGCAGGATCCGCCTAGCCCCAGTGAGTGAGGCCATCCAGACACATCGTCAATGCCCTGGTGTCAACATTCTGGAAAACTGCCTCCTGGCTCAATGCCCCGCATAGAGCCGCGCAACTTCCAAAAGGTAGCACCCGCGACCAGCCTCGCAGAACCGACTCCAAGCCGCGAAAAGCTAGAGAGTACTTGTCCCGAGGGGGCTTGAGCTCTAACTCAGCCAGCCAATGGCCATGGAGCTAGGGCGGAACCTGAGGATATCCTGCCAATGGGAGTGCGGCAGGGTTGCAGTGAGTGCCTGGGTCTCAAGGCTGCGGTGGAGTTCGCAGCCCCAACTCGGGCCGATGTGGAAGCTCTGGAGAGCTGAGGAGGGAGCGGCGGCGCTCGGCGGCGCGCTTTTCCTGCTGCTCTTCGCGCTGGGGGTCCGCCAGCTCCTGAAGCAGAGGCGGCCGATGGGCTTCCCTCCGGGGCCGCCGGGGCTGCCATTTATTGGCAACATCTATTCCCTGGCCACCTCGGCGGAGCTTCCCCATGTCTACATGAGAAAGCAGAGCCAGGTGTACGGAGAGGTACAGCCCCGACGGGACCCGGGCAGGGAGGACCGCCCTGCCAGGCTGGCCAGGGCTGGCTGGGACCTTCCTGGTTAGACTTACGGCCGCTCCTGACCCGGGTAGCCAGGAACTCTCCGTGTGCCGGCTGCCGTTTGAGGAAAACCCACTTCCCGGGTCTGGGAGAGAGAAGTCTGCGACGCCGTGCCCCCTGGGGCGGAAGCCCCGCCCCTGCCGGTGCCCCACTCCAGGCCGAGGCCCCAAGCCGATCCAGGCCTGATTTTCCCGCCAGCGCTCGAGCTCTTGCTCCTGCGCCTGCGCCGTTTGGCTCGCCGGCCGCGCCGCCGCTTCAGGTCCTGGATTGACGCCGGCCGTCAGGCGCGGGCGGCTTGCGAGTCGACCTTGCAGCTTTGTAGAAGCTGCCCGCGGCCTGTCGGAAAATCAAGGTGTGCTGAGTTCTAGATGGTTAATAGCAGGTTCTTCGATGTTTGCCGTCGACGAACGACTGGTGTAGGCGTTTCTTGTGAGGATGGAGAACGCAGGGGAATACCCCTGACTGAGAAGTGGGGCCTGGGAATTGATTGTGAACGTGTGAATGAATTGATGACTAAAATCCGCTGCGGGGGTCGTACGGCACAGACGCCAATGCCTTTCTGACTCGCTGGGAAGGGCCCCTTAGCAGATACTTAAAAGGCGCCTGCTGTGTGCCACTGTCACTGCCAACTTGGTGACTCATTTAAAACTCAAAACCAGCCGGTGAGGTCGGTACTTCGCTCCTCCCCATTCTACGGAGGAGAAAGCAAGGAAATGCCCAGTGACTGGCAGTGGAAAAGGCGACCTCCGCTTGGTTGTGGGTGTCTTGTTTTGAATTACACTTATTTATATGCAATTACAGGCCAGGCTCCTGCCTGACGCTGACGGTGAAGAAGGCAGATGAGTGGGAGAGAGAAAACTAATCTCATTATCGACCACAGGCTGTGGTCAGTGTTTTGAAGGAAAAGTACAGGGATGTTTGGCAACTGTGGTATTTCAGGTTTGACCTTAAATCCTTACTTAAACCAATTTTTTCAAGAATTAGTCTAGGTTTCTAGAATAGAAAGTCACTAATGATTTATATGTTGTTAAAGGGAATCTGGACAAGGTAACGAAAGTATGTATAATTCTTAGATATTATTTTCCAACCTGCAGTTCTCCCAGAATTGAGTTTATTCCCATGGTTTTCATGTAATATATTTGATCTCTTTGGTATGTTGGTACACAGCATCATAATAGTCTAGAGAAATAAAATGTGAAAGCATAAGACGAGACACTGGGTCTTCTGCTAGACAGAACTTGACCTCTACTCTGAATCTTAGTTTTTTCTCATCTCGATAGTGAGAATAACAAGGGAAAACAGTAAAGTGCTACTGGAGTGTTCTTAGTTATTGCATATGTTATTGCATATGTTAGTTTCTATACCCATAACACATTTATTCGGCCTACAAATTTGAAAGTATTTTTAAGCAAATTATTTGAAATGGTTTCTCACAGAAAAGGGAATTATTATAAATATTTCTTTTGGTCAGGGGATTATCTAAGTCCCCTATCATAGGTTAAAAATTATAAACGTACTAGACTGTCATCTTGGGATAGGTAGATCTGATTCAGTAGATAAGAATTTGGCATGACCAACTAGTTTTATTGCTGGTGCCACTGTTTGAGGGAACCATAGTTCTTTACAGAGGGAGCTCTTAACTACAAATGAAATAAGGCTAAACCGTTACTAGCTGCAGTGGGGGCAGAGGAAAAACTGAAAGGAGCAAAAATGAAAAGAATATATGCATCAAAGAGTAGACATTGTTTGCCTGACTATGCCTTAGATTTAGCTGATAACCACCGAACATATTAACTCTAGGCTATAGCAGCATTTGATCTTTATTCTGGTGTGAAACACCTCTAAAGATCTCCCATTTTCTTAGAGATATTTTCCAATTCTGACAAAGTCTCAAAGTTGGTATAAATTGTTAAAATACTATACCTTTTTCTGGAAGTGGGAGAAGACTGTTACTGCCTATACTTCTGAAAGGTTCCAGAAAGTTGTTCATAGAACTTATTTATAAATAAAATCTTGGTTTTCTACTGTCTTTTATTATTTTGTGTGTGTGTGTGTGTGTGTGTGTGTGTTTTGTTTTGTTTTGTTTTGTTTTTGAGACAGAGTCTCGCTCTGTTGCCCAGGCTGGAGTGCTGTGGTGCGATCTCAACTCACTACAGTCTCTGCCTCCAGGGTTCAAGCAATTCTCTGCCTCAGCCTCCTGAGTAGCTGGGATTACAGGCACCTGCCTCCATGCCCAGCTAATATTTTGTATTTTCAGTAGAGATGGGTGGGGTTTCACCATCTTGGCCAGGCTGGTCTTGAACTCCTGACCTCGTGATCCACCCGCCTTGGCCTCCCAAAGTGCTGGGATTACAGTAGTGAGCCACCTTGCCCGGCCTCTACTGTTTTTTAAATTTGAGATATATACTCACAGGAAAAAGAAAATTGGACTTTAAAATTGCTTAGGTCAGTCACTTAAAGTGACACCTACGTTTGTGTAGTCAGTGAGTTAAATTCTCTGTGATTCTTGAAAGTTAAACAGTCCTCAGGATTTATACATTCATTTTAAAGGCAATCTCAAATAGAGGCGTTCACATCAAAAATTACCATTTTGTTGGAGATTCATTCTGAATGTTTACATTTCTGCAGTAACTTTAATCTTAATGTAGATTTCAAGAGGCATTCCCTGGCTAGCAAAGCCAATACAAGTTGCTTTATCAGATTCTTTTCTGGTAATGCACTTAAAGACAATAAAATAATTCCTTTAAGGCAAGTAGACATATTAATTTATTTTTTCAGCATTTATTGAGAACTTTATGCATAGCACTGAATGAGATTCTGTGGAAGGATTCAAAGATGAAAAAGATTAAATCACTGCTCCTAAGGAGTTTATAATTTAGCAGGCAGGCAGAAGACAAGAATATGAATGTTTCTGGTTCAAGGTAGCATTAAATAAGTACCATGGGAGCTTTTCAGCATGTGCTGTGTGGTTCAAAGTAGAGAGAAAAAGAGTGCCCCAAGAAAGGCATCATGTAGTATGGTTCTTAAAGACTTGGTATGGTTAGGATAGTATGGCAGTTAAGGGATGCTTTCCAAATGAGGAAACAAACCAAGCAAAGGTAGAAAAGTGTGGCAGTCACTTAATGGTTTTCATCAACAGCACTTTGCACATTTGTCTGTTATTAACACTTGGATTGTGATGTTATAATATGCTTAAATATATGTATCCACAACTATTAATTAATTCAACATATATTTCTATTGTCATATGCTGTGCAGTGTCGTAAGTGCTAGAGATGTAGCAGTGACCAAAACAGATTCCTGCCCTTATGTACCTTACATTCTAGTGGGAGGATGATAGACAATGTAAACACAAGTAAATTATATAATATGTTCGAAGAGTACAGTGTAGGAAGTAAACTAAATTGGGATAAGGGAATGGAGAATGCTGGGGGGCAGGGTCAGATTTTAAATTGGTTAATCAGAACAGGTCTTACTACAAAGATAGCATCTGAACAAAGACTTAAAGGAAATAAAGGAGCAAGCTATGGGAATATCAAAAGGAGGAACATTCTAGACTAAGAGAAGAGCAAGACGAAAGGTCATGAAGCAAGAGAATGCCATGTTGAGAATTACCTGTAAAAAGACAAGGGTGAAATTAGGGAAACCAGTTAGGAAGTTGTGATTATAACATAAGGGAGAAATGCAGGTGACTTAGACCAGTCACCTGCAGGTTATAAGAAATAGTCTGATTCTGTTTATATTCTGAAGGTAGAAACAACATGGCTGCTGAGCAGTTGGATGTGGAGTTTGGAAGAAAATGATGAGTCAGTGTGGGTGACTGCAAAGTTTTGGGCCTCAACAACTTGAAAGATGTATGGAGTGGTCATTAATTGGGAGAGTGAAAAATTATGGGTAGGGCTGGTTTGGGCGAGGGAAAGAGACTTGAAGATCATAGAGTGATCTAGAAGAAGGCAAGGAAAATGTTTTGTGTATTCCTGTTTACATCTCTACTAGTATTATAATTAGCCCATAATTGGCACTAAAAATTGTTAAATAAATCAAAGAATATATAAGCTAATCTTGGACTCTTCCATAGATCAAAGCAGTTTAAGGATAAGTTTTCACAATTTGATTTACAAACCTTTACCAAAAGTCCTTGAAAACCATGTATACAGAAATAGATACTAGTTCAAGTAAAAATTTCTCCAGTTCTACCCTCAAATAGAGAACCATCTCAGATTCTTGAGTAAAGGTGGATTGTGTAACAGCTTTCTCAAGCCATGGCTCCTCCTTGACTTTTGTAATCCCTGGTGTCCACAGCTTGAAGCTCTATCCTGAAGCTCTATTCTGAAATACATTTGCCCTCTGTTCTGCCTTCATAGTGATACAACTTTAAGTTCATGGCTCTATTACTATCCTTGTGAAATCTCATCTTTTTATTGTCTCTGCTAAAGCTGACTTCTGCAAAGAGACTTTCCTTTAATAGGACTACATTACTGCTTTGTCCCCACTTTGCTCGGCTAGTAGCCATTCCCTTTTACTTAGAACTCTTCCACTATCACTTTTGACTAATACCACTGCTTATGGCAGGCAGTCCCTGTTCTTTTCCCAAGGTTTTGGATATACCTACTGCTCAGTTGGCAGGGCCCACTCTTGTGCCAAAGACTCTGGTGGCCCCATTACTCAGCTGGTTGATTGTTACCACTTGGCAGACCTCATGACCTTTGCTGATACAACTTTCTACTGAACTCTCACTGGACTAGGCCCTTATATTGGGTTAGCTAGAATAGACTACAGGAGGTGTGAAATTGTAAGTAAGCCTGAGGTGAGGCACAAGGCAGACAACTCCAGCAAGGCATGGAATGGATCCTGTTTGCCTTCCCCTTAACTGAGAGGCAGCCACCTAGCCTTTGTGGTAAATGCCTTTCCTCCAAGGTCAGGTTCCCTTAGGGCCCTCTTCATTCACTTTGTGAAATTGAGAGCCAAATACAAATGGGCTTAGTTACAATATGTTTATACTTCAAAGTTGTCTCTCAGGTCTTTGACAGTCCTCTCCCTCACTAGCCTCATTCATCTTGTAAATAAAAGGAGATTCCTAGATATCATTGAACAGTTTGAGGTGGAATGAATCATAAAAGAGCAGGTATATCAAATATATTTTCTGTGGCAATACTGAAGCCCAAATAGGTTAAGTGTTCTGCCCAGAGTCTCTTATCTGTTTAATGTCAAACCTTAAACTAGACCCAGGCCTCCTGAGTCCAATACCCTTTTCATTATACTGTTGGTAAGATTGTGACTTCAGGCACTGAATGCATAATGAAATCACAATTTTACATGCCTTATAGAAGGAGGATACTCTGAACATTGTCAGTTGAGTAATAACTGCCTACATTTTCAGGGACGTAACAAATCCTGGAAGAGCTGCACTTACCACTTGTAGATTTTCGTGGTTATATTTCTCCATAACATTCTGCCGTTTAAATGTTGTTTTTCTTTTCCTCTTCTTAAAAGATCTTCAGTTTAGATCTTGGAGGGATATCAACTGTGGTTCTAAATGGCTATGATATAGTTAAGGAATGCCTTGTTCATCAAAGTGAAATTTTTGCAGACAGACCATGCCTTCCTTTATTCATGAAGATGACAAAAATGGGAGGTATGTTTATTTTTACCTATTTAGTGATTTACTAAATTATTTAAAATCACATTTCTTATTTTAAGTTTTAGTACATAGAGTTGGATTATTTTATACTGATTAACAAGAAACTATTTACTTATAGAACCTAGTATTTGAGGACCTTTCAGGCTGAACTACATTCATATTTTAGACTAGTACATTGCTAATTCTATTGATGTCAGCTCTAATAAGTACTATAAATAATGTTTTAAAGAATCAGCACCTAATACCATCAGGTTTTGTGAAACAAGTTAGGAATAAACACACACTTGGACTTGAATCAGAAGTGCCCTTTTGAACCCATCTTGAGTACTTGATGACATTTTTACTATCATTTTACTTAAAAGGTTACAGAACTTGAAGCAGCTTTCTTGACTGCTAATTGCTGTGATTAGTAAGTGCAGAGTTGCACAGTTTGCGTAAAGGACTAGCATTCTATATTGTTTAGTGTTGATCAGTGTTGGAGATTCCATATTCAACAAGGGGGAAAGACTGCAAGTTGACAAAATTGGTAAGAAGAAAGCAGCAACAGACCCCCTAAAATAGAATGTTCAAATCACATACAGTGGTTTTAATAGTTAATAGTGTAAGAATTTTTACTAAAGTGGTATCCCAAATTCTCTAATGTGAGTTTAACATTTAATTTCAAAGAAAAATTTAATATCTTGCTTACATGGGCTAAAAATAAAGACATTGGTTAAAAAGACAAAAATAAAAATCCTATATTACATCACAAAGCAAATCAACTAATACAGAGAAAACACCAGTTGTAAAACTGAATTCTCAGGCCAGAGTATAATGATACTTGAAAACAGTAATATAAATAAAAAACAAACCTCTAACCTCTTAAATACTCTTCTAAGTAACAATTAGACCAAAGAAGAAGCCACAATTATAGAAGACCTTTAAAAAGATGATTAAAATGAAAGATAATGTAATCACAGTAATATTTGAGACAAAGTATATATGTTTCAAAGATGTAAATTTATTGTTTAGACTATTTTTATCATAAAGGTAAAGCATTCAACTTAAGATTTTTAAAAAGCAGAACATTATATGTGTTGTTTTAAGGTACTATGTACTGACCTTGGAAGTAGAAAATCATGGCCACTATTAAACCCACTGTGTGAATGGAAAAAAGTTGCCCTTTGGGTAGATCCAGCCTCATGCCCAGGCAACAGCTTGGCCAGTGTAGGGTTATAATAAACAGTGCTCCTCTGTATCTTCTTCTTTATATACCCAATGTGCACATATTTCTCTAGGGCTGGTTTCATCTTAGCACCATTGCACTAGCTGTTCCCTCTAACTCCAGTGGTCTTTCCTCAGGTATTTGCTTGTTTCACTCCGTCATCTCCTATGAGTCTTTACTTAGATGTCATCTTCTCAGTGAGGCTTTTGCTGACCACCCTATATCTTTTTACTTGCTATGTAATTTATTTGTTATTTTGTTTCCTGATATATTTCTGACACTTAGAACATTCTCTGGAACATAGTGGGTGTTCCACAAAAACATGTTAAATGAATATTTGTTGAATGAATAGTCATCTGGGAGTATAGAAAAAGAATGGACTATGGGAATATAAGATTCCTACATAGCACTAATGACTTCCTTATGTATGATAACTTTTTAATAAGCTCTAGATTCAAAAATTATTGTACAAAGTAGTTGGAATGTAAATTTTGTATGCACCTCATGTACACAAGAGATTGTAACATTTTTCACTGTGGGTTGTATTAGTCCATTTTGTATTCCTATAAAAAAAATACCAGAGGCTGGGTAACCTATAAAGGATAGAGATTTAATTGGCTCATGGTTCTGCATGCTTTATAGGAAGCGTGGTGCTGGCATCTGCTTCTGCTGAGGCCATCTGCTTCTGCTGAAGCTCATAATAATGGCAAAAGGCATTGGGGAAAGCCAGCATGTCATATGGCAAGAGTGGGAGTGAGAGTGAGTAGCGGGAGGACCTAAACTTTTAAACAACCAGATCTCACATGAGCTAACTAAGTGAGAACTCACTTATCATCAAGGGGATGTTGTAAGACCATTAATAAGGGATCTGCCCCTATGATCCAGTCAGTTCCCACCAGGCCTCACCTCCAACATTGAGAATCATATATCAATGTGAGATTTATCATAGGTAGCCAGTAATGAGTGAAATTTTGAGTAAAGTACATATTACATAAATATGTGCACTGAAGATGTTGAATTAATTTAAGGGGGAAAATTTCCATGGTAGCCACATCAAAACAGCAGATACACTGTGAAGACTCTGAAATTAAGGCAGGCAATATTGGCCTTAGAAAAGTTTGAGCTTCATTTTGCCTTTCTTTTGACTTCAGCATTTCACTAAATTGACAACTCATTCAGAGTACCCTTGCCTCTGCCATAGTTACTTTGTTGTCTACCATATCCCTTTAAGAGGTGGAAATATATATTCTAAAAGCCATTCTCTTTTAAGCAGAACATTTATAATTCTAGAAGGATGATTTTTAGGTATTTGTTTAGTCTAAGAAAAAATTTTGCCCATAGAACATGTGGTCATTTGTCTTTTGTAAATTAGGCTTATAGTAAAAGTTGGAGATTATAGTCACCCTGGGCCTATTTTACCAGGTTAAATTACACAAGACTGACTAGCTTCTTACAGTGGTACAATTATAAGTCTTTTCTGCCAGTCCCCAGATAAGGAGTAGAAAAACTTTATCTGTTTTAATACTCTGGCTAATGAGTTACTGAGAACAGGACCCAACCATGTAGTTATATAGGAGGATAATTTGGAGAAGAATGACTAACCATCCATTTAAAAAATTTTGTTCCCTCTCAGCTGTTAGATACAGAGAAGTAGAAATTATACAATATTTTAATACTTTGTTTTTTCAGGCTTACTCAATTCCAGATACGGCCGAGGATGGGTGGATCACAGAAGAATAGCTGTAAACAGCTTTCGATATTTTGGATATGGCCAAAAGTCTTTTGAATCTAAAATCTTAGAAGAAACCAAATTTTTCATTGATGCTATTGAAACACACAAAGGTAGACCTTTTGACTTTAAACAATTAATAACAAACGCTGTTTCAAACATAACTAATCTGATTATATTTGGAGAACGATTCACTTATGAAGACACTGATTTTCAGCACATGATTGAGTTATTTAGTGAAAATGTGGAACTTGCTGCCAGTGCCTCAGTCTTCTTGTATAACGCCTTTCCATGGATTGGCATCCTACCTTTTGGAAAACATCAACAGCTCTTTAGAAATGCAGCTGTGGTCTATGATTTTCTCTCCAGACTTATTGAAAAAGCTTCAGTCAGCAGAAAGCCTCAGTTACCTCAGCATTTTGTTGATGCTTATTTAGATGAGATGGATCAAAGTAAAAATGACCCATCGTCTACTTTCTCCAAAGAAAACCTAATTTTCTCAGTGGGTGAACTCATCATTGCTGGAACGGAAACTACAACCAATGTGCTACGGTGGGCAATTCTTTTCATGGCCCTTTATCCTAATATTCAAGGTGAGGATTCTCTTGATAATCTCAGGGTCTGTCCTTACATGTAGGGTTCATACATGTTTTTGAGTCTTGGCCATGCACAATACATTTTCTTTAGAAACTCCTGCTGTGCTAGCCAAGGGTAGAAATATGTAATATTTCCAAAAATTTTTCAAATCTATTATCTCAATTCATGTAAAAAAATATCTGAAATAGGTCTTATTATGCCTATTTTATAAATGAGGAAAAAGGCTGAGTATCTGCAAGTGGCGGAGCTGGAACCTGAACTCTCATTCTTTTTAATTAAAAAATTAATTTTGTGCTTTACTATTTTTCTTACTGAGAGTGATGTTACTCCAATTCTAGATTTGTTTAATGTTTATTCTTATTACTTCTAATATGTTTTGCACAGTACAGCTACCCAGAGCACTGGCTACTATTAGCATATATTTCCGTGGAACTCCCAGATAATAAAAAATCTGAATCTGGGTATATCCATATCCTATTGTCTGTTATAGGTTATCCTTTATTTCATTCCAAAGGGAAATAACTTTAGCTGTAATTCTAAGAATTGCATAATAACTTGAATACTTTTTCTCTGACAGGACAAGTTCAGAAAGAGATTGATTTAATTATGGGCCCCAATGGGAAGCCTTCTTGGGACGACAAATGCAAAATGCCTTATACTGAGGCAGTTTTGCACGAAGTTTTAAGATTCTGTAACATAGTTCCGTTAGGGATTTTCCATGCAACCTCTGAAGATACAGTTGTACGGGGTTATTCCATTCCTAAAGGCACAACAGTAATTACAAATCTTTATTCTGTACACTTTGATGAAAAGTACTGGAGAGACCCAGAAGTATTCTATCCTGAGCGATTTCTGGACAACAGTGGATATTTTGCCAAGAAGGAAGCTTTGATTCCTTTTTCCCTAGGTAAGTGAACTTTCACAGGGGCGTAACTTTAGAATAAAGGATAACAATAGTTCATTAGATATAGCTCTTAATCTGAAGCATCCTGCTATAGAATTAAATATTCTAAATCTAAAAACATAGCCCTGAAGGGGAGAGAATGATTTAATTGGAAGTAATTAACACCTGCTTTTGCTTAAAATAAGCCATAATTTATTAACTAGAGATAAACTTTTGAGAACTCCTGGCTTCTTCTAAAACTCTTTTTGCCTGTGGCTTTTTGGCTTATAGTCAAAACTTGTGGAATGAGAAGTCAGTAACAGTAGATTGAGAAACTGAGACCCAGAGAGGGAAAAAACACAGTCACTTAAGTAAAACTAGAATCTCACTCTCTTGGCCTCTGGTTATTGTACCTCCTCTTCAACTAGGAAAATATTGCTTCTTCTGTGAAAAGGTACACAAGACCCATGGAAGATGGACTAGAAACTCTTCTCCTTCAATGGGGAAGACTACACAATTAGTTGAAATGAAGTGGACTTTTCTTGAGCAAAATATCTCACCTCAAATTGGATTTTTCATGGCATATTTTAGGCTCTGTTGTACAATACAAGGAAAGTGGGAGTTGGAACTAAAGTCTTGTAAAAGTCCATTGTCTGACAAAAGGAAGTAAAGGAATGGGTTCTGGGAGCTGAACTGTCAATTTCTATTATTTGAGATTTAAGAAAATTCTTTAATAAACATAATTCCCCTCACTTTCTTTAAATTCCAGATTTCCTGACACCCAAATATTAGACATTTCTTTAAATTCCAGATTCCCTGACATCCAAATATTAGACATTAATTTTGGAAATATTGGAGGTTTAAAAAATTAATATATCTGCTTTTTCTGTTTAGGGAGAAGACATTGTCTTGGAGAACAGTTGGCTCGGATGGAAATGTTTTTGTTTTTTACAGCATTGCTTCAGAGGTTTCATTTGCATTTTCCACATGAACTAGTTCCAAATCTGAAGCCCAGGTTAGGCATGACGTTGCAGCCCCAACCATACCTCGTCTGTGCTGAAAGGCGCTGAAAGTGCCTGGATGTTTTGGGGAACAAGGATGTATATTGCCTTATGCCTGAATTTTGTTTAATCAAATCAATGTGTGTATTAGAATAAAAGTCACAGCATTATAAAGCCAAATGAACACAGATGTGTCTTAAAATAGTATGAGAGCAGTAACAAGCATTAGCTGAGATTGTTTTCAAGATTTTATGACTTCTGGGGTAAGATTCTCTGTTGAGAGACACAAAGGTGCAAATAGTGGGTGTTGCTTAAAATACTAAGAAGGGTCAGGGACACCCTAAGCAGAGCATCTTGTTTAGTACCAGGTACTTCTTATCCCTTTTTGACTCCATCTGGCTCTGTCCTGGGAGGCCTTGATTCCAGAAACCAGCTCCCTTCTGATCAGGTATTGTCATTAATGAACTCTGTGGTACCAGTCCAGTTTAATAGAATACTACAGAAGAAATTAAAACCCAAATAAATGAGTTTGGATAATAAAGGTATTTTAGATATGGTGGCAGATGGTAGAAGAAATATGTATTTAATGTAGAGCCTGCCAGTGCTTTGAAATCTTGCTTCCTGCTCTGTCTTCACAAGAACTGTGTCTAAATGAGGGTTTGTGTGACCCTGAGTGTTCATCTTCATAGCAACAGTTAAGTAGATAGGACATTACAATAATATATTTAAATTTTAAAATGATACATGGCTATTGAATCTTTGTTAGAACATTTTCCCTGGCACCACTTCTTTCTAAAACCAATCACAAGGATTAAAGATTGAATTATTTTATATATTTTAAAGGTGTCTAGGCACTTCCATGGGTTACTGTTATTTTTCTAAAGGTAATTATATTCAAATCCAAAAGCATGCTTTAGAGACAGGGTAACTGTGTAAACTGGGACACTTGACAGTAAATTCATAATTCTGTCAGGACAACAAGGGTAAATTGTGACTGCCCTAAACAAACTGGAATGTATATTAACTCAGCTATTTTTAAATTACCATTTCTTCTAAAGTTGTTAATTATGGGTACCTGCTCTTGTAACATGGATCATGAATAGTTGCAGCCTTAGAGTCAGTGCACACAACAATGACTTCTATAAATAATATGGATTTGTTGAGATCAGGAAGAGGCAGCTGTGGGCACAGCTTCAGCAGACTAACATTTGTGCCTGCCAGCGCTGAAGACAGCAGTGGCTCTCCCAGCACAGTGCTTAAGATCTGCTAAGAGACAGACTACCTCCTCAAGTGGGTCCTTGACCCCCATGTCTCCTGACTGGGAGACACCTCCCATCGGGGGTCAACAGACACATCATACAGTAGAGCTCTGGCTGGCATCTGGCAGGTGCCTCTCTGGGATGAAGCTTCCAGAGGAAGGAACAGGCAGCAATCTTTGCTGATATAGGCAAACAGGGTCTGGAGTGGACCTCCAGCAAACTCCAGCAGAGCTGCAGCAAAGGGGACTGACTGCTAGATTGAAAACTAACAAACAGGAATAGCATCAACATCAGTCAAAAGGATGTCCACAGAGAAACTCCATCCAAAAGTCACCAACATCAAAGACAAAAAGTAGATAAATCCACAAAGATGAGGAAAAAATAGCGCAAGAAGTCTGAAAATTTGAAAACCCGGAACACCTTTTCTCCTCCAAAGGAATATAATTCCTCACCAACAAGGGAACAAAACTGGACAGAGAATGAGTTTGATGAATTGACAGAAGTAGGCTTTAGAATGTGGGTAGTAACAAACTCCTCCAAGCTAAAGGAGCATGTTCTAACCCAATGCAAAAAAGCTAAGAACCTTGAAAAAGGGTTAGAGGAATTGCTAACTAGAATAACCAGTTTAGAGAAGAACATAAATGACCTGATGGAACTGAAAAACAGCATGAGAACGTTGTGAAGCATATGCAAGTATCAATAACCGAATTGATCAAGTGGAAGAAAGGATATTAATGATTGAAGATGAACCTAATGAAATAAGGCATGAAGACAAGATTAGAGAAAAAAGAATGAAAAGAAAGCCACCAAGAATTATGGGACTATGTGAGAAAACCAAACCTATGTTTGATTGGTGTACCTGAAAGTGATGGGGAGAATGAAACCAAGTTGGAAAACACACTTCATGATATTATCCAGGAGCACTTCCCCAACCTAGCAAGACAGGCCAACATTCAAATTCAGAAAATACAGAGAACATCACAAAAATACTCCTGGAGAAGAGCAACCCCAAGACATATAATCATCAGATTCACCAAGGTTGAAATGAAGGAAAAAATGTTAAGGGCAGCCAGAAAGAAAGGCCAGGTTACCCACAAAGGAAAACCCATCAGACTAACAGCAGATATCCCTGCAGAAACTCTACAAGCCAGAAGAGAGTGGGGGGCAATATTGAACATTCTTAAAGAAAAATTCAACACAGAATTTCATATCCAACCAAAGTAAGCTTTATAAGCAAAGAAGAAAAAATTCCTTTACAGACAAGCAAATGCTGAGAGATTTTTGTCACTACCAGGCCTGCATTACAAGAGCTCCTGAAGAAAGCACTAAATATGGAAAGGACAAAATGGTACCAGCCACAACAAAAACATATCAAATTGTAAAGACCATCAACACTATGAAGAAACTCCATTAAATAACTGGCAAAATAACCAACTAGCATCATAATGACAGGATCAAATTCACACATAACAATATTAACCTGAAATGTAAATTGACTAAATGCCCCAATTAAAAGACACAGACTGGCAAATTGAATAAAGAGTCAAGACCCATTGGTGTGCTGTATTCAGGAGACCCATCTAATGTGCAAAGACACACATAGGCTCAAAATAAAGGGATGAAGAAATATTTACCAAGCAAATGGAAAGCCAAAAGAGCAGGGGTTGCAATCCTAGTCTCTGATACAATAGATATTAAACCAGCAAAGATAAAGAAGGGCATTACATAATGGTAAAAGGATCAGTGCAACAAGAAGAGCTAACCAACCTAAATACATATGCATCCATTACAAGAGCACCCAGATTCATAAAGCAAGTTTACTTAGAGACCAACAAAGAGATTTAGACTCCCAGACAATAAAAGTAGGAGACTTTAATACTCCACTGTCAATATTAGACAGATCAACAAGACAGAAAATCAACAAGGATATTTAGGACTTGAACTCAGCTCTGGACCAAGTGGACCTAATGGACATCTACAGAGCTCTCCACCCCAAATCAACAGAATATACATTCTTTTCAGCACCACATCACACTACTCTAAAATTGACCACATAATTGGAAGTAAAACACTACTCAGCAAATGCAAAAGAACAGAAATCATAACAAACAGTCTCTCAGACCACAGTGCAATCAAATTAGAACTCAGATTTAAGAAACTCACTCAAAACCACACAACTACATGGAAACTGAACAATCTGCTCTTGAATGACTACTGGGTAAATAATGAAATTAAGTCAGAAATAAATAAATTCTTTGAAACCAATGAGAACAAAGACACAACATACCAGAATCTCTGGGACACAGTCAAAGCAGTGTTTAAGGGAAATTTATAGCACTGAATGCCCACAAGAGAAAGCAGGAAAGATCTAAAATTGACACCCCGACATCATAAAAGAACTAGAGGAGCAAGAGCAAATTCAAAAGCTAGCAGAAGACAAGAAATAAATAAGAGAGCAGAACTGAAGGTGATAGAGACGTGAAAGACCCTTCAAAAAATCAGTGAATACAGCAGCTTTTTGAAAAGATCTAAAATTGACACCCTAACATCACAATTAAAAGAACTAGAGGAGCAAGAGCAAATTCAAAAGCTAGCAGAAGTCAAGAAATTAATAAGACCAAAGCAGAACTGAAGGTGATAGAGACATGAAAGACCCTTCAAAAAAAATCAATGAATCCAGGAGCTTTTTGAAAAGATCAACAAAATAGACCGCTAGCCAAACAAAGAAGAAAAGAGATAAGAACCAAGTAGACGCAATACAAAATGATAAAGGGGAGATCACCTGCTATCCCACAGAAATACAAACTACCATCATAGAATACTATAAACACTTCTATGCAAATAAGCTAGAAAATCTAGAAGAAATGGCTAAGTTACTAGACATATACACTCTCCCAAGACTAAATCAGGAAGAAGTTGAATCCCTAAATCCAATAACAAGTACTGAAATTGAGGCAGTAATTACTAGCATACCAAACAAAAGCCCAGGACCAGACAGATTCACAGCCAAATTCTACCAGAAGTACAAAGAGGAGTTAGTACCATTCCTTCTGAAACTATTCCAAATGATAGAAAAAGAGGGACTCCTCCCTAACTCATTTTATGAGCCCAGCATCATCCTGATACCAAAACCTGACAGAGACACAACAAAAAAAGAAAATTTCAGGCCAATTGAACATGGTTGCAAAAATCCTCAATAAAGTACTAGCAAATAGAATCCAGCAGCACATCAAAAAGCTTATCCACCACAATCAAGTTGGCTTCATCCTTGGGATGCAAGGCTGGTTCAACATACACAAATCAATAAATGTAATCCATTGCATAAGCAGAACCAACAACAAAAACCACAAGGTTATCTCAATAGATGCAGAGAAGACCTTCGATAAAATTCAACACTCCTTCATGCTAAAAACTCTCAATACACTAGGTTTTGAAGGAACGTATCTCAAAATAATAAGAGCTATTTATGACAAACCCACAGTCAATATTATACTGAATGGGCAAAAGCTGGAAGCATTCACTTTGACAACTGGCACAAGACAAGGATGCCCTCTCTCACCACTCCTATTCAACATAGTACTGGAAGTTCCAGCCAGGGCAATCAGGCAGGAGAAAGAAATAAAGGGTGTTCAAATAGGAAGAGAGGAAGTCAAATTGTCTCTGCAGATGACATGATTGTATATTTAGAAAACTCCATAATCTCAGACCAAAAACTCTTTAAGCTGAACAGCAACTTCAGCAAAGTCTCAGGATTCAAAAATCAATGTGCAAAAACCATGAGCATTCCTATACACCAATAATAGACAAACAGCCAGATCATGAGTGAATTACCGTTCATAATTGCTACAAAGACAATAAAATACCTAGGAATACATCTTACAAAGGATGTGAAAGACCTCTTCAAGGAGAACTACAAACCACTGCTTAAGAAAATAAGAGAAGACACAAACAAATGGAAAAACATTCCATGCTCATGGATAGGAAGAATCAGTATTGTGAAAATGGCCATACTACCCAAAGTAATTTATAGATTCAATGCTATTCCCATCAAGCTACCATTGACTTTCTTCACAGAATTGGAAAAAAACTACTTTAAATTTCATATGGAACCAAAAAAGAGCCTGTATAGCCGAGACAATTCTAAGCAAAAAGAACAAAGCTGGAGGCATCACGCTACCTGACTTCAAACAATACTGCAGGGCTACAGTAACCAAAGCAGCATGATACTGGTACCAAAACAGATATGTAGACCAATGGAACAGAATAGAGGCCTCAAAAATGATACCACACATCTACAACCATCTGATCTTTGACAAACCTGACAAAAACAAGCATGGGGAAAGGATTCCCTATTTAATAAATGGTATTGGGAAAACTGGCTAGCCAGATGCAGAAAACTGAAACTGGACTCCTTTCTTAGACCTTACACAAAAGTTAACTCAAGATGGATTAAAGACTTAAATATAATACCTAAAATCATAAAAACCCTACAAGAAAACCTAGGTAATACCATTCAGGTCATAGGCATGGGCAAAGACTTCATGACTAAAACACCGAAAGCAATGACAACAAAAGCTGAAATGGACAAAAGGGATCTAATTAAAGAGCTTTTTGCAATCTATCCATCTGACAAAGGGCTAATATCCAGAATCTACAAAGAACATAAATAAATTTACAAAAAAAAAAAAAAAGAGGGCAAAGGACATGAAAAGACACTTCTCAAAAGAAGACATTTATATGGCCAACATACATATGAAAAAAAGCTCATCACTGGTCATTAGAGAAATGCAAATCAAAACCACAATGAGATACCATCTCATGTCAGTTAGAATGGCAGTCATTAAAAAGTCAGGAAACAACAGTTGCTGGAGAGCATGTGGAGAAATAGAAACACTTTGTAAATTAGTTTCACCATTGTGGAAGACAGTGTGGGAATTCTTCAAGGATCTAGAAAGTAGAAATACCAGTTGACAAAACTGACAAATGGGATCTAATTAAACTAAAGAGCTTTTGCTGTTTGATTTGGCAGTTTGTCTATTATTGGTTTATAGGAACACTCGTAGTTTTTGCACATTGATTTTGAATCCTGAGACTTTATTCACATCCAATAATTTATCTTACACTTTACAATTTATAAGACTGTTTTTCATTATGCTTTCAACTCGATTATTTGGAACAGTTAGCTGCGGTAAAAATACAATGTGGCACTTTTGGAAAAATATTTAACATGAATTAGTAAGTAATCCATACTGGAAAACTATATTTTTTGAAATTACATTGTAACAGATACATTGGAGCTATGCAATAGGGATGTCTTTTCTCTCTCATCAATCAATGCTAAGCTACTAACTCAAATGTTAGAAATCTAATTTCTGATTCAACAGGTGAGTACACTTATTTTTTGTAACTTATCACTGAAATAACCACAAGAATATAAGAAGGAATAAAGGCATTGAGAATATGGGTGGAGGGCAATATTAGTAGATCAGATACTTTGAAATTTTAGGAGATGAAAGATGAATGGCAAAATATTGAAAGAATCACAAATAAAATCATGCATTCACGAAGCCTGATGTGGAGATGTGAGCCCATTCTTCACAGGATAGCTATGGAGAAAATCAGTACATAAGGAGAGAAGTAGGTAAGGAGAACAAAAGTAGAAAGAAATCAAGCAGATTTACTGGGATAAACAGATGAACAGTTTTCCCCATTTCATTTTCTCCTCCTATTTGTGTAGTTGTAGAACTTGCCCCCAAATGCTGAAATAAGTCTGAATAAATTGGGTTCCTATGCCAAGGAGATGGTGGTGCTCCTACCTGGGATTGGTGCCCTAGATTGAGGGCTCCCTAATTTTGTCTGACTTTGAATGTTAAGTTCTCGAGTGCCTAAACTGTTAATCAGGTGTGAGGACAAGCTTCAGTGAACCAAGTGATGATTGGGAAACATCAACAAAAGGACTGGCCTTGAGCATTGAATAAATTTAATTATAGAACTAAGACAATGGTGGCATAAGTGTGACAATACTATCTAAATGTTTTATATCTGATAAAAATAATGCATCTAACAAAAATGAGAAGAGGAGAAATGGTAGAATGTAGAATAGAGCTTCATATAGTTAGAATTCAAAAGATAACAGTTTAAAAGTGACAAGTAGTAGAAGTTTAAAGCATACTTAACAATACTAGAGTAAAGGATAATATTGCCTTAAATTGGGTAGTGGGAGGTGGAGAAGAATATGTACAAGCTAATTTTTTAATTCATAGATGAGAAGCAGATACTGTAAAGCAATGGGGTCCAAAGACAGTATAACTATAGTTATACTATAGTTCACTATACTATGGTTATACTAGTTAAATCAAAGATACTATATAACAACTAGTATCAAAGATACAAACTTTCCTAAATGTCATAATTAAAATGAGTTTTTAAGAAAAGAGTGAATAATATGAAGAATTAAGTCCTTACAGTCACATGAATAGATATAAATGGGCTTATCTCGCCTATCAAAAGATGTTCATATAATATAGCATTGGATTTGGTCTGAAATCAAATCCAATTTGATTTCAGATCCAATTTGATTTCAGACAAAATCATGCTATATTATTGTTGTATAGAAGAGATATTTAAAACATAGTTTAAAGGTTAAAAATAAAAGGATGGTTAAAGACATGCCATGCAATACAAATATTAAGAAAGCAGACAGAAGTCTGATCTTAATAAAACAAAGCAGAATTCAAGCCAGAAAATAAGACGAAAAAGCACATTTTATAATTCTAAATACTATAATTCATAAGGACTTCATAAAATTATAATACCACACCAATTAACAACAACTTTCATAAAGCAGAAATTACAAGACATGCAAAAAGAAATACATAGAGAAGTACCCTAATACTGAGAGCCACGGTACCCAGGCTGGTCTTGAACTCCTAAGCTCAAGAGATCCATCCGCCCTGGCCTCCTAAAGTGCTGGAATTATGGCATGAACCACCATGCCTAGCCAAAAATAAGGAATTTTTCTGTGTAGTGATATGGTGAGATGTCCGGGATAAATCATAAAACAAAGATACAGAATGCAGCAGTGTTAGCAAGCAAAAAGAACCCACTGCCCAATTCACCAGAAGCCAATACTATGACACAGTTTTTGAGAAAAGAAAAGCTTGATATTCAAAGTAGACTTTCAGCTATTTGCTGTTGACTCCCAAATCCATACTTGTAGCCCCTATCACTTTTCTGAGTTCCATACCTACATTGAAATATAGTTGATTGTCTCAAGCCCCTTAATCTCAATTTGCTCTAATCTGAATTCATCTCTTCACTCTCTAACACATCCAAAATCAACTCTGATATACCCTATCTTAGTGAATGATATTGACAGCTGTCTAAATAAGAAATCCGGGAGGCACTTTTATTATCTTTCTTACCCCAATACCAACTCTGTATCTTAGATCACAACTCCATTCACGTTCCTGTGATCCACAATCTAGTCAATATTGCCAAGAACTTCCTATGTCTAATCTGCCTTTCTGTCAAAAGACAAAATTAGTTACAGATCTAATTGGCTTTTATTCCAGATTCATGAATCAGGCAGCCTTCATTCTACAAAAGAGAATGAACTTCCCACTGGGTAATGGCAGAACAGTGGGTTTTGTAAAGATGGGAAGCAAGGAAACAGAATAATAGAAAAAAACCCGATTGGTTATGTTCGGGTTACCTCAGATTACATCTTCGGGTTACCTCAGATTACATCTTCTTTGTATGGGTTAAAGCAGAGGGGATTTCTTTGATTATGCTCAAATAGACTGGAATTCCTGTTTTCAGGAAAAACTAGCCTGGGGATCTACCTATTTCCTTCAAGTTTCAGTTTGACTACATGGCATTTAGCATGAATGACTCCATTCTGCTTTGGTCAGTCTGTTGGGGCTTAGGAGCAGGCACTAAGTCCAAAACAATTTTTAACAATTCAAAATACAGTTGACCCTTGAACATCATGGGTTTGAACTCCATCTGTCCACTTATATGTGGAGTTTTTCAGTAAATTTAGTTGACCCTTTAGTTGGCAGTAAATTTAGTTGGCAACAAAATGCAGATGAAAATATATTAGTGGGATGCATAACCCTCATACAGAGGGCCAACTTTTTCTATCTGCAGATTCCACAGGGTTGACTGTGGGTCTTGAATCGTGTGAAGATTTTTATATCTGAGGAGGTCCTGGAACCAATCCCCCATGTAAAATGACGGACAACTGAGGCATGCTATTTGAATGATTCTCATAAAATGTAAACCTAATCATGTTATTCTTCCAGATTGAAGCTTTTCCATTGTTTCCCATTTTCTTTAGGAATAAAGTTTAAGTGGCATGTCATGTTTCACAAGGCCCCTCATTAACCACCTCTCTCTACCATTCCCTGTTCTCGTGCTCTATCTTCAAGCCACCCTAAATCTCTTTTGGTTCATCCAGTGTGGGGATACTGTCTCTTCTGGCCTCTGTACATGCTATTATTCTCTCTCTACAAGCAATCATTTCCGAGCTAACTCTTAATTCTTTAGTTCTGAGCTTAAAAGTTATTTGAGAAGTGATTCGTCTCTGCTACACCTGCCACTCCTATCCCCTACACACACTAGAGCAGCTCATATTAGTCTGGCAACTATAATGAAGGAACCAGAGTTGTATCTCTTCATCTCTTTTGTGACATTTGTTTCTATGAGATGATGCAATCTAGATAAAAGGAATTTCTGACTACTTAAGTAAACCAGAATCTCCAGGTTTCTTGTAAAAATAAGTAGAAAAAGCCAATAGCACCAACAAAATAAGTAATAAAATAATAGCAGGAAATCGCTTTCAAATCATGAAATAATTTTTTAAAGTATTTTTATGGAGAAAAATGTGTCAGTAGGTACATAGATATAGCACTAAAAGAATATTTCTAATACCAGTGGCTTTAAAAACAGCAACTTTAGGATGAAAATTGTTGTACCAAGAAATCAATCTGATTCAGTAGCAATCAAAATAAGATCTGTAATATGGCTTATGGCAATTTCTCAAGTAAGATTCCATCTAATAGTACTGTGTGGATTTAATATACTCTCACAATCATTTCTTACACTTAGGAATTTTTAAGTTTCAGTAGGGATAGATAATTTTTTGGGTTTCTTTAGGCTAGTTATTTTGACATATGTCACTTACTTAGCAAGGGTTAATTTAAGGATTATGTTATGTAAAAATGAGTTTTCAATAATAATTGGATTTAGAATTAAATCCAATAAATCCAGTATTCATTATTAAAAATGCTTCTTTTGAGAAAATAACATAAACAAAAAAACCCCAATATAAAATCCAATAAAATAATAGACAGTATGGAAATGTGACTAAATCTCAATATGTATGCACATGTATGAATTTATACACATACATTTGTATATATTCTGCAGGAAAGGAAGTAATAGCAGAAATATACTTAAACAGAATGGAAAATGTACTCTAGAGAACTATAAGGACAGGATATATATATTGTAAGTGCAAACAATAAGTTATCAGTTGCAATTTTATTAATTAGTAATATATGGTAGGGCTGGTTTACAAATTGTGTGTGGCAATGGTAACAAAAGTGGCAGGAAGGAACTCGGCCCTCATTCAACATGTCTAATAAATAAAGCTTAGTGATTCATTAAATATTAACACTGTGAAGGATCAAAAGTTCTAATACCTCCAGAGATCTTAAACTGATCTCTTTCAGATAAGCCAAATATTCTAGATAAGTAAGAAACTGCATGCTAATACAATGCTTTAAATGAATTACCTTGGAAAATTAATGGTTTCACTGTGTGCAAAATTGCATGAATCCAAAATATGATATGGTCTCCAATAATAATAGAAAATATTAGTCTACCATTTTTCTATCATTTTGACTGCTCTTTATATCTTCAAATATATTTCATAACTAGGGTACATATCCACACACTAGCAAGTTTACAAAACATTGTAATTATGGTCCATTTTCTTGCAATTATCTTAATAATGTGGTTATTTAATAATGTACTTTTGTATGAAATGATGTATTAACATATTTAGATTTTTTATATGAAAAATAAGTATTCCAATTCTTTACTTGATCTCAGCAATCAGTCTTGCAGTTGGGTCTCAGAAATAATGGTCATTTCTGTCATGCAGTCTTGAGGCAAAGGGAAATTAACAGAAAGATGAATTGTCAGTTTTACAGTAACTAAACAAATGACAACTAAGATATGGATCTAAAGATAACCACATATTCCAATTATTTATTTAATGTACGTGTCCTTTAGGGCTCACTATATTTCTTTATTCTTCATCTTTGATGAGATTAATTTCATTTGATTTTGCATTGAGGCAAAAGACAGACATCTCCTTTCCCTTGGTTTTAATTACTCTCAAATTCATCTAAGAGAGAAAATGTTGCTGATTTCATAAAAGGTTAACTTTGGAATTAGGACAATTTTTTTTCTACTGACAAATCTGTGCTGTGTTTACATTAACTAAATGTTAAAAATGCAAATCCTGAGCAAGAGTAAAAATAACAGATATGACTAAAGAATAAATCCCTTCATTGTTAAACCTAAACCGCTTTGAAATTCAGCCATGGAACATAAAGAAGGTAAGACTGGAATTCAAACTTCTGATGTCCATGGCAAACCTGAATACTCTCAGTAAAAATAAAACATACATAGTAGATAATACATAATAGTAAAAAGCATCAGAAATTGATGCACCTGGATTTTGTTAAATATAACAAAGGTCTCTCAGTCCTTCATGGATAAACCTAGCTGGGAGAATAGCACTGAATAGTGTATTGCATTGAGCAGAAATCCCTCAGAAAGGCAACACTGGATTCATTTTTAGACAGGTATAGACTTTTTTTCAAAACATTCAAAGACATAAAAGACACATTGGGAAATACAATATGAATCTATTTTCATAAAAGCAAAAAGTTCTGGCCACTTTGGTAATTGAAATAAGTCACTTGAGTTTTTAGTTATAGCTAACCCCCAATGAAAAATAAGAGCTCACTACCCAGCAAAGCAGCACTATGGCAAAGTATTCATACACTAGTGAAGGATTTAAGTAAGGACTCTGCAACATGGGTCAACATGGATGGTATTCTTGGTTTCAGAATAGTTTTCTAGTTCATGTGAAAGTGCAAAGGAGTAGGAAACTGCCAGCAGAGCAAGGATCCTCTCACAGTATTAAGGCCTGTCCACGTGGGAATGGTCAGTTAAAAGTCAGCCGGTGACCACTAGGCAATGATTTCTGCCCCTGGGCACAGCCCTCTGGGCTTCTTCAACATGACTTCTACTCAAACTGTCGCTCTTCCTCTTCATCTGCTTCTTCAATGACCTGAATCTCATCTGCTTGAGGTAAGGAGGAGTTCTCCCCCTGCAGTTTATTCCCATCAGCTTTACAGTTTTCTTCTTCCTCTACGATTTCCTTCCATATCTTGTGGTTTTCAGTGAGGTGGTGCATTAGCTGACAAAATATTTGCCGTCTGCTTTTCCTTCTTGGTGGTTCTGTGAAATTTAAAAGAAATATATTCTAATCATAGCAATACTATTTAAGCATTCATCCAACAAATATTAAGTGCCTACTATATTCTAGGTATCTGTCTAAGCACTGGGGTTATAAAAATAAATAGTACTATAAAAATAATAGTATAATAAAAATAATATAATGAAATAGTACTATAAAAATAATCCCTGCATTATGGAATTCAGATTATAGTAGAAAGAGCTAGAAAAACAAAAAGTAAAACAGGAATATGTTAGATGGTCTTGTTATGGATAAAAACAAAACAGAGAAGAGGTTTGGGGAAAACTGGCTGGGTATGGTATAGAGGGAAGAATTGTGCTGAAATTTCAAATGAAAATAATAACAACCCAAAGTTTAAAACCAACCTTTAAGGGCATTTTATGTATTGAATTAAACAGAATTACCAACCAACTTGATGAGTATACTTTTTGAAGTCAGTCAACCTTCAGATGCCAATGGCATTATGATACCATTAAAAAAATAATTTTAAATATATTTTAATAGGATTTGCTATGCTAATCCTAAATACAGGGCAGGTGTGTGTTGCAGTGGGCAGTGTTTTGTAGTTATCCTATCTGGTCTTATTTACTGCATGCTTGAAAATCAAAACAATACTTAACGTAGGTATAATTTAATTCTACTTTAAAATAAACAGCAAACAGGCCAGGTGGGGTGGCTCACACTTGTAATCCCAGCACTTTGGGAGGCCGAGGCAGGCAAATCACGAGGTCAGGAGCTTGACACCAGCCTGGCCAACATGGCGAAACCCTGTCTCTACTAAAGATACAAAAACTTAGCCGGGTGTGGTGGCAGGCGCCTGTAATCCCAGCTACTGAGAGGCTGAGGCAGAAACATCGCTTGAACCTGGAAGGCGGAGGTTGCAGTGAGCTGAGATTGTGCCATTGCACTTCAGCCTGGGTGACAACAGCAAGACTCCATCTCAAAATAAATAAATAAATACATACATACATAAATAAATAGCAAATAACTCATTTCATTCACAATTACAAAGTGACACTTTTTCTTTTCATTTTTCATTTATACTAATTGTCTTATATAGAAAAATATGTCATTACAGTTTGGCAACTCAAATTCATAATGTCACAAAACTTGGTTCTCCCTTTACAGCCAGGGAATGTATGTTATCCTTTTACCTCCACTGTTTTGATCTATTTTTCAAGTCTATGTAAGCGACAGATTAGTATGCTGCTATAGAAGTTGTGCTCCTCAGCTGCCCAGTAGGACTGGGGGTTAGATGTGTGAGAAGGAGTGATGTGAAGGAGGACTCACCATGAGGACCCACCTCACATATGTTCAGATGTGGTGACAGCCCTACCATGTACACACAGGTGGAGCCTGTTGAAGAATACTGGCTGGGGGACAACACCTCAAGAGATCTTACTTTAATTAAACAAGAATAAGAATGCTTGTTGTATGACAGCATCGACCCAGTACCCAGCATACAGCAGTTACTCAAAACATGAGTATTGAATCTGAACATTTACATAGTGGTTACTCAACATAATGACTGCTGAATCTGTATCTGAGAAACAAAGTTCCAAACCTAAGTTAAATGGACATGTGCAGTTATTAAAGGCTGAGTATCCCTATTCAAAATGCTTGGAACCAGAAGTGTTTCAGATTTTGGAATATTTGCATTATATTTAACATCCCTAATCCAAAAATCTGAAATCCAAATGTTCCAGTGAGTATTTCCTTTGAGCATCATGCTGGCACTCAAACAGTTTTGGAATTTAAAGAATTTCATATTTCAGATTTTTAGACTTGAAATACTCAACCTGTAACATTAAATAAATTATAATGTCCCTATATTCTTACTTGGATTTAGATTGTTTTCCATTTCTTCATCATCTGTATCTAATTCTTCACCATCTTCATCATCACCACTTTCAGTATCATCATTCTCTTCTGCTTCTATCCACTGACCTGGTAGTAAACCAGCAGCATCATAGGAGTTACACAGGGGACCCACTATATGGGTGATAAAAGATTCTTGGAGTTTTGCTAGTTGAGGAGATGAACGATCCATGAATGGACTGATGGGCAAACCAAGATTTGCCTCTTCATCTCCCTGCATATTTTAAAAAGAAAAGTACATTTTTAACTGGTGAAAGAATCACCACTGAGCTTTGCTGTTAAAATTATCTTGAGTTTCTTAAAATAAACAATCTATCTCAAAATATATTTATAAATAAGCATCAATAAATCTATTCTATCATTTCAACTGTAAGAATTTCTTTAATATTGAGAAATCCTAAACAAAACTTTATTCTCACATTTTGTCCACATCAACCAGTATGGCTGATACTCGATTAACGAGAAACATACACATCTTTTAAAATAAGTATCAGAAATTTTACTAACAATGTGCAGAATTCTACAGTGTCAATTTTGGATTCTCTTTATCCTAGAGCAAAAGCATAACAGAAACATTTTTGTTGTAGTTATATCTCAAATGTACAGAGCTGAATTTTGCAAGTGCTTTTCAATAACACTACCTCCACCCCCTTTTTTAACAGCAGAACTCTCTAATGATTCAAAATCAGAAAATCTAAAATGAAAAATAAATAAAGTAGAGCTATCATGATTGAGATGAGGATCCTGGGACCAAATCCTCAACTGCCTGCCTTCTGGTACCCTCCCACTGTGACTTCTAAGGCTTAATTTGAGATCAGACTACCTACCTATGTGGTGTTGGGCAATCTCAATGTGCAATTTCACTGTGTATAAAATCTGAATAATAACCTACATTATGCGGTGCCTATGATGAGGTTAAAAGGCCGTATTATGTAAAGTGTTTAGCACAGTACTGAGCATTCCTCAAATGGTACTATTAAGATTTTAGTCCTAGTGTCTGAACTGGTGGGGGATAAATTACTCCCCACGATGTACAAATTCTGCAGGTAAGCAGTGTTTATTCTGTAATGAGCCAACAAAACCCTGAGGAAACAACCATAAACTGTTTCCGTGATTAACTGTCCCATGATTAGAAATCTTTTATGATTTTACCTTTTATGAGGAAGAAAACTATTGATATTTTTCAAAAACACAGTTGGGTTTATCTATAGGACTCTGTAATTTCATAGGTATATCCCAGGAGTTTGGCTTTTCTAAGCCCATGGCAGTTAAATGGCTGTAGGCATATTAAGATAATTAGGATAATAAAAAAAGGTGGGCATAGTTAGAATTTTATACACATATCTGAAGAAAGTTTAATAGCATAACCAGAATTAGAAAGAAGTTTAGTTCTGATGAGGGATGATTAAGACTTCCATATGTGGTAGGATATCAGATGACACTTTCCTCTTTCAATATTGAATAATGACACTTAGATTAAGTGAAACTCTCTGAGATCATGTTTTTTAATGATATATATGAAATTATAATAGCTAACATTTATTGAGCACTTATGTGCCAGAAACTAAGAAGTCTACATATATTAATTCATTTAATCCTCACAGAAACCTTATGGGATAGGTACCATCATCATTCCTATTTTATCAATGAGGAAACTGTGGAACAGAAAGGTTAAGTAACTTAACCAACCAAGGTCATATTGCAGATAAGGAAGAGAAGCCAGGATTCAACCTCAGGCATGGCTTCCAGGTTTGTTTAATAAGTATTAATTCTATATGCTTTTAAAATAATTATATATGCTGGGTCTAAATGAATATTTCTAATGTTATTGAACCAGTGAATTTTCTAAAATTGACATACGCCACTATTTTTTATTATTATTTGTACAGATAATATAAAGATAGCATTTTCCTTAGCATAAAATTCCTCTTTTGTAAACATGAGATCCATGGGCGAGCTCTAAGGCAAGTTTCAATTATCATTGAGAGTGAGGATGAGAATATACAAACTGCATATTATAATCTTACAAATTTAGGTAACTATAGCCATTTATTACCCCAAATTAACATAATTTGAACGTATCAGAGAATAGCAAAATATTAATAATCTTTCCATGATTATACAGTATGGCATTTTGTAACTTATAAACAGCAGAGTATACATTATTGTGTTGGGATGTTTAGCTGAGGGGTGTAAAACATTGCACATTTTCAATACAATCTGGAAGTAACAAAGCATACCAGGTGCATAGTTATATAGGCTCAATTACTCCCTCTTTCCCATCATGGTAACAAAGCCCTCATGTGGTAGATATCTTGACTTTTCCTGATAATTAGAGCCAACAAGGATTCCTAAGGAATGTAATTCCAAAGTCAAGAAGGTATATTTACCATTTTGGAGATAAAAAAAAATGTTAGGCATGTCATGAAATCAGTACACTTCTACATTGTAGGAAGCCTCAAAACTGGACCCCCAAAATGGCAGATTCAGCAAAGTGGAAGGATTATTTTAATGCCAAAAATATCTTTGAATCCCTGAAAACCACTAGGTATCTACTTACTCTCTCCATTTCTAGCCCTCTAGTTTCTTAATCTCTGCCTGGACTTCTTCCCAATTGATGTTTCTATGACAGGGAGTTAGTCTTTTTATAGCAGAGTTGAAAACTGATTGATATCCTTTAAATATATTCTGACCACACCCTGAATAACTTAAAAAACATTTCATCAGCTGGGCGCGGTGGCTCACGCCTGTAATCCCAGCGCTTTGGGAGGCCAAGGCGGGCAGATCACAAGGTCAAGAGATAGAGACCATCCCGGCCAACATGGTGAAACCCCGTCTCTACTAAAAGTACAAACAATTAGCCGGGCATGGTGGTGCGTGCCTGTAGTCCCAGCTACTCGGGAGGCTGAGGCAGGAGAATTGCTTGACACTGGAAAGCGGAAGTTGCAGTGAGCCAGGATCAGGCCACTGCACTCTAGCCTGGCGATGGAGTGAGACTATGTCTTAAAAAAAAAAAAAAACACTTCATATGGAAATAAATTATTCTAGGTTACAGATTCTCAGGGTTGAAAGAGACCTTGAAATCATAATGTAGTCTAGCCTTGTTACAGAAGGCAGTCAGGCAGACATGGGCAGAGCAGGAGAGGGCCCACCCTCCACCCCATCAAAAATGTCAGGCGACCATTAGGTGATAGGTTGTTAAGCTGTTTCTCTAAAATAATAATTGGTTGCAGCTAGCACCAGGGAAAGGCAGTCACTCAATAGATTTAAAAAAAAAAACCCTGAAACTGGTGATTAGCAGCTTCCTGATAAGATCTTAGGTGCTGGGTAAGTGGGCTCAAGTGTGTGCACTAAGAGGCAAAATGGTGGAGATTAACTGTTATATGACCTTCCTCCATGAACACTGGATTGGGAAGGGAAAAATGTTTCAAGTGAGCATAAGTACAACGTCAGTAAACACATTGTGTGTGTGGCCCTCTCAAGTGCTGGCAGGCCACTGCACATGCGACAGCCACCTCAAGGGAGGAATCAGGGGAGAAGTAACACAAGCCTGGAAAGCATGCCAATGTATAAGACTCCAAGTCAAAGGTCAAACCATGTATTTGATCTCTCAGGTCGCCCGCTTGGCCTTCTTCTAAGTGTACTTTACTTCCTTTCATTCTTGCTCTAAAGCTTTTAAATAAACTTTCACTTCTGCTCTAAAACTTGCCTCAGTCTCTCCCTCTGCTTTATGCCCATCGGTTGAATTCTTTCTTCTAAGGAGGCAAGAATTGAGGTTGCTGCAGACCCGTATGGATTTGCTGCTGCTAACAGCCTTACCGATAGACTCACAGGTATATTCAGCTCACCCAAGATAGAAAATAAGCTATTTTTAAAAATTTTAACAGCAAAGGCAAACAGAACAGAGAAAATACTAAGAACCAGAGCAAATGCAACAATTTTTAACCCTTCCCAGTCAAAGCAACTCAGCTTTCAAACACTTAAAAAAGCTATCAAAAACTCAAAGAGCAGTATCTTCTCATGAAAGCCCTTAAAAATCTCACCAAGCTCATGTTTCAACTTACCTGCTCATAAAATTCATTGACAATGCCTTCTGTCCATTTCAAATGCAAGTCCCGAACTTTTGCTGGGCCATTTATATCTGCCAGTTTGATGCACACCTGGCATACCAAGAGGCGATCATTTTCATTCCTCCATTCTATGCCATTACTATTTACATCATTTGCCTATTTTGGAAAAACAAAATCATTTTAAGTTCTGAAGGTATTTTTAAAAATTGTTATTTTGTTTGCTTTTACCAAATTATCTTAAAACTGTTTCCTGTCTAAATGACGGAAAGAAATTTCAGCAAATAGTTCTTTTTAAAATCAGTTTATTCCATAACATGGAACTCTACTGGTTAAATTTCCTTTCTAAAAAATGCTTTCTAGAAAAACATATAACCAACCATGGGTTTCAATATTTGTGATTACCACAAAGAAACAGGATTTATGTATGTGTGTGTGTGTGTATAATATCTATGAAGTACAGTAGATACACAGTATCAAAAAATCATATAAGAATTATAACTACTTATTTCTACCTCAAAAAAGAACATTTTAAGAAAGTAGAGAAGTTTGCTCTAGCTGTGAAAGGCAACATGAGATAGTTAACTGAACACAAGTCTGAGAAGCTGGCCCTATAGTTTTAAATCCTGACTCAGAATATCATGAATCAGCATGTTAAATTCTGAATCAAAAACCAGTGGGTAACAATGAAAAAACTGCTTAACCTATTTGAATCTAACTTTCTTTATCTATGAAGTAGGAAAAGTAATACCAATCTAGCCATGTTGCCGTGAGGATTAATAAATGAAAAAATGCCTTATTCACAGTAAATGTTAAATAAATATTGTTATTTAAATAAACAATTATCATTATTAGCTAGGAGAAGCCTTTCAATAACAAAAATTTTGTTTTGCAAAAAATGAAAAGAATGAGCCACATCATAACTTTTGAACTTCAGTGTGATGGTTGCTTTTTGGCACCAAACTCTTTCAGAAAAAAAAAAATATGTAGAACACCACCATAGAAAATACTTGAAAGAAGAGCTCTTTTGATTGAAACTTAATAGGAGGTCTAGAGACCTATTCATATGGCATTTTCTTGAGAGACTTCAAAATAGAAGTCTTTAAGGAATACACATTCAAAGGCATTGTGTTCGATAATCTTACCTGTAAAAGGTGATTTAAACACTTAAATGAATTTTTTTTTTGGAGACAGAGTTTTGCTCTTGTTACCCAGGCTGGAGTGCAATGGCGCGATCTCAGCTCACGGCAACCTCTGCCTCCTGGATTCAGGCAATTCTTCTGCCTCAGCCTCTCGAGTAGCTGGGATTACAGGCATGTGCCACCATGCCCAGCTAATTTTTGTATTTTTAGTAGAGACGGGGTTTCACCATGTTGACCAGGATGGTCTCGATCTCTTGACCTCGTGATCCACCCGCCTCGGCCTCCCAAAGCGCTGGGATTACAGGCGTGAGCCACCGCGCCCAGCCGTTAAATGAATTTTTATTTAAAAATTAAAGTGACTAGAACTATACAACTATGAAATAATTTTAAAGGGACCCTGATTTCTCACTGATTTTTATAAGCATTTCATTAATATCATGACAGCAATATATATGAGGGTCTCCTACCAGCAGGTTTTATCTAGTACTCCTTTGTTACCAGTTTGTCTACCCTGCAGGTACAGCTCCTTTTAGGTCACAAAAGTCATCAAGAAAATAGCTGCCTCCTGCAAGCCAGAGTGGGTATCTGAAGCAGTGGTTCTCAACTTTTTTCACCTCAAATGTCTGAGAGATAAAAGCACAGTCTCCATGAGTACACTGTCATACTGGGGCAGTGATTCTTGATCCCCTGGTAAATATGAGTTCTTTGACCTAGTCTTTCCTCATTTTTCCCTAGCACAATGTCTGCACATAGTGGGCAATCCCAATAAATACTTGTTGAATGAGTGAATTATTCTCAAGTAGAAGAGGGTACTTCCCTTAACCTACACTAGTCAGCTAAAGAATCACTAATATAAAGAAGGTATAACAGGTGCAGTGAGGTAGACATAATTAACTGGATTCTTAAGAAACACATAAAATTAATTTTATATAATGCCTTACTTGACACTGAGCATGGCTTTGTAATATCTCTCTTTAAACTCATTTGAAATAACTGGTTTGTTGCTATGTGAAAGTATGTGAAGCAAAGTCACAGCTGTATAAGTTTATGTGTCAAAAGAAAATATAACAAGCAATATTTTAGGAAATTTTATAATAATAAAAATGTTTTTTTAAAATATAGGCATAAATATTATTTTACATCAATTATTTATTGTTACTTCCTAAGTAGTAATAATTCTAACTCAACATTAAAAAACATTATTTTACCAGTAATACTGACAATAAACATTTACATTTTTTAAAACAGGCACAAATTTGCATTACAAACCTTGGCATTGAATTCAGCAAGAAAATCAAAATGCTTTTTAAGATCTGTGGCAAGGATTGCTTCGATGACTAAAAAACGAAAACGCTTGAATTCCACATGATCAAGATTAAGAAGGAAGTTGTATTCTGGGTGAGAAAGATATAGATTCCAAGCTGACGCAGCATGATGATTTTCCAAAACAGATTTGTCATTGTATAAAACTGCCTAAAAAGAAATATAGAAAAATGAGGCAGACACCTCAAAGATAATAAACTTTAATAACAGTTTGGAAATATACAAACAATGAATACCTACTATATACTAGGCATTTTACCAGGTATTTTAGTACCTGTGAAAATACTTGTGATAATCTTATAAATGAGTAGACTGACATGCAAAGAGGTTAAGATATACCTTTCCTTCTAGCATACATAGCTAGTAAGTGAAAGGGTTATTTATCTTCAAAGTTTATTTTTGCAGACACTGTGCTGCCTCCCAAGAGATGTAAAGCTGATATTTTGAGGTCTGTTTCATTTAATCAGAAAACCTTCTCAGATAAACTTCTATGAATAAAGTCATTAGGGATCTAGAGCAGGTTTCAAAATACATTTCTGTTGTTTAGTCATTCTGGAGTCAATGGGGATGGCAACTAAAGAAGAGGAAGCAGGAGTACTGTCCAGCCTAAGAGACCTGCCTGTCTGAGATGGACATATCCTGGATTCCCATCCTCAATTAGTGCCTGGTAGTAAAACAGAACTATGTAACAGATAAAAACACAAATCCTCTGGTCCTAATTGTGTGGAACTACTAATTTTTTCTACACTTCAGTGGAACACCCTGAGGTGCCTCCTCAGTATTCTAGGACTTTGGAATATAGACTCAAAATCAGTGGAGTATGGAATTTCTAAAGCCTCTTCCACCTCTAAAAATTAAGCAATTCTTTAAATTATTAAACAAGTATAGTAATTATTGAAAGAACAGCCAAGTTGTGTTAAAGGCCAGGGATAAAAATTAAAACCCTATACCTGTTTTCATGGCGCCTACTGTGTAATGAGAAAGAAGGACAGATAAAATGAGATCTCAGGTAGGATACGCATTCTGAAAGCTTAATTAAATAGCTCTACTTATTTGTGAAAATTACCTATAGGCTAGATTTAAGCACAGATGCCTAACACCAAGTGGTTATTTTTTACACTATTTAATTTTATGTAAGCAATGCTATGATTTAAACTTTGCAGTGGGTCATATAAAGGCATTTCATACCACCCATAATACAACTTCTAAACATTATAAATCCCAAAGACAAAGAGTAAGCTTCCAAGACTCCCTAAGGGGTCCATTTACATTTAGTAATGATTTGACTAATTCATGCTCAAATGTGACAAAGTTTTAACTATGAAAACAGCTCTGTCTGTTCAGGAGAAAGTAATTCAATTCCAGGCTCAATAAAACACAATGTACAATGAGTGTCCTGTGAAGCTAGCTGACTTAATAAACTCACAGCTAACAAGATCAGTTTCAAAAACATGAGTAAGTTCAGAATTCCTTCACCATTCAAATTACCCTTTGAAATTGCCAAGAAATATAAAATGAGGGAAAAGCAGTCAGAATCAGTATTAGAATCTAGATATATTCACAATACTGAAAACTTCAAAGACATGGTGAAAATGAGAATGGATTGAGAAAAGCCAACCAAGTCATTGCATAAGAAGGAGAAACCTAACTGAAGAGTTAAGTGGAAGGGGTTCCCTGCTGGACCTCAGTAGACTCACAAGCTCAAAGGTGAGCGGGAGGCAAGAAAGAATCATGAAGCAGTAAGTAGGAAGCAAATGTCAATTCTACCTTAGAAGAACACTAGAAGGTAGCACATAGAGCAGCAGACCAAGTTCAAACTGATAAGAAAAACATTTCAAGCAAGCAGATACTGAAGCCTCAGCTCTTACTGTGGGCTCTTAGAAGTAGAGAAGAAAAACAGGGCCCCAGCTCATTTGGAGCTGCAATAAACTAACATCCTTTGACTTTGAGCTAAAGCATCTTGTTACCTGCTTTTTCTAGATCCTTCTCTCTGCAACAAATACATCATTACTTTGGGAAAGCAAATTAGTTGGTCATAAACCTTACTTTTCACCCTCTGAGTTGGAAAGATCTGAGAAGAGGTTTAATACAAACGGACAGAATCTTAACAAATAGTAACATTTTTAAATAAATAAGAGCAAAAAGAGAAAACCCTTCAGACATAAGAAAGACTTAGATCATACAAAGGATGAGTCCGACTAATCTGAGCAAATGTCCCCTTTTAAAATGTAAGAAACAGGAGGAAACATTAACAAAAATCTAGGTCATACTCATTATCTAATGACTAAAAAAGCACTTCAGGTGAAAAAGATTAAGAAGAATGGTTCATTTAAGAAATAATATTCCCAACTCCAAAAATCCAGTAGAGAGAGAGCAGATAAATAAGGTGCTACAGAAAACAAAGCAGCTAGTTTTGTAAAGAAATAGTCTTGATGAACAACTGTCATCTCAGGATTCTTTTACCCTGAAGTTCTCAGTTTGTTCTTTTCTGTGTTTACACTGCTATAAAGATAATATCTGAGACTGGGTAATTTATAAACAAAAGAGGTCTAACTGACTCACAGTTCCACACGGCTGGGAAAGCCTCAGGAAATTTACATTCATGGTGGAAGGCAAAGGAGAAGCAAGAGAGGCAGCAGGAGAAAGAAAGCACAAAGGGGAAACTACCACTTTTAAGCCATCACATCTCGTGACAACGCCCTTACTATCATGAGAACAACGTGGGAGAACCCGCCCCCAGGATCTAATCACCTCTTACCAGGGCCCTCTCTTGACATGTAGGGATTACAATTTGAGATCAGATTTGGGTGGGGACACAGAGACAAACCATATCAGTTCTAAAATTTCTAATAATCCCTTATCTTCCTTTATCTTAGTTACCACCTTTATTTTGATAAAATACATTTTAAAATAACTTTCTCAGGATGGTCAAGATGTGATTGTTTAAAATCACTGCATATCTGAGAATCTCTTTATTTTGCTCTTGCATAAAATGGTAGCTTAGCTGAATACAGAACTCTAACTTGAAAATAATACACTTATGCCAGCACTCCTAGCTCTTGTCATAATCATATCTTTCTCTCTCTCTGTCTCTCTCTCTCTCTCTCGCTCCACTCTCTCTTTTGCTTACACATTATTTATTTATTTATTTATTTATTTTCTTGCTTTACTAGAATGTAAGTTCAATGAAGGGCAAGATTTTACCCATGTTTTATTTAATATAACAATGCCTAAATAGTGCCTATCCCACAATATGCACCCAATAAATACATGAAAAATAAATGAATGAATAAATTCCCTTAGAATTTTAGAGACTTCATTTTGGTATTGTCTAGCATCTATTGTTGCTAAAATACAATGACAGTTGAATTTTTGTTCTTTTATAGATGTATTATTTTCATCTTCTAAGGAATTCTTTTATTTTTAAAAATAAAATCTCTGGTGTTCTGAAATTTTTTCATGATGTGCTATGTGTGGGGTTCGAGATTTTTTTCTCTCTCTTCAACTTTCCTGGCACTTAGTGAGCCCTTTCAATCCAAAGACTCCCTACTTTTTAGAACTTCCACTAGTCACATCTTGACCTAGTCCCATATGTCTTATCTTCTCTTTCCTTATATTTTCTTTTCATCTTCCTGGTCTATGTTCTAGGAGAGATGATCTGGACTTTTACTTCCAATGCTTATATTGAATTACTAATTTTTTGCAGTAATATTTTTAGTTTCTAAGAGCCTAACTTGTTCTCTGATGTTTCTTTTTCATAGTTTCCTGTTCTTACTTTATGGATGCAGTGTTTTTCAAATTCTTTGAGAATACTTTTTAAAAAAATAATTAGATGATTCTCTATTCCCTAGATTCCCCTTGTGGTCAGTTATTCTTTCCACCTTAGACTTTTATTTCCAAGCTTCTGGTTAATACCATGTCTGATGATCTTTGATTATCTGTATATATAAACAAATGAATTATAGATTGCAGTTGCAATTTCTCTCTGCTGTTACATATGTTTTATTGTGGAGTCGCTCCCCTTGGGATGAATGAGAGGGAAATATGTAAATGTGGACAGGGTTTGTTACCTAGCAAGTTTTGTTTTAGAATAACTGGGGTGCCAGCTATTAGATGTTCAGAATGCAAAAAATTTACTTTGGACTACTAACACCCACTCTAGCAACTCTTACTCTCTCCAGGCAGTTTCCTTCAATATCTAAGAGATGAGTTTTCTGCCTGGAGGTAAACATAGGGTTATAGTCGCTCTGCTTAAAAGTGTGTGTGTGCATAAGGAGAACAAACAGGAGCAAATGGTAACAGGAGTCTCTCTGGGGTTCCAGCTATGCTGGGTACTTTTGTTTTACCTGTCAATATTCATCTATTTTTCATTTTCCAGAAATGTTAAAATTTTTTTATCTGCTGGCGATAATATCCTTCCTTCTCTTACTCCTCTCTGTTGTAATGAACTTCATACCTTACTATCATTTTAATGCATTTCCAGGAAGAAGGGGAAACAGATACATGTGTTTAGTCATCTTAATCCATATTTTAGGAGACAAAACAGATTTACAAATCAATCTCAATTTAAAATTTTGTTTCCTTTTTCCTAGTCTCATCAAAATATTCTAGAGATTTTACTATCTCAAGTACTAACCTCCATCTTTCGGCCAACTTTTCATTTGGAAATAGCTCAGAAATCTCTTAGAATCTTATTAATTCTGACATTCCTCCAGGATGTACTTGACTATATGCGTCACCTTCTTTCACGGCAAGAATTCTCCTATATCTTTCTAGCACACAATCCTTACTATGAGAATCAAGAAGAATGCTTGAGCCAGTTGGTGGTATTATGTGCTACTGTCTATAATACACTGGAACTATAGTATCTTTCATTAATTATGGCCTTACTAAGCCCACTGAGTTTCCAAAGATGAAAGAAGCTACTTTGTTACTTAACCACATTAAGCCCTGGAATTTTACAAGAGTCCTTATCTCACAGGTGCTAGTAGAAGAAGGCCTCATAAACTTCATTACTTTGGGAAGCACAGAACGTATTTCAGAAAACCTAGAAGTACTACAGAGTGAAGAATTCAGACATCCTTCAACATTCAACAAATATTTACTGAATGCTTTTTGTATGTCAAGCACTATTCTAGGTAGTATGGAATAAAGGAGACAAAAATCTCTTCCCTTGTGGAACTGTATATTCCTTTGAGGAGATACATGTAAAAAACAAAGTACATAAATAAAATATATAGTATCTTAAATGATCACTGCCATAAAAAAAAGCAGAGAAGGAGTATAACAGTATAAGGAAGGGATTTTGAAATTTCAGATGGTAAGAGGTGACAAAATGAGTATATGCATATCTAAAGAAAAAGTCCTCTGGACAGGGAGAACAGAAAGTACAAACATGCTCAGAAAGGGAGTGTTCCTAAGACAGAGATGATATTAGCAAGGAAGCCAGTGAGACTACACTTGAGTAAGTTAAAAAAAAAAAAAGAGAGAGAGAGAGAGACTTAATGGGGCTAATAATGCAGGGCCTTGCGGAACATTTTATGACTGTCATTTACTAGGAGTAAGGTGAATGCCATTGGAGAGTTTACATTTTTGTTTTTGTTTTTTTGAAACAGGGTTTCAAATGTTGCCCATTTCGTTGGTCTCAAACTCCTGGGCTCAAGAGATCCTTCTGTCTCAGCCTCCCAAAGTATTGAGATTACAGGTGTGAGCCACAGCACCCAACCAGAGCATCTGGAACATAGTGATATAACACACTTAAACAGGGTCACATTCTGGCTGTGTGTTGAGAATAGACTGAAGGAGAGCAGGGAACAAGCAATAAGACTAGGTAAGAGGCTATACATTTTCACAGGTGAACCCTCTAATCAATCTCCTTTCCATGCTAGCACTTCCTATTGCTTCATCTAATGGAAATTCTTAACAATGAGAAGTTGGAAACAACATGATTATTGATATTATGTTCAGACTTCATGACTGTATTTTGATGAGGACAACAGTTGGGTACCCAACTTGTATAAGTTGTATTCAAATATCATTGTTTTAAATTATCTTCATGTGAGAGAGTTAACTTTGGAATTCACTCATTTGTAACATCCTTGAAGGAGGATATACTTTAAGCAAATGAAAACAGTAATAAAAACAGAGTGAGCCAGCATGGTAGCTCACGCCTTTAATCCCAGCACTTTGGGAGGCTGGGGCAGGTGGATCACCTGAGGTCAGGAATTTGGGACCAGCCTGGTCAACATGGTGAAACCCCATCTCTACTACAAATACAAAAATTAGCCAGGAATGGTGGTGGGTGCCTGTAATCCCAGCTACTTGGGAGGCTGAAGCAGGAGAATCACTTGAATCCAGGAGGTGGAGGTTGCACTGAGCTGAGATCATGCCACTGCACTCCAGCCTGGGCAACAGAGCGAGACTCCATCTCAAAAAGCAAAACAAAACAAACAAACAAAAACAACAGAGAATGGGCTAGAATAGTAAATAATTTCTACCCATGTAATTTCTGATTCAGGAGCTTCTCATGCTATCTGAAACAGTATAAAACCTTCCATATGTTACCTCCTTAATCATATCAGAAAACTATTTTTAGGTTCAGAGGAATAAACCTTTACTTGAGGTCATATAGCTAGTAAGTGGGAAATCAGAAATCTAAGCTAGGACTTAATCTCAAGTCCAGTGTTTTTTCAACTATGCCATGACTCCTCAGGCCTATGATTCATTAAAGGACTAGGATTTTCAAAGATTGTGATGTGCTAGGTTCTCTAGAGAATGGGCATCTGATTCTTGCAGAATGGTACTACAAGTAAGAGAATATGTGCCACTTAGAAGGTAGGTTTTTTTTCCAAAATAATAATTAGAAAGTGGGCAACTACTAATAACTAGATTTAAATTCATCAGAAAGTTACCTGTGGAAATCATGAGCTATTAATAAAGTCTCATCAGAGAAATTCATCACATGGCTGTTTTAATCCATTTACACACACATACATACATACACACACACACACACACACACACATTATACCCACTTACACATACATATATTCATTGCTCCTTGCATTTTTTCCCGCCACCCCACATATATGCTCCCAATTCAAGAGAATGTATCTCCTATATTGAAAAAAGTTAAGAGTATATGAAAGAGATTGAGGTAAAAAAAGAAAAACAGAAAATGGCTACAGAAGATAAGAGGATCAGAGCCAAGGTTTAAACATAGAATGATAAAGTGAAGAAGTGAGATGAATTCAGCAACAATCATTAAATACCTGCTCTTCATAAAGCATGCAATTAGAAACACACAGATGACATTTCAGGAATCCCCAGCATAAACAAACCCAGCTACCATACAAAAATCTTCTTAAACCACAACCACACTAAATTCTACTTAAATCCACGTATTTAGTTCCAATTTTTAATGTTTAAAGCTATTGCAATTACAGTATCCTTTTGTTGCGAACTCTTGCCTCATCATGTAAATTGTGACCTTAAAAGAATTTTATATCTTATCAGCTATAGGAGGTATATATATACCAGAAGAATTTTTGCATACACTAATATATTCAGAGGTAAGACATTTAAGGTCTGGTATTAAGGCAAATCTTTAGGGAAAAAAGAGAACAACAAAAAAGATTAATAGTTCTCAACCATTATAGCTTTCTAGCCACACAATGGGCCTAACCAGGAGGAACAGAAATCTTAAATACAGTCAGAGTTTTGTCAGTTTGATTAAAGACAAAAATACTGACAGCAAGGACTCTAAAATTTCACAAAACAATGAGTTATTTCAAAAACTATTTACTATTTTCTAGTTGAAGAAGCTGATTTTTTCCCTAATTTTCTAGGACACATCACATTAATGCCATGTGTTACTATCCATTTAATTAAAATGTAGGGTCTTAAAGTCAGATGGAATGACCATATGATTCAATTAAATAATGATTTATAAAGGGATACACAGCATGATTGTAAAATTTTGGAATTACTCTTTAAAGGTACTGAAAAATACTTCCTACCTGAGGGGCATTTGTAGCCACTAGAAATGCATTTGTCCTCCCTGGGTGATCATAATCATGCATGGCAGCTGCCACATATAGAGCCATCAATTCTAATGCAGGAATGTTTGAAGACAGGCAGCCATAACTCTCATCCGGAATAGAGCAGCTCTTCGAAGAAATATAAGCAATTCGCCCATGGTTAATTCTATCATCAGAATCTGAGGAACAATAAATGCAAAATAAACCAACATTAGTACATAAATTCCTCTCAATTTTGCTAAGGAGGGGATTCCCATTGGTAATATGATTACTTATTTATTTGCTGATTTAAGTAAGAATTGAAATATATAGACTTAAAAGAGCATATTATTTCCAACTTAACATGTTAATAGAGAGGAATAGTGTTAAATCTGATGCTGAAGTTGCTTACTTTACAAGACATGATAGGACTATTTTACCAGTATGATGCTGTCTTACTTAGGCATAAAAATCTCTGGTTTTCTAAATATTTGCTATTTAATGATTAGATAGATATAATGGCCAGGGTATGTATGATATAACAGAAAAAAGCTATACTAGAGAATAAAATTTGGTGAAAACATTACAAAGCTTTAGGAAATTAATATATTACCAAACTAAGCTTCTCTGCATAGATGCTTCTCAAATCTCATCCAGAAAGATTAAATTTTATCTGTAGCCCTAACTACAACTCCTTATCTCTTTTTTGTTTTATTTCATGAAGCTCCATATAATATAATGGAATAAAAAATGATGAAAAATGAAAAGGCATGGAAAACTGGGGAACATCTCAGTCAACATAACTCTATTTTCATCCTCTTGTTAGAAACAACATGTTCACTATCCACACTCTGCTTTCGGTGTCAATATCCTACCATGGATTTCTTCTTTTTTCTATTTTGGTGGCTTTATCTAGCTAGATGATCATTCTGTATTTTTGTGAAAGAAATCTTTAAAAAGTATAAGAAGGAAACAGAAACCATATTGAAAGTAGACACACGAAACCACAGATATTAGGTACGAAGTTTCCTTTGTTGTATTCATCAGTGGAACCTAGAAATAATGCTCTGGCATGTTAAAGTCCAAAAGAATTTTTTAATCCTCATTTGGTTGACTCAAGATACACCATCACAATAATTTTTTAACATAATGACTTTAATACACTAGTGACAATTATAAAGATATCTCATTAGTTTCATGCTGTTTATAATTTGTACCAAAGTTGAGTTTTGGAATAGCTCACGCTAGAGCATTTTTTTAAATTTATGTTTTTAGAGATGGTGTCTTGCTATGATGTGCAGGTTGGAGTGCAGCAGCTAGCTATTCACAGGTGCAATCTATTGATAGTGCACTACAGTCTCAAATTTTTCACCTCAATTGCCCCACCTGCCATCAGCTACCTGAGTAACTTGGACTAGAGGTATGTACTACCATACTGGCTTAGAGCTACTTTTAAAATAATTATTAAAAAATAAACATGCCGGGCGCGGTGGCTCATGCCTGTAATCCCAGCACTTTGGGAGGCCGAGGCGGGTGGATCACGAGGTCAAGAGATCGAGACCATCCAGGTCAACAAGGTGAAACCCCGTCTCTACTAAAAAAATACAAAAATTAGCTGGGCATGGTGGCACGTGCCTGTAATCCCAGCTACTCAGGAGGCTGAGGCAGGAGAATTGCCTGAACCCAGGAGGCGGAGGTTGCGGTGAGCCGAGATCGCGCCATTGCACTCCAGCCTGGGTAACAAGAGCGAAACTCCGTCTCAAAAAAGAAAAAAATAATAAATAAATAAAAAATAAAGATGAGGCAATTAAATATATAAATAATGATATATGTAAATTATCAAATTTCTAATAAGAATTTAAATATCAATACAGAGTCAATAATTTGAATTTTCCTATGCATTCTGGATTTTCCCACAATTTAAAAATATATTTTAAAAATAAAAAATGGCAATAGATTTCCTTTTAAATTCAATAATTACTTGGAATTGATATATTAGAATTTTAAAACATTACCTTATATATGTTTCACAAAAAAATAATAGTATTAAAAAGAACACAGTTGGCAAGGGCAATGAAACATAGCTACTTTGGATCCCATTTATTTACAACATTTCAGAAAATTGTGATTTTTTAAATTTGCCAACACATTTAAAAGGAAGCCTCAGTAAAAAACATCCAGATTGGAAATGAAGATGCAAAACTATCTTTATTCACAAGTAGCCTGATCTCATATTTGTAGGAAATCCCAAGAAATCGACTGAAAAACTATTAGAACTAATAAATTTGTTAATCAAGTTAGCAGGAAACAAGATAAACATGCAAAAATCAACTGCTTTACACATACTTAGCAACAAACAAAAAAATGACATTTTTCAGAGAAATAGCAAAAACAATCCTAAAATTCATATGGCACCACAAAAAGACTCCAAGTAGTCAAAGCAATCTTGAGCAAAAAGAACAAAGCTGGAGGCATCAGACTACTTGATTTCAAAATCTATTAGAAAGTGATAGATAGTAATCAAAACAGCATGGATCAGGCATGGTGGCTCACGCCTGTAATCCCACCACTTTGAGAGAGTGAGGTAGTTGGATTGCCTGAGCTCAGAAGTTCAAGACCAGCCTGAGAAACATGATGAAACCCCATCTCTATAAAAAATACACACAAAAAATTAGCCAGGCATGATGGCATGCACCAGTAGTCTCAATTACTCAGGACGCTGAGGTGGGAGGATGGCTTGAGCCCAGGAAGCAGAGGTTGCAGTGAGCTGAGATCACGCCACTGCACTCCAGCCTGGGTGACAAAGCCAGACCCTGTCTCAAAAACAAACAAACAGACAAACAAGAAACAGCATGGTACCAGCACAAAAACAAGTATTTAGACCAATGGAAGAGAATACCACATACTGGTCATCAGTTCAAAGAACAAATCACATCTTGAGGGATAGTACTTTAGCTCCACAAAATATTTACACCTAGCAGGGGCGCCATCTGAGTCTTAAAGATGTCATTCTACCATTCTCTCAGGCCTGATGTAGACTGATAAGGTTCATGGAAAGATTAGCAAACTCTATAGGCATAAGCCCATTGCCACAATTTTTGGAAAAATTAGTTTCTTGATCAGATGCAATACTACCTATAATAACCTGATGGTAAATAAGGCATTAAGTAAGTTCAAGGATGGTGATGGTGAAGCACTGTAGACAATGAAGGTAAATCCACATCCAGAATAAGTGAGAACAAAAGCTGTCTCTTCCATAAAGGAAAGGGTCCAATGTAATCAATCTATCACCAATCAATTGGCTGAATGTTCCCTCAGGGAATGGTGCCATATTAAGGGCTCACCATTGGTCTCTCTTACTGGAAAGCAAGGCAATCAGCAGAGGCCTGAAGCCAGGTGAGCTGCAGTGAGAAGCCCATGGTATTTAGCCCATACATAATATCTCTATTCTTGCTGTCTTAAGGATATGGTTTGGCTGTGTCCCCACCCAAAAGTTCATCTTCAATTGTAACCCTATAATCCCCACAAGTCAAGGCCGGGATTAAGGGTAGAGGTAACTGGATCATGGGGTGGTTTCCCCCATGCGGTTCTTGTGATAATGAGTCTCACAAGATCTGATGGTTTTATAAGCACCTGGCATTTCACCTGCTTGCACTTTTCCTTCCTGCCGTCCTCTGAAGAAGGTGCTTTTCTTCCCCTTCACCTTTAGCCATGATTGTAAATTTCCTAAGGCCTCTCCAGCCAAGCCTCCTATACAGCCTGTGGAACTTTGAGTCAGTTAAACCTCTTTCCTTCATAAATTACTCAGTCTCAGGTATCTCTTTATAGCATTTTGAGAATGGACTAATACACTTAGCTATTGTGTGCATAAGCCCATGGAATAAGAACTGGAGTAGATAGGGAATGAGACTGATAGCTATAAGAGAAAAGAGATCATTTTGTCCACCTGATCAACAAGAGCCTTCTTTGCAGTGAATGAATGGCCTTTGGTAAGTATTAAATATTAGTCAGCGTTATTCAGAGAAACATAAACAATAGGATGTGTGTATATAGAGAGAGACAGATTTATTTTAAGGAACTTGCTGATGAAATTAAGGAAGTTGGCAAGTCCAAAATCTACAGGGTTGGCTGGCAGGCTGAAGACCCAAGGAAGAGCTGATATTGCAGTTCAAGTCTGAAGGCTGTCTACTGGCGGAATTCCTGCTTGCTCAGAGGAGGTCAGTCTTTGTTCTATTAAGGCCTTCCATTGATTGGATGAGGCCCACCACCTTATGGAGGGTTATTTGCTTAACTTAAAGTCCATTAACTTAAATATTAATCTCATCCAAAAAATACCCTGAAGGAAATATTCAAATTAGTGTCTGACCAAATATGTGGATACTACTGCCCAGCCAACTTGACATGTAAAATTAAGCATCACAGTGAGGGACTGTGTTAAGGAAAACTGCCTGTGTCTCAAAGGCAGGAATTTCCCAGCGCCATGCCTCCATCTACCTCCCCATCCAGGAACTTTCCCTCGGGGAAAGGGCTAGGTAGAAATTCCAGGTGTGGTCCTTTCTTAAAAAAAAAAAAAAAAAAAGCCCTCGAAAAGCTCTGGGAAGAAGGGCCTCTGTTCTGAGCCAGACAGCCAATCCAGCAACAGAGTCAAAGATCAGTCACACCAGAGGAAGTTTGAAAGAACTCCTCTCATTGGACAAGAACATGAATGGGGCGGGAAAAACTTCAAAGTTAAAATTCCACTGCACCTTACCTGCGGATTTCCCTCTCTGGATCCCTTCCCACAACAATGTGGGAGCTGTCTTTCCCTCTCTACCTGTGCGGATATCCCCTTAAGATTCCCCTCCCATGGCGTGTGGGAGCTCTTTCTCTTTCTCTCTGCCTAATAAATTGCTTTCTGCTAAACTCTTTGGGTCCGTGATATTTATATGAGCTTAGGTAAGCTCACTGGGCCACCAAGGCCTTTTCCCCCATTCCTGGGGTAAGTGAGCCCAAGAACCTGGGACACCTGGTTACAACAGCAAGCATTCACATGGCAAACAAATATCTACCACTCTTGGAAGGCTGGCCATAAACCTCCTTCCAAAAACTCCTTGTCCAATTAAAAACTCCAATTTTTAAATATTTTTCCTTCTAAGTCCCACAGCATCCAAGGAAGCTGTTAGCTACTGACCATAAATCAGTATAGATCCTTTCAACTGGCCATGTCTTTCTTGACCAACTGATTCACTGCTTGATTTGCTCACTGGTAGGATTTACCTGCCCCTATTACCTTTCAAAAGATACCCTTGAGTGATCCTATAAGGCTGAAGCTATCCACTTTCAGGAGGTATTGGCATATTGAGCAGAACTATTTATAAACCAGGGCAAGTGGTCTTTCTCTTTTTCTCCAAAAAAAAAAAAAAAGACCATGAGCCAAGGAGTGCAAGTAGCTTCTAGAAGATGGAGGAGGTAAGGAAACAAATTCTCCTCTAGAGCATATAGCAGAAAAACAGTTCTGCTGACACCTTGATTTTACGCCAGTCAACTGGTCATAGGGAATTCCCCATGAAGCCATAACTATGGATTAAGGAAGAAGCATTGGTGTATTAGGCATAGGTGTCATAAAAGTCTGAGCTTATGTTCTGTGCTTTTAGGAGCAACTCAAAACTAATATTGCATATAATTCTTCCCCTTGATGATTGAGAACTACTGCACATAACAAATTTGTGAACTGGAGGATCAGGGGACCTCAAGTTCATTATGGGCAGGTTACATGATAATCTAGTGCCCGTGGCCAAGTATTCAAATTCTACCAAAGTGCAACAACAATTTAGCCATTTTTACAGAAAGGAAAATAATTATCTGAGGAAAGCTGCCTGCCTTTGTCTCAAAACTTTATGTATTTACACTGTGATAATCTTGTAGTGGTCTTCTAGGACTCCACAGGGGATCTCTATCTGCGAAAGACATTTTCTTTTGGCAGTCAGATGGAAAAATGGCAGAGTAATTTGCACAAGTAGAAACTGCTTCACATGCTTCTCTTACTCTGGGTCGCACATAAAATCCAAACCCTTACAGTATTTTGGAGCAGTAGTACTCAGAAGTCATGAATCTGCCTTCAGAATCCAAAGAGCCCTTTCTGTAGAGAATTTCAAATATATCTGTTATCCCTCAACTCAGAGGAGATATTTCAACATGTCCTAGACCATTGAATCCCTAGTAAATTTCAATGAGATGACAGATATCTGAATTTTTGTGCAATTTTTCTCATTTATCATCTGGCACTCTTATGAAGGCATCTAGGATATTTGTTATTTCTTGCTCAGTGGGGCTATTCATCATTATCTCATCAATGTAATGGATGACCTTGATAACTTATGGGACGAGACTAGATAGTAACAGGGAATGAAAGACTTGACATAGCCCAGAACTAAGACAACAGAAGTGTATTGTGATGCCTGCCAGATGTAAACACATGTCTTCTTATGAATTTTGCTAAGAGTTATGGGGGGGGAAGAAACTCTCCAGATCAATTGCTCTGTGCCAAATATCACAAATATCAAATACGACTTATTTAAAGAAAAGACCATATCCAGAACAGCTGTGGCAACTAGAGTAACCACCTGATTACATTGAGAATGTAATTCCCACCATCATTTTCAGGATCTGTTTATCCTATGTAAAAGCTATATAATTAAATTGAACAGCAATGTGATGGAAATCATCACTCCTGCATCTATTAAGTATTTGATAGTAGCACTGATTTCTGCAACTGATCCAGAAATGTAGTATTGCTTTTGGTTCACTGTTTTGCCACAATGAAGCAATTCCTGGAGATACCATTTGACCCTTCTTACAATGATGATCCTCTTTCTAAACATCAAGGAATTGATGAAGGGATTCTGCCAGTTGCTGAATCTGTTTATTCAAACTATGCATTCAGAAAATGGGTGTGGTTCAGGTAACTACCATTAAGAGATGAACCCAGGCCAAAGTCCTTTTATCATCTAAATTCCATAAGCTCCTAACTCTGGCTGGAGGACCAGCATAGCATTTCACTTTCCAGGAATTAATGTTGAAATATATTTTTCAACACTTTGATAAAGGGGGATATTTCTGAGGGATAAAGTTATGGATGGATAATAAAACTGAAGATGATCACCCCATTTCAACACCTTATCTGTCATTATAAGCTTCTTGATTCCTTCCTCTAGAGTACACTAGGAAGTTTCAACAATTCTACTTCATCCAATGCCTATACTTTGGATAACTCATCAGGAAAACTGTTAGAGCTTCTGCCAGTTGCTCAAGCTAATACAATGATTCCAGAATCTCTGGTAGGTACATCTTCCTCTCTCCCTGGTCTAACACCCTTAAGCCTATTCCCACTTATATCCCCCAGGTTTCTACCAATATGAATTGGTAAATTATTCTAGTGTTCAGAATTAGTACTTATTCCCCTAAGATCTGCAAGATTTAAGTTTAATTATGGATCTCAAAGAAATGAGTGTCAGTGGAGTTGGATTTAGAAGTGAATTATTCCCCTAAATCAAGAAACTCAGATGACATCATTACAGGGTTTTCAGGCAATCAACACTAGGAGAAATGACTGTTGCCGAGCAGGGAGAATCAGCAGGATTTGGGGGATACAAGGCAATATTTATTGAAATCTATCCAAATAATCTCATTTCAATTCTCAGGATCCTTTATTTCCCATTTGATACCTTAATTCTAACATAAGAAGTCTACTGAGGCCACAAACTCATTTGCATTGTGTTTCAGCCAACTTCAGGTTCAGACATTGGGTTTTATTTTCAGAAGTTATGATTCTATTACTATAAAAAATAAGGGTTTTTTTTTTAGGTCAGTCAGAGAAGCTATCTGGTTAACCAACCATTAATTAAAGCCCTAAACTTCTCATTTCTTTTCTATCAGTTCTCCAGTGCAGTGAAAATAAGCCAGCACATCTCATGGTCCTTGTAGTCTTAGTTTTCATCGCAATTTTCCATTGCAATAGCTACTTGGTTTCCCAAAGCTACTTGGTTTCCTTTCTTCTACAGATACTTGACTCCATGACACTATGTATGAGAACTAATAACACTGCTATTAAAAACTCAGAAGGAAGTGTGTAGCATGAGAGAGAAAATTATATCGTCTTAAAGAATATTACCCCTAAATCATTGAAAACACACTGGAGATGGAAAAATGGTCATTAAGGGCATTGCCAATGAATGCTCAGAAGGAAATGGGGAACATCTTACTGGAAACTAGAGGCAAGGGAATCTCTGTTATACAGTAACAGAAAATTTGGCTGAATTATGTGTTGCAGTTATGCAGAATACAAATGATAAACTTGACATTTAGTTGAAATTTTCCAAGCAAAGTGTTGAAGGTGTAGTCTGGTTTCTTACAGCTTACAGTAAAATATAAAAGGAAAAGGAAAGATTAGGGGAGAACTGGTAGGCAAAGAGGAAAAAAGACTTGATAATTAGGAAAATTGTCAGCCTATCCAGACCACAAAAGAGACTGAAATTAGGAGAGTCACTATCAGCTAAGCATGTTCTGCACAGAACGCCAAGGTTTGCAGAGCTGGACTGAATTTCACTAGTTCCTTGGAAAGGTCAAAAGGTCAGGGTCAAAAAGAAATTTGCAGATGCTATGCTGCTGTCTTTAAAGAAAAAGCCGGCCAGGCACGGGGGCTCACGCCTATAATCCTAGCACTTTGGAAGGCCAAGGTGGGCGGATTGCCTGAGCTCAGGAGTTCGAGAACAGCCTGGGTAACATGGTGAAACCCAGTCTCTACTAAAATACAAAAAATTAGCCAGGCATGGCGGCATGCTCCTGTAGTCCCAGCTACTTGGGAGGCTGGGGCAGGAGAATTGCTTGAACCCACTCGAGAGATCAAACCACTGCACTCCAGCCTGGGCGACAGAGAAAGACATTGTCTCCAAAAAAAAAAAAAAAAAAAGACCATGAGCCAAGGAGTGCAAGTGGCTTCTAGAAGCTGGAGGAGGTAAGGAAACAAATTCTCCTCTAGAGCATATAGGAAAAAAACAGTTCTGCTGACACCTTGATTTTACTCCAGTGAAGCCTTTTTTTTTGGACTTCTGACCTCCAGAACTGTAAGATAATAAAGTTGTGTTGTTTTCAGTTACTAAATTTCTGGTAGCTTAATACAGCAGCAGTAGGAAACTAATACAGACTTTTGGTTCCTAGAAGTACTGACATAACAAACATCTAAAAATGTGGGAGTGGCTTTGTAATTGGACAATGGAGGAGCTGAAAGAATTTGAAGAGCATTATAGAAACCAGTGAAAAACACCAACAAACATATTGAAAAGGTTCACAAAACACCAGGCAAAATTAATACAAAAAAATTACATGAGTACATCATAGTTAAAATGCTAAAAACCAATAGAAAAGAGAAAAATGAACATATTATATTTATATATTATATTTCTCAATATGACCTAAGTCTGACTTGTCAACAGAAACTATGAAAGTCATAAGATTGGCTGTGTGCGGTGGCTCATGCCTGTAATCCCAGCACTTTGGGAGGCCGAGGTGGGCAGATCACCTGAGGTCAGGAGTTCAAGACTACCCTGACCAACATGGAGAAATCCCATCTCTAAAAAAAATACAAAATTAGCTGGGCATGGTGGCACATGCCTGTAATCCCATCTACTTGAGAGGCTGAGGCAAAAGAATAGCTTGAACCTGGGAGGCGGAGGTTGCAGTGAGCCAAGATCACACTATTGCACTCTAGCCTGGAGAACAAGAGCGAAACTCTGTCTCAAAAAAAAAAAAAAGTCGTAAGATTAAGGAATAATACCTTCAAACATGCTAAAATATAAATCATACCTTCAAACATGCTAAAATATAAATATATTCTTCAAAGACAAAATGACATCTACAACAAAAATGTTGAAGAAAATTATCTCTAATAAAAGCACAGAACTGCTGGAAGGAATGAAGGACACTAGAAAGAGTAAATACAGATGGCAGACAAAAATGAACCAGTGACATTAAGCAAATCCATTAAACAAATAATGCATACTTTAGACTCAACTACCCAAACTTAAAAAATAATATCAGTGGCTGAGTCTATGACATTTACACTGATTAGTATGGTAATGTTATTTCTCAAGTATTGGTAACTGAGCAAATTCTGTCTTAACATGTCAGTGCTGTGGCATAATCATGGCTCACTGCAGCCTCAAACTCCTGGGTTCAAGAGATCGCCCACCTCAGCCTTCTGAGTAGCTAGGACAGGTCTGTGCCACCACACCTAGCTAATTTTTTTTTTAATTCTTTGTAGAGATGGGATCTTGCCTAGGCTAGTTTCAAACTCCTGGCTTCAAGCAATTCTCTTGCCTAAGCCTGTACAAGTAGTGGGATTACAGGCATAAATCACCTTCCTGACCCCTTTTAGTAAGCTAGAATAAGAGAACTATAAATGTTATGATTCATTATATTTATATAAACTATTACATTTATGATAAGAAATAGCATTAAGTTTTTTGGAAGCAAAATATGTTTAAAAGTTTTTAATCTCATCATTTAAATACTTTTCAAGGCTTTTAAACATGTTCTCTTTGGTTTGAGAATGTTATACACTTTAAATATATGTGATGCACTTGAAACAACAAAAAAAAAGATTTTTTTTTTAATAAAAAGCAAAGGATTAATTATCATAACATACAGGATAGTGGCTACCTCAGTGAGGAAAATAATAGAATGGGGCAAAGAAGGAAGCATGATAGATCCAGCAGTACTGAATATTAATCTACCTCTTAAGATGGGTATCAGGTTTTAAAATGTTCATGTCATTATTATGCATCAAAACCTATGCAGTAGAACTTGGGGATAAGTGGTTAAAAAAAACTTACACAGTCATTTATATGTACTAAAAGGTTACTTAATGAAAAATTTAAAAGAACAGAGGTAATGAAATGAGAAAGCTTGATTTATTATTCCTAATCAAATAATTAACAGAGATTTGTAGAAGGAAGTACCTGTTTCATTTCCTGTTCCACAATCGTTGTGGATCTGCTGTAAGCCAGGAATTGGCCGTGTTGTCAGATACCAAACTGCATGTAGGACATCTGTGGCATGTATACGATTGTGATCTAAAGTCACCAAAATGTTTTTCTGTTAGGTTTGACATACAACATTTAAAAAGTACAAGAATTTCCTAGTCATAGTATATCTTCGTAAAAAATGTGTGACAATAATTCCCCACAATTGAATTTTATTTCACCTAAAGTCTCTTGAGGTGTTAAAAAAAATTCTCTTTTAAAAACTTTCCCATATACTATGAAAACAGAGTAAAAGGGCCAAAGAAAAGGCAGGATAACCAAAGAGTATTAAAAGGCACTGGAAAATGTTCTTAAGGTTGCTATTTTGTGGCTTTCAAGAATATCATCTAAGTGTCTGGATTACAGAAACTCATGTTTGCAAACAAAACAGTTTTGTACACAGAACAGTTACAAATTCTGGTTACTTACATTTTTGTCTCCCACAAAAAGGGTCAGAAATACTATGTCTCAGGCTTGCTATAGAAATTAAATGCTAAATGACATGTGAAAGCATCCAGCACAGTGTCTGACACATTGTATATGGTCAATAAAACATTAATTTACTGAAATTCAACTATGTGAAAAGGCAATGTGGTATAGTGTAAAGATCATAGGCTTTAGAAGTCATATAGACCTAAAACTGAAATCCTACTTTGATATCTAGTTTTATAATCTTGGGAAAGATCCTTCTGAGTTTACTTCTCACCTATAAAAGGTAGGTAATACAACTTTTCCAAAAAAAGATTAAATAAGATAACCTTTGTGAATCTAATGATTGCAGTTAACATAGATATCCAATAAAAATGCAACACTTCAACAATTATTTAATGTATATGTATGCATTAGTAGGTAATATAATATTGTTTTGCCTATAGACATGACATGGTGTCGATCCACTGGAAGCTTAATTATTATTAATAAATCACCACCTTTTACTGACCATTGACTAAGTGTCATGAATTCTGATATGAGCTTTATATGAATTATCTTATATTATGGCTACCTAAGGAGTAGGTACTATTGTTATTCCCATTCACAAATTTTTAAAGTTTAGAAAAGTTAGGTCCAGAGACTATTTTCTTAACTAATATATCCTAATTGAAGCTGATAGTGAACACTCCTTAGCACCTCTTTCTTTCCATTCCATTTCCCTTGAAGTCCATCTTAAAGTAATGCTATATTCTATTTATAAAATTCAACCACTTTTTAAATGCATAATTTATAAGTGAAAATGACAGTATACATAACTCATCCTAAACTATTAAACATTATTAATGAGTTATGCCAATTGAAGAACAATTCACTACTTATAGAATTAATTTCCCAAAAAATTTGTCCACATGGAGGGAAACTGTAGACAGTACATAAAGACAGCCCTATCTTTTCCTAATTTGGAATTCAAATTATATTCAAACATAGTATCTAATAGCCATTAAATTATTCCATAAATCAGAACACAGTTAAACACTGAAATTATATGATAAATTTTAAACATTTTTAAGTGAATGATTTTCTGAAACTCTTGACTAACTTTTAAAAAGATAAAGTACTCAAATAATATTTAAAATAGAAAGATGTATACTGTATAACAACTAGGTGAAAAAGCAGATTATAAATATGTATCAATATTATGACTGCCTTTACAAAAAAATTAATTTATGTAAGAAGAACTCTTGGAGAATATATGCCAAAATGTTAACAGAAAACAGACAAAATGTTAGCAGTAGTCTGTTAAATCTAGGTAGTACAATACAGATTTTCTTTTTAAATTTCCATTAAAAAATTTTTCAGGCCAGGTATGGTGGCTCACACCTGTAATCCCAGCACTTTGGGAGGCTGAGGCAGGTGGATCACCAGAGGTCAGGAGTTTGAGACCAGCCTGGCCAACATGGTGAAACCTCGTCTCTACTAAAAATACAAAAAATTAGCCAGGTGTGGTGGTGGGCACCTGTAATCGCAGCAACTCAGGAGGCTGAGGCAGGAGAATCACTTGAACCCAGGAGGCAGAGGTTGCAGTGGGCCAAGATTGTGCCATTGCACTCCAGCCTGTGCGATAAGATCAAGACTCCATCTCAAGGAAAAAAAAAATTCAAACATGAAGTTTTAAAAGTGTTTAAGGGACTATTTGAAGAGAAAGATGACAAAGAGTTTCAAAATCCATATTATTTGAACTTAAATAATAAGATATGTTAATACTTACAAGGAATGTCTCGATAGCCATTTTCTAATGCACGAAAATAGTTCATAAATTGTTGAGTGGGAATTTTAAATATTTCCAATAAACCAGTGTCTTGAAATAAGGTATACATAACCTAAATGTCAATTAAAATAAAGTTTACTTTAAAAATCAGAATTTCTATTTATGGCTGAGTATAATGTTTTGTGATTTGTATTTTCGAATATTAATATATGTCTTTAAGTTAATAATTTATTTAAAACTTGCCTACAATTAATTCTTTCCAAAAAATCAGAATGGAAGATATCACCCTAAAGCCCCTGAAAGTTAAAGAAGACTAACCATACATACCATGTCCCAATTTTTAAATGTTTCCATTCTTCTCCTTAGTTTTTTATTCCTAATTTACTGAAGGTCATGTGAATTCTATTCTAGTCTAGTCCTGAGTAGTAAAAAAAAAGTCAAAACAATACAACATTTGTCACATTTTTATCCCTAAGGAACTTCAACGAGACAAACTTACATGTCTTTCACAAAATTTACCCTTATGTTTTTGCATTTCATAAATTAGATATTAAAGTAATTAATGAGAGTAATATTTTGGGAAGGTTAACCTGATGCTGTTATGCGGACCCATCAAATATAACCCTGAGTCTGGGTGGTAAAATGAAAGTGTTTTTCCATGGTTCTAGCATGAAATGAAGCTTCTGGACTTAGGTAAAGTAAAGGGAAAGCAAGTGAAAAAAATGAAGCTTACATTTCAGTGGTTAGAAATAAATCATTTTTCCAGTCTTTTTCAACCTCAACATTCAAGAAAATGTAAATCTTTATCATTTCTTTAGTATAAATTGAATACCATTAATATGGTCAAATAAACTGTCATATATATAATAGCATGATCTACATATTATATATAACTGTTTTATGTATATGTTTGAATTTTTTTGGAAAAAATAATTTAATGAACAATGTCATTGTTGAACTAGTGCCTAAACCATTATATGATATTAGATTTTGCCTTTTATAAAGATTTGAGAAAAATTAATTTATAGTTTAAAAGTAGATATTTGAAAGCAAACCTGACTGAGAATCCTTCCTGATTTCTCTCCCATCTTTTCTACAAGTTCAAAAATTGGAAAATTCCAGTTGCTCATCTTTTCTATTAATGAGTCATACTCTTCTACTAAAATCAGGTCCAGTGATGCCTCCTGTTCGATCTGTACACACAGGAAAACAACAACTTTACTTTATCTTTCATAAATATTGCAAAATCCACATTAAAATGAGGACACTTAGGATTAAACATTAAAAAATAGTCAGTACTATTTTCTATAATGGTTATTCTCAAATATACTCTTATCTGTCCTTTTAATTTTTCTTTCTAGAATGCTATCTTCAGACAACTAAAAACATAACTCCTGGGCATAAGACTTATTAATCTTCTTATATCATTTTTATGAATAAAAGTATTGTATTTCCAAATTATCACAGAAATCCAAAGTCTATTACTTTCATTTTAGTAGTTACAGGTAACAAAGGGTAAGAGGAAAAAAAACCCATATCCTTATATTGGCATTTATTAACAGAATAATTTTTCAAAAGAAATAGATGTTTCCTTTCCCTAAAAGCCTAAATTTTGAAATTTAAGAATGAAACTATATTGCTATTATATGTAGATTATCTTCATTGTTTTTAATAACATGCACATATTCTCTATACCTTAACATATGCAAAAGAAAATATCAGAATAGAAAATAACGTATTTTTTATAAAACTAAGTAAAAGGTGTTCATTTAAAACTGAATGAAGTTTGGTGCTCTAGGATGATAGAATTAGAACAAATTACTGTATTTTCTGTAACCCAAGCAATATTTCAGTTATAGTAACTTATCAGTAAAAAAAAAAAAAATTAATTATATTACATTTTAAAAATCTTGTTCTGGGCAAAAGTAATGAAGCCAGTACTAACAGTATTATATTTCACCTTAACATAATCACATTGAAAGTTTATCTTTTACATTTGTTTGCTGTTCAATCTGTGCCTCTTCGGTTAGCCAATTATCACCTTCCTGAAGTAATTTTCTGCTGTCTTTCTTCTCCATTTCCTCTTCTTGTTGAGTTTCTGTAAGTTTGAATGATGCTTTTGAGAAAATGTTTTCTTCTTCACCTTTCAAAAAATATATATAGTAACATATAGGAGTAAAATGTGCCCTATATGTACAGCTTTACATGAAAAATAATTATTAAAAATATTTAGATAAACTGAACCATAATGGAGTTCAATCTAAATTATTTCATGACATCATTAAGTTGTATCTTGCTGGGCTATTTTGTCTAGATACCTTAAGCTCAGGCAACAAAGACGTTTCATGTTTTGGACTCACCTTACATATCTACTCATGGATGCTAAGTGGATATTCTTTATAAAAGGGAGAAAAAGAAAAATTCCCTATCAATAGAAATGTTCTTACCAATTTGATGTAAACAACTTCCAACATCTCTTTTAGATATAAAAACTCTAAAATCATAATTATAAATCAGTAAGATTAAGTAACATGTAAACCTTAAACAACAATATTATAACTCATGAGTTATTTCTCTATCAATGTAATTAATAACATTCTTTTCTCAAATGACATGGAAAAGGAGAGCAGTATTGGTAGCTAAATAGTATTAACTCACATGTTAAAAAACATTCATATTCATTCTATTTGTAGTACCTTAAACAGAGAACTTATCCAAAACCTATCAAAAGTAGAATAAATAACTTGTGGTATATGTACACAATTGATCACTACAAAGCAAAGAGAATGAACTACAATATGGATGGTACTTAATAATATAATGTTCAGTGAAGGAATCCAGGCACAAAAGTACATACTCTGTTCAAAACTATATGATAAACAAGAAGATCATTATCTTTGAGGCATATGATTGGAAGGGGAATGAAGAGTAATTTTGAGGTGTGGGTAATATTTGGTTTCTTTTTTAAAAAACAACTTTTATCTTAGGTTCAGGGGTACATGTGCAGGTTTGTTATGTAGGTAAATTTGTGTCATGTGGTTTGTTGTACACATTATTTCATCACCCAGGTACTAGGCCTAGTACCCAATTCATATTTTTTTCTGATTCTCCTCCTCCTCCCACCCTCTACCATCAGGTAGGCCCCAATATCTGTTGCTCTCCTTATTATGTCCATGTGTTCTAATCATTCAGCTCCCACTTATAAGCGAGAACATGCAGTATTTGGTTTTCTGTTCCTATGTTAGTTTGACTCCAGCTCTATCCATGTCTCTGCAAAAAACATCACCTCAGTTTTTTTTATAGCTGCATAGTATTTCATGGTGTATATGTACCATATTTTCTTTTCTTTGCCTTTTCTTTTAGAAAAATTATAATAATTATTTATTACTTATTCCACTATGGACACAGATAGAGCCCAAATTATACAGTAAAACAGAATCTGGATTCAAGTCTGAATATTACAATAAAATGAGTCCTAGCCCCACTGCTTCACTAGCTGTGATGATTTTTTTTCATTTTATTTGTTATTTTTATGGCTGCATAGTATTCCAGGGTGTATATGTACCATATTTTCTTTATCCAGTCTATCATTGGTGGATATGTAGGTTGATTTCATGTCTTTGCTGTTCTGAATAGTGCTGCAATAAACATATACTTGCATGTGTCTTTATACTAGAATGACTTATATTTCTTTGGATATATACCCAGTCATGGGATTGCTGGGTCAGATGGTATTCTGTCTTTGGGTCTTTGAGGAATCACCATACCATCTATCACAATGACTGAACTAATTTACACTCCCAACGACAGTGTATAAGTGTTTCTTTTTCTCCCCAACAACACCAGCATCTATTATCTTTTGTCTTTTTGATAGCAGCCATTCTGACTGGTGTTAGGTGGTGTTTCACTGTGGTTTGATTTGCATTTATCAGCGATGTCAAACTGCTTTTCATATGATTGTTGGCCATATGCATGTCTTCTTTTGAAAACTGTCTGTTCGTATCCTTTGCCTATTTTTTTATGTTTGTTTTTCTTGTAAATTTAAGTTCCTTATAGGTGCTAAATATTAGACCTTTGTCAGATGCACAGTTTGCAAAGATTTTCTCCCTTTCTATAGGTTATCTGTTTACTCTGTTGATAGTTTCTTTTGCTGTGCAGAAGCTCTTTCGTATAATTAGATCCCATTTGTCAAATTTTGCTTTTGTTGTGATTGCTTTTGCCATCTTTGTCATGAAATCTTTGCCAGTACCTATATCCAGAACAGTATTGCCTCACTTGTCTTTCAGGGTTTTTATAGTTTTGGGATTTACATTTAAGTTTTAAAACATCTTTAGTTGATTTTTGTATATGGTGTAAGGAAGGGATCCAGTTTTATCTTCTGCATATGGCTAGCCATTAATCCCATCACCATTTATTGACTAGGGAGTCCTTTCCCCATTGCTTGTTTTTGTCAACTTTGTCAAAGATCAAATGATTGTAGGCATGTGGCCTTATTTCTGGGCTTCCTGTTCTGTCCCATTGGTCTATGTGTCTGTTTTTGTACCAGTACCATGCTGTTTTGGTTACTGTAGTTCTTTAATGTACTTTGAAATGAGGTAATATGATGCCTCCAGCTTTGTTCTTTTTGCTTAGGATTGCCTTGGCTACTTGGGCTCTTTTTTGGTTCCATACAAATTTTAAAATAGCTTTTTCTAGTTTTGTGATGAATGTCATTGGTAGTTTGTTAGGAATAACACTGAATCTATAAATTGCTTTGGGCAATATGACCATTTTAATGATATTGATTCTTCCTATCCATGAGCATGTCTCTACTCACCTTGGACTCCCTAGAGCCAGAAGGCAACAATAGCTTAGGCTGTAAAACAGCTATGGGGGCCTGTCCCTTCCCCGGAGCACATTCCAGGAAGGCTCGGAACCACTGCCAGCTGAAAAACAGTGGCAAGAGTGGCAGGTGACCTCAGTTGGAAGGTCCTTCCCAGTGAGAAGAGTGGTCAGGGACACATATAAAAAAGCAAGCTGGCTGCATTTTCGTAGGGTGGCTACACTGAAGGCAACAATGGCTAAGGCTGCAAAACAGCAAAGATGGTAACCCACTCCTCCCTCTGGGAGCTCCATCAACACTGCTACCAGTGGTTGACTAGAGTTCCAAGCCAGTGGTCTTATTCTTTCCTGCATTTCAACCTTGAAAATCTGATGATTATGCATCTTGGGGATGATCTTGTGTAGAATCTTGCAGGGGTTCTCTGTATTTCCTGAGTTTGGGTGTTGGCCTCTCTAGCAAGGTTGGGGAAGTTTTCATGGATGATATCCTGAAATATGTCTTTCAAGTTGTTTGCTTTCTCCTGTCAGGGATGTCAATGATTTGTAGATTCAGCCTCTTTATGTAATTCCATATTTCTAGAGGTTTGCTTATTCCTTTTCATTTTTTTTTTTAAATTCTTGCCTGATTATCTTATTTCAGAGAGCCAGTCTTCAAGTTTTGAGATTTCTTCCTCATCTTGGTCTTTTCTGCTAATACTTGCCATTGCATCATAAAATTCTTGTGGTGTGTTTTTCAGCTCTATCAAACCAGTTAGGTTCTTTTTCATACTGGCTATTTCATCTGTTGGCTCTTGTATCATTTTATTCTGATTCTTAGTTTTGTTGAATTGGGTTTTGCCATTCTCCTGATCTTGATGATCTTTGCTCTTATCCATATTCTGAATTCTATTTCTGTCATTTCAGCCAACATAGCCTTGTTAATAACTAGTGTGGTTGTTTGGAGGTCATAAGAAATTGTCCATTTAGGTTGCTGGAGTTTTTGCATTGGCTCTTTCTTATCTCTGTATGTGGCTGTTCCTTTAACTGCTGGACTGTCTCTGATTGATGTGGTCAGAGAGGGGCAGGGTGTCTGTGCTACAGTCCCAGGTTGGGCAGCCCTGCCCAGTGAGAAGAAGTGAGGACCACAACCTGTGTGGAGAACAGTCTGGTCACTTTTCTGTGAGGTGGCTACTCTGTGCTGGGGTCTGGACCAGCTAGCCCCTGGTCCCCACAGACATCCAAAGCCCGAAGAGAGCAAGGCGTAGTAGGGCTGTGAGACAGCAAAGATGGTAACCCACCCCTCCCACTGGGAGCTCTGTCCCAGGGAGTTACAGAGCTGCTACTGGCTTGATAGTCTGGGGGTGAGGGTAGCTGGAGACCCAGGCCAGGAGGACCCGCCCAGTGAAAAGATGTAAGATTGGAAACCCATGTAACAAACAGTCTGACCACTTTTCTGTAGGGCTGCTGCAGTATGCTGGGGGTACACTCCATTCCCTAGTCATCTTGGTTTATCTAGCACCTGAAGGTATCAACAGTGAAGGGTGCAAAATAGCAAAGATGGTGGTCCCCCTCTCCCTTTGGGCACTCCATCATAGGGAGGTTCAAAACTGTTGTTGGCTAGGAACACCGGGAGAGATAGCTGGACACCACAGCTGGGAGGTCCCATCCAGTGAGGAGGAACAGTATTGAGGACCTGTGTGAAAAAGCAGTCTGGCCACTTTTTTGTAGAGAATTTGTTCTGTATTGGGGGTCTGCTGTAGCCCCCATCACTTTGGACTCAACAAATTCCAAAGACAACAATGGTTAAGATTACAAAACAGCAAAGATAGTAGCTTGCCCCTCCCTCTGGGAACTCAGTTCCAGCAAAGTTAAAACTGTTGCTGGCCAGAAAACACTGGCAGGGGTGGTTGTAGACCTTGGTCAGGAGATTCTTCTCAGTGAAAAGAAACGAGATCTGGGACCCATGTGAAAAGCAGTCTAACTGGTTTCCCATAGAGCTACTGTGCTGTGGTGAGGGACAGCTCCAGTCTCTACTTACCCTGGACTCCCTAGAGCCAGAAGGCAACAATAGCTTAGGCTGTAAAACAGCTATGGGGGCCTGTCCCTTCCCCGGAGCACATTCCAGGAAGGCTCGGAACCACTGCCAGCTGAAAAACAGTGGCAAGAGTGGCAGGTGACCTCAGTTGGAAGGTCCTTCCTAGTGAGAAGAGCGGTCAGGGACACATATAAAAAAGCAAGCTGGCTGCATTTTCGTAGGGTGGCTACGGTGAAGGCAACAATGGCTAAGGCTGCAAAACAGCAAAGATGGTAGCCCACTCCTCCCTCTGGGAGCTCCATCAACACTGCTACCAGTGGCTGGTTAGAGTCCCAAGCCAGTGGTCTTTTCCTGTAAGGTGCTGTGGACATGGGACCTGCAGACTGTTGCTGCTCAGCCCCCTGAATTCAGCTGCTTCTTAGGGGTCTGTATGGTAGTCTAACCTCTTGCTTTGCCGAGCTGCAGCTGCTTTTGCCTGGAAGCCCAGGTAGCTACAGCTCCTGGGGTTCTGCATGTGCCTGAGAAGGTACTTTGCCAAGATGCCACATAGCTCTGCATATCAGACTGCATGCCCTGGTGCAGTGGGTTTATGAAGGGGGTCTCCTGACTCAAGGGTTGCAAAGATCTATGAGACAAGTATAGGTCCCCAGGGTTGCTCACTCATTTATGCTTCTCTGGGTGAGGGTGGCTCCCTTGGCTCTGTGTCATTCCCAGGTGGGCAGTCATCCTGCCTTGCTTTTCTACATTCTCTGTAGGTTGAGTTGTTTTCTTGATGAATCCCAATGTGTGTATATGGATGTTTCAGTTGAAGGTGCTGTGTGTACTCATCCCTTCTATTTCTCTCCATGAGAGCAGTGCACACTAGCTGCTTCTAATTGGCCATTTTGGCCAGCCTCCTGTTTTGTTTCTTGATCTGGGTGCTGATTATATTATAGTTATAAGCTATAAACTCATGATCTATGTACTTTCAAGACACAGACTTTTTAAAATTTTCAATATGTAGAGTGGTTTTTTTTTTTAAGTAAAAAGAGTTCTTGGCCAGGTACAATGGCTCATACCTATAATCCTAATACTTTGGGAGGCCAAGGCAGGAGGATCACTTGAAGCCAAAAGTTTGAGACTAGCCTGAGCAACAGAGAGAGTTCTCATCTCTACAAAAATAAAAAAAAAATTTTAATTAGCCAGGCATGGTGGTGCATGCCTGTAGTCCCAACTATTCAGAAGACTGAGCAGGGAGGATTGCTTGAGCCCAGGAGTTGGAAGCTACAGTGAGCCATGATTGTGCCACTGCACTCTCTAGCCTGGGTGACAGAGTGAGATCTTGTCTCAAAGACAAAAAACAAAAAACAAAGAAATTCTTAAGAGTACTCATTGAAGTTGAGTTTCAGAAAGCTACTTTCAAATCATAATTTTTGTACTTAATAATGGCAAGCTTTCTCCTTTGTAAAATCTGGATAATAATACCTATCTTACAAGATGTTATGCATAATAGGTGATTCATAAATGTTAGTGCAATCTCAACGTAATACAATGAATATACCAAACAATCATTAATTGATTAGATGATAATCTGGAAATATTATTGTTTAGAAAATACGATTTTTCCAAATGAAAAACATTTAGTTCAAGAAATTAAATTTAGAATATTCAAGTATTCTTGGTTAAGGCAGTAACTACAATGAAATAGCAGTTAATCAAAAATTGTTGACACTTGAGGTATATTACATAATTTACTTTTTAATGGTATGGACTCCTAATAACTATTATCTTATAGATAATAATAAAAACAGGTGAGATAAATGTAGCATTTCTTTTCTAAAGATGTCCATAACACTATCTTTTCTCCCACACATTTTTCCGAAATGTATTCTTGTCACTCCTCTATCAAGACAGAGCATTTATTTACCAACTCCCTGGAATCTCAACAGCCCTCATGACTGCTCTGATTAACAGAATATGGCAGAAGTGACATTCTGTTCTGAGTTGGGCCATTAACTGGACTGGCAGTTTCCACTTCCTATTCTCTGAGAATGCTGCCAACAAACTGGAAAAAGCCCATGGAGGGGTCATATTTAGATGGACTGGTCAATAGCCAACAGGCACATGAGTAATCCATCTTGGAAATTCAGCCCAATCAAACCTTCAGATAAGTGCTTCCCAACCCATATCTGACTGCAATCTCATGAAAGTCCTCAGGTGAGACTCTCCCAGCTGAGATGAATCCACCGAAAGAACTGTAACACTTAACATATTATTGTTCTTTTTAAAAAACTTTATTGCATATAATTACATACCATTAAAATCTACCCGTTGTAAAATGCTTAGTTCAGGCTGCTATAACTGAATACTATACACTGAGTTGCTTATAAAAAATAGGAATTTCTCACAGTTAGGGAAGTTGGAAGTCTGAGATTAGGGTGCCAGCCTAGCCAAGTTCCAGTGAGTGCTCTCTTCCAGGTTGCAGAGCACCAATTTTACATTGTATCCTCACACGGTGGGAAAGAGGGCTAGAGAGTTTTCTGGGGTTCTTTTATAAGGGAACTAATCCCATTCATGAGAGCTACACCTTAATGACCTAATTACCACCCAAAGGCCTCACCTCCCAATACCATCATATTGGGGTATAGGATTTCAACACATGAATTTTTGGAGGAACACAAACATTCAGCCCATGACATAAGTGTACAATTCAACAATTTTAGTATATTTGCAGTTATCAACAATCATTTCAATCCAGTTTTAGAACATACTCAACACACCCAAAATGTTCCTTCATGCCTACTTACAGTTAATCCCTCTTCTCACTTTATGCCACCATTGTTGTGATTATTGTCTCTTTAAGTTTTGTCTTTCAAGAATTTCATATAAATGTAATCATGTAATATATGATCTTTTGAGCCTGGCTTCTTTCATTTAGAATAATGTTTAGAAGTTCATCTATGTTGCAACATGTATCAGAAGTGTATTCTTTTAATTGCTGAATTGAATTCCATTGTAATGATATACCATATGATGTTTATTCATTCACAAGTTGAAGGATATTTTTATTGTTTCCAGGTTTGCTCTACCATGAATAATGATGTTATAAGCATTCACATAACCATCTCTTGAGTGCTCATGTTTTCTCTTGGGTAAATTCTTAGCTGTGGTATTGCTGGCTCATATGATAAGTTGATGTGTCCAGATACAGACTATCTAGAAACTGTCAAAATGTTTTCCAAAGTGGCTATACCATTTTAAATTCCCATCAGCAATGCACAAGGGTCCCAATCTTTGCCAACAGTTGGTATTTTTGAATTGTCTTTTTGATTACAGCTATTATAGTTTGAGTGTAGTAGTATCTCATTGTAGTATTAATTTGCAGTTCCCTAATGACTAGCGGTGTTCATGATCTTTTCATGTTTTAATTACCCGTTCATTTAAATCCTTCTCCAAATTACATTCACCAAATTATCTCAAATCTTTTGTCCATTTTTAAATCGAGTAGTTTGACTTATTATTGAGTTATAAGATTTCTTTATATATCATAGATACAAGTTCTTAATCAGATGTATAATTTGCAAATATTTTCTAAGTCTATTGTTTCTCTTTTCATTCTCTTACTGATGTCTTCTGATATTCGAAAGTTTTTAATTTGGTGAAGCCCAATTTGGCATTTTTTTATTAGATTGTGCTTTTGATATTGAATCTAAAAATGCTTTATTCAACCCCAGGTCACAAAGACTGTGTTCTATATTTTTTTCTAGAAGTTTCATGGTTTTAGTTCTAATACATACATCTATGCTCTACTTTGAGTTACTTTTCATGTACATGATGAGGTAAGGATGTAAGTTCTTTCTTTGGCAAGTGGATAGCTAACTGACCCAGAACTATTTCTTGGTGGGGCAGGGGGGAAGAAAATAACTGGCCTTTCTTTTTTGAATTATCTTGGCTTCTTTGTTGAAAATCGATTGACTACAAATGCAAGAATTTCTTTTTGGACTGTCGTTTCTGTTCCACTGATCTACAGGTTCAACTCTGTGCCTTCATTATATTAACTTTAAAACAAGATTTCAAATTAAGTAGTATATAAAAGTCCTCCAACTTTGTTGTTTTTCAATTTTTTTTTTTTTGCTCTTATAAGTCATTTGTATTTCCGTATACATTTTAGCACCAACTTGCCCATTTCTATCATTAAAAAGGCCTGCTGGAATTTAATAAGAATTGTGCTCAATTTATAAATCAATATAGAAAAATTGTCATGTTGACAATACTGAGTCTTCAAATACATTACTATGAAATGCCTCTCAATTACTTGGTTTTTCTCTAATTTCTGTCAACATTGTTTTTATAGTTTCCAGTGTATAAAATTTGAACTTTTGTTAAATGTATTCCAACTACTTTGTTTTAATACAATTGTGAATGGAAATACTTTCTTTTTTTTTTTTTTTTTTTTTTTGAGACGGAGTTTCGCTCTTGTTACCCAGGCTGGAGTGCAATGGCGCGATCTCGGCTCACTGCAACCTCCGCCTCCTGGGTTCAGGCAATTCTCCTGCCTCAGCCTCCTGAGTAGCTGGGATTACAGGCACGCGCCACCATGCCCAGCTAATTTTTTTTTGTATTAGTAGAGACGGGGTTTCACCATGTTGACCAGGATGGTCTCGATCTCTTGACCTCGTGATCCACCCGCCTCGGCCTCCCAAAGTGCTGGGATTACAGGCTTGAGCCACCGCGCCCGGCCGGAAATACTTTCTTAATTTCAATTTATAATAGTTCATTGACAGTATATAGAAATACAATTGATTTCTGTATATTGATCTTATATCTGGTAACTTTGCTAAACTTGTGTATTTGTTCTAGTAGTGTGTGTGTGTGTCTGTGTGTGTGTGCGTTCTTTGGGATTTTCCATGTAAAAGATCACATGATCTGTGAATTGGGAGTTTTATTTCTTCCTTAAAATTCTGGATGGCTTTATTATTTTTTTTTTCTAATTTCTCTGGCTAGACCTTCCGGTACAGTGTTGAAGTGCTCAAAGCAAAAACCCTAAGATCTTATTCTTGATCTTACGGGGAAAGCATCAGTCTTTTTCCATTAAGGATGATGTCGGTTATGTGTTTTTTAAAGATATCCTTTATCAGGCTAAGGAACTTGCCTGTTATTATTAGTTAGCATGTTTTTATCACAAAAAGTGTTGGATTTTGTCAAATTTTTTTTGGCATCTATTGAAATTATCATGTGGTTTCTTTCCCCACTTTATTCTATTACTATGGTATAGTACATTGATTGATTTCCTAATACTCAGCAACTCATTCATTCCAATATCACTTGACCACAGAGTGATCTTTTCATATTGTTGGATTCAGTTTGCTAGTATTTTGTTAGGGATTTTTGTTTCTATACACAGAAGGGACATTGGTCTGTAGTTTTCATGTGATATCTTTGTCTGGTTATGGTATCAGGATGATTCTGGTCTCATAGAATAAGTTAAGGCCGAGCACGGTGGCTCACACCTGTAATCCAGCACTTTGAGAGGCTGAGGCAGGTGGATCACCTGAGGTCAGGAGCTCAAGAGCAGCCTGACCAATATGGTGAAACCCTATCTCTACTTGTTTACTTTTTTAAACAATCCTTTCAAATGAAAAAAAAAAAAAAAAAAAACTTAAATTACACACTTCAAAGGGGTAAATTTTATGGTATCTAAAGGGATTGAGAAGATCCTATATTTCCTGAAAAGGCTTGTCTATTTTTGGTTTACCTTTTTTTTCCTAGGGTACAACACTTCAGAGTTTATCAAGTTATCCCTACCATGGCAAGCCTTCAACTCTAGTCTCTGCCTTCCTAGTCCCATGAAGTTACTAAGAAAATTGCTCATCCTATCAGTCATTGTTCTCTCTGGAATTGGCATACACCCTTTTGATAGCCACAAACTCCAGGCTCACTTTTCTTGTAGTTCAGTCTTCCAACAGATCTTCTACTGGTGATTCACAGGATCTTTTTAGTTCTTCAATGGCTTCAAGTAGACTTTTTTAATAAATAATTTGTCAAACTTTTCTAGTTGCCCTCAAGGGGAATGTTGGTCTGAATTACTTAGTTAACTACCACTGGTAGTTTGAGTCATCAATTTTTAAGGTTATAAAACAACTATAATTTCATCAACACTATTTCTTGTGTGAGGATATAAAATATTTCAGAATGATACAATTAACCAGACTTTAAAACAATTCCTCTTTGTGTGATAAAAAAATTTATGCAAACCCTTTTGGGTTTAGATTGTACAGTACAAATTTCAATGTTAATATAAATAATTTCACTATTTATAAACAATAGCCATAACCTAAGAAGACTACATTCATTGGTGCTGCACATTTTTATTGTTCGAATTACTTTTACCATCTATTACTTATAATTTGTTCTTAATAAATCCTCTGGGAAGTGGGTAAAAAATAATAATCTTCATTTTAAAGATGGATAAACTGAAGTTAAACTCATTCATTTGCCCATTCTAAAAATCATTGTAAGAAATTTCTCTTAAACTCAAGTATATACAACTTTGTAATCTCACCTGATTTTCCACAGCAGCAATCTGTACCATCTGATTCAGAGGTTGAAACATACTTCAGTATTTGATGTCCACAGCTTATAGAATAAAATAGATAAATATATATGGTAAATGAGGTAAAAGTTTTTTACCTGAACACAATTAGAAAATCTGTTTAATTTTTAACCAAGATCTCAACTGCAACACATCCTAACATTCCAATCTCTCTATAAACTTAAGGCTTTAAACTAGGAAAGTGTCTGTGTGTCTTTGAAGGAAACAAAATATTTTTCAAAGTGAACTTTGGGTATGAGGTAAACCCTTACTATTAGTAAAGCACAAATAAGATCAAACACCATATGACTGGGTACTATGAATAGGTACTAAGTAGTGTATACTAAATTAATATTTACTAAGATCTTAGGATGGGTAGAATACCACCATATTTTATCTCAGATGAAAACTATTTAATTAAAAAAATTAATACCACTAAAATGAGAAAAGTTTTATTTAGAATAAAAACTACTAGATAAATAAGGAAAAGAATAGAGGCTGAATCCATCATCTAGTTATAACACAAAATGAGAAAACTGGTAATACTTTATTTAATACAGTAAAGTCCTCACAATATCATCGATAAGTTTTTGAAAACTGACGCTTGAAGTGAAACAACTTACAGTACATCTTCAAATAATGTCATTTCAATGTAACACCAAAAAAAAAAAAAAATCTGGTCATTAAGCTTAAAGTTGGAGTTTCCAACAACCTATCCAAAATGTTGAGGACTTAACTGTAATTGACATTTTGAAACAGAAATAATAAACAGTTGGGAAACTTACCTGTTACATAGATTGCTATCAGAATTTCTAAGCTGCTGAAAAAAATCTGGTGTATTGGGTACATTGCCTAGAGATCTCTGTAAAATAATGCTTGGCTTATTAAGAAAATCAGCAGTATCAGGAAATTCTATATGTGATCGATTAGTTGGAGAGCCAGCAGACACTGTTCCATGGTTGGGAGAATTCACAGGACTCAGACTGGACAAAATACCTTAAAAAATTAAAAGAAAGGCAATAAATAAGAATATATTTATGTGTATGTGTTTGTTATATATATTTGTGTTTTTATGAATTTTTTTCCTTATTTAAAGAAAGCAAAGTATTTACAATTAAATGATAAAATAAATTCCTGCATGGGGCCTCAAGACATTCTAGAAACTTAAGCAGTATTTACCGTATTTGTCATGATCAGTGGCTGTTGGGTAAACATCCCTTCTTGGGTAAATATCTACATTTATAATAGGTAACATAGCGTTCACATTTACCTATTATAAATGTAGACAAACAGTATGGCATCTGGTATGGCAGAAATTTTTCTAATTCTTATTGGTCTTTAACTTTTACCTTACGTATCCCTATCAGATTGATTACTCACGTGAGCAAAGCATCTCTACCAAATTTTATTGAATTATTTTCAATCAATAAAATTCAATTTTATTGAAAAACTAAAATTATCTTTTTCGTGTGTAAGATGGGTTCTCCTTACATTCCCCGAGTAGAGTGGCATGATCATGGCTCACAGTAGTCTCAACCTCCTGGGCTCAATTGATCCTCTGGCCTTGGAGACTACAGGCACAAGCCACCATGCCTGGCTAATTTTTGTATTTTTTGTAGAGACAGGGTTTCATGATGTTTCCCAGGCTAGTCTCAAACTCCTAGGCTGAAGCAATGCTCCTACCTCAGCCTCCCAAAATACTGGCATTACAGGCTTAAGCCACTGCATCTGGCCAAAGAACTAAAATCCTTAATAGCATTAAGCAAGTTGAGAATATAATAATATCATATGCTAATGCAGTGTCAGAGCCCTTTAAAAATTACATGAAAATATTTCCAGCTGATTCATTAATTCAACAAATATTTGGAGTTTACTATATGCTGGAATATGTACTGAACTTCACAATGGAGAAAATGATACCATCCCCACAGCTTAATGAAGACAGAATAGTGAAGAATACAAACAAATGCTAAATGCTTAATAAGGAAAAAAAAGAGTGCTTCAGTAACATGAGATGAATCTCTAATTCTGTTTATTTATTCCAGAAACCTTTGCTGAGTGCCTCAAACTAAAGCAGTGTGAGTATACCTGGAAAGAGGCAGGTAGATTATAACCTTATTTGAAAATAAAGACCCAAGTAAAGTGTGATTCAGAAAAGAAAACAAGTAACATTCATTAAGCAGCTACAATATTTTTAGGCATAGTGGTAAACATTTATAGATGTGTGCAATGGTGTCAACTTGGTTATGGTGCCCAGTTGTTTGTTCAAACACTAGTCTAGATGCTGTTGTGAAGATATTTTTTAGATGTAATTAATATTTAAATCAATAAACTTTGAGTAAAGCAGATTAACTTCCATAACATGGGTGGGCCTCATCCAATTAGCTTAGGGCTTTAAGAGAAAAGATTGATGTCTCACAAAGAGGAAAAAGTTTTGTCTCCAAACTGCCTTCAGGTTCAAGACTGCAACATTAACCCCTGCTGGAATTTCCAGCCTGCCAGCCTGTCCTGAAAATTTCCTACTTGTCTGCCTTGCAAGCACTCATAATTGTGTGAACCAATCCCTTAAAACAAACTCTCTCTGTCTCTCTCTCTCTCTCTCTCTCTCGCTGTGTGTGTGTGTGTGTGTGTGTGTGTAAATATAATGTTTTTTATCTTTTGCCAATCTGATGGTAAACAGAAGAGCACTATACCTTTACTTCTTAATTTCCTCATTACTAGTAAGGTTAAGCACATTTCATGTTTATATGCCATTTGTGTAGGTTTATTCCCTGAAATGCTTGTTCAAGTCTTTTGCTCATTTTTCTATTGGCTTGTGATGATGGACACACTCTAAGGTAGTCCCATTAACCCTTCCCCCCTTGTGTTCATGTCTTTGTGTAGAAAACAGCTATGACTGGCTTCTTATCAACAGAGAGATGACAGGATGTGACCCCTATGATTGTGTTACATTATGGATTCCATTTTGCTAGCTAGCAAACTCACTCTAGAGATTCTCCTTGCTAGCTCCATGAATTAAGCAGCCATACTGAGGAAGACCATGTGACAAAAAACTACGGGCAGCCTCTAGGAACTGAGGGTGGCCTCCAGCCAATAGCCATCAAGAAGCCAGAGCCATCAAGAATCTACAACCAAAGGAAATAAATTCTGAGGACAACCTGAGTTTGGCAGCTGATTCATTACCAGCTGATTCTCCAGATGAGAACAAAGTAGAGTCAACATCTTGTTTTGAGATTGAAGACACCTTAAGCAGAGGACTCAGCTGTGTGTGGACTACTGCACAAAAAATTGCTCCATTTGTTGTAATCTGATATACAGCAACAGAAAATGAATAGTTGTCTATAATTCTTCCACTGATGAAGTTCTTTATACAGCTGAATTCTAGTTCTTTTTCAGATGTTATTACTATTTTGAATTCTTTTTATATGACTTCTTTTTTTTTTGTGACAGAGTCTCACCCTGTCACCCAGGCTGAAGTGCACTGGCATGACCTTGGCTCACTGCAGCCTCCATCTTCCAGGTTCTCAGCCTCCCAAATAGCTGGGATTACAAGCACCCACCACTATACCCAGTTAATTTTTCTGTTTTTAGCAGAGACCAGGTCTCACCATATCAGCCAGGCTGGTCTCGAACTCCTGACCTCAAATGATCTGCTCACTTCGGTCTCCCAAAGTGCTGAGATTACAGGTGTGAGCCACCATGCCCAGCCTTTATATGACTTTTTTTGGTAAAGAGGTTATTAATTTTCATGTAGTCAAATTTATTCATCTAATCCCATGTGGTAAGTATTTTTATGTCTTGTTACAGAAATTTGTCCCTACTGTAAAGTCATAGAGTGTAGCAGCACTACACATTTTTAATTAAATTTATCTCTAGGTAATTGATGGCTTTTGAAGCTGTAGTAAATGATATTTTAAAATTTCATTTTCAACTATTTTCTGATAGTACAGAGTAATACAATGAATTTTTCTGTACAATTAAAATCTTGCAAAGTTTACTTATTAATTCTATTACTACATTTTGAGATCCTTCTAGAGTTTCTATGAATATAAAAAGGTAATCTGCAAATAAAGGAAAGCGTTTATATCTTTCTTTCCAGTATTTATTCCTTTTCTTTATCTTGTCTTCATTGATAGTCTAGAAATTACAGGAAAATGTTGGAGACAAGTGTTTACAGTGAACCTCTTTATCTTGTTTCTAAAGTCGGGAGGAAAATGTTCCAATATTTCATCATTATGTATTATGTTTAAAAATATTTTTGGTAGAGACTTTATCAGATTAAAAATGTTCCCTCTATTTCCAATTTGCTTAAAATTTTTTATTATGAGTAATGACCAAGTTTATCAAATGAACATACATGAAAAGCTTTCTCTGTACCAATTAAGATGACCATATGATTATTCTCTTTTATTCTACTAATGCAGTGACTTTTCAAAGGTTAAACAGACTTTACATTCCTGTAATAATACTTCCTAACATGAACATTGTGGTATTATTATATTAATATATTACTCAATTATATTTGTAACTTTGTTTAGGATATTTGTATCTATATTCATAAGAGATGTTGGCCTCTAGTTTTCTTGTAATATTCCTGTCAGGTTTCGATATTAGGGTTATGCTGGCCTCAAAAAAAATGGTTTCCTCTTTTCCTTTTCAGTGAAAGAGTTATATAAGATTGGCTGTGTTAGGCAGAATAATCACTGCCAAAGATGTCCACATCCTGACCACAGAACCTATACGTTAGATTACATGGCAAAGGGATATTTAAATTGCAAATGGACTTAAGGTTGCTAATCAGCTAACCTTGAGATGGGGAGATTATCCTGGATTACCCAGTTGTGCTCAATTTAATGGCAAGAGTCCTTGTTATTACAAGAGTCACACATAGCTGAATCCTCTGCCTAAGTAAAAGAGAGGCAGACATAAAAGAGTCAGAGAGATGGCAGCATAAGAATTCAGACTGACATAGCTGGCAATGAAGATGGAGTAATGGGGCCATGGGCCAGGAATGCAGGCAGGCAAGCTCTAGGAAGTTCTCTAGAAACTGGAAAATGAAAAGAAAATGGATTATCCCCTAAAGCCTCCAGAAAGAATACAGCCCTGCTGACACCTTGCTTTGAACCCAATGAGAACAATTTTAGACTTCTGACCCCAGAATTGTAAGAATAAATTTGTGTTATTTAAGTCACTAAGTGTGTGGTAATTTGATAGTTTCTTAGTCCATTCAGATTGCTGTAACAGAATACCATAAATGAGGTATTTTATAAATAAGAGAAATTTATGTCTCACAGTTCTGGAGGCTAAGAAGTCCAAGATCAAGGCACTGGCAGATGTAGTGTCTGATGATGGCCCACTTCCTGGTTCACTGATGACCATCTTCTCATGTCCTCACATGGTGGAAGGGATTAGAGAGCTCTTTGAGGTATCTTTTATAAGTCACTCATTCCATTCACGAAGAGTCCACTCACATGACATAATCACCTTCCAAAGGCCCCAGCTCCAAATACTATCACACTGAGGATTAGGTTTCAACATATGAATTGGGGTGCAAGTGAGGGGATATTAATATTCAGTTTACAGCAAGTAGCTATAGAAAACTAAGGCACTAGATACACAATCTTTCATAACAACATTTTCATTAAATATTGGGAAGAATTTACCAGTAAAGTCACAGGAAGGTTTTTAACTACATTTAATTTCTTTAGCAGATATATGACTCTTCAGGTTTTCTGTCATTTTTCTATTAGTGTTATCTTTTTGTATCAGTGTCATGTCTTTTTCTTTCTTTTAGTTTACTTTGCTGTTAAACTTGTAGCTTCTTAAAATGTAAGCTTAACTGATTTTTAATTTTTCTCCTTTTTGCTATAAATTTCCCAACTCAAAGCACTACTTTAGCTTCTTCCCACACTTTAATAAGTCCTATTTTCATTATTATTCAGCTCAAAATATTTTCAATTTTTCATTGTTTTTCCTTCTCTGACCCATAGGTTATTTATAATTTGAGGATTTTCTGAAGATCTACTGACAGATGTTTTTAAATCTAATTCCACTGTGGTGAGAGAACATGCTTATGTGCTTTCTAAACAGCATTTAAAGATATCATTCACATGCCATAAAATTTACTTTTTTAAACTGTACAATTCAGTGAATTTTAGAAATTCACAGAGTTGTGCAACTATCACCACTATCTAATTCTGGAATATTTCCATAAACTCAGAAAGAAACCCTATACCCATTAGCAGTCATTCCCTATTCCTGTCCCTCCCACCCACAGTTACAGGCAACCACTGTCTTAGTTCATTCAAGCTGCTATAAAAAAATACTTCAGACTGGGTAATTTGTAAACAACAAAAATTGGCTGCTCACAGTTTTGGAGACTGGGAAGTCCAAGACCAAGGTGCCAGTAGATTTGATGTTTGATGAGGGTTCCATTTCTGCCTCACAGATGGTACCTTTTCACTGTGTCCTCACATGGCTGAAGGGGATAGCTAGCTCCCTTGGGCCTCTTTTATAAGGGCACTAATCTCATTCATAAAGACTCCAACCTCATGACCTAGTCACCTAAAAAAGGCCCCACCTCTTAATATTGTTTCATTGGGGATTAGGTTTCAATATGTGAATTTTTGAGGTATACAAGCATTAAAACCATAGCAACCACTAATAATATTTTCTATCTGTATAGATCTGTCCATTTTAGACATTTAATATGAGTAGATTTGCACAATTTGTAGTCTTTTGTGACTGCCTTATTTCACTTAGCATAATGTTTTCAAGGTTCGTTCATGGTGTAGCATGTAGTACTTCTCCATTTTATTTTTGTGACAAAAAAAATACTCTACTGTATAGATAAGCCACATTTTGTTTTACCATTCATTGATAGCCATTTAGGTTGTTTCTACTTTTTGACTATAATGAATAATGCTTCTATACACATCTATGTACAAGTTTTTGTGTGTATCTACAGTTTCACTTCTTTTGGGTATACCAAGAAACAGAATTTCTGGGTCATATGGTAACTTCATGTTTAAAATTTAAGAAGCTGCCAAATTGTCTTCCAAAGCGGCTGTATCATTTTACTTTCCCATCAGCAATGTATAGTGTCCCAACTTCTGAATATTTTTTGCCAAAATATGTTACTGTCTATGTTTATAATTACAGACATCCTAGTGGGTGTAAAATGGTAGCTCCCTGTGGATTTGATTTATATTTTCCCAAATATTAATGATCCTGAGCATCTTTTCATGTGGTTATGGGCCATTTGTATGTGTTCTTTGGAGAAACATTTATTCAGACCTTCTATTTTCTTTTCTTTCTTTTATTATTATTTATAGATATATTTTTTGAGACGGCGATCTAGCCGTATCACCCAGGTTGTTTCCGCCTCACAGATGGTACCTTTTCACTGTGTCCTCACATGGCTAAAGGGGATAGCTAGCTCCCTCAGGCCTCTTTTATAAGAGCACTAATCTCATTCATAAAGCCTCCAACCTTATGGCCTAGTCATCTCTAAAAGGCCCCATCTCTTAATACTGTTTCATCGGGGATTAGATTTCAACATGAACTTCTGAACAAAATATTCAGAAATTGAAACACTATACATTGCTGATGGGAAAGTAAAATTATATAGTCACTTTGGAAGACAATTTGGCAGTGGCATTCCTCATAGTTCACTGCAGCCTCTACCTCCTGGGTTCAAGTGATCCTCCTACCTCAACCTCCTGAGCAGCTGGTACCACCACAGGTCACACCACTATGCCCAGTTAATTTATTATTATTTTTGTTTTTGTAGAGACAAGGTCTTGCTGTGTTGTCCAGGCAGAGATCTTCTATGTTTTAATCAGGCCATTTTTCTTTTTCTTTTTGAGTTCTCAGAGTTATTTACATATTCTGGATACAAGTCTGTTGTCAAATATGATTTGCCAACATTTTCTCTTAACCTGTGTCTTTTCATTTTCTTGATGGTGTCTATTAAAGTACAAATGTTAGGCCAGGCATGGTGGCTCACACCTGTAATACTAGCACTTTGGGAGGCCAAAGTGGGTAGATTATGAGGTCAAGAGATAGAGACCATCTTGGTCAACATGGTGAAACCCCGTCTCTACTAAAAATACAAACATTAGCTGGGCGTGGTGGTGCATGCCTTTAGTCCCAGCTACTCGGGAGGCTGAGGCAGGAGAATTGCTTGAACCTGGGAGGGGGAGGTTGCAGTGAGTCGAGATGGCACCACTGCACTCCAGCCTGGTGCCTAGCGACAGAGCAAGACGCTGTCTCAAAAAAAAACAAAAAATTCTTAAAGTACAAATGTTTTCAATTTTGATGAATTCTGATATATCAATATTTTTCATTTAAGGACCATGCATTTGGTATCATAAAATTTAAGAATGCCTTATTCAAAACCCAAATATTTTCTCCAATGTTTTCGTCTGTAAGTTTTATGGTTTTTACTTTTAATCCCCATGGAATCCTTTTTATTTTATTTGGCTTCCAGTTCATGTTTCTAGTACAAAGGGTATAATGGAAGACTTTTTCATAATGTGTACATTTATTTTTGATTCTTTTTATTGCACATGTTTAAGGCATAGAACATGATGTTTTGATATACACATACATAGTGAAATGGTTACTACAGTCAAGCAAATGAACATATCCATCATCTCACAGATACCTTTTTGTGTATGTATGTGTAGTAAGAGCACCTAAAATCTATTCTCTTAGCAAAATTTCTAGTATACATTACAATTATATTATTGACTATAGTTCTCATGCTGTGCTTTAGACCTCTAAATTTCTTCATCCTATATATCTACAACTTTGTACCCTTTGACCTTTATTTCCTCATTTCTACTACCCACTGAGCCCCTGATAATCACCATTTTACTCTTATCCTATGAATCTGACTTTCTTTTTGTAGATTCCACATATAAATGAGCTCCCAAGTAGTATTTTTCTTTCTGGTCTGACTTATTTCACTTAGCATAATGTTCTTGAGGTTCATGCATGTTGTCACAAATGACAGGATCTCCTTCCTTGTTAAAGCTAAATGATATTCTATTGTATATATTTATTATATTTGCTCCACTCACTATCGATTAACAGTTAGGTTGTTTCCAAACCTTGACTACTGTGAATGAACATGGGAAAGCAGATATCTCTACAAGGTATTGATTTCATTTCCTTTGGGTATATATCCAGAAGAGAAATTGCTGGGTCATATGGCAGTTCTATCTGTAATTTTTTGAGAAATCTTCATACTGTATTCCATAATGGCTGCAACAATTTATGTTCCCTGTGTATAAAAGGTTCCCTTTTCTCCACACTCTTGCCAACATGTGTTATCTCTTATGGTTTTAATGTTTACGTTTGAGTCTATGATGCATTTCAAGTTAATTTTTTTCTTTTTTTTTTTTTTTGAGACAGAGTTTCGCTCTTGTTACCCAGGCTGGAGTGCAATGGCGCGATCTAGGTTCACTGCAACCTCCGCCTCCTGGGTTCAGGCAATTCTCCTGCCTCAGCCTCCTGAGTAGCTGGGATTACAGGCACGCGCCACCATGCACAACTAATTTTTTGTATTTTTAGTAGAGATGGGGTTTTACCATGTTGACCAGGATGGTCTCGATCTCTTGATCTCGTGATCCACCCGCCTCGGCCTCCAAAGTGCTGGGATTACAGGAGTGAGCCACCACACCCAGCTCAAGTTAATTTTTGAGTATAGTGAGAGGTAGGATTCCAAACCAATTATTTTGCATGTTCATATTCACTTTTCCCAGCACCATTTATTGAAAATATGATTCATTCCTCAATCAATTATCTTGGTATCCTTGTTGAAAATCATTTGACCATAAATGTCAAGGTTTATTTCTAAAACCTGAATTCTATTTAATTGAATAGAAATATCTTTATGCCAGTACCATGCTGTCTTAGTTACTGTAGCTTGAGAGTAAGTTTTAAAATTTGAAAGTGGGAGTCCTCATAATTTTTCTTTTCTTTTATTAAATAACTGTTTTGGCTATTCTGGGACTCTTGCATTTCTATATGAATCTTAGGTTCAGACTGTCAATTTTGGCAAAGCTGAAATTTTGATAAGGATTGTATTGAATCTAGCTCAATTTAAAGAATGTTGCCATCTTAATAATATTATGTCTTCTGATCCTTAAACATGGAATATCTTCCAATATTTTAGGTCTTCTTTAATTTCAACAATATTTTATAGTTTTCATTCCAAAGGTCTCGTATTATTTTGCTGAATTGATTTCAAAGATTTTTTAATGCTAACTGTAAATGGAAATCTTTTTGTAACTTCAGTTTTTGATTCCTTAATGTTAGTGTATAGAAATAAAATTGATTTTTGTATATCCTGCCACATTGATAAACTTATTTATTGATTATAATAGATTTTAATGAATTTCCTAGTTGTATATACAACCTCATGCCATCTGCAAATACAATTTTACTTTTTCCTTTTATTCCTTCTTACCTAATTGCTCTGACTAGAACCTCTAATCCAATATTGAATAAAAATAGCAATTACTTCATAATTATTAAAACAATGCTATAATTTTGTTTTATACTAAGTCCAAAATCCAATCCAGTTCAGGGATAATTTCTGTTGGTTACCTTTTCTTTGTGTGCATGTCAAAAATTTCTTGTATCTTTGCATGTTTCACAAATTTTTGTTGAAAATTTGATATTTTAGATAAAATACTGTAACAGTTTTGATATCAGATCCCTCCAACACCAAAGGTTTATTATGTTGCTGGTTTTGTGTTTGTTTTCTTCTTTCTGATTCTTTGCTTAGTGACTTTCCTGAACTAATTGTATAGATTCTGTTTCTCCTGCAATGTGTAATTACTTAGTTCTCTACTAGCTTTTTCTCTTGAGCTTTTAATTGTATTTTTAAACATGGTTTCCTAAATGTCATCCCTGGGGATCAGTATAATTTGGACATCAGCCACTGAGCAGTCAGAAGATTACTTTTTTTTTGAGATGGAGTCTTGCTCTGTTGCCCAGGCTGGAGTGTAGCGGCACTCTCTCAGCTTACCGCACTCTCCACCTCTTGGGTTCAAGCGATTCTCATGCCTCAGCCTCCCACGTAGCTGGGATTACAGGCGCCCACCACTACATCCTGCTAATTTTTGCATTTTGTATTTATGTATTTTGTAGAGATGGGGTTCACCATGTTGGCCAGGCTGGTCTTGAACTCCTGACATCAGGTTATCCACCCACCTCAGGCTCCCAAAGTACTGGGATTACAGGTGTGAGTCACAGTGCTCGGCCTAATCTTTGTCTTTTAATTGGAGTGTAAAGTCCAATTTTTGTTGAAAACTTGACATTTCAGGTAATATACTGACAACTCTAGTCAGATCCCTCCTTCTATCCTCAAGGTGTATATTTAATGTAAAAAAGTGTATTTAAAATCCACCAGGCTGCTATTTATTTTTTATGTGTTTCTTCTGTTTTTGATTTTCTTTTCTCAGATTCTTTTGCATTATCCGGGTTTTTTTTTAAATCATGCCATTTTACCTCCCTATTCACTTTGTAGTTATATAGTTTTCTATTGGTCTTTAAATTGGCCCCTGGATATTACAATGTTCATCTTTGAATGTTAGTTTCTCTTAAATTAGAACCTTTTGCTATTTTTCTAGCATTACTAGTACCTTACAACAAATTTAAGTCCATTTACCCCTTCCCTACCCTTTATGCTATTGTTATCATTTATCTGACTCTATGTATTTTATAAATGCTATAAGAAAGTTATTATTGTGTTTGCCCATCAATATTTTTTAATCTTCACCCATCTATTTAGCCTTACCAGTGCTTTTGGTTTCTTCTTGCAGTTCCATGCTTCAATCTGGATAATTTTCCTCCTGCCTAAGAAAATTCCTCTACTAAACCTTAGTAGCACAGGTCTGACACCTACAAATTCTCTCAGCTTTTGTTTGTTTGAAAAAAAAAATGTATTTTTTTCTAGCTTCTCATATGATTTAGTAAAATTCTTTTTTCCAGATTTACTGAAGTATAATTGACAAAAACTGCCTGTATTCAAGGTGTACAACATGACGACTTGATTTACATATTTACTGTGAAATGATTACCACAATCAAATTAATTAACATACCTATCACCACAGTTACTGTTGGGGGTGGGGCAGTGGGGATACTATAAAAAAAATTTTATTTCAATTTAATTTTTCAAGGATATTTCTTCATTGGATAAAGAATTCTATGTTGGCAAGTTTTATTCTTTTGACACTTTTTAAAATATGCCATTCCACTGTCTCTGAAGTTCACAGTTGCTGTTAACAAGTCGCTGTCAGTATTATTGTTGTTCCTGGAAAAATAGTCTATCTTTATTTGGTTGCTTTTGGAACTCTTTTCTTTATAATTCAGTGCCTTGACTCATATATGTAGCTGTGATTTTCTAGTATTTATCCTGCTTGGGGCTCACTGCACTTTATGAATTTGTTGTTTGCTTTCTTTTATTAGTTTTGGTAAATTATTCTGTCCTTTTGTTTCTCTCCTTTCCTTCTGGGACTTCAGTCACATATATTTTAGAACTTCTGTGTCCTATATGTCTCTTAAACTTTGTTCTGTTATTTATGTATTTTTCCTTCTCTGTGCTTCAGTTTGGATATTTTCTATTTCTCTGACTTCAACTTTACAACTTTTATATTCTGTTATGTCCAATCTATTCTTAAACCATTTAATAAGCTTTTAATTTAATCAAGCACATTTCTTAGTTCTGGACTGTCCATTTCTTTACCAGTGTTCTAGTTCTCTATTCAAAGTATCCGTTCATTTTGGCCATTATTCCTTCTATTTCCTTTAAAACATCATTGATATTGTAAAAACTGTAAAATAAAACATCAATATCATATGTAGATCTTTTTCTAATGCCTGCTTTTCTTATCAATAACATTTTCTGACCTCTTCACATGCTTTATAGTGTATTATGTATAAAAGAATTTTGTAATTGTATATCCCAATCACGAAATTGTACCTGTGTCATATCAGCCATAATGTAATTTAAAAGCAGAATATCTGTATTGCTTTGCTATTCCTATGTTATACTTGTTAAAATATCTTTTGTCCAAGATTTTAAGCATTCTATAATCTTTTAATATAAAGAAAATTCCTATTAGAATGTTTCTTTCCAGGATGAAGTCATGGCTCTTTCTGTTCTAATACTAATTTTTTTTTCTCCATAATTACCATTCTACAAAAGAAATACTCTTTCTTGAAGATTTTCCTTTGTCCTGGGTCTGCAACCATTCAAGTTAAATAGTTCTATATTTTATCTCTGAATCCCTACTGGTTAGCAAAGCACTTGGTACAAAGATGTTCTAAAACTGCTTACTGAAAGAATTAGCAAACAGTCAATTAGCAGCCAACCCAAACTGCTTAGTCATGTTAACTTGCAACACATGAAATTGTATTCAAAATTAGCTATAAATGTGTAATGAAAAGTGTTTACACTACCATATACTTTGAGAACCCCCGTATTTGAGTCATAAAGAATGATTTCTTACCAGCTCTTCGCAGACCTAAATGGTGAGTCAGTGATATAGAAGATGACCTTTGCTTCGGGATAGGCAGTAGATTTGAATTAAAAGGCCCATTTAAAAAGCATCCTTGACTAAAAGGGAAAAATAACAGGTTAAAAATTTTAAAAGCCATGAAAAATGTCATCATTTTTCTTCATGGTCTTCAATTTAATTAGCAAATATATCCTCATACATTCAGAATTTGGGCCTCTAGTGCCTAAGGCCTAAAGCAGGAGTCAGCAAACTTTTTCTGTAAAGAACCAGATGGTAAATACTTTTGGCTATAAGTTCTCTGTTGCAACTACTCAACTCTGCCACTGTAGCACAAAAGAATCCATAAACTAAATAAACAAATGGATATGGTTTTGTTTCAATAAAATTTTACTTACAAAAAACATGTTATAGACCAAATTAGGTCCATAGGCTATAGATTGCTGATCCCTGAGCTAAAGCAGGTTGTCACAATTACTTTGAAGCCTTCTTCAAACATAGGCTGCTGGTCTCATCCCCAGGGTTTCTGATTCACTAAGTCTGGGGTGGGGACAGATAATCTGTACTTCTAACAAGTTCTTATAAGATGGAGTTTCTGATACAGTGACCTCACTGAGATCTACTGGACTAAAGTATAGTTTTTAATTTTTTCCTGTTCCCTAACCTCACAGGTATTGGCAACTATTATTAGTGTAGGCAAAAAACAAGCAGTAAGCACATAATGGCACCCAATGAACTCATCTCCTTGCCAATCCTCAGTCATTCTTCATATTTTCTCTGTGTGAAAATAAGTAATTCAAAACCAAACTTTTGGAACTTTTATTTTGAGCCTTAAAGGAATGTGATTATGGGACCTCAGTCACTAACAGGCGGCTGTAACCTAGGGAGATACAAACTTGGTTTCCCTGATTACAGATTAGCCTTTTTTTCCTTACCTATTGCTTTGCTAAATGCTGCAAAAAACTAAAAGGTGCCAGAGAAGACTCCTTCCCTCTTAACTGTTTATCTTCATTATAAATTAACTTCCCTCTTTCTTCTCCTATACAAAGACCCATTTTCTAAGATGAAATGTTAAATACATTCTTTTAAATTGGAAAAAGAAAACAAACAAGCTGTAACTAATCAAACTGCTATAACTCATTAACCAACTTTGTGTGGAAAATGTTATTCTGCTAAATGTCTGTTTTCTGCCTATACAAATATGATCTTAACTTTTCAACTTTGAAGCACTGACCCTATTTCTTTGGAGTCTGTGTTTTCCTGGATGGTCATCCTCAGCTTTGTATTTGAATAAACTCTCTTAAGCTGGATTCTTATCCTTTTGATTATTTCACACTGGCAAATGCCTACATGTGGAGTGGCAAATACTGGAAAAAAAAGAGTAACATACCATCCAGGGCAACATTCAAATAGAAAAATCTGTATATTCTACCAAAGTCCACTCCCTAATTAATATGCAAGTCAAAGAGAGATTTCTCCTTTCAGAATAATACCACACCACTGCTCTATTGTCTTCTACCTTTATCCAGAGTCTTTCAACAATTTCAATATGTCATACATTAATTTAGCTATTTAGAATTAAGAGTTACAGGTCAAAGGATAGGTTCTCAGATTAGTTCAAGAATCTTCCCATCATGTCTTGCCCCAGCACCACATAAATACACACCTCAATGAAATTACATAAATCAATACTGAAGAAAGCAGAAGATAACCAGGCTAGTAGTTCCACAACTATTAATAGTTGATAGGAAGGTGATTAAAGTCAGACTTGGTGTGATATTGTGAAATATATATTTAGTTTTAGTTGTATGCCTGTTTCCTGGCATACAACTCCTAAAATCCTGAGGATCTCCAAAGTGTCTTTTTGTATGCCAATGAGTTGACTGAGGCTGCAGCTCCTAGATAGCTTCAGGATGGAGGCTAGTCATTGGAAAAAACAAGATAGGATTAGAGGACCGAGGCTTTCGGGGGCTTTCAGCCCCACTCCCCAACCTCCAGGGTGAGGAGAGGGACTAAAGCTTAAATTGCTCACCAACGGCCAATGATTCAATCAATCATGCCTATAAAATGAAGCTCCTATAAAAAACCAAAAAGGACTGGGTCTGAGGAACTAGTGAATAGCCAACCATGTGGGGGCTTCCAGGAAGGTGAACAACAACATGTCCACAAGCCAGGAGGGTGGCATACCCCAACTCCAAAGGGGCAGAAGCTCCTGTACTGAGGCCCCTTCCAGACCTGTCCATTGTATCTCCTCATCTGGCTGTTGATTTGAATCTTTTAAAATATTCTTTGCAATAAACCAGTAAACACGCTTCCCTGAGTTCTGTGAGCTGCTCTAGCAAATTACCTGAACCCAGGGAAAGGGCTGTGAGAACCCTGATTTACAGATGTTTGGTCAGAAGCACAGGCAAAATAACCTGAGGCTTGCTATGGGCATCAGAGTGGGCATCAGTTTTGTGGGACTAAATCCTTAACCAGTGTGATCTGCTGCTATCTCCAGGTAGATGGCGTCAGAAATAATTGAATTAGGCTGGGCACGGTGGCTCATGCCTGTAATCTCAGCACTTTGGAAGGCCGAGGCAGGCAGATCACCTAAGGTCAGGAGTTCGAGACCAACTTGGCCAACAAGGCGAAACGCCATCTCTACTGAAAATATAAAAGTTAGCCAGGTGTGGGCATGTGCCTGTAATCCCAGTTACTCAGAGACTGAGGAAGGAGAATCACTTGAACCCAAAAGGTAGAGGTTGCAGTGAGCTGAGATCATGCCAGTGCATTCCAGCCTGGACAACAGAGTGAGCCTCTGTCACAAAAAAAAAAAAAAAAAAAAAAAAAAAAAAGAAGAAGAAGAAGAGAGAGAGAAAGAAAGAAAAAGAAAGAAAAGAAAGAAAGAAAAAGGAAGGAAGGAAAGAAAGAGAAGGGGGAAGGGAAGGAAGAAAGGATAGAGAAAAAGAAATAATTGAATTACACGACACCTAGTTTATGTCTACTATAGAATTGCTTGCTTGTTTGCTTGCAAGAAAATCCCCACACATCTGGTATCAGAAGTGTGCTGTCAGAGTATGGTGGAAGAAATTGAGTTTGTTTTTCTTTTTTTTACTCACTTGGCAATGAGTTGTCAAAGGCAAATAAACAATTACAAGAAACGTCAAAAGTAACAGTCACTGAGCTAAGCTATATTTTAAGAGCTGATTTCTAGATAGTCAATACAAATCGCCTTAACAAGGTCTATACCAACTCAGTTTTTCAATTTCAGTTTATAAACTTGATAATTGTAGATATCTAAATTTACAGTCATTGTTTTAAGAAGCTGAGTAGGATGACACAATTAGCCCTCTTGAATTGCTGGGATTCAAATAGGGTCTAAGCTTGCTAATATAACCTTGGTGTAAGTGTCTGATAAATTATAAGGCACAGAATTTAGGAGACATACTATTGCCAGGCAAGTTATTAGATTTGATTACACAGCAGTGGTGAAGATAAATGATGACTCCCAGGTTTACAAGCAAGTCTCTTTAGTGTGGCAGGTAACTATAGTTGATAGTCCACAGGGTAATTGAACACAACTTGCCTATTTTTTTCCCCAGGGAAACACAGTTCAAAAGAAGTGACCTGTAAGCCCTGAATATATGCTGCTTGCCCTCAGAGAAGGCTAGGTCCCATCACCCAGTTCGAAAATAGCAATTCAGTCTTCTTTTAACTCTAAGTACAGGTTGAGCTTCCCAAATATAAAATGCTCCAAAATCCAAATTTTCTTGAATACAGATATGACTCTGAAAATGGAAAATTCCACACCTGACCACATGAGATGGGTCACATTTAAAATACAGTCAAAACTTTGTTTCATGCAAAAAATTATTTAAAATATTATATAAAATTACCTTCAGGTTATGCATATATGAAATATAAATGAATATTGGGTTCCATCCCCAAGATATCACATTATGCATAGGCAAATATTCCAAAATCTGAAATCTGAAACACTTCTGGCCCCAAGCCTTTCAGATAAGAGATATTTAGCCTGAACTAAAACTAGAATTCAGAGATGGGTAATTCAATCATCAGCAAATTCAGAAAACTATCTTTCCTGGAACTTTCTGACCAGAGAAATCTCATCCCAGATCTAAAACTCTAAAAGGCAAGATTAAGGGTCATAATCCCAAATGAATACCATACCTCTGCAGGACACTTGTTAAGCAGCCATTTATCGTCAAAGATCCATTTTAATGCAATCTCAAACTCTTTGCAGAAATCAAACAGGATTTAGAGGAGTAGTAATGGCTGACACAAAGTAGAATGTGAAAAGTGCCATTAAAAAAAAAGTGTTATAGATGGATCCAAGATGGCCGATTAGGAGGAAGTCGGGATTGCAGCTCCAAGAGAAGGCGCACAGGGTGAGTGGACGCTGCATTTCCAGATGTATTTTTACTGCCCACAGACCAGGAGATTCACAGGAGGAGGAGCCCCACGGGTTGCCAGCACCGCTGGTCTGACCGGCATGGCCACTCAGCCTACGCCCTGGGGCGGGGGGCAGCGGCTCATTGAGCACAGTGAGAAAGACTGAGTCCCCTCTGAGCCAGCAAGGGCTGCTGAAGCAGGAAGTCAAGCCAGGAGATTCCTGGGCAAGAGCGCACCACGAATCTCAGAGCCGCTGCTTTGACTGACGCAGTGGTTCACAAGGCAGCAGATTTTTACTGCCCACGGACCAGGAGATTCACAGACGGAGGAGCTCCACGGGTTGCCAGCACCGCTGGTTGGAATGGAGCGGCCGCTCGGCCAACACCTGGGGCAGGGGGCAGTGGCTCCTTGTGCAGAGTGAACAAGACTGGGTCCCCTCTGGGCCAGCAAGGGGAGCTGAGGCAGGGAGTCAAGCCAAGAGATTCCCAGGCAAAGAGGGTGCCACAGGAAGCACGGCTGAACCCGGGATGGTCCAGCTCAGTGGGGGAGGGGCGTCCCCCACCGGGAAACACCCTGCAGTTGCCAGGGCAATTTGCCGTAACCAAGGTAACCCACCACTACAGAGACTCCGTCACTACAGGAGCGGGCCAACATAGCGGAAGCAGTTCTAACTACACCCATATAAACAGGACTGCAGGGAAGTTCACACGGAAGCTGGGCGGAGCCCACAGCAGCTCAGCGAAGCCTCTGCAGGCTGAGTGTGACTAGGCTGCCACCTTGTGGGCAGGGAAAACGATAGCAAGACAGCGAGAAATCATAAAGCCCTAATTCCCTGGGACAGAACACCTGGGGGGAAGAAAATGGGGTTTATGAGTTCAGCTGCTGCAGACTTAAAATTACCAAAACCAGAAAGACAGCAACTACAAAGTCGATAGGTGGATAAATCCACAAAGATGGGAAGAAACTAGCACAAAAAGGATGAAAACACCCAAAACCAGAACACCTCTCCTCCTACAAGGGAGCGCAACTCCTCACCAGCAAGGGAACAAGACTGGATGGAGAATGAGTGTGATGAAATGACAGAATCAGCCTTCAGAAAGTGGATAATAAGAAACTTCCGTGAGCTAAAAGAACATGTTCTAACCCAATGCAAAGAAACCAAGAACCTTGAAAAAAGACTTGACGAAATGCTAACGAGAATGGACAACTTAAAGAGGAATATGAGTGAATTGATGGAGCTGAAAAACACAACATGAGAACTTCGCGAAGCATGCACAAGTTTCAACAGCCAAATTGACCAAGCAGAAGAAAGGATATCAGAGGTCGAAGATCAACTCAATGAAATAAAACGAGACGGCAAGATTAGAGAAAACAGGGTAAAAAGGAATGAACAAAGTCAACAAGAATTATGGGATTATGTAAAAAGACCTAATCTACGTGTGATAGGTGTACCTGAATGTGACGAAGAGAATGCATCCAAGCTGGAAAATACTATTCAGGATATTATCCAGGAAAACTTCCCCAACCTAGCAAGGCAGGCCAATATTCAAGTCCAGGAAATACAGAGAACACCACAAAGATATTCCTCTAGAAGAGCAACCCCAAGGCACATAATCATCAGATTCACCAGGGTTGAAATGAAGGAGAAAATGCTAAGGGCAGCCAGAGAGAAAGGTCGGGTTACCCATAAAGGGAAGCCCATCAGACTCACAGCAGATCTCTCAGCAGAAACCCTACAAGCCAGAAGAGAGTGGGGGCCGATATTCAACATCCTTAAAGAAAAGAACTTTCAACCCAGAATTTCATATCCAGCCAAACTAAGCTTCATAAGTGAAGGAAAAATAAAATCCTTTGAGAACAAGCAAGTACTCAGAGATTTCATCACCACCAGACCAGCTTTACAAGAGCTCCTGAAGGAGGCACTACACATAGAAAGAACAACCAGTACCAGCCACTCCAAAAACACACGAAATGGTAAAGAGCATCAACATAATGAAGAATCTGCAGCAACCAATGGGAAAAACAGCCAGCTAGCATCAAAATGACAGGATCAAATTCACACTTAACAATATTAACCTTAAATGTAAACGGACTAAATGCCCCAATCAAAAGACACAGACTGGCAAATTGGATAAAAAGCCAAAACCCATTGGTGTGCTGCATCCAGGAAACCCACCTCACATGCAAGGATACACAAAGAGTCAAAATAAAGGGATGGAGGAAGATTTACCAAGCAAATGGAGAGCAAAAAAAAGCAGGAGTTGCAATTCTCGTCTCTGATAAAATAGACTTTAAAGCAACAAAGATCAAAAGAGACAAAGAAGGACATTACATAACGGTAAAAGGATCAATGCAACAAGAAGAGCTAACGATCCTAAATATATATGGACCTAATACAGGAGCACCCAGATACATAAGGCAAGTTCTTAAAGACTTACAAAGAGACCTAGACTCCCACGCAATAATAGTGGGAGACTTCAACACATCATTGTCAATATTAGACAGATCAATGAGACAGAAAATTAACAAGGATATCCAGGATTTGAACTCAGACCTGGAACAAGAAAGCCGAATAGACATATACAGAACTCTCCACCCCAAATCCACAGAATATACATTCTTCTCAGCACCACATCACACCTACTCTAAAATTGACCACATAATTGGAAGTAAATCACTCCTCAGCAAATGCAAAAGAACGGAAACCATAACAAACAGTCTCTCAGACCACAGTGCAATCAAGTTAGAACTCAGAATTCCGAAGCCAACCCAGAACTGTACAGCCTCATGGAAAATGAACAACTTTCTCCTGAATGTTGACTGGATAAACAATGAAATGAAGGCAGAAATAAAGATGTTCTTCGAAACCAATGAGAACGAAGACACCACATACCAGAATCTCTGGGACACATTTAAAGCAGTCTCTAGAGGAAAATACATAGCAATAAGTGCACACAGGAGAAGAAAGGAGAGATCTAAAATTGATACTCTATCGTCAAAATTGAAAGAGCTAGAGGAGCAAGATCAAAAAAACTCAAAACCTAGCAGAAGACAAGAAATAACTAAGATCAAAGCAGAATTGAAGGAGATAGAGACAAGAAAAACCCTACAAAAAAATCAATAAATCCAGGAGCTGGTTTTTTGAAAAGATCAACAAAAAGACAGACCACTATCCAGACCAAAAAAAAGAAAAGAGAGAATAACCAAATAGATGCAATAAAAAATGGGGATATCACCACAGATTCCACAGAAATTCAAACTATCATCAGAGATTATTACAAACAACTCTATGCACATAAACTAGAAAACCTGAAAGAAATGGATAAATTCCTGGACAGTTGCCTCCTCCCAAGCCTAAACCAGGAAGAAGTCGAAACCCTGAATAGACCAATAACAAGGTCTGAAGTCGAGGCAGCAATTAAGAGCCTACCACCCAAAAAAAGCCCAGGTCCAGATGGGTTCACAGCCGAATTCTACCAGACATACAAAGAGGAACTGGTACCATTCCTTCTGAAACTATTCCAAATAATCCAAAAAGAGGGAATCCTACCCAAATCATTTTATGAGACCAACATCATCCTGATACCAAAACCCGGCAGAGACTCAACAAAAAAAGAAAACTACAGGCCAATATCCATGATGAACATAGATGCAAAAATCTTCAATAAAATACTGGTAAGCCGATTACAACAGCACATCAAAAAGTTTATCCACCATGATCAAGTAGGATTCATCCCGGGGATGCAAGGCTGGTTCAATATACACAAGTCTGTAAATGTAATTCACCACATAAACAGAACCAAAGACAAAAACCACATGATTATCTCAATTGAGGCAGAGAAGGCCTTCGACAAAATTCAGCAGCCCTTTATGCTAAAAACTCTCAATAAACTAGGTATACATGGGACGTATCTCAAAATAATAAAAGCTATTTATGACAAACCGACAGCCAATATCATACTGAATAGGCAAAAACCAGAAGCATTCCCTTTGAAATCAGGCACGAGACAAGGATGCCCTCTCTCAACACTCCTATTCAATATAGTACTGGAAGTTCTAGCCAGAGCAATCAGGCAAGAAAAAGAAATAAAGGGTATTCGATTAGGAAAGGAGGAAGTCAAATTGTCTCTATTTGCAGACGACATGATTGTATATCTAGAAGACCCCATCGTCTCAGCCCAAAATCTCTTGAAACTGATAAGCAACTTCAGCAAAGTCTCAGCATACAAAATCAGTGTGCAAAAATCACAAGCATTCCTATACACCAATAACAGACTTAAAGAGAACCAAATTAAGAACGAACTGCCATTCACAATTGCTACAAAGAGAATAAAATACCTAGGAATACAACTAACAAGGAACATAAAGGACTTCTTTAAGGAGAACTACAAACCACTGCTCAATGAAATAAGAGAGGACACAAACAGATGGAGAAACATTCCATGTTCATGGTTAGGAAGAATTAATATCGTGAAAATGGCCATACTGCCCAAAGTAATTTACAGATTCAATGCTATTCCCATCAAGCTACCAATGACCGTCTTCACAGAACTGGAAAAAACCACCTTAAACTTCATATGGAACCAAAAGAGAGCCCGCATAGCCAAGTCAATTCTAAGCAAAAAGAACAAAGCCGGAGGCATCACACTACCGGACATCAAACTCTACTACAAGGCTACAGTAATCAAAACAGCATGGTACTGGTACCAAAACAGAGATATAGACCAATAGAACAGAACAGAGGCGTCGGAGGCGACACAACATATCTACAACCACCCGATCTTTGACAAACCTGACAAAAACAAGCAATGGGGAAAGGATTCCCTGTTCAATAAGTGGTGTTGGGAAAACTGGCTAGCCATATACAGAAAGCAGAAACTGGACCCCTTCCTGACACCTTACACTAAAATCGACTCTAGATGGATTAAAGACTTAAACATAAGACCTAACACCATAAAAACACTAGAAGGAAACCTAGGGAAAACCATTCAGGACATAGGCGTAGGCAAGGACTTTATGACCAAAACACCAAAAGCATTGGCAACAAAAGCCAAAATAGACAAATGGGACCTAATCAAACTCCACAGCTTCTGCACGGCAAAAGAAACAGTCAATAGAGTGAATCGGCAACCAACAGAATGGGAAAAAATTTTTGCAGCCTACCCGTCTGACAAAGGGCTGATATCCAGAATTTACAACGAGCTAAAACAGATTTACAAGAAGAAAACAAACAAGCCCATTCAAAAATGGGCGAAGGATATGAACAGATACTTTACAAAAGAAGACATACATGAGGCCAACAAGCATATGAAAAAATGCTCATCATCACTGGTCATTAAAGAAATGCAAATCAAAACTACATTGAGGTACCATCTCACGCCAGTTAGAACGGCGATCATTAAAAAATCTGGAGACAACAGATGCTGGAGAGGATGTGGAGAAATAGGAACACTTTTACACTGTTGGTGGAGTGTAAACTAGTTCAACCATTGTGGAAGACAGTGTGGCGATTCCTCAAGGACCTAGAAATAGAAATTCCATTTGACCCAGCAATCCCATTACTGGGTATATATCCAAAGGATTATAAATCGTCCTACTATAAGGACACATGCACACGAATGTTCATTGCAGCACAGTTTACAATAGCAAAGACCTGGAACCAACCCAAATGCCCATCGATGATAGACTGGACAGGAGAAATGTGGCACATATACACCATGGAATATTATGCAGCCATCAAAAACGATGAGTTTGCGTCCTTTATAGGGACATGGATGAACCTGGAAACCATCATTCTCAGCAAACTGACACAAGAACACAAAATCAAATACTGCATGTTCTCACTCATAGGAGGGTGTTGAACAATGAGAACACATGGGCACAGGGAGGGGAGCACTATACACTGGGGTCTGTTGGGGGGAGTTGGGGGGACAGCGGCGGGGGTGGGGAGTTGGGGAGGGATAGCTGGGGAGAAATGCCAGATATAGGTGAAGAGGAGGAAGGCAGCAAATCACACTGCCACGTATGCACCTATGCAACAACCTTGCATGTTTTTCACATGTACCCCAAAACCTAAAATGCAATTAAAAAAAAAAAATGTTAACAATAAAGCCTCAGACAACCATTTTGGTCAAAGAACAAAATAATAAAATCTTTTGTAACATAATTCACAATAACATAATATTTCCAAACAAATTCCCAAAATGCTTTCAGTCCTTGTGCTATCATTGAGGAATGCATTCCTCAAAACTGGCTTATTTAAAAACACCATATGTATCAACGTTCATGTCCTATTAACATTTTATTAAAATTATACCTTTTTGTTTGAAAAAAAAAAAGGTGTTATGGAAATTCAGAGGTAAAAAAAGAGTACTTCTCCGTGGACAAGGGAGAAAGACTTCCAGGTGTATTCTTATAAGGTGATTTCTGAGCCCAACTAAGAATATACAGAACTGAAGTTGAGATCTATTCCAGTTAAATTGCTTTTTAAATTAAAGGGGTGCACAGATGGAGAGAGATAAGATCAAATAGTTCAGCTTGACTAGAATTTCAGAAGAGTAGAGGAAGGTGATGTTGGAAACATATTTTGGTGTTGTAAAGGAATGGCCTCCTTAATTAGTGAAATCTCAGGTCCTCTAAGAGATGAACAATAATAAACTCTTAATAGGAATAGGGTAGCTGTTCAATGGAGGACTAACTCTTCTTTCCCTTGATTTTTTTTTCCTTCTGATTATTTTTATCATAGCCCCAGGATTATAATACTTCCCTTTTTTTCTCTAGGCAAAGCATGAATAAAAGCAAAATTAAATCCTACATATTCTTTACACAAATGGGGTATTACTTTTTATCCAAATACCTTATTTATATTTCATTGTTTGTATTTTAATTATTTTAAAACATAATTTAGCTTTATTTTCAAATGAAGTTAAAGAACAAAATTATCAGAAAACATCAAGGAAGAGTCTTAAACAAGTTACATACCTACTGTTTTTACTTAGAAAGTTTTCCATATCATTTTTCTATTCTCATTATTTGAAAGACTGCTCATCTATGTTAGTTCATTCACTTTTTTCAAGTAAGGGTTGAAGCTTTGTCATGAGGTAATAATTGGGTTTCACATTCTACACTAGGAATTTGGGCGTTATTCTATAAGCACTAGTGAAGAGTCCAAAAATGCAATGACTAGAAAAACCACACGCAGTCAGCTCTCTGTATGTGAGGTTTCTATATCCACAGATTTAACCAACCCCAAATCAAAAATATTCAAGGGAAAAAAAACTACACAATAATAAAAACTAATACAAATAAAAAATACAGTATAACAACTCTTTACATAGCATTTACATTACGTTAGGTATTATAAGTAATCTAGCAGTGATTTAAAGTATATGAAAGGATGGGTAGAGAGTACATTCAAATACTACATCAAATTTTATATAAAGGACTCAAGCATCCATGGATTTTTGTATCCATGGGCAGGGGAGGGGCCTGGAACCAATCCCCCAAGGAGACCCAGGGACAACTGTAATCACAGTTTTATTTAAGGAAGATTTCTAGTAGAAGGTGGAAGACAAAACAAGTCAAGAAGGATACTGGAAACTGGAATTAAGAGGCTAATTCAATAGCCCAAGTAAGTAGTAATAAAAGCATAAAACAGTATAGGCAAAGTGATAAAGGAGAAGAAAGAATAGAGAGTAAAATACAATGTAAAACGATATCTGATAATTGTTATCTGTAGAATAAAGTAACAGGATGCAAAGATAACACCAAGGTCTCTAGGTAAATCAATTTTGTAAGCAACGACTCCACTAGAGGATGGCAGCATTGTGCCAGGAAATAAGTTCAGAACAATAGTAACAGATGAAAAAGCAGCTGAAGTGATGAGAAATCTGGTTACAGGCATAGGTTCAGGAAATGACAGATTCAACACTGGAAGCATGTTAAAATCAGTCAGGCAAACTGTGATCAGAATCCAAAGCTCAAGACTCAAAATCAAAATATGAGATCTCGATTCTGGAGTACTCTAATAAAGTCAAGATGATTTCGGAGTCTTAAGTCTTAGTTTTGTCCTACTAAAGTCTAAAGGTTCCTGAACAAAACATCACTATGCTTTAAAGATCTAGAGCTGCACTAATATGGATGTCACATATAGCTACAAAACAGTCACATATGGCTCTTTATATCTGAATTAAATTAATAAAAATTAAGTCACATTTAAAATTCAATTCCTTAGTCATACTACACACATTTCAAATGATTAACAGCCACATTTAGCTACGGAGTACCATACTACACAGTGCAGATACATACTATTTCCATCACTGCAAAAATTTCTATTGGACAGCGCTGATACAGAGACTTGAATTTGAAAAGGAATAATGGTTGTAAATGTTTCATATATTCCCATCATAACTCACCTATGTGCAAAGTACACATAGACACTTATTACCAAGAGGCTCCAGCTTCTACAAACTAGAAAAAATATCTCTAGCCTGATCTCTTTGAAATAGATGTCTGTAATACCACCAATTACTTTATTCTCCAAATTTCTAAATCTTTTATGAGGCATATAATTTTATTTTAATAAGAGTTAAGTCATTATATAGAATCTGCCTACATTTAGTTTTATGTAATAAACACTTTTCAGAGTTAAAGATTAGTTTTCTCCGGACTATGTTTCTATTTTACGTCAATTGTCTGAGGCAGCAGGATAAAAATGACCTTAACTCAATGTATCAAATGTTTCTTTAACTGCAAATACATTGCTGTTACATGAGTATGAATGGTTAAAATATAAAACATATTTATCATTCCTTTTAAAACCCAACAATATTCTCAAGATAATGCTACCTATAGTTATGAAATACTGTTACATTTTCTGTTCCTGACATCATTCACTTCCCTATATCCTACTTCCTTTACAAAAAGAAAAAAAGACTATGATGTTCAGGCCATGGCAAATTTTGGGGCAATGCTTATTTTCCTGTACTGTACTCTTCATACTTCAATCCGCTCCTGTTTTAGACATCATTTCATTCGATTTTTCTTTTACAAAAAGTAGTTCACCTACTTGAATATATTATACAATATTCAAATTAATAAACCACCAAAGAATCCAGAAAATTATAATTATCTGATTATCTTGCACATGTAAATGTTAACATAAATTTTAACAAATAACTGTGATCCAATCCTGCCATCTACTGTTTCAAATGTGAAATTATACAGCTCAAAAGTAAGAAACATGCTCAGTAATAACAGAAAGTGGTTAACACAGAATTTATGCCAATTCCAATTTTACAGTAATGTAATTAGATGGCTGAGTAAAGAAAAACTTATAATAAACCTACACAAGAGATCAGTATTTTCCCTGGCTTTCAAAAGACAAAGTATTGTATTATTAAATCCTTTGTTATCAGGGTAAATGTATATATTTACATTTGGGAGATTTTAGCTCTTGCATTTTCCCAGCCCCATTTACTTAAAGTTACTGATGCCTTTCATTTATAGGATTAGCATTGTGTGGTTCCAAGTAAAGCCTCAATGGAATATAAAATATATTAGTTGTCTCATCCTCCAGCAGGAACAGGATTTGAAAGTCTGGTTACCTTAAACCTAACAACTGTGATGAGCCTTGGAAACGTGCTCCTCTTTTCAGAAGTCAGTAACTCTGCAGACCTACCTTTGGATACTATCATTGGGTTGGTGGCTAGCCCTGTAATGGCCACTTCTATCAATTTAAAACTTTCCCAGCACCCAGTCCTAAGTTGTTCCTAATTTCCCCAAACTATCTTATGTTCCCAGGGATCCAGCACATTTTGTACCCAGCCTATCAAATTTTAGGACAAGACACATTAGCTTCTTTTTAATAACCACATTCTCTGCTATACCATATTATTACTACACATGTTGTCCTATACCAAAAATACTTCAACCATTCCTTTCTACTTCTAAAATTATTTGAAATATTATTAACAGAAACAAAGTAGATGCATTCGAATAAAGTTTTTTAAAAGGCTCTGTAGATTTTACCTTGAAATGCCAAATTCTTGGTGAGGCCTTTTGCCATTATTACGTTCCCACCTTGAAGATTGTTCAACAGGTAGCAATCCTGAAGTAACTGAACTCCTCCTCAACTGTGGAGTTTGCAAACTATTCCTATTTAGACCCTGTTGAATAATTTAACAATGGTTAAAAATGTCACTCTTTAATATGCCATATATGTAATATTAATGATGGCACATGAAAATGTCAATAAGTATATTTTTAACATGTATGAAGAAAAAAGGAACATTCTATTCTGAAAATCTGTCAATTTACTCCAAATTTTACACTCTATTTTGTTATTCTATTCCTCTTCCTCCTACTAAAAAATATGTCTGAACTCTAATTTAAACTAGATTCTTTTTCTTCTGTAATTTTATTGCTTGTTTCATGAGAAAGAAACAATTAGCAATCTAAAAAGTGGATATGAAAGATTTACCCTGAAAATCAACTTCAGAGGACAATCTTAGGATCAGGGATGATCAGCCCTATAATCTAAATTTTTTATAATACAGTGCTATAGAATTTACTTTGTGGTTAATCAGGAGAAACTGCAGGATTCTGAGCTTAAATAAATGATTGAGTTAAATACAGAACACTTTTAGCATTAACATTTTGCCCTAATTTTTAAAAACATTCTCAACTAACCCAAATGTTAATATTCCATTTCTGACCATTATGAATGTGTTTTACTGAGATTTACATAATAGTTTCTGCTTCTTATGAATTTCCTCTATCGCCAGACACTGCAGCAATCTCAGGGGTAAGTATCTGTCTTATATATCAGTTTTCTCAAGGACACTGATTTTGTAAAGGTTAATTTTTAATTAGACCTCCGGGAAAAAGTTATTTATGTTAATATCCTTGTTGACTATAATTTAGGTTCATATGATCTTTTTTTGTTCTTTAACGTATATAAGATAATTATATTAACTGTTCCTTTTCCCTTTTGCCTACTGTTTTTTCAATAAATGTCATTGCTCTTTTCTGAAGTAGCATCAGGCTTCTTACATGCTTTCCAAAAGGAGAGACAAATTAGATATAGAATTCTAATAAGGAGTTTAAAGAACATAAAGAAAAGGAATAAGGGTTACTTCCTGATTCTTATATGACTTTATCAGTAGATTCCAGAACCTAAATTAACCTTGATTAACTACAATGCTCAGGAAATGAGGCATTTAGGCATCCTGTTTAATTAATATTATGTTTAAAATGTTTCTAAAATGTACCAGTACATTTTTCTACACACTAAATACTGACATCAATATGATTTCTGATTAAAAATTTTAAGAATTACTATTTTTAAAAATTTCTATCCTGAGTATCAAATATTAATAGAAAATCCAAAGAAGAGCATTGCAGAGTGAAAACTGCCTCGAATATATTAGAGTTATTTTATTGATGGTTTATTGCTATGCCCTCTGGATGCTTGTGATTAACCTCTTTCTTATAAGGTAGAGTGCTAAAATAGAAGTCATATAACTAAGCACTAATTAATTGGGTTTGACTAATGTAGGTGCTACTATATAAACTTTAAGAAAATAAAAGCATCACATAACTATGATCCAGATTGTGATGAATACTTTTGAAATCCTTTTCCTCTAATTGGGTTTGCTTAACTTTTCAACATTTCTAAACCCCAATGCTGACAACTGATAAAATTAACTGATGATCAGAATCCCTACAAAAACTGTATTTACCTATTTCTAAGTTCTATAAGCTTTATTACAATTGACAAAATTAACTGAAACAAATTTCATCTTTTCTTGGTTAGTTTCCTTATCTGGAGTAAAGTGGTTGAGTAAAATAATTTTTTAAATGTTTCTAGTTTTGAAGTTTTATGATTTTAGCTATTGTCAAAGATATTGATAATAGTCAAATAAAATAAGTAAAAGCACTCTGAACAAGGATAATGCATATCCATTTCGAACAGTATTTACTTTCTAAAGAAAATCCTATTTTGTATTTTAAAGTGAAATTAATCCTCTATTCTAATGATAGAAAAATCAATGCTTACTGAACTACAGTAATCTAAGTAGGTAACGGGGGGAAAAGAGTGTTCAAAAAACATAAAAATAATTTTAAAATAATGCTATGTAATTCATAAAATGAATATTATAATGACCATTTCTTCTTGATTCAACAATTCCTGGATTCTAAAGAATAAAATAGAGCAATAACATGATTTGACTACTCGTTTGTTGTACAAGCCTGAGATGAAATCTGCTTGTTGTAGCCTGCTTCTCAACAAGAATAATAATACATAGTTACCTTTAAAATTGTAACTACTAATCACAGCAATGTATTTAAAATAAAAACTGAATACTCTTCTATAATTATTTGAGCTTATAAAGGCCTATAACATCCCAAGCAGCTCTATATTATGTCCGGTCCTTAAAAGGAAAATTGTATTTTATATAGACTTTAAAGGAGCAGTTAATTTGAAAATATCATTAAATTTGATAAATAGGGTTGCATGATTTTTGTATTTTGACCTTGTTAAGTTTTCTATCCCCTTTCTCAGCTGGGTCCTCTATTTCAGAGCAGGGATAAAATCCAGGAAATGGTGTGAGAGGATTAATCTTTGGCCTACAGGAACCTGAGAAAGCACTCATTAAGCTACTGATACTCCGTAGAGAGGAAACAACTTGTGGTGGAAGGCTTGGATCAATCAGAAGATCTGACACCATATTGCGAGCCTCATTTAGCACTGAAAGATCAACTCCATTTCCGCCTCCAGGATTCTAGAAAGAAAAAAAGTAAAATTTTCATTCATTTGTACATAGCATAAATTATATAATAAATGGTATAATTCTAACTTAAAATTTATATATATATACACATAGCAAATAACTGTAAATTTTAATTTTTTCTTAATTTTTTGTTAGCTAATTATCTCATTATATTTAATGGTATTAATTACTAACACTATGACTAGTATAAAATTCAAACTGTATTTAAAGTCTGCAATTTGAACATTTCATTAATTCATTATTTCCTTTCCTTTATAACAAAATTTATTTTAAACACACAAAGCATTTATTTCATTTGCCTTACTCACTTTGAGGCAGCCTAACATAGTGACAAGGTTTTGTAGCAAACATACCTGAATTTGAAACCTAAACTTTAACCTTAATTATGTGACATTAAGTAATGTATTTAACATCTGAACATTTTAGTTTCTTCAATGTAAAATCAGGATAGTAATGTCTACCTTATTATGGGCTCATATGAAAAATCTGGTAATATAGGTAAAGCAAATAAAGCAGTGTATAAGGTATGATTTAAAGTATAAAAAATAGTATTATTACTATTAATATTATGGAAAGTGATGAGATAAAAATACAGAAAAATGTTAAATCAGAGTTCAAAAGAGATAGCAATAACTTAAAAATGAATAATTAACAAAAACCTCAAAGACAGGGTAGCATCAGTCTAGGCCTTAAAAAAGTGGCAAAAAAGAAATTTTTAAATTAGAAGAAATGTTACTGATGTAAACATATGAGGTGACTTTTAATCTCTGAAAATACACATATGTGATGTTCAACTTGATTAACCATAGAAATAAGTGGACTAACAATCAGAACAGTAAATTAAATGTTACTTGTGTTTGTTTTGTTGAACCCTGAACTTACATTTGGGTATGTTTGGAATTACCAATTATTCAAATTAGTGATTTCACAACAAAACTCTTTATTAAAGTATCCTCAATACACTTTGGAACTGAGAAATATTTTGAAAGTTACACCAAGATAGCTAAATAATGTCTGCTCTTTGTGAAATTTTTTTTCTTGTGAAGTGTTAATATATATTAGTTTTTACTTTAAAACATTTCCTGATACCAGGACATAACCAATCTATTTCTAGCCTTTCTCCACTGCAAATAACATTAAAATAAACATCGGTCTATATATGTTACTGTGAACAATTAAGCATACTTCTTACAGACAGCTTCCCATAATCTGAATTGCTGAATGCAAATTAACATGTTAAAAGTTGGTCATTCCTCTAAAACTGCCTTAGAATATGTTAATCAAGTGTATACTTTTAATTGTATATAACAGCAACTATTTTTTCACACCACATTACAATTAGAAACTATGAAATTAATTAATCCCTATCTATCTGATAGGCAAAAAAAAAACCTCTAATTGCTGCTTCAACCTGAATTCTCTTATTATTGTGATTCTAAATGTTCCTTATATATTTATATAGTTTATACTCCTTTTCTGTGAACTTTGTCAATTTAACCACTCATTAGAATTCTGTAGTGGTCTCATTTAGCCACTACAGAATTCAAATGGAACACGTACAAAAACAATTTTTGTTTGCAAGTAAACTTTCCTCAATACTGCCTAAAAACTGTTGAAATTAGGAAAGAACAAATCACAAATTTACTGAGAGTACAGTGTGACTTTCACTTTTACAATACAAGGTAATTAGAATCTACTCATAAATATATCCCATTACAACAGGAATACTTCATATAAAAAAAATCATTTTCACAGACAAATCATTTTTCATGGTCCACTTTTCCTTTTTTTCATATTGTATCCTTTGAAGGTAAATACTGGTCTTAAGTTTACCATTTTAATGTTTTCTGTTTGTTTCTTCTGTTCCTTGTTCCTCTGTTTTTGTTTTGTTTTGTTTTGTTTTTATACTGTAAGTTCAGGGGTACATGTGCAGAATGTGCAGGTTTGTGACATAGGTACACACATGCCATGGTGGTTTGCTGTACCCATCAACCCATCATCTACATTAGGTATTTCTCCTAATGCTATCTCTCCCCTAGCCCCCCACCCTGCAACAGACCCCAGTAAGTGACGTTCCCCTCTCTGTGTCCATGTGTTTTCATTGTTCAAGTCCCACTTATGAGTGAGAGCATGCGGTGTTTGGTTTTCTGTTCTTGTGTTAGTTTGCTGAGAATGATGGTTTCCAGTTTTATTAATGTCCCTGCATAGGACATGAGCTTATCCTTTTTTATGGCTGCATACTATTCCATGATGTATATGTGCCACATTTTCATTATTTGATGTATCACTGATGGGCATTTGGGTTGGTTCCAAGTCTGCTATTGTGAACTGTGCCACAATAAACATACATGTCCATGGGTCTTTCTAGTAGAATGATTTATACTCCTTTGGGTATATACCCAGTAATGGGATTGCTGGGTCAAATGGTATTTCTGGTTCTAGATCCTTGAGGAATTGCCATACTGTCTTCCACAATGGTTGAACTAATTCACACTCCCACCAACAGTGTAAAAGTGTTCCTATTTCTTCACATCCTCCCCAGCATCTGTTCTTTCCAAACTTTTTAATGATCACCATTCTAACTGGTGTGAGATGGTATCTCAATGTGGTTTTAATTTGCATTTCTCTAATGACCAGAGATGATAAGCTTTTTTTCATATGTTTGTTGGCTGCATAAATGTCTTCTTTTGAGAAATGTCTGTTTATATAGTTTGCCTACTTTTTGATGAAGTTGTTTGTTTTTTTCCTGTAAATTTGTTTAAGTTATTTGTAGATTCTGGATATCAGCCCTTTGTCAGATGGATAGATTGCAAAAATTTTCTTCCATTCTGTGGGTTGCCTGTTCACTCTGATGATAGTTTCTTTTACTCATCCTTTTACTGTGCAGAAGCTCTTTAGTTTCATTAGACCCCATTTTTCTATTATGGCTTTTGTTGCCATTGCTTTTGGTGTTTCAGTCATGAAGTCTCTGCCCATGCCTATCTCCTGAATGGTATTGCCTAAGTTTTCTTCCAGAGTTGTTATGGTTTGAGGTCTTACATGTAAGTCTTTAATCCATCTTGAGTTAACTTTTGTATAAGGTGTAAGGAAGGAATCCAGTTTCAGTTTTCTGCTTATGGCTAGCCAATTCCCCCAACACCATTTAATGAATAGGGAATTCTTTCCCCATTGCTTGTTTTCATCAGGTTTGTCAAAGATCAGATGGTTGTAGATGTGCAGTGTTATATCTGAGGTCTCTGTTCTGTTCCATTGCTCTATATGGCTGTTTTGGTACCAGTACCATGCTGTTTTGGTTACTGTAGTCTTATAGTATAGTTTGAAGTCAGGTAGTGTGATACCTCCAGCTTCGTTCTTTTTGCTTAGGATTGTCTTGGCTATGCAGGCTCTCTTTTGGTTCTGTATGAAATTTAAGAAGTTATTTTCCAATTCAGTGAAGAAAGTCAATGGCACCTTGATGGGGATTGCGCTGAATCTATAAATTATTTTGGGTAGAATGGCCATTTTCACAATATTGATTCTTCCTGCCCATGATCATGAACTATTTTTCCATTTGTTTGTGTCCTCTCTTATTTCATTGAGCAGTGGTTTGCAGTTCTCCTTGAAGAGGTCTTTCACATCCCTTCTAAGTTGCATTCCTAAATATTTTATTCTCTTTGTAGCAATTGTGAATGGGAGTTTGCTCATGATTTGGCTCTCAGTTTGTCTGTTACTGGTGTATAGGAATGCTTGTGATTTTTGCACATTGATTTTGTATCCTGAGACTTTGCTGAAGCTGCTTATCAACTTAAGGAGATTTTGGGCTGAGACGATGAGGTTTTCCAAATATACAATCATGTCATCTGCAAATAGAGACAATTTGATTTCTTCTTTTCCTATTTGAATACCCTTTATTTCTTTCTCTTGCCTGATTGCTCTGGCTAGAACTTCCAATACTATGTTGAATATGAGTGGTGAGAGAGGGCATCATCGTCTTGTGCCAGTTTTCAAAGGGAATGCTTCCAGTTTTTGTCCATTCAGTATGATATTGGCTGTGGGTTTGTCATAAATAGCTCTTAATATTTTGAGATACATTCCATCAATAACTAGTTTACTGAGAGTTTTTAGCATGAAGGGCTGTTGAATTCTGTCAAAGGCCTTTTCTGCATCTAATGAGATAATCATGTGGTTTTTGTCATTGGTTCTGTTTATGTGATGAATTATGTTTATTGATTTGCATATGTTAAACCAGCCCTGCATCCCAAGGATGACGCCAACTTGATCATGGTGAATAAGTTTTTTGATGTGGTGCTGGATTCAGTTTGCCAGTATTTTATTGAGGATTTTTGCATCAATGTTTATCAGGGATATTGGCCTGAAATTTTCTTTCTTTGTTGTGTATCTGCTAGGTTTTAGTATCAGGATAATGTTTGTTTCATAAAATGATTTGGGAAGGATTCCCTCTTTTTGGATTGTTTGGAATAGCTTCAGAAGGAATGATACCAGCATCTCTTCAAACCTCTGGTAGAATTCAGCTGTGAATCCATTCTGGTCCTGACCTTTTTTTGGTTGGTAGGCTACTAATTACTGCCTCAATTTCAGAACTTATTGGTCTATTCAGGGATTTGACTTCTTCCTGGTTTAGTCTTTGGGAGGGTGTATGTGTCCAGGAATTTATCCATTTCTTCTAGATTTTCTAGTTTATTTGCGTAGAGGTGTTTATAGTATTCTCTGATGGTAGTTTGTATTTATACGGGATCAGTGGTGAGCTCCCCTTTATCATTTTTTATTGTGTCTATTTGATGCTGCTCTCTTTCTTTTTTATTAGTCTGGCTAGCGGTGTATTTTGTTGATCTTTTCAAAAAACCAGCTCCTGGATTCACTGATTTTTTGGAGGGCTTTTCATATCTCTATTTCCTTCAGTTCTGCTCTGATCTTAGTTATTTCTTGTCTTCTGCTAGCTTTTGAATATGTTTGCCCTTGCTTCTCTAATTCTTTTCATTGTGATGTTAGGATGTCGATTTTAGATCTTTCCTGCTTTCTCTTGTGGGCATTTAGTGCTATAAATTTCCCTCTACATACTGCTTTAAATGTGTCCCAGAGATTCTGGTACATTGTGTCTTTCTTCTCATTAGTTTCAAAAAACATCTTTATTTCTGTCTTAATTTCATTATTTACCCAATAGTCATTCCAGAGCAGGTTGTTCAGTGTCCATGTAGTTGTGCAGTTTTGAGTGAGTTTCTTAATCCTGAATTTTAATTTGATTGCACTGTGGTTTGAGAGACTTATAATTTCTGTTCTCTTACATTTGCTGAGGAGTGTTTTACTTCCAATTATGTGGTCAATTTTAGAAAAAGTATGATGTGGTATTGAGAAGAATGTATATTCTGTTGATTTGGGGTGGGGTTGTGGGGGAGAGTTCTGTAGATGTCTGTGAGGTCTGCTTGGTCCAGACTGAGCTTAAGTCCTGAATATCCTTGTCAATTTTCTGTCTCGTTGATCTGTCTAATGACGACAGCAGAGTGTTAAAGTCTCCCATTATTATTGTGTGAGAGTATAAGTCTCTTTGTATGTCTCTAAGAACTTGCTTTATGAATCTAGATGTTCCTGTATTGGGAGCACATATATTTAGGATAGTTAGCTCTCCTTGTTGCATTGATCCCTTTATCATTATGTAATGCTCTTCTTTGTCTCTTTTGATCTTTGTTGGTTTAAAGTCTGTTTTATCAGAGACTAGGATTGCAACCCCCGCTTTTTTTTTGCTTTCCATATGTTTGGTAAATATTCCTCCCTTCCTTTATTTTGAGCCTATGTGCGTCTTTGCATGTGAGATGGCTCTCCTGAATACAGCACACCAATGGGTCCTAACTCTTTATCCAATTTTCCAGTCTGTGTCTTTTAATTAGGACATTTAGCCCCTTTATGTTTAAGGTTAATATTGTTATGTGTGAATTTGATCCTGTCATTATGATGCTAACTGGTTATTTTACTCATTAGTTGATGTAGTTTCTTCCTAGCATTGGTGGGCTTTACAATTTGGTATGTTTTTGCAGTGGCTGGTACCAGTTTTTCCTTTCCATGTTTAGTGCTTCCATCAGGAGCTCTTGTAAGGCAGGCCTGGTGGTGACAAAATCTCTCAGCATTTCCTTGTCTGTAAAGGATTTTATTTCTCCTTCATTTAGGAAACTTAATTTGGCTGGATATGAAATTCTGGGTTGAAAATTCTTTTATTTAAGAATGTTGACTATTGGCCTCCATTCTCTTCTGACTTGTAGGGTTTCTGCAGAGATCTCCCCTGTTAGTCTGATGGGCTTCCCTTTGTGGGTAACCTGACCTTTCTCTCTGGCTGCCCTTAACATTTTTTCCTTCATTTCAACCTTGGTGAATCTGACGATTATGTGTCTTGGGGTTACTCTTCTCAAGGAATATCTTTGCAGTGCTCTCTGTATTTCCTGAATTTGAATGTTGGCTTGCCTTGCTAGGTTGGGGAAGTTCTCCTGGATAATATCCTGAAGAGTGTTTTCCAACTTGGTTCCATTCTCCTAATCACTTTCAGATACACCAATCAAACGTAGATTTGGTCTTTTCACATAGTCCCATATTTCTTGGAGGCTTTGTTCATTTCTTTTCACTCTTTTTTCTCTAATCTTGTCTTTTCACTTTATTTCGTTGAGTTGATCTTCAATCTCCGATATCCTTTCTTCAGCTTGATCAAATCGACTATTGATATTTGTGTATGCTTCACGAAGTCCTCCTGCTGTGTTTCTGAGCTCCATCAGGTCATTTATGTTCTTCTCTAAACTGGTTATTCTAGTTAGCAATTTGTCTAACCTTTTTTCAAGGTTATTAGCGTACTTGCCTTGGGTTAGAATGGTCCTTTAGCTTGGAGGAGTTTGTTATTACCCACCTTCTGAAGCCTACTTCTGTCAATTTGTCAAACTCATTTTCCATCCAGTTTTGTTCCCTTGCTGGTAAGGAGTTGTGATCCTTTGGAGGAGAAGAGGCATTCTGGTTTTTTAGAATTTGCAGCCTTTTTAAACTGGTTTCTCCCCCATCTTTGTGGATTTATCTACCTTTGGTCTTTGATATTGGTGACCTTTGAATGGGGTCTCTGAGTGGACATCCTTTTTGTTGATGTGGATATTATTCCTTTCTGTTTGTTAAGTTTTCTTTCTAACAGTCAGGCTCCTCTGCTGTAGGTCTGCTGGAATTTGCTGGATGTCCACTCCAGAACCTGTTTGCTTGGGCATCACCAGCAGAGGCTCCAGAACAGTGAAGATTGCTGCCTGTTCCTTCCTCTGGAAGATTTGTTTCAGAGGGGCACCCACCAGATGCCAGCCAGAGCTCTCCTAGATGAGGAAGCTATCAGCCCCTACTGGGAGATGTCTCCTAGTCAGGATACACCAGGATCAGGGACCCACTTGAAGAAGCAGTCTGTCCCTTATCAGAGCTCCAATGCTGTGCTGAGAGATATACTGCTCCCTTCAGAGCTGTCAGGCAGGGAGGTTTAAGTCTGCTGAAGTTGTGCCCACAGATAACCCCTCCCCCAGATGCTCTGTCCCAGGGAGATGGGGGTTTTATCTGCAAATCCCTGTCTGGGATGCTGCCTTTTTTTCAGAGATGCCCTGCCCAGAGAGGATTCTAGACAGACTGTCTTGCTGCAGAGGCCTTGCTGAACTGCAGTGGGCTCTGCTCAGTTCGAACTTCCACAGTGGCTTTGTTTACACTGTGAGGGGGAAACCGCCAACTCAAGCCTCAGCAATAGCGGATGCCCCTCCCCACACCAAGCTTGATCGTCCTAGCTCTACCTCAGACTGCTGAGCTGCCAGCAAGAATTTCAAGCCAGTGGATCTTAGCTTGCTGCGTTCCATGGGGGTGGGACCTGCCGAGCCAGACCACTTCACTCCCTGGCTTCAGCTCCCCCTTCCAGGGGAGGGGGAGAACTCCTGCCACTAGCTCAGTGTTGCCCAAATGGCTGCCCAGTTTTGTGCTTGAAACCCAGGGTCCTGGTGGCGTAGGCACCAGAGGGAATCTCCTGGTCTGCCAGTTGCAAAGATCATGAGAAAAGTGCATATCTGGGCCAGAATGCACCATTCTTCCCATTACAGTCTCTCACAGCTTCCCTTGGCTAGGGGAGAGAAATCCCCTAATGCCTTGTACTTTCCAGGTGAGGGGATGTCCCACCTGCTTCAGCTTGCCCTCTGTGGGCTGCACCCACTGTCCAACCAGTCCTAATGAGATGAACTGGTACCTCAGTTAGAAATGCAGAAATCACCCACCTTCTGCATTGATCTTGCTGGGAGCTGCAGACCAGAACTGTTCCTGTTCAGCCATCTTGCCAACAGCTTTTAAAGACCTGTTCCTCTGTTTTTTCTTGCTTTTCTGGGGTTACAGAAATTTTTTTATGATTCCATCTTGATTAATTTATAGAGTTTTTGAGTGTATTACTTTATATAGTTTCCTTAGCAGTTGCTTTTGGCAACACAATGTACATATGTGACTTATCACAGTCTACTGGTATCAACATTTTACTACGTTGAGTGAAGTGTGAAAACCTTACTACCACTTAGGTCTCTACCTTGCCTACTTTTAAGTATAATTGTCTTGTCTTGAGTATCAGATGATGTTATAATTTTTGTTGCAATCATCAAATATGATTCATGAAACTCACAAGAAGGATAGTCTATTACATTCTCAAACTATTACTTCTTGTGTCATTGTTCTTTCTTCTTTCCTGTTACTCCAAGATTCTTTCTTTTATAATTTCCTTTCTGTTTAAAGCAGTGGTTCCCTAACCTTTCTGGCACCAGGGATAGGTTTTGTGGAAGACAATTTTGCCACAGGCTGGGTGGGGGTGTGAGGAGATGGTTTCAGGATGAAACTGTTCCACCTCAGATCATCAGGCCTTAGATTCTCATAAGGAATGCACAACCCCAAATCCTTTGCATGTGCAGTTCACAATAGGATTTGTGGTCTGTTGAGAATCTAATGCAGCAGCTGATCTGACAGGAGGCAGAGCTTAGGCGGTAATGCTCATCTGCCCACTGCTCATCTCTGGCTGTATGGCCTCGTTTCTAACAGGCCACAGACAAGTACTGGTTGGTGATCCCTGGTTTAAAAAACTTCCTTTCGTCTTTCTTGCAAGGTAAGTCTCTTGGTGCCAAATTCATTTTGTCTTCATTTCACAATATTTTCCTCTTCATTCTTAAATAATACTTTTGTTGGATATAGAATTCACAGCCATTTTCTTCCAGCACTTCAAAAGTGTTCTGCCGTTTTAAATGAGAAATCTGCTATTATTTAAATTGGTGTTCCCCTATAGGTCATGTGTTGTTTCTCTCTGGATGCATTTTAAGATATTTTCTTTGTCTTTAGCTTTCACAAGTTTAATTGTGACATGTCTTAGAGTAGATTTTAAGGAGTTGATAATACTTGCGGTTCAGAAAGCTTCTTGAATCTGTAGGATTATGTTTTTGACTAAATTTGGGAAGTTTTCAGCCATTACTTCTGCAAAACTCTTTCAATTCCACCCTCTTTCTCCTTCTCAAACAACAATAATACAAATGTTGATTCTTGGAAACTGCCCAACAAGTCCCTAGGGCTCTGTTCATTCTGTTTCTGTTTTCTCTATGTTGTAAAAATTGGGTAAATTCTATTAATCTTTCCTTAAGCTCACAGATTCTATTCTTCTGTCATCACTCTGTTATTCATCTCATCCAGCAATTTTAAATTTCTATTATTTTATTTTTCAGCTCTATAATTTCCATTTGTTTCTTTTTATAATTTATGTTTCTTTTGCTAATATTTTCTTTCGTTTTCCATTTGTTTCAAGACACTTTGTAATTATTTGTTAGAACATTTTTATGATGTTTGCTTTAAAAATCCTTGCCAGATAATTCCAAACCTGATTCATCTTAGGGCTGTCACTGCTTTTTCTGGTTCAAGTTGTGATTTTCTTGGTTTTGGTATGATGGGTGATTTTTTATTCTATCCTCAATATTTTGGCTACAACTTACAAGACTCTAGGTCTACTGAAATCTTTTACATTAGAAGGCAGTCTCCTCATTTAGGTTTATCATGCAGGCCCTGGCCTACTTTTGTGGGCTGTCCTTCTGATGACAATTTAATTTTCAAAGTATTCACAATCATTTTGGTCTGTTTGATTTTTTTTTTTTTTTTTTTTTTTTTTGGTGCCCTTAGGGTTCCCACTAGCCCATACTCGTGCCTTAGGGTTGAGGGAGAGACAGCTTCCTCAGGTTGTGTCATCTGGGACCTTTTGCGTGGAGAACAGAGTGTCCAAGCCACAGGAACAAAGAGCACTTTCTGGGCCAGGCATTTGTAAGGATATTCCCTTTGCCAGGTATCTCTCAGTAGGGAAGGGAAGTCTCATGCTCAGGAGGGAAGAAGAATGCTTCTCCCTGGCCACTGATTGCCAGTGACTCCAAATCAATTCTCCCTTGCCAGAGCCACCAGTCTTGCTTAGTGTTGTTGGCAGGACTCTTGTTTAATATGGGGGAAAGAATGAGCCTATCTGTGTCACCTTATGTTGTTAGGTTGAGAGTGGAGGCCTAGATCACCTTTTGCTGTTGGGTATGAGTCATAACAGACCCTGGCACTGGTTGTTTCTCCTGTACTAGGGTCCCTAGCCAGTCTGCCTTCCTCTTTCCACCTTTCACAGTTCTCACTTGATTACCTCTTACATCATTTCCAGAGTTAATAACTGTACTTAGCAAGGAGGAAAAGAGACAATTAAATATGGTAACACATGCAAAGCATATAAAGTAATGAATAGTACATATAACTAAGGGCAAAAGTAGTACCGTTATTATTATTAGAAAGTGATGAGATAAAAATACAGACAAAATGGCATCACAGTTCAAAAGAGGTATAGAAAACCTCCATTTGGATGGTAACAGAAATTTTATGGAAGGGGTAGCATTTGAGCTGGGCCCTAAAAAATTGGTAGGATTATATTTATAAATGTTAGAGGAGAATAACTGTTTACAAAAAAACAAAACAAAAATGTACTGGGGGAGTGTACTGCACAAAATGGACACAGTATAAATAAAAGCATAAAAGTGGTAAAATATAATTTTTAGGTGGTAAAATAATGCTGTACAGGGAACATGAAATTGTTAAAGTACAAATTATATAAGAGAGCAATGAAAAACAGGTTGGAAGGGCATGTTGGCACCAAATTTTTGAGAATACTGGATTCCAACCTAAGTAATATGAGTAATAAAGGATCGTATATAATAGATTTTGAACAGGCTGCTGAAAAAAGAAAATAAAGTAAGTTAAGAGAAAAAAAGATGTGATAGAACCCAGTGCAACTTTAAAGAGGACAGTTGGGGTATGCCTCACTAAGAAGGCAATGCTCATGTAAAGACATGACAAGGTGTGGGAAATAAGCATTCCAGGCAGAGAGACTAGCAAGTGCAAAGAGCTGGGGCAGAGGCCTGTCTGACTTGTTTGGGAAATAACAAGGAAGGCAGTGAAGCTGGAAAGAGTAAATGAAGGAGAAAGTAGTAGAAAACAAAACAGAGAAGTAAAAGAGAGTAAAGGAGGGAACCATGTTGTGTAAGTTCTTTAACATACATGACAAAGGCTTTTACTCTGGGTGAAACAGGAGAGAAGTGAGCAAGAATAGAGTGATATGATAATCTATGTCAGATTAAATTATATATTTAAATTATTTGCTGCAGTTTTAAAAGTTGAACTTAAATTCCTATTTCCCATTCACTTATATTTGACAAAATCTTGATTGTTGTATAGAAAGTTAAGAATAGTTTTTGTGTTTTAAATGGGTATTGAAAAAGAAGAGGAGTGGGAAGGAGAAGAGGAAAAAGGAGAGAAGGAGAAACAGCAGTAGAGGCAGCAGAAGGTAGCAATGACCACTTGTTTCTTACAAACGCTAAAATATTTATTCCCTGGATTTTTAAAGAAAAAAATGCTGATTCCTGTCTTACACTACAAGTTCAGCTTAGTATTTATTATTGTTGAAATTTATATAATATTGGCTCACATTTTTATTGAGTACCAGGCACATATTAATCAGCCCTGTTAGGGAACTGGTATTAATCTCAATGTGTAGATGAAGAAATAGTTTCAGAATGCCTTAAAAGGCTTGCCTAATTTTCCAGCTAAGAGGGACTGGTTTGTATCAGACCAACCCTTCTGTCTAGAACAACTAGAAAAGCTGAAAAAAAATATAAATAGCATACATTTCAAGGCTTCAAAATACAGCCAGACAGCCAGGGCATAAAAGGCCAAGAACCCAGAATTAAGAGAAAAGATTGAAAGAAACACAACTTTCTGTGCTACTCTTTTCCCTCTAGGAATTTTCTGCTGAGTCATAACCGGCACAGAGAAGAGAGGATGAGAAGCACAAAAGAGGCCAGAAAACAGTAGAGATCTATAATCCCAAGGGGCTGGGAGACAAAAATGGGAGTTCAGAGCTATGAAAACAGGGAGGGCCAAACAAGTTCCCAAAGTGATGAGAAAAACAAAGTAGTGAGCTTAAATTTAGACCTGTTTTTCCTCTAAAGGCATTTGCTAATTTAGTGGCCAAGAGAGAAATAAACCAAGTAGACATCCTCAAAAAGATTTCTATTTTGAAATTAAAATAGGACTTTCAGTAGTCTCACAAATGCTGGAAGGAACAACAACAAAAAAAGGAATTCCTAGAAAAACACAAGTAATTCAATTGTTATAAGAAAAGATGGAAAACCAAAACAGCACTAAACTATTAAATAAATTGAATCCACAACTTAAAATTTGTCCACAAAAAAATCCTCCAAGGTGAGATAGCTTCACCAGAGCATTCTTCCAAACATTAAAGGAGGAAATATCAATTCTTAATCTTACCCAAACTTTTCAAGACAATAGAAAAGGTAAATATCCCACCTTATTTTATTTTGGTATCAAGGTTCTTGATAACCGTGATACCAATATAATGCCAAGAACATTATGAAAAGTAAGAATTTATGGCCAATACTCTCATAAACACAAATTCAAAATTTCTAAACAAAACATTAACAAACAGAATCTAATGATACATTTAAAAAAAATACAATCGATCAAATTTACTTTATTCTGTGAATACAGGGATGGTTTAACAAACACACAAATTAAACAATGTAATTCACCACATTAGTAAAATAAGTAGAAAAAAATTCTTGAATCATCTGAATAGATGCAGAAAAAGCATCTGATAAAATTCCACATCCACTCATAACTTAAAAAGAGAAAAAAAGTCCTTAGTAAACAGGATTAGAATAAAACTTCCTTAATCTGCTAAAGGGTATCTACAAAAAACATGAGTGGTGATAGGTTGAACATTTTCTCCCTGAGTTCATGAACAAAAACAAGGCTGCCCACTCACACCACTTTGATTCAACACTGCATTGAAGGTCTTAGACAGTACAATAACATGAGAAAAAGAAAAAAAAGGCACAGGTTTGGAAATAAATAAGTAAATCTGTCTTTGCAGATAACATTATTGTGTACTTAAAGACTCAAAGAATCTGCAAATAAGCTATTAGAATTAATAAGTAAATTTAGCAAGGTTCCTGGATACAAGGATGAATATATTAAAAAAACACCTGAATTTCAATGAAGCAGCATAAACTATTAAAAACATAAAATTTAAATAAGTTGATACCTTTTTTGCAATACCTTTGCAATATTAGAAAATTTAATATCTAGGAATAAATATAACAAATTATATGCAGGACCTCCACACTGAAAACTTAATTGAGATAAAGATGACTCAAATACGTGAATATACCATATTCATGGGCTGAAGGTCTCAACATTATAAAGATGTAATTCTCCCTAAATTGAAAAGTCAGTAAAATATCAATCTAAATCCTTCCAGGATTTTTTTGTACATGGAAATTGTCAAATTTATTCTAAATTTTGTACGAAAACGCAGAGAACCAAGAATGGCCAAGATGACTCTTAAGAACAAAGCTGAAAAATTTACACTGTGAGATATCAAGATGTATCATAAAGCTGCAATAATTGAAGTAGTGAATATGGTATCAGTGTTTAAGGACAGACAAGCTGATCGATGGACAAAAACAAAAAGTCCGGAAACGAATCCACACATATATGGTCACTTGATTTACAACAGAGGTGACAATACAGTGCAAAGAAGAAAGAATGTTTATTTTTTCAAAACTGGAACTTGGTCAATTGAAAATACATATTGAGGCCGGGCGCGGTGGCTCAAGCCTGTAATCCCAGCACTTTGGGAGGCCGAGGCGGGTGGATCACGAAGTCAAGAGATCGAGACCATCCTGGTCAACATGGTGAAACCCCGTCTCTACTAATACAAAAAATTAGCTGGGCACGGTGGCGCGTGCCTGTAATCCCAGCTACTCAGGAGGCTGAGGCAGGAGAATTGCCTGAACCCAGGAGGCGGAGGTTGCGGTGAGCCGGGATCGCGCCATTGCACTCCAGCCTGGGTATCAAGAGCGAAACTCCGTCTCAAAAAAAAAAAAAAAAAAAAATACATATTGAAAAAAATGTATCTTGAGATATATATCACATTATACAGAAAAATCAATTCCAGATGCACTATAAACCTAAAGATTGAAAGTAAAAAATAAATTTCTAGAAAGTAACAGAAGAAAAGCTTCATGACCTTGATGGTAGACAGAGTTTTAAACAAGACACAAAAAAATCACTAATCAAAGTATATAACTGATAAATTGGTACTACATTAAAATATAGAGTATTTTTATCAAAAGATATAATAATCCACAGACTGGGAGAAAATTTTTTTCAATACATATTAGATATATAAATACATATATCATATATATATATATATATACACACACACACACACACACACAACTACATATATACATGTTCAGAATACACAAAGAATTCCTACTTATTGCTAAGTAAAAGATAGAAAACTGGACAAAAGACCTAAGCAGAGAATATCTGGGTACCCAGTTAACATATGAAAAGGCTCTGGAATCATCTCATTAGTGAAATACAAATACAGTTATGCATTGACAGGATCTATTCTAAAAAATGCCTCATTAGGCAAGTTTTTTTGTTGTGCAAACATCATACAGTATATATATACAAACCTAGATGTTATATACATTTTTATTTATATATTTTTTAATATGGAAAATCAAATGTCCCAGCACAATTACTGAATATCAATGATGTCCTCTACATTATTTGCAATGCTAATACCAAGTACCATATATCAGGTTTCTACATAGGCTTCACTATAATTTTATTTACCAGTATTGTATATGCAGTCTATCACTGACCAAAACGTTGTTATGGAGCTCATGACTTTACTCAAACCCAAGACACTGTTACACAGCTCCAGAATGATTTAAAAGAGACACCACCAACTGTTGGCAAAGATGTGAAACAACTGGAACTTTCACACATTGCTGATGGTTAGGTAAAAGTTAATACAACTTTTTGTATTTTCAAGAAATTATCATGCCTATAATCCCAGAACTTTGAGAGGCTGAGGCAGGCAGATTACATGAGGTCAGCAGTTCGAGACCAACCTGGCCAACGTGGTGAAACACCGTCTCTATACTGAAAATACAAAAATTAGTCAGGTGTAGTGGCACACACCTGTAATCCCAGCTACTCAGGAAGCGAAGGCAGGAGAATTGCTTGACTTCAGGAGTCAGAGGATGTACTGAACTGAGATCATGACACTACATTCCAGCCTGAGCGACAGAGTGAGACTCTGTCTCAAAAAAATAAGAAAAAAAAATTATCTAGTGCTATCTACTTAAAGCTAACATATGCATGCATATGGCTAGGAATTCAATCCAAAATATATACCCAAGAAAAGACATCAAGATTGTACCAACAGCACTACTTGCAATAGCCAAAAAACTGAAAATAAAATAAACGTCCATCTACTCTAGAATAAATACATTGGGGTTGATTCATTCAATGGAATACTAGCTGGAATGAAAATGGATTACTGCTATGTGCTATAATTTAAATTAATCTCACAGGTAAAATTTTGAAGGAAAAAAGCAAAACAAAATACATGATGGATTCAATCTATTTAAAATTCAAAAACAGGAAAAACTAAGTTGTAATGGTAAAAATCAGGAGTGACATAACGCTTGAAGAAAGCTGATGACTAGAAGGAGAGCATTGGGGGCTTTGAGGGTACTGAATTCTTCAGCTAAATGATTTATGAAATAAGGTCTCACTCTGTCACCCAGGCTTGAATGCAGTGGTGTGATCACAGCTCACTGAAGCTTGAACTCCTGAACTCAAGCAATCCTCTTGTCTCAGGCTTCCAAGTAGCTGAAATTACAGGGATGCACACCATTCCCTGATAATTTTATTTATTTTATTTTTTGTAGAGACAGGGGTCTCACGGCCCAGGCTAGTTTTGAGCTACTGGCCTCAAGTGCTCCTCCCACCTCAGTCTTCCAAAATGCTTGAATTACAGGCATGAATCACCATGTCCTTCAATTTTTTTATGACGATTAGAAAAGGAAAGAGAGAAAAGGAAAAAGGATAGAGGTGCCTAATACACACTAGTCCACTCTGTCTGACTATAAAGCATATTTAGATTTTATCAGTAATTGAGATATTATTTTAATTAAAAACTGAGGCTCTTGGTGAATATAAATGATGATGAAGCCCACCATGTAGGTCAAAGAACCAATCCCTTTTAGGTAAGATGTGGCCTCCTTGATTTCATATGACTGCAATAGTTACATTATTTTACTCACCAAAGTCCAGAGAATATTTTTATGGGCTATTGTCGTTTTATTTTTATGGGCTATTGTGTTTATTCCATTCACAGTTTAAAAATAAAAATCAGCTATTCGAAGGAACATTCATTTTTTAAAAAATTAGTGTTCAGCAACTACTAAATAAATATAATAAATGTGTAACATTTCTATAACAAAAATGATTTAACATTTACCAATGTTTATCCATTACTGTGACAAAACATCAAGTTTTGAAACAGCATATGACACATAATAACACAATTTTTATAGACTAGAATATACAAATACATTCATCATAATGTGAAAGATCAATAAAGATATACAACAAAAGTTAACACAGTTAATAGTTATTGCTTCATGTTTTATGAGTGATTTTTCTTTTTTCTCCTTATATTAAATATTTCTATTTTCATTTTACCTGATATAAACATATATTACTTAGGTGTTCGAAAAATTAATCTTAAAAAAGTACATATATTATTCCATTTGTGTATATATAAAGTTCAAAAATAAGCAAAACTAATTACTAGAAGTCAGGAGTAATCTCTGGGGACATAGGTAATGACCAGAATTGGCATAAGTGAGGCGTCTGAGATACTGGTAATATTCTATTTCTTCATATCAATACTAGTTACATGGGATGTTTAACTTGTGAAAATTGAGCTGTATACTTTTCTGCATGTATGTTGTAATTCAATAAAAAGCTTACCAAAAAAATGAAAGTTGGGTTATCTTTACTTCCCTAATAAAATATTTTGACAATTGCTTTGCTTTGTCTCAGATATGACCTTCAATCTATTTTTTCTCCTTTATAGATCAGTGGTCCACATCAGAAAAGAAAAAAAATCTCATCTTTAATATAGAAATATTAGTTGATTCTGAGCCCAGGCAACATTAGCAATATTTTTCATAACAATTTATATAAATTTGGTTTTTAATCATTTTCTTTTTCCCTTAAAATTAAAATGTATTTTTAAAAAAATCTACCTCAATGAAGGTTCTGGTTAACTTATTATAATGTTTAGCTAAAGAAAATCTTATGGCATAGAAATATTGTGAATGTAACTTTAAATGTCAAAAGTTTCATCACAGATATTAGTTAGTGATATTACCTATACTTACTTGATAATGAGGCTTATACCATTGCTTTAAGTCCCAATCCCAAAGAATCATCTGGAAAAAAAAAAAAACTTGGTTACAAACCAGAAATAAATAAACAAGTATATGTGAAGACAAAATGCAGCATTTTCTATTATAATTATCGAATATAGCTCAAAATCTGGAAGAGATATTGGAATGGTGAGAATAAAAATTACCTCTAGATAGAATATTTCATTAATTAATACAAACTGTAATTGAGAAATTGAAAGAATAAAGAACTACCACAGTAAAGTAACTAAAACAAGCCATATTAACCTTCAAATATTTATGACCACAAAAAGGAAAATATAAATCCAAAATCATATTGTCACCAAAAATAAAAGAAAAATTACATACGATCAGATATTCTCTGCCTCCCCAAAGGCCCATCATTCAGCTTAAAACTACTGTCAAATGAGTGATGCTATTTTCTTACCAATAAGATACTTCTGTCAAAAACAGTTTGAAAAGCTTGCTGTCCTTGGGGTTACATTAAGTATAAAAGAATGGATTTATAAAAAGCAGCCCATACCACTTTTGATACTCAGATAATTAGCGACTGTTTTCCTGTCTGTCTCCCTGATCGCCTGGGCTATCAGTGGTAACTTTAGTCCCAGGTTAGTTTTTCCCTGCACTTCCTCCTAACAAGCTTTTTGGCTGCTTCCCAATCCAATATAGTAGTCACTATGCCCAAGGAGATAAAATTAACTTCAATTTAGGAAGCTATAACTGCCACCTATCATCAATTCTAAATTTCTTTGACATTTACTGAGTTAATAAATAGGTCTTCTCCTTTTGCTTAAATAATTCATTATAACAGCTATTTTGTACGTAACTTTCAAACCATATTGAATATCAGCCCAGTTAATCTATAATATAATCATATAATTTCTATATACTAAACTATTTGTGTTGTTTCTTGCCCTCCAGGCTTAAGTTTTCTGGTGGCAAAAGATCTTATTTGGGGTTTTGCAGGCTACCTAAGGTCTCTATGGCATATTCTTTGCTTTTTGTTTTTGTTTTATAAACCTTTAAAATGCAAAAAAAAAAAAAAAATTAGCTCAAAGGTCATATAAAAACAGGGTGCTGGTCAGTTTACAATAGCAAAGACCTGGAACCAGCCCAAATGCCCATCGATGATAGACTGGACAGGAAAAATGTGGCACATATACACCATGGAATATTATGCAGCCATTAAAAAGGAGGAGTTCACATCCTTCGTAGGGACATGGATGAACCTGGAAAACATCATTCTCAGCAAACTGACACAAGAACACAAAATCAAACACCACATGTTCTCACTCATAGGCGGGTGTTGAACAAGGAGAACACATGGACACAGGGAGGGGAGCACTATACACGGGGGTCTGTTGGGGGGGAGGGGGGATAGTGGGGGGGTGGGGAGTTGGGGAGGGATAGTATGGGGAGTAATGCCAGATATAGGTGAAGGGGAGGGAGGCAGCAAATCATACTGCCACGTGTGCACCTGTGCAACAACCTTGCATGTTATTCACATGTACCCCAAAACCTAAAATGCAATAAAAATAAAAAAAAAAAAAAAAACAGGGTGCTGGCAAGATTTGGTCAGTGGACTAGTTTGCTGACTCATATTTTGTATAATACACCCATGCTTAATCACTCAAAAAACTGTCAATTATAATTTTCACAATCTCCTCATCAACATCCTTGCAGAAGATAATTTCTTTCTTGCTAGTGAAGAAAAATCTATTTCTTCACAAAGAAAATTCAGACACAATACAATCACTTAGAAGACTCATGAACCAGTGCCTACAAAATGGTTCTGGTGTAACTACATGCAAAGTATACCACATTATGGTATGCTCATTAAATTTAAGCAGTATTTTATATGGTCCTAAAAAGATCCTGATATAATTATTTCAGGTTGTGATTTAATCAGCATATAATCTAGATTCTAGAGACACTAGTTATTGCAAATTAAGATGTTAATAGCTTCCTAAAAATGCTCCTTACGGTTTACATAACCTAAATCCCTAAGTTTCTTTATTGTTATGATCCATTTTCCTCCATTCTATTCTTATAAATATGGCTTTTTAGACCCAACTGCAATACTTTACTCCTGCCCTTATTTTAGCCTGTCAGTTTCTTTGGAGATTGAAAATGTCAACTACCCTATTCTCCATTCCTCCCATTATCATGACATCCCTAAATCTGATGTTTTCTTAAGTTCGTGAATAAATGTCTAGAATAGACAGGAGTGAAAACAGAGCCATACAATGTGTCACTAAAAATCACCTATGAGACAGGCCATCAATGAACTAATTTGCATTCTCAATCTACAAACTTCCCTAACTGTACTATCATCTGATTCATACGTCTATACTTCTTCTACAATGATACCGTCAAACAGAGACAAATACTTGTATACCTTATTTCCCTGATTCATTACTCTTAGTAAAAACTGAGTTTTTGCTAACTCAGGTATACTTTCATTAGGATGATTTCTTAACATTGAGTAGTCTGCCTTCCCCACTTAATTGACCTACATGATTAAATAAACATTACCTTTTAAAATATTTGTACTCTAATACCAAGAGCCATGTTTTTATTCATGTGATATACTCTCAACAGGGGTGCTATCACTCCCAAGCAGGTGGTAATTGGCTCTTGGGGCAAAAAAAAAAAAAAAAGTCTTGGAAATTAAAATGCTTTGTAGCCCTCCAAAGGCTACAGTATACAAACAGATGTACTGTACATCTTTGGTATGAAAATTACATGAAGGGGGAGACAATTGGGAAAAAAAAAATATATATATATATATGAACCTGGGTTGGGGGTTGTAATGAAAATACAGTGGAGAAACACTGATATAAAGTAGTCCTGCTGCTTGCTTATAAGAGCAATCCCATCTTAGCTTACATTCTGTGAAATTTCCCTAATGCATTTAAACAATTATAAGGCTGCCTATGCAGAAGAAAGGCTGCTAACATGAGAAGGAATGTACATCCTATTTTAACTGGACTCTTAAAGGTCCCCAAAAATCTTACTGTGTACAATGCTTTTTTTCTCTGCTTCCTCTCTTTAGATCTCTCTAATGTAGCATTTTGTATTACAATACTATAGTATTACAATATTACAGACCATCTCCCTCAATACTGTATATTACAGTATTGTAGTATTACAATATTACAGACCATCTCCCTCAATAAATTCACTCCTGCTGGCCCCTTATCTCATCATCATAGTTTCCTCTCACTTGTGCTCACTAAGTTGGCTTTGAATAAATTCTTAAGCAACAGCCCAATCATATCTGCAGTCACTTTCTCTAGGATGAAAATTACATTACCCTAAAGCAGCAGGTCTCAGTGTGAAATCCCCTTCATACTAGGAATTGAAAGCAGATACAGAGAAAGCCACAAAGCTAGCAGACTGCCTTCTGTGTAATTTGAACTACTAGAATATTTGTGATTTTGAGAAAACAATTTTCTTCATAAGTAGTAGAAGATGAATGACCCAGGAATTTCACAGTTAGGTACACATCTTAGAGCAGTATTCAAAGTGTGGTCCATAACAAGATAAATACAAAAATTCAAAGTAAAGCTTCATATAATTTTATAGCAATTTGACATTGGTGAGACATTTTTAGTGTATTTTACAAAAGCATCAATCTACAACAGATCAGGGAAAAACCCAAGCTTGGTCCTTTGCTACAGTTTGATAGGAGACAAAAAGAATGCACACTAGTTGTTCCTCAGTGTCCTGGAATATTTAGAGTGAAAGAGGGAAACAATTTAGTTTGCGTATATTTCATAATTGTAAAATATAAGGGTAATTTTGATTTCCACAGAAATTCTATTATTATCTTAAAAACATTATATTCTTAAAAACTGAAAAGATTATCTAAGACCTGTATTATTCTAAAAAAGAACAATCATCTTACCTAAAGTATTTTCATGTCATTTGAATATTATTTATATCTTTTAAATTTGCATTCTTCTCATTGTGTTGCATTATATTTCCCAATCAAAAAAATAAATAAATGGCTCAAAATTGGTTTTCTAAAGCCTAAGGTATTGATTAAAAAAAAAAAAAAAAAGAGGTAACATAAACAACTCAGAAAAAATGTTAAGCCTAAATCAAGAACAGGACGCTAATGCAAACAGAATATAAATCTGTGGATGTGATAATACCACACAAAGAGATGAAAACAAAAATTTTACTAGCACATACAGCAGCAACTATCTAAAAGCTGGATTTCTTTTTAACTGGTAATTCGTTTACCCTATATTCTTCTGCATGTTGTCTACTTTGAAACTTTATCAAATAATGACATGAAGCTATGGAAAGTTTTCAAACAAAATATAAAAACCTCTTTGGTAAATGAATAGACTTTTTCTAGAATAAGCACAAAATGCTTTCATATATGAAACTGAAGATTTTTGTTCCTAAAAGAGACAAAAACTACACAGACACCATTCAGATTCTGTGCTCTGCATAGCAAAAGCATATAAAAAAGATAGACCATTGCTAAGAGATTTATAAACTCTCAGCCACACAAATGATAAACATTACGTTGAAAGAAAGAACAGGTACTTTACTGCTGGATAAATGCACTGAAGTGCAGAGTCCAAATCAGCTCTTGGTTTATGTGTAATATACATGAGGAAATAGCAGACAACTCTTTATGTGTTTACCTCTGAAAAACACATAGTACAAAAGGTGATTTTTTCCTACTTAATATTTATTTTGTAAACTATGATACAGACTGGGAAACATGTATTGAAATCAGTCCTGAGAGAAAAGAATCAGTTGTCTGTACAGCAAACAAAAGCTTTGCTAAGCAATGAGTACTACACTAACTGCAAATCTATATACCCTGTTGTTTTTTTCCTCACAGAAAGGGGCTGGTGGTTAAAATTATTATACTGAGTATAATTCAATGTTAAAGAAATGGCATAAATGTACATGCACTTAATTTTTGGATACAGAGTATACATGTTTTCAGTGTGCTGTGAAAAAACTGAGCAAATATAAAAATATTGAAAAGCAAATATAAAATGTAAAGAGCAAAAAGTGCTTTTTTCAATAAAATGCAAAAGTCTCTATTTCTTGAACTTTCAAGTATGATAATGTCCACCAATTTAGCAAGTGAACCAGCCTTGAGTCTTCAGTGAGCAATCTCTTAATTCTGGAGTCCATGTTTAATTTGAGTATTCAGAACCAACAGCCAAAAAACCCCTGTTGCCTTTCCTCATCAATTATAATTTTGGTTGGATTTTTCCAATTTAAGAGAAATAGAGATGAGAAAAGAATATGATATAGAATGAACCTACAACAAGCAGCCTATTTACTCAACACTGAGCTAAACAGAGATAGATACCTTTAGTATTGCAAATAATGTACACTGATATAAAATATTTTGATTTTTTAGTTTTCAAAAATTGTGATGAATTCTTTTTTATACATTTACCTTAAGTTGGTGGGTAGCTACCATGCATACTGAATGCATAGTTGGTGATACATGTGTATTAAGAGTTTTAAGAAATATTGGTTCAAGTACTCATTCCTCCTGTATAATAAAATGTAGCTCTTTTAAACTTATACTTCCAAGTAGACAGTAAATGCTCTGATGCACATTGTTTCCAAGTCAGCAAAACTTTAGGCATCTAAACCCCAGTACCAAAGTAGATCTTGTAAATAACTTAAAGAATTAAAAAATAAAGCTAATTTTTTAATCGTAGTTTAAAAGAAACAGTTATAGTGCTATGGTATGTTTTAAAAATTTAGTTCTATAAAACTGTAAGACATCATTTAGTAAAAGCACAAAGTTTTAACTTGCTGTTTTTAGGGGCTTCTATTATTATATTTATCTGTTTCCTTCTGTGCTAATATATAACACACTACCAGAAATCATTATTTATTTTCATACTATGGTTATTTGTTCAAAACGAATTAAGGAACAATAATTTCTCTAAGTAATGCATACTATTAAAAATTTTTAAGTTGATTTGATTTAAGTGTACAGAAGACTGTGCCTTTATTTAAATTCATTTTTTTCTCTATGGTTAAAAAGTTGAATCCTGATAAAAGTTTCTATTTGAATATGTTTGTAAGTCTAACATGCTCTACGGAGCTCTAAAAAACCACCAAAACCACAGTGAAACATCAGCAGTACAACCAGGAGATGTTATCAGGTTCAATTACGTCAATGAGGCTTTATTTCATTGTTCTCTATGTAGCCAAGAAGAAAAACATGTATGTGCCCTCAAATCAAACGTACAAAACTGTTATATTTATGTGAAATTTAAAAGAATACTTACCATCGTACGGCTCTGAATTAACTGTTACAGCATCCTATATCCTCCTAATTCTTGATAACATTTTACTTGAGCGTCATATATAAATCTATGCTAATGAAACTGATTGAATTTCAGTGTTTCCAACTTTTTCTATGCCTTCCAGCTTAGGCCCAATAAAAAAAATCCACTTAACTCTTTGATTGTGTTTATCGAACATAAATCAAAAACAAAACAAATGAGTAGCCAAAAAGTTAAACTAACTAAAGCTATATTTTCTAATTGTTTAAAGTGCAAAGATAGTAACCTTGAACACTACATAGCAAAGAAATAACCCTATTTAGAAAAACTGAGAAGCAGGAAAAAAAGAGTGTGGGGGAGGGGGAGGAGACTAGTATTACTTGGAAACTGATGTCATTTACTATCCTTTCTAGTCAAATAATACAACAATGATCATGGTGACTTAAACTGCATGCTGTGTACCAGCACTATGTTAGGCACTTAATATATATTGTCCCTTTTCATCTTTACTAGAATTCTCTGGTAAGTCTTATTTCCCCATTTTACAGATGACAAAACAAAGACTTCCCAAAGTTACATGATTAGTGACAGGGACAGAACTTAAATCTAGATCTGCCTAATTCCAAAGCTTTAAGGACTAACCATTATGCTGTAGCACCTTATATTTACCATTTAATAAACACTACTATATGCTAGTAATGTAGCCGGTGCTTGTCAGTACATGTAACATCACAGCAACTTTGCAGTAGCCTCACTTTACATACGGAGAAGTTGAGGCTTAATGATCTTAGTAATTTTTTTTTTTTTTTTTTTGAGACAGTCTTGCTCTATTGCCAGGTTGGAGTGCAGTGGCACGATCTCGGCTCACTGTGACCTCCACCTAGTGGGTTCAAGCAATTCTCCTGCTTCAGTCTCCCAAGTAGTTGGGACTACAGGCACGCGCCACTGCGCCTAGCTAATTTTTGTATTTTTAGTAGAGACGGGGTTTCACCATGTTGTCCAGGATGGTCTCGATCTCTTGACTTTATGATCCACCTACCTCAGCCTCCCAAAGTGCTGGGATTACAGGCGTGAGCCACCATGCCCAGCCGAGGCTTAGTGATTCTCAGCATTTGTCTCCCACATCCATCTTTTGCCCTTCTCTGGACCCTAGGGAGGGTGAACCCTATATTCTGCAACACGTACACAGCCTTGCAGATGATTTCTGCTTACATTTAGCCAAAGGGGGTTAATAGCAGAAAAATTGACTTGAAGAGCAGAGAGAGATCAAGGTTATTTCTTCTCTGCTGCCTCCTCACCTATGTACCATTGTCTCTGGCAACAACTATGTTCCTCCATGACTACAGCTCTTACCATTTGGTCCTTCCTTCATACTTTTGGCAAATACTAAACTAAAAATACCATGTCCATCCTTGCCTTTTCAGCTCCAGGTGAGGTAACAGCTTTCCATAATTGCTAGTTTCTAGTTGTCTTACCATATCTTGACCGTTCCTTGACTCTGTTCATTCTCTCAAAGTAGACTCTTCATTAAAGCGTTTTTATTTGAACCACTTTTGAATGAATTTTATTTCTTACTGGGCCACTAAATAATATAGAGGCATTGTAACTAAGTTCTGCCACATATCAGCTAGTATTGGCAGAGCTAAAATCTAAACCCACATTTATCTCCCTCCAATTTCATTCCTTTCCACTATGTTAAAATGTTAATAATTTTTTATAACACCTTTCTTTCAAAAAATGGAAAGTATCTACCTAGACCTTGTTTTTATTTATCAAATCATCAAATACCTTCCAATATCTGTATCCATATACCTGGCACTTCATTCTGTCACAAGAGATGAACTGTCTGAGCTCCAGCCTACAGCTACTTTTCCATAAATGTAGTGGATTCAATTTCCTCTTCCCTACTTGAAGATATTTCAGCAGCAAATCTCTCTCTCATCATTTTTTTCTCTACTAAATCATTCAATTTCTCACATCTCACACACATTCATTACACATACATACCCCTTTATCATGGTCATACTTAAACCCAGCACTATCTCATTTCTCTACAAAAATTGTCTTTATTGGTTGTTTTCAATTCTTGTCCTGTCATTCTCTCATAAGCTGACTCTAATCAGGTTTTGGCACTTTTTCATTACATCTGTTCTTGACAAGTTCTATAATGTTGTTAAAACCAATGGTCAAGTCTCACTCTTCATACTTTTATCCATCACCATTTGACACAATCTAACACTCTTTCCTCCCTGAAATTACTTTTCTCACTTGGCTTCTGGAGTATTACGTTCTTCAGATTTCTTTCTAATTCACTGGACACTATTTCTCAGTCTCCTGAGTCCTATTTACCTTTTTGATGTTTTAACATTGCCGTGACATCCTCTGGCCTTGGACCTCTTCTCTTTTCTATTTCATCTAGCTTTGTGGGTGTTTATACCTTCAATAAGCTAATGACTCACAAATGTATATGTATCTTCTCTGAGCTGAAGAATTATATATCCAATAGCCTACTCAGCATCTCCAGTTGGCTCTCTAATAGATATCTTGAACTTAACATGTCCAAAACTGATCTTCCTCCCCATAGTCTTCCCTCATCTCAGTTAATGACAATCCCATCATGACCTTGGCTTAGGCCAAAAACATAACTCCTCTCTTTCTCACATGTCACACTGGAAAATCCTGTTGTCTCTACTTTCAAAATATGTACAGAATACAAACACTTATCATTTCTTCACTGCTCTCATTCTAGCCTAAGCCAGAACGCTCTCTTGCCCAAATTATTACCAAAGCCTCCTAAATACTCCTTGCTTCCTTTCTTGCCCAGGCAGAATCTATTCTCAACAGGTCAAAGCAATCCTTTTAAAGCTTAAGTCACATCATGTTACTCCTTTGCTTAACACTCTCCAGCGACTTCTCATCTCAACCTGAGTAAAAGCCTAAGGTTTTAGCAATGGCCTGCAAAGCTCTCTTCACTCCCCTCCAGCTAAGTTGGTTTATTTACTATTCTTTCTTTGTCAAGAAGTACAAAATCAGCTGGGTGGGGTGGTGAATGCCTGTAGTACCAGGCAGGAGGAGTACTTGAGCCCAGGAGTTCAAAGCCAGCCTGGGCAAGCAAGACCCCATTTCAAAAAAAAAAAGAGTATAAAATCATTAGAGACAGGGTTTCACCATATTGTCCAAACTGGTCTTGAACTCCTGGGCTCAAGCGATCTGCCAGGCTCAGCCTCTCAAAGTGCTGGGATTACAGGCATGAACTGCTGCACCCAGCTAACTTGCCTTTATTTTAGAACTGCATATTAAATTTAGGAGTCATAGGCATTAAAGAAAATTAACATAAAAGCATCAAAGTAGATTTTAATTAACCAAAAATAAAAATGTAAAACTCAATTTATATTCATAAACTCATCTTTTTCCATTTAAAATGAAAATGTACCATTTTAATTTGGGATTTTTATTAGTGAGATAGAAATTAGTCCAGTTGCCAGCAGTATATATTTGATAGTGTTAGGCATTAGCTGAGTAAATAAATTTTGTCATGGTAACTGTGCTTAAAATTAAGCAAATAAAGATACTAGCCCCATAGCAAATTGATTTAAAAATGAAAACTGGGAAGCTCTTGTCTATTTAAAGAAAAAAAACAGATTCCCCAGGGATCATCATGGTATCTTGAACTTATAAAACAAAATGTACTAAAAGTTTTATGCTCTCAATAGGCAAAATAACTTTTCCAATAAACTTCAAACATGCAGACAAAATAACACTACATTTTGAGAAAAAACTTTACAAAGTAGGGGACCATTAAATACTAATTGTTCATGTATAAAATAGTATAAAATAGTAAAAATCTGGGATTTATCTAATACTGAATTGACTGTTACTACAAAATGGCATGTATAAGCTCAAGAAACTGACAACTCAAAACCAAGCATCAAGTAATCCTATCTAAAATGAGCATAATGTCTAACTACTGTTCAATGTAACGTATTCTCCCAAACATTGAACTTTTTGGTAGTGCCACACAAATAAAAAAAATTGCCATTTATAAATTCCAAATGGCATAGAAAGGAAAATTGGATGATAGTTAAAGTCTATCAATGATCAATGTACTAGTAGATTTTTTAAAAACTTCTATTTTTAATTTAATTATCTTTGTTCTATATTAATTGCTGCTCATTTATGAGGAAGCAAATACACAACAGTCTAGTGTTTTACTGTGATTAGAGCATCTAGCACAATGATAAACCATGCTAATTCTTGAATATAAAACTATTAAAAAAATAACCAATCCCAGAATGAACAAGTTCTAGTATAGGATAATAGGGAAATTATAGTTAAGAATAATTTACTGTCTATTTCAAAATAGCTAGAGAGAAGAACTGTAATGTTCCCAACTCAAAGAAAAGATAAATGTTGGAGGTGATTGATATTCCAATTACCCAGATTTGATTGTTACACAATGTATACAAGTATCAAAATATCACATGAACCACAAAAATATGTACAACTATGATATGTCAATTTTTTTAATGTACCAAAAGAATATATATCCACACTGAGAATGGTGGTTACTTTTGTGGGATAAGTTGAGAACTAAGCAATGCAAAAGAGAATGGTCAGTGTATGACTGTTTCCACTTTTTGTCTTTTGAACCGTATAAATATATTATATACTTTGAAAAAATTAAATAAGAATGCTTTTAAACTTGATTTTGAAGAAAGAATAATTTTTTAACTATCCTAGTCTTTCTGGTATGCTGATGGTCAGTGAGGATAACTAGTAACCCATTAGGCTGGCAGCATGTATGTCAGTACAGGAATTGTTTACTAATTCATCAATTATTAATATAATCAGATGCAAATTATGCACCTTCAGCCTCCAGGAGGTCGAGGTCTGATTTGTTTCTACTATGATTGTAGCATCTGCCAGAGTGAGTACCCAGCACATAATCATTGTTGAATAAATATCTATAGAATGATTTAACCTATAAATATCACTTGTTCCATTACAGATTTGAAATTTTGGTTATAGAATCTATGAACACTACTAATAATAACTAACATTTATTTCATGATTTCTATATGCCATTATCACACTTAAAACTTGAAACCACCTTGTGGCTGTCCTCATTTTTACCATAAACTGTGGTTGAGCAAGTCAAAGGAACTTGCCCAGGTTTGAAGGGCAAGTGAGTAACAGAGACAAAATCAAACTGTGGTTTCTCTAACTACAAAATTCATAACTTTAACAACAATATTATTCTGCAATACTCACAATTTCTTTTTATTGAGAATCTCTATTATGTAAGTGTCTTTCATCCTATAAAAATTGCCAGTTTACAAAAATCTGAAAATAATGAATTTTCAACTGATAAACAATAGCAATGCATTATTTACCTACCAGGCTTCTTACTACTTAGCCTCCTACTTAAGCTGAGTTCGAAACCGTTTAAAACAACATCTGCTTCTGATAGAGAGTGAAACAACTTTATGCAGCAGCAGTAGTGGGCTACCAATTCAGAACTGAACTACTGAACTACAATTAGACTGAACTACTTTTGTTCAGATGTCAGTGTAAAAAGGAACGTGGTGCAGATTTAAATTTGTATTTGTTGTGCAAATAAAGAATGTACTTTTAAAAATGTAAAACACTTAAAAAATGGTATCTTGTGTGTTGGTATACTATTAAGTATATGAAATTCAGATTGCTCGTGCACTTAGAATGTGCTGTTATCATATAAGTAATCCTGCTCTCTGTGGTGGATATTCTCCATTTATCCCTTCTGATCCACTCTCTAAATGTTAGTTTTCCTTAGAAGGCTAATCTTTTTGGACTCCATTCAAAGGTTATTAGCCATATGGCTTTTAGCAGGATTAGGACTATGTGAGGCACCAGCAGGAGATTAAAGGGCAGGAGGAGAATGAAGTCAAGGTTTATAGGTGAGGTATCAGCTCCTTTCTGGACAGCACAGGTTGACAGTAGTTGGATTCCTCCACTAAGAGCCACAGCTCCTCTTGAGGAGCCTCTCCTATAGTTAACCCTTGTCTCTTCAGACTTCGGTGGCAAAAGGCTATTTCCCATAACTCTCTCTGCCCTTTTATAAATAGTCTGTGATTAAATGATCCTCAATTAGTCCATTTGAGTGTATTATTCTTGCTGGGACCCTGACTGATGTACTCCCCAACTAGATTATAATGTATCTTGATATAGACACCATTACTCATATTTCTTTTTTTATCATTCTTAGCACCCAGCAGAAACACTTGCACATAAATAAAGTACACTAGAAAGAACAGTAGATGGAAAATGAGAATATCTCAGTTCCATTTTCAGTTATACCAATGTCTAGCTTCCATTAAACCTTGGATTCTTAATTATAAAATAAGGAACTTGGGTTAAGTTGGAGTAAATAATCATCTAAAATCTGTTCTGGGAATGATGTAGAATCATTTTTTCTCTACTAATAGTTAAAACCCTACCAGTAGAGACTTATTTCTCTGTGTTTGATAGGCATGAGTTCACTTAAAGCATGAACAATTGTTTAGCTCACAGTTAGCAAACTTTTTATATAAGGGCCAGACAGTAACTATTTTAGGCTTTAATGGCCAAGAGGCAAAATCAAGGTTATTATGTAGATATTTATATAATACAATACAAATATATTTTCATAAAGTTTTTATTGATGAAATTCAAAATATAACAATAATGTGAATATAATGTTTTGTAATGTGGGTCTTCCAATGAGAAGAATGAAATTCTTTTGGGGAAAGAGCATTTCATTTTAATTGGGGCTCAAAGTTGGTATTCTCTATTATCAAAATCAATGTTCACCTGTTAATGTTCATCTGTAATGAGATTTTACATATTTCATTTTTGAAAATGTCTTTTCACACAGACAGGCACTGCCAAATATTGATACCAGTCCACAGGCATATGATTTTATTTACACATATTCATCACTTACAAGGTATTTATAAAATTATATTAGATTCTTCTCCTCACATTTGTCTTTTAGTAAGCCATTACATTGTAGATACTCATTTGCAATTGACAGTTACTTGGAAGTTCCTTGATTGCACAGTTAAACAGATTTTGAAATACAGAAAATCCCTAACTTGTATTTCAGTTTGAAAACTGCTGCTAGAACTGTAATTTGATCTAGAAAATATATCTGCTATAATGTGTGGGAATGGCTATCTAACTTCTTGTTTTAACCTTAGACAAGATGTGATATATACAGCAGCTTGACATTACTTGTGATCCAAACAACATTTATTGTCATCAAAATGACTTTTGCCATAGCATAATTTTTGCATTTAAATGCTGTTATTCCTTGTAACTTTAGGATGGATTTATTAAGACACATTACCAAGTCTGCAGCAAAAATTAATTTCCAAAGTCATTCAGTGTTAAGCAATCATAGTTAAGAGTGATTCTTCTAATTCAGAAAAATTTCAATATCAGTCTTGAGCTCAAAACATACAATAAATAATGGGAGAAATATTATAAAGATTGTCCTTCCAAGACTGCAACTTCCTGGTTTGAAGAGGGCATGAAAGAGAAGATAGGTGAGCAAAATCAAAAGAGCCAAGAGAGTTCAAGTCTGAGCAGACACAAAAGATAATGGTGACATTCATAAAAATAACAAATAAAGGATGAAGAGACCTAAAAACAGCTTTTTTTTTTTTTTAAAGAGATGGAGTCTTGCAATGTTGCCCAGGCTAGACTTGAACTCCTGGGCTCAGGCGATTCTCCTACCTCAGCCTCTTGTGTAGCTGGGACTATAGGGACCCGCCAATGCACCTGGCTAAGAAACAGCATATTTAACATAACATTGTCTATACAAAAGTCTATGTGTATAAAATAGATAAATTGAGGAATGGGTGCTCACATTCCAAATACTATTCACTTTTCCAAAGAATTTGCTACAGAGTTCTTTTAAGTAATGTCATCTATAACACAGCAATAATAATATCTACACACTCAGGTTATTGAGAGATCAAATGAGATAATACACATGAGAGTTTATATATTACTCTAGAGATTGATCTCAAGAAATGTTAGTATGATTTGTATTATTGATGTTAATAATAATGAGTTCTCTTGATTCGTTTGTTTATAAAAAGTTAAGGAACAGTGAAAATTAAAATGCTAAAGAAACTGGCTAGTGAAATCAGATTATCACATTAAATTACCAAATTATTTAAAAATTTAATTCCCATAAATATCCATGTAATTCAGAAAATAACAAGTAATTCATGAAAAGTGAACTAATTCTCCCTCTATGCCATGAAATATTTTTTAACATTTTTGCCTACCCAATTGGGTCAAGCTTCATCACACACCCATATTCCTTTGTCTAAAGTCTTAGTTGTTTATAAAAGCTGTTTCTTAACATGTTGTATTTTATTTAACATAATCTAAACAAGACAAAAACTTCCTAAAACACAAGCTTCCACATTCACTCTATCTTATTACAAAATAAAAATAAATAAGCCAATAAGATTTTATTGGTATGGAATGAACTATTTTTATAACAAGTCTTGGTTTTCAATTTCCAAAGCAAAACACTGTTTAATCATCTAACATCAAGTGGAGTTTTTAAAATCTCCAGCGTGTGCTTCAGTTTTCCCAGAAAAGTCATGATTTTAAGTCATTGTGTATATTTTACATACTGAAATATTTAAATACCTGGGGAGTTCCTGCTCCCCTTTGATCCTCCAAAAGGGATACTTTGTTTTTTATTCTTTTTTTCAATTGAAGTATCTTACTTCTATCATTAAACATAAAGGCACAAAAATAACAATTTTTCTGCCTGGTAGAAAATACTGAAGATAAGCACTGGATGTTTAGCCTAACATTTACCTAGGGAAATTAAAGCTATTGGATTCTTACCATCTTAATTTTCAGCATGGAGAAATCAGAATTGGCATCTGAGAATAATATGTCAACTTTACACACCCAATGATTTGATTTATGAACCCAAGAATTATCAAAACATCAACTGTTAACAACAGAAAAGATTTCATAAAAAATATATCCATCATTTAGAGCATTCAATTTAACTTTGACAGTAAAATTCAAGTTTTCTTTATAACTCTAGCTCTTTTATTAGACTCTTTGATAGCAAAGTTCCTGACCTTCTTTATCCTTGGTGACTAATAAAATACGTGGTTCACAGAAGACACTCAAAAAGATCTGTACTAAAAATATGCTCATAATTTTAAAATCAACGGAGTCAAAACTTTTCTATCTCTTCCTCCAAAGAGCTAAGTTACTTTTCACTTATGTTAACAGTTAATTTCCTGTCATCCAATGGATGGTGAATAGGGGAACAAAGGTGAAAAACAGGGATCCTAGGCTCCTGACAAAACACAAATATGTTATCTTACCACTTCCAAACACAATCATTTCTTAATACCTGAAGACTAAGTGGTTTATCAGATTAGCTATGGTGACTAAATAAGTGTCTCAAAGCAATGGAATAAATGAGAGCAAACAGTAGATAGTCCAGAAAATGAAAGTCAACAGATTATACTAGAATACTAGACAAATCTTAGAGGAAGAGGAAAAAGGGGGTAAGGCAAAAGAAAAGAGATAAGAGTGGGGCAGGAGGACAAAAATGACTGAAAAACAGTAGCCTTTGACTTGTATGAAGATAAGTAATACTTAATGAAGGATCCCAGTGATTATCAGAATCAAGGAGAAAATGCAAGAAGTGACCATGTCAGCTCAGTTTGTGATGGCCACAAATAAAGAGAAAGTCTAGACATAGTCAATGGGTCTCCTTAAAATTTAAGAAAACATTTCGAAGTTCTTACAGAAAAGAAAGCCTTGATTCCACAGCATAAAACTTGAGGGAGGGAGGAACTTTAAGAGAGCTAGGAAAAGAAATTAAAGAAGTTAACCAGTAAACTCAAGCCAAACCTCAAAATTACCTGTGGCTTGCAAAATTCAAGAAACAATAAAAGGAATTTTTTTCTTTTTTTAAATAGATTAAACCAAGATAGAACAACAACAACAATAACAAAACAGGTTTATTTCAGAAGATAGCATAATAACACTAAAGAGAAAGTAAAACTCCTTAACTTCTAGATTGTCCCAGTTTTCTCTGTCAGAAACTGAAAAGGTTTGAACAAACATTGTAATGCCAGAACTAAAGCCCAAGACAGGTAAGTCAGTACAAGATCTTGGTCAGAATAAATTATTGTCACAGGATACTGAGAAAACTAGCACATGAGGTTATTGGTAACCTTTGAAGACTCTTAGAAATAAACAAATGTAATTGATTTTTTAAAAAGAAAAAAGTAGATTTCTTAAAATACAGTAGATGAATGTAGCACGTGCCACTAATAACCCATGTCACAGCCCCTCAGTCCACTTTTTATCATATTTGTAGCGAACCTTCCGGAAAGATTCACCCCACATTAACAGACTTTAAACAAGCATTTACCATCTTTCTACTTTCTGTCCCAGGATTGTCACTGGCACTACAATGTCCCACTCAGCCTTTTAGCAAGGGCAGCCTGCAAATATAGGTGAGTTAATTTTCCCAGGTTGAGGGATGGAGGGAACCATTAACTAATAAAGAACAAGAGCTGATAGTTAAATCTCATCACCTATATTTCAGATAGAAAGTCTAGGAAGCATTCTGAACACTTTTCAGGATGTCACAACAGAATCTAGCTTCTGCTGCCACAACTACCGCTACAATAATATAGTCTTATATTGGCATTTCCTCCTTCTCTGTCTCACTCTTGCCCACTTTCTTTTCTCACTTTGTGGGATCACCTACCAAATAAACTACTGTCCTTGCTTCACACTTGACTTTTAGGGAAACCTGAACAAAAACAATACGGTTGATATCAATTGCTTACAAATGAGATTTAAGGACTAATTTATGACAAATTAGGTGAAGAGGTAATGATTAGCATAAGTTTATATCAACTCACTAGAAAAATGAGTGACAATTTCCTTCTGCCAAGATTTATTATTAGATGGCAGATAAGAGAAATTAGATATATATACTCCATTTGTTGAAATAAACTGGTTTGAAACAGAAAACTATGAATTATAGTAATGTTATAAAGCAATAATCATTGCAACCTCCAGGGTGCTGCAGGTCGACCTGGAAAGACATAGCAAGTGCAACACTACATAATTCTAGCTTCTGTTAACATTTTTTTCATTATTATTATACTTTACGTTCTGGGGTACATGTGTAGAACATGCAGATTTGTTACATAGGTAGACACATGCCATGGTGGTTTGCTGCATCCATCACCCCATCATCTACATTAGGTATTTCTCCTAATGCTATCCCTCCCCCAACCCCCCAAACCCCCAACAGGCACCTGTGTGTGATGTTCCCCTCCCTGTGTCCATGTGTTCTCATTGTTCAACTCCCACTTAGGAGTGAGAACATGCGGTGTTTGGTTTTCTATGCTTGTGTTGTTTTGCTGAGAATGACTTCTATAACATTCTAATAAATATTATTATAAAGGATACAAATGATATAAAATATGGGATTTCCAAATATGAATTTACAGAACAGTGCCAGGCAGGTTGCATAATCACCAGGTGCACAGTATTTCTGACTAAATATGAGGGAGGAACTAAAAATCTGTTTTTTAAAGCTCCTCAGATGATTCTCATGAGCATCCAGGTTTGGTAATCTGTGATACAGAGAACATGCTTATTGTATTTGTAGATGACAGAAACATAAAACAAAGAACACAGTAACAGAGTGATTCTGAAAAGACCAGGCTAGAATCAAAAGATGGACTAATTCCAACTAGTGTGATCTGTCTGACTGCCCCCCAAAAATGAATGAGATCTTGGTTTATTTTATGCAGATACAGGAAGATGCTAATCTCTACTCTTATGTTAGTGTTAGTGGGCCATACCCATAAAATGTGTTAGTGTTAGTGGGCCACACCCATAAAATTACACTTTAGAAAAAGTATAGAACAAAGGTTCTTAACCACTTCTTAAACACGGACCCCTTTTGAAGTCTAGTAAAGCCTATGGATCCTTTTCAAAATAATATTCTTAAAAGCATAAAATTTAATCCATAAGAAACCAGAGAAAACCAATCAGTCGATAAAATTTATATCACATCTACATTATAAATATTATTAAAATAAACATGATTCAATAATATATGTTCTTATAATTAGAAACTTACACATAATATTCACATTAAGAACCAATGAATGTCAATATTTCCAAATATCTGCAACAACTATAATGGATATAAAATTATCTGTGATTTCTACTGTTGTGAAGCCACAGTTTTGCTATAGCAGTTTGTTGTTTATGATCATAAATTTCCAAATTTATGATTTGAAATAATCATAAACTCTCATTTCTCATTCAGAAGTTAATAAATGTAAGGATATAAATTTTTCATATTTGTGAGTTAATTTTATGTGTTAACTTGACTGAGTCGCAAAGTGCCCATATATTTGGCCAAACATTATTCTCTTCTGGATGTGTCTGTGAGGGTATTTCTGGATGAAATTAACATTTGAATCAGTACATTGAGTAAAGCAGATTGCTTTCCCTACTGCTGGTGGACCTCATTCAATCAATTAAATAGAACCAAAAGGCTGAGTAGGAGGAATTCTTCCTGCCTGACAGCTTGAGCTACAACACTGGTATTTTCCAGCCACAGAACTGGACTTCTTGGGTCTCAAGTTGGTCAGCTTTCAGACTGGAACTTACACCACTGGCTCTCCAAGGTCTCCAGCTTGCTAAATGCAGCTCTTGGAACTTCTCAGCTTCCACAAATATATACATATTTATGGCATGTGTGTGTGTAAATATCCTCCTATTGGTTCTGTTTCTCTGGAGAACCCTAATATTAAAATCCATGGGTTTCCTGAATCCTATTCATAGATTCGGGTCCTAGTAGAGACTATCTGCAACATATTCTGAATAACAGAGAGACCTCTGTGACATATGAAGAATGGCTGAAGAAACTGAAAGTATTTACTTAGAGAAGAAACTTCAGAAACAATAAGAGAGCTTGTGGAGTCATAAAAGCTGTCCTCAAATATTTTAAGATTGTCATAAGGAAGACTGTTTAAACCATTCTCTATAGCCCCAAAGAATCTAGGGCCAAAAGGTTAAAAAAAAAAAAAAAACACACAAGGAAGCTGATTTTGATTCAGTGTAACTATTTGCTTTTCACTAGTCAATGCTATCCAAAGATAAAATATATTGTCTTCAGAGGTACTGAATTATTCATCATTGGATCAGTACCTGCAGAAGCTAGCTTACTATTTAATGTGTTTAAGGAAATTCAAGCACCGAAAGGCCAGACTAGATGATCTTCACTTGTCTTTCAACATGAATATTCTATTACTTTTCTTTTACATATGTACTAACCTTTGTTTTTTTTTTTAATTAAAAAAAGTTTTATAAAAAATAGAAAGTTCCAGGCATGGATGGCTCACGTCTGTAATCCCAACACTTTGGGAGGCCAAGGCGGGTGCATCACTTGAGGCCAGGAATTTGTGACCAGCCTGGGCAACATGGCAAAACCCATATCTACTAAAAAGACAAAAATTAGCTGGGCATGGTGGTACATGCCTGTATTCCCAGCTACTTGAGAAGCTGAGGCATGAGAATCGCCTGAACCCAGGAGGCGGAGGTTGCGGTGAGCCAAGATCACGCCATTGCACTCCAGCCTGGGTAAGAAGAGCGAAACTCCGTCTCAAAAAAAAAAAAAAATATATATATATATATATAATTAGGATCTCTTTAGCTCATGTCTATGTTAAAATACGTCAGCAGTTATGTATTTCACAAAACTGAAAAGAATACTGTTTTACAAAAATCAGGTTAATATATATTTTGTGAAAATTCAAAAAAATTATGAATTTGAAATTAACTCTGTACTGAAAAGCCTTCAGGCTTCTAAGAAAGATTAAAAATACATAGAAAAAAATTGTGTTTTTATTTATGAATGCTGCTTCTTCAGGCCACCTGCCTCAAATCAAAACAGCTGCCAATGATAAACCGGGATTGCGGCCAGTCTGAAACATAAACAGCTACATATCCAAGAGAACAATTAATAAGTCACAGAATGGTTACCCATCATACACAGGGAATTACAGCAATAAGATCTGAAGTAATCCTCAATATTTTAAAATAATTTTAAACCATATGATCTGTTCTTACTAATATTATATGCCTATGCCTATATTAAAGAATTTAGGTTATGGTAAAGAATTAGGTCACATTAAAGAATTTAGGTTATAACTTGCTTATAACAGTCATTCACAATATAATAATGCTAAAGGAAATGCTACAGGAAATGCTATACTATGTATGGTAAAATTATTATATGTACAATTTAATCACTAAAAATAAAGTATACTTTTAAATTTCTTGTCACTACATATGCAGTGAATCAGATAGTGACTGTTTCTTCAAAAGGGCTGTCAAATTCTGAAACACAAGAACTTGTGCACTTCTGTAAAAAGGTATTTATGAAACACTTGCTACTTAAATATGATATTACATTTTTATAAAACAATCCATTATGCTACAAATCATTTTATTCAAAATATGAAAGTTAAAAATTAAGAAAGATTTTAAATGAAATTATTTTTAAGCCATTCTCCCCTCACCCCCTCTCCCAATACACACACGTCCCACCATCAGCACTAGATTTTGGTTGCTTGGTTTTATAGGAATTATGCATACAATATGCTTCTTTAAAAACTTTAAACGGCACTTAAAGGCTTAAAATGAAAACTATATGCTTCCCTTTGTCCCTATGCCCTGGAGTCAACCACAGTGAATGAAGATTCTGTTTAGGGTATCTTCTGACTGTCCCTTCTATGGGAGAAAGAAATGACAGCACTTACTCTTCCTAGTACCCACTCATTTTCATGTTATATTATTTTTTACAATGTTGAGGCTTTAACATTTGTGTTATCTTGTTTAAGTCTAGTCAAAAATGGCAAATCAATGGGCTTTACAATACTATGATTCTGTAAGGATCATTCACTCTGGAACTAAATAGAGTGACTGATATGGTTTGGATGTTTACCCCTCCAAATCACATGCTGAAATGTGATTCCCAAAGTCGAAGGTGGAGCCTGCTGAAAGGTGATTGGATCATGGGGCTGGACTCTTTATAAATGGGTTAGTACCATCCCCTTGGTGATGAGTTCTGGCAAGATTGTGTTGTTTAAAAAAGCATGGCACCTCTCTCGACCCTTGCTCTCACTCTCGCCATGTGACACGCCTCCTCTGCCTTTGCCTTCTACCATGGTTGTAAGCTTCCTGAGGCCCTCACCAGAAGCAGATGCTGGCACCACACTTCCTGTACAGCCTGCAGAACTGTGAGCTGATTAAACCTCTTTTGTTTATAAATTACCTGTCTCTGTTATTCCTGTATAGTGATGCAAAAATGGCCTGACACAGTGACTAAAGCCATAAAGAAGGAAATGAAACTCTACATAATTAAGTCTTCGCGACTTCAAATAGGATCTTCCACATACTACCAATGAAAGGATCCTCATATTCTTTTCAGCCTCACTCATGCTTTCTGGGTCATACTCTTCCCACTATTCCATTTTTTTAACCTTATGTAATGCTTAATATTTTAAGTGACAGCTAAATGAACCTAAAGATAGCCTTCAAATATCTCAAAACATGACACCAGTGAAAGATTATTTCTCATTAGCAAAAGAATACAAAAACATTTAAGTAAGTTTTTATCCTCAGTTTTTAAAACATCCTAGTCTAGTAACTATAAAAGGGTAACTAAGACATCGCTTCAAAGTTGTCCTAAATTGGGTTGAGGGAGGATGAAGCCTTTATAACATCAAATCAACAAGTAATTTAATGTGAGCTGCCCTAGAAAAAGGGCATTCACTTGTTTAAGACACATTTTACTTTACTTTACTTTTACTTTTACTTTACTTTACTTTACTATTTTATTTTATTTTATTTTATTTTATTTTATTTTGATACAGAGTCTCACTACATCACCCAGGTTGGAGTGCAGTGGTGCTTGGCTCACTGTAACCTCAGCCTCCTGGGTTCCCATGCCTCAGCCTCGCTAGTAGCTGGAACTGCAGGTACATGCCACCTTGCCCAGCTAGTTTTTGTATTTTCAGTAGAGATGGGGTTTCACCGTGTTGGCCAGGCTGATCACGAATTCCTGATCTTAACTGATCTGCCTGCCTTGGCCTCCCAAAGTGTTGGAATTACAAGCATAAGCCATCTGTGCCTAACCAGCATGTAAGGGGATTACAGGTGTGAGCCATCACACCTGGCCAAGACAGCTCTTGTTAGACATTTCGACAATTTCATGAGAGGGCTTCCTGATAAGACCTGTCAGTGGACAATCTTCCTAGCAGCTGGAGAAATAAATCTTTCAGTCCTGAAGGGAAGAACTGGACAACATAACATATAATATGGATATATGGAATAACTATCATGGATGCTATGTTATAAGGGACCTGAATCTGAATCAGATAACAAATGGGGATGTGGAATAACTATCATGGATGCTACCCAATTCAGATTCAGGTCCCTGATCTCACAAAATTCCATGAGAATACAGCCTTCTTTTCATTCGTTCTTTTCCTTTTCCTGTCAAACAGGTTAAACAATCCTTATATGTACTTTAGATGGGCACAGGCAGGGAAGATGGAAAACAAAATGGTGAAGGGAAAAAGTACAGGGAGGAAGGGAGGAAAAATAAAAGGTGAGAGAAAATAATAAAAATATACATAATAAAGATTCCTACCCACCTCTAACTTCATTTGGCACTGAATTCCAGCTAACTAGTAGCTGTCTAACATTAAAATTGACAAATGACTGTGAGCAGAAATCAATGCTTCCAAAATCACATTTGTATATATTTCTTGATAGTTTTTTACATAGCTAAATACAAAGAAATAATGGTTGATCCACAGCAGGAACAGGAAAAGTAAGTGGTAAAAAAAAAATGCCATACTAGATGTGCTGTGTGTGTGTATGTATAATAACTTAATCAATATAGTTAGATCACAAACAAGACTCAACCAAAAACTCAAAACCTTAAAAATAAATGATTATCCAGATACACTATTCTTTCTCTGAATCAAGAAATAATGTTTTAAACAACCACTAAAATTTCAAAGTCAATTTTTAATTTCACAGATATTTAATTACACAATTCAGAAAAAACTATTTTTATAAACAGTTTTGAAGCACTTGCTCTAGGGAATGTGAAAAGAACAAATACAGTCTCCCTCCAAAAAAAAAGCTACCTTCAGCAAGTGCAGTGGCTCACGTCTATAATCCCAGTGCTTTGGAAGGCGAAGGTGGGAGGATCGCTTGAGCTCAGGAGTTCAAGACCAGCCTGGGCAACATAGGAAGACCCTGTCTCTATAAAATAAAATAAAATAAATCAAAAAAGCTATTTTCATGGAGCTTATAAATTAATGAGAAAAATAAACACTTAACAATTATACTATATGACTGAGCTAAATTATAACCCTATCCCATTGGCTTTTATTCACTGTCAATATTAAAAATATGTTTCCTATAAAACATTAAAATTATCCTTAATTTTATTTCACATCCCTAATGCAAAAGTTCTCAAGATAACTTTCTTCGGGAGTTTAGTTCCAGAAAAAAGTTCTTCTCTTTTATTAGAAAGTCACATACACTGATCCTGCTTCCCTACCTCATTTCCTTTTTGCCAGTCTTTCAGGATGCTTAGAACTAAATCTACTACTCAATTTATATTTATTTTATTCTATGTGTGTACACATTGGTATCTTAAGAGAAAGAACTGAAACGGGAGATATAGATGAAATAACCCATCATTATAACAGCATTTACAATAGCATCAAAAAGAATAAAATACTTGGTAATAAATTTAATCAAGGAAGTACAAGACTTTTACACTGAAAACTACAAAACATTGTTGAAAGAAAGTAAAGAAGACCTAACTAAATGGAAAAACATTCACATTCATGGACTTGGAAGACTTAATATTGTTAAGATGGCAATATCATCCAAAGCAAATTAAAACTTCAGTGCAATTGCTATCAAAATCCCAATGACTTTTTTTGCAAAAATGAGAAAACTGATCCTACAATTCATACAGAATTTTAAGGGACCTTGAATACCCAAATCAAAAAAAGAATAGAAAGGAAAAAAAAAAAACAGTATGATAAGACTCATATATCCTGGTTTCACAACTGACTATAAAAGCTACAGTAATCAAAACATTGTGGTATTGGCATAAGGATAGACATATAGATCAATGGAATAAAACTGAGAATTGATAAAAACCCATATATCCATGGTCAATTGATTTTCAACAAGGATGCTAAGACCACTCAATGATATAAAACTAATCTCTTCAACAAATGGTACTGGGACAACTGGATAGCCACAGGCAAATCTGAAATCTGAACTCTATCTTACATCATTAAAACAAAAAAATCAGAGGAGTAAATTCAAGTGTTCTATGCCACTGTGGGATGACTACAATTAACAATAATATATCATTTCAAATAACTGAAAGGATATTGAACATTCCCAATACAGAGAAATGATACATTTGATATTAAAGATAAGCTAATTACCCTCATTTATCACTATATATGTATCAAAACATCACTATGTCCCACCCAAGAATATATATAATTATGATTTGCCAATTTAAAAACTAAAATTAAAAAATCAACACCAAATGGATCAAAGACTTAAATGTAAGTGCTAAAACTATAAAACCTTAGAAGAAAACAAAGAAGTAAATCCTCATGACCTTGGGTCTGACAGTGGACTTTTAGATATGATACCAAAAGCACAAGCAACAAATAAAAAAATAAACTGGACTTCACAACAAGTAAAATATTCTGTACACCAAAGGACACTATCAAGAAAATGAAAGGGCAACCTAGAGAATGAGAGAAAACACTTGCAAAGTACTTACCTGATAAGGCTAAAGTATCAAGAATATATGATGAATTCTTATAACTCAACAACGAGAAGACAACTCAATTTTAAAATGGGCAAAAATATGTCAAAAGGAGTTAAAATCCAGAAAACATAAAGAACTACAAATCAACAGCTACCCAAAAACTAATTTTAAAATGGGCAAACATTTGAATAGATACATTTTCTCCAAAGACTATATAAAAATGACCAATAAGCCTGGAAAAAGATGTGGAACACACTAATCATTAGAGAAATGTAAATCAACACCACAGTAAGAAACCACTTCACACCTATTAGAACAAACTATCCAAAGCACAAAACAAAACACAAGAAAATCACAAATGTTGGTGAGAATATGGAGAAATCAGAACCCTACACACTGTTAGTGGGAATGTAACATTTTGCAACCACTATGGAAAACAGTAATGGTGATTCCTCATAAAATTAAGAACAGAATTACTGTAGCCCCCCTTTATTTGTGGGGGATATGTTCCAAGACCCCAAGTGGATGCCTGAAACCATGAATAGTATCAAACCCTGTATATACAATGTTTTTTCAATCTGATAACTGAGACAGATACTAAATGACAAAGGGGCAAGTATCACAGTCGGTGTGGATACACTGGACAAAAGGATGATTCACAACCCAGGTCAGAGGGACAAAGCTAGATGGTGGAAGATTTTATCACACTACTTACTTAGAATGGCACATAATTTAAAACTTATAAATTGTTTATTTCTGGAATTTTTCATTTAATATTTTTGAACCACAGTTGACCACAAGCAACTGAAACTGTCAAAGGCAAAAACTGCGTTTAAGAGGGGACTATAGGCCGGGCGCGGTGGCTCAAGCCTGTAATCCCAGCACTTTGGGAGGCCGAGGCGGGTGGATCACGAGGTCGAGAGATCGAGACCATCCTGGTCAACATTGTGAAACCCCGTCTCTACTAATACAAAAAAATTAGCTGGGCACGGTGGCGCGTGCCTGTAATCCCAGCTACTCAGGAGGCTGAGGCAGGAGAATTGCCTGAACCCAGGAGGCGGAGGTTGCGGTGAGCCGAGATCGCGCCATTGCACTCCAGCCTGGGTAACAAGAGCGAGACTCCGTCTCAAAAAAAAAAAAAAAAGAGGGGACTATAATACTTTATTATCCAGCAATTCCACTTTTGCGTATATACTCAAAAGAATTTAAAGCAGGAACTTCAAGAGAGATTTGTACACCCATGCTCATAGTATCATTATTTCAAAAGTCAAAAGGTAGAAGCAACTCAAGTGTCCACTGATAGATTAATGGATAAACAAAATGTTGTATATCCATACAATGAAATATTATTCAGCCATAAGAAGGAATGAAGTACTAATATATGCTACAATGTGGATTAACCCCAAAAACATTATGCTAAAGTAAAAGACATCTGACTCAAAAGGTCAAATATTGCATGTGTCTACTTATATGAAATATCAGGATAGGTATATCCATGGAAACACAAAGCAGATTAGTGGTTGCCAGGGACTAGGCTGAGGGGGAAAATAGGGAGTTACTGCTGAATGGATATGAGGTTTCTTTTGGGGGCGATAAAAATATAGTACTAAATAGAGGCGATGGTTACACAACGTTGTGAGTGTATTAAATGGCACTGAATTGTATACTTTAAAATGGTAATTTTAGGTTATGCAAATTTTACGTCAATTTTTTTTTTATAAAAAGACCTGCTACAATCCAGACACATTAGCTGTTTCATTTCACTGAGTTACCAGTTTGATTAAAGAAGGCAGCCTGTTGGTCTCTCTCTAGCTATTTATCTATCACTGACATTGTGCTTTTTATGTATCACATTTTGTTCTAAAAGGTTTACAAGTATAAATTCATTTATTCTTTATTATGACGCTATGTAATATATATTATTTTTATTTTCAATTCAAAGATAAGAAAGCTGTGACCCAGATAGATGAAGCAAATTGCTCAGTGTTGCAAAGCTAGTACATGGTGGACTTGAGAAGTCAGTCTGTCACAATTAGGCTCCATGAGCCCATACTGACTCCTAATGACCACTACTACCTCTCTCAGGTGTTCAAAACTCACTCCTTTAATCTTTTCTTAGTGACCACTACTATCTCTCTCAGATGATCAAAACCCACTCCTTTAATCTTTTCTAAAATCAATGTCAAACCAATTGACACATTGTTTGTAGAACTTTCATTTTTCCCTTATGAAAATCAGATTGGTATCTACCTATCTCCAGTATTCCAAAACCTCTCTCATTCTCTATAGTGTCTTAGCCTGTTTGCTAATCTCCTTTATAAATTATCTCAATATCCTAAAACAAAATTCATCTGTATCAGGATATTTGAATATGTTTATGAACAATCAAGTACTCTGCTATAATCTTTACTAATCTCGGACTTCAGTTCCCTTATGATAACTGGGCTTTATTTATGTTAATGGCAACTTTAGTTGTACTCCTGCCAGTAAAAAGTACCTCACTCTCCTTGCCCAAAAATACTGAAAGAAAGTATGAACAAAAGAGGTCTCCTTTTCTTTATGAGCTCTAAGAAAATGTGCTCCACGCAGCAGGGCTGTTTCCTCTTCAGAATTACTAATTCACAGAAAACCCCCAAAAGACTATGTACTTTAAAAAGCTTTCAACTTTCTTGTAGCTTTAGCTTCCTTCTACATCTTCAGGCTATTCTCCTTCAGGCTCTTAACTGTGCATCCTTCACTCATTTTGTTTATCACGACTGTATTTATGCCTTGCTTCCCAGGCTGCCCTCAACTGGACTTCAGTTCATGGCACATCTTATCAATCCCAGTTTCAAGGCCTCCAGCCAGATCAAAGGCTTAGCTGTCTACCTTGCAAGAGAGAAGAGCACAGGTAAAACTAGATTACTTGGCTTCTACTATTTTCCTTCATTGTTCCAATGTGTCAACCAACAATAAGGACTAATACTCACACACACACATCCCCCTATTCCCAGCACATCTGGATTTTTTTGTGAGAACTCTAAATATGCTTCCATGTTCTCTTCCTCACTGTCATTATCCCCATGTGAGTCATCCAGACTAAGTAATAATCAAGGATTTTGATCAGTTTTAAAAGGCTTTCTACGAAATCCTGAATGTATACCCTAAAAGCCAGCATACCTTTATATTGAATCTATTGCAGTGATGGCCAGTAAAACCTTTCCCAATGATGAAAACACTCTAATACAGTAGCCACTAGCTATGTGTAGCTATTGAGCACTTGAAATGTAGCCAATGTGACTGAGGGACTAGAATTTTTATTTTATGTAATTTTAACTAGTTTAACTTAAGTTTAAACAGGATTCGTGGCTGGCAGGTGCAGTGGTGGATAATTACAATCCATCTCTTCTAAAGAGTGCCAATGAGGTGTTTTCACCTTCACCTTTTGGTTCTAGAGAATATACCCTTATACTTCACAGTTTTCACCAACAATTCTGATATTTCTTCTATACAGGATACATCTTGTAATCATTTTTAAAACTCCTATAATAAAATTTCTTCACTATTCCTCTTCACTATTGTCCTGCTTCACAATCTCAGTGTGAAGAATGTAAGCATTTATTATATAACTCCAAAGTTCAAAGGTTTTACTTCTTCCTTTGTATCACATTCCTCTACTCTCTATCCTTGCAACATAGGCTTTGTACCTCCTGCACTTCTCTATATTATCATTTCCTCTGTTGTATCTAAAAACTTTTCATCTTCCTTCAAGTCAAAGTGCACAGGTATGGGTCCAATGCCCATTCTTTCTCAAGTATTATGATCACTATACATTTATACATATTTATGAGAGCTTTTTCTGTAGTGAAAAATATGAGATCTCTGAATATTAGTACAACAGTCCAACAGAAAAAAAGATGATGGGGTAGGTGCTATTCTAGATTAAAAGAGATGAAAGAGACATAACCACATGCAGTGAATGTATAAACCTTGCCTTGTTTGGAAAAAATGAAAGCTATAAAATATATTTTTGAGATATTGGGGAAAACTTAAATAAAGAACAGATATTATATAATATAGAATCAGTATTCATTTTCTTAGATGTGGTAAGGGTTTTGTGGTTGTACTGGAATCCTTATTCTTAAAAATGCATGCTGAAAATAGCTTCAAGTGGTCTAACAAAAAAAAAACAGGAGATAGAGCAAAATGTTAATTGTTAAATTAAGACAGAGGATATACAGATTTCCTCTGAATAAATTTCAACTTTTCTGTATGGTTGAAATTTTTCATAATAAAAACTCATTTAAAAATAAGAGAATTATATGGCATATTCCAGAAATTCAAGATTAATTCAATATTGAGTATTCAATCAATATACTTCACCTTATTAATATAAGAAAGAGTATGTAATCACACTATGCATGCTGAGAGTATTGTGTTAGAATTGCTAACTTTACACAGTCAGAGAAAAAAGCAAAATCTTAGATTGAAAAGAAAGAAAAATTGTCACTACCCCAAGTGACATTTACTTGGTAACCCCAAGAAAAACAACCTATAAGTTGTAAGAAACAATAAGTTCAGCAAGATTGTTATCAACATGTAAAATTGGCTGGGCACAGTGGCTCATGCCTGTAATCCCAGCACTTTGGGAGCTGGAGGCGAGAGGATCGCTTGGGTCCAGGAGTTCAAGATCAGTCTGGAAAACATAGTGGAACCCCCATTTCTAAAAATTAAAATTTAAATTTAAAAATTAGCCAAGTGTGGTGGCATGTGCCTATAGTAACAGCTACTCAAGAGGCTGAGGTGGGAGGATCACTTGAGCCTGGGAGGCCAAAGCTACAGTGAGCTATGATCATGCCACTGTACTCCAGCCTGGGCAGCAGAGCAAGACCCTGTGTCAAGGAATATAAACAAACAAAAACAAATGAACAAAAAACACCCATATGAAACTAATTTCATTTAATTTAAATTTTGGAAGAAATAATATGTTTGACTCAAGACCACATTTAATTTGTTTTTAGTCCGGTGGTGCCTAGATATATCCTCACACTGAATGTTAGCCAATAATTTTCAATAAAGTGTTCTCTTTCTCAAACAGTTTTTCCTTCCTGTAGGGTAAAGGTGGCTATGTTCATGGATAAATTCAAGCTTCTAAAAAAATGACATCTTATTCTTTCAAGTCTTTTAAACATATTTTTTGGCTAAAAAAAATATCTTTCTTACCATTCTTTCTTACCATTTTTTTTCTTTTTCATTTTCTCTCTGCTTTTATCACTACCAGTGGTTTCCTTTTCAGGTCCACTTCCCACAAAATGATCCTGTACAATAACCTGTATCTACTTTATGAAAGTTATTTCAAGAAGGAAAAACAAATTCTAAAGTAGGACAATCAAACTAAGCCTACCTACTGGCTGACTCCCATAATCCTAGCTTGAAGAACATATAATTAAGAGTCACACCTTAATAAAATTACTATGGTAACATTCATGAATTTAATTTACAAAGATTTCAGAACTCATGCCACATAATATATCAGAAATACTGTTAAATTTCCAACTTTGATGGATTCAAAGAAATAAACAGGAGAGGTTGGGAGTGAACAAGAGAATGCACAGGAAAAGACAGGAGACAGAGAAACAGAAAAAACAAAAAATTAAAATATGTAGAATTAGAGTTTATTGTCATTTCTGTTAGACCATTCTAGGGGCTGAGAAATCTTTTTATAAGATAAAACATTCACTCCTAATCTTTCAGTATAACTGACACTCTAGAGAATTCTCTGTAAGTTCCTCATTGTTTCTCCTTGTTGACTAATATCAATTAAACTTCTAATCAGTAAAAATCAGAATGTTCAAACATCTTAGAAAGGGAAATCTGAATGCCATTTTTATATTGTCATTTTGTAAAGCAATATGCATACTACTATTCAAAAATAGGTCTATCAATTTGTGAAAATGAAGTTTTCATATGCACTTTTAAGTATTAAGAATTTAAATGTGTCTTCATGCACACGTATGTTCATTGCAGCACTGTTTACAACAGCAAAGACCTGGAACCAACCCAAATGCCCATTGATGATAGACTGGACAAGGAAAATGTGGCAAATATACACCATGAAATACTATGCAGTCATAAAAAACGATGAGTTTGTGTCCTTTGTAGGAACATGGATGAATCTGGAAACCATCATTCTCAGCAAACTGACACAAGAACAGAAGAACAAACACTGCAACAGAAAAACAAACACTCATAGGCAGGTGTTGAACAATGAGAATACATGGATACAGGGAGGAAAGCATCACACACTGGGGTCTGTTGGTGGGGGACTAGGGGAGGGACAGCGGGGGTAGGGAGTTGGGGAAGGATAATATGGGGAGAAATGCCAGATATAGGTGATGGGGATGGAGGCAGCAAACCACATTGCCATGTATGTACCCATCAACAATCCTGCATGTTCTGCACATGCACCCCGGAACCTAAAGGGCAATAAAATATTTTTAAAAAAAGATTTTAAGTATGTCTTAATGAAAATTAAAATAGCAATCTCATTAGGTATATATGAACCAATGCATAAAACAGAAATCATGTTATCAATCTAAAGATCAGTGTTTTATGATAGGCAACACAAAACAGGTCGATACACTAACCTGATACACAGTCGACTCTTGAACAACACAGGTTTGAACTGTACAAGTAGTCCACTTGTATACATGGCTTTTCTTCAACCAAACACGAATTGAAAACACAATAAGTTCAGGATGTGAAACCTGTATACGTGGGTTCTGTATAAGTAGGATCTGAGTATGTGAAGATTAGAATATACTCAAGAGTTCCAGAACCAATCTCCCATGTATGCCAAGAGACAACAGTATTTTAAATTGCCCTGTTTGATTTGGGAAACACAGATGATCCATCTTGGTAAGTTATCTTGCACACTTCTATTTTATAAAATCATTATTTTCCTCTCCATGTTGTCTAACCTTCAAAAAATTATACTAAAATGAATCTCAAAAATCTATATTTAAAAGGCAGTTCCTCAGATTACATTTAATCTGTTCTTCATATTGAACTAGTCTAAAGCTATGGTTCTCAATTTAATTGATGTATTAAAATACAGTTGCTCAAACCCCATTCTGATATGAAAATTGGGCATGAACAGTTCTGTAACAATTGAAACATTTAGCAAAGTCAGGTACCAGCATGAAATCTAGACCCAAGGAAAAAAATCACTTACTTTTGTATGCTTTCTCATTATTTTTATCTCATTTCCTTTTACTCTTCCCTTTGCTTACCTTGCTTTCAACATACTGTCCCTCCACCCGTATCTTGCCTCACCTTGAACATGCCAGACATGCTCCATTCTCAGGGCCTTGGACTTTGGCTCTTCTCTCTACCTACAATGTTATTCTCCAAGACATCTGCATGTCTCCCTCCCATACCTCCTTTAGGTCTCTTGTTGCTCAGATGTCACCTTCCTAGTGATATCTTCCTCTATAACCCTGTTTAAAATTATAACTCCCCTTTCCTAACACCCCAGAACTCCCTTTTACCCTTCCTTGCTTAATTTTACTCCACAGCACTTACTTATCAACAGGTGAGAGTATTTTTTACATTTATTTTCTACTTCGTTCTATAAGCATATCAGCTCCATAAGGGTAGAAATCGTTGTCTGATTTACTTAGGTATTTCCAGCACTTAGGTCAGTGCACAGAACACACTAGGTGCTCGTTAAGTACTTTCTGAATAAATAAGTGAAATTAAAAAATTTCTTTTACTACTATTACTATTTGGGAACAAAAATGCTTAACTTATATGACTGAGTTTCTCTATGAGAACTAAACTATAACTTATAGTAGCCTTAAAACTATGTCATTTTTCATCTATATTTCTAATTTCCCACATTTGTAAAAATAACATTACACAAGGACAAGAGGTGTTGTAAGGTAAAAAATCTAAGTAAAATGCTTTAAAACTTTAAAATATTAAATGATGGTGGAAGTGTATAACAAATAATTATTTAGAATATGGACAAAATCTCTCCAACATTCTAAACATAAAACACAAGGAACTAAGACAAACTGATCTAACATGATTACCTATTCCTGTATATAGGTTAAAAATTAGACATCTACAATTGGAATACGAGTATCTAAGCCACTGCACACTTGAGATGCACTAAAAATATTTATACTACATTTAGAAAAAAATTAAGTTAATTTTTCTGGCTACTTTTATTGTTTAATCATTCATGTTTAATTAAAAAGTCTTGAGCTACTTAACCTCTCTACAATTCAGTTTTGTCATATCGAAAATGATAATAACAGCCAATGTTAGAACCAAATGATGATGACAGAGTGACAGAGGTCACAACTGATCCCAAATCTGGCTCTAAAGTTTTTGTTCCTTCCATTATACTTTTAGAGTTTATTGTCCAAAGTAAGTACAAAGATAAGGATATGTCTAGGGAAATGTTGATATATCTTTCAGAAGAAGAGATAGAATGTTACGTTTATGATTTCTGATAATGCTCAAATAGCACTATTAGTATGTTTGCTATTAATACAACCATGACTTCACAGAACTTGTTAAATACTAACTAAAAATAAGGCTGAAATGGCCAGACACATCTAAGAACATCCAGAGTAATACTATGTCTCCAACCAATTCTCTTAATCTAAAATTTTTAAATAATGTGTGCCTTTTTCTCTTATGCAACAAGAATGTTAAAAGAATTCATAAAAGAATAAAATGGAAAGAACTTAGATGCTAGCACAAGGAATGTAGTGGATATCTGTACATTTTTGGCCACCCAACATCTGAACTCCTTTCCTATACTTAGAAATTACCTACCTGAGGAGTGTTGATAGACCACAGAGCTCAGTTCTCCACACAATCTGAAAATACCCAATACTCACTTCCCCAACTATTCTTGTAGTTACAGTATTAGTATGTGACCTTAGGTCAGCTACTCAGAAACACTCATCTTTAAACTGGGAGATAATGATGGAGAGGGGAGTATCAGAGAATCTACTCTGAAAACTAATGGCAGCAACATCAAGGTTCTTAGGTAGCAGTGGAAGAGACAGCATTCACGGACTACCATGAGGGGCAAGTGAGTGTTCATTGTTGGTAGCAGCCACAAATGTATTCACCAGACTGATGTGCTGTGATTTTGGCTGTGGTCCTATTTGCTGCCTAACCTCTCTTATTCTTATCCTTTTACTGAGTCCAGTTCTACAATCCTCTCAGTGATTCTGTAAACTTTTCAGTAATATTTCAATATTTTTTTTTAGTTCTTAAAACTTCCAAAGTTGATTTCTATTATTTGCAACTATGAAACCTAGTTTACATGCTCTATTTGGTAACTTATTCAATCATTTTAGTCATCCATTGTTTTTATCACAAAGTATTTGAACACTCTAGTAAATATAAAAATTTAAGGTAATGATTTTATACTCAAAATTTGTTTATATACTTGCACATAGAGATTAATCACGCTTTATGTAATAGGTACAGTACTGAAAGTTAAATTAATCAACTTCTGAATATCAGTCATTTATCTCACATTAGTTCGATCTTACAAATGTTCCAACAAAACTTTTTTAAGTTGGAACTTAAATTGTTCCAACAATTTAAATGTAGAAAATTATAAAATTTTGGCATTTTATTATGTAGTAGTTAGTTTCTGCAACAAAGAGGGAATAAAATGGAAAAGTAAACAAAGGTGGCAGTGGACGATATGACTTATTTTCACAAAAGTAAAATGTCTCATTAAGGAAATCTGAGAAACTGCAACTAGCCTAGTTCCACCCAGGACAGAACTTTATTCCTTTTGGCCAGAGACCACTGTGAAAATAAGCACAATGTGATCTTTGAAATGTCATTTTTTTAAAAACCATAAAAGTATATTCAAATTCATTTCAAAAGAAGGGAATAATCACATTAATACATTACTGTCATTTTATTTGGAATTCCTAAAACAACTGAGCTATGTTCTGATGAACAAAAGGTTTGAGATGCGTTCTTATTGTGTTCACGTCAGTCAATAATGTATTTACCACTAGGGATCTAATATAAATGCTAAGAAAATTATCTCCAGGAAACATTTGATCTTCCCCAATTTATTGAAAACTATAGCAGAGGTAGTAGGGAAGGCTGTCCAACTCAGGGACTGCCACAAAGATAAATCAGCTGTGTGGGAGTAGACAAGATGGTTCATGAGTATCTCTTCAATGCATCAATGAGCATGGTCTGGAATCACACAGCTATAAAAGCTGTCTAAGCTTTCAAATAATACAAATGATTACATACACCTAAAAAAGATCTGCTATAATTACTTTTAATTATTCTGCAGAACTCTGATGAATGAGTCAATATGCAGCTTAGTTTTTATATTCAAAAGACCTGCAGGCTTATATAGAAGTAGTATAATGTTTATATGTTTATGATAGCTAAGAAAAATTTAATTATACTTCTATCAAGAATTTTGCTATGACATATAATAATTATCTGTTTAATAAGGCCCAAGTACAACCCCATAAAGCAAGTGTAAGAGGGGGCTTAAGTATCAAGTAGATCCAGATTTTAATCCTAGTTCTACTGCCTATGTAATCTTTATCAATATAATTACCCTTTGCAACCTAAGTTTCTTCATCTGTAAAAGAGAAATTACACTACTTACCCTGAAAGACTTAATGAAATGATACACTACCCTATTACTGATTGTCTAAAACAAAAAGGTACTCTAAAAATGTTACTTCCTATTCCTTTTCTCTGATTCCCTCAGATTCTCTCCATGGGCTCTGACATTCTTTATAATGTTAGCATGAAAAATACTGACTAAATCTAAGTTTTTAAAATTTCTCCTCAATTGTAGCAGTAGAAATATTTTAATTAGGTTACGAGTTTTAGTGACTTTCACAAAAAAACACAAAAACATAAACTTTTAGCTTTTCAAAACTAGAAAACAACTTTATATAACACTATCAGCCACAGTTGATTTAGCCAATCACCTGAAGTGAAAGAGACTGTTTAAATTCACAATTTAAAATAACCCCAAAATTTAAATTACTAAAAGCTCTTATTTGCTAAGAATATTATTTATAACAAACCATAAAAACATACACATATATTATAAACTCTGTGGAAAAAGTAAGCCTGTTTGATAGATCTTTCTATAGTAGATAATTTAAGAAACTTGCAGAACTATCACATAAACAGTTCTAACATTCCTTTTCAACAATGCCTATAAAAGCATGTTCTTCATCTTTGTCAAAATGGAATGTCATAAAACCAAGAGTGTATTTAAGAAGTAAAAACCTGCTATGGCTCCTCTGCCACTCTGGAAATGATAAGCCTTGTAAGGTTGGTAAAACCACTCAAGGAATAAATAAAGTTCACAGCCAACAGAGTAGGCCAAAAAAGACAAAGGAGAAAAAATGCAGTTGAGAAAACAGGTCTATCTGATTAGCAGATTTTTTTTCCATCCATTATGTAATTAAATGGTCCATCTAGTCCTAAAATTTGATTACTATAAAAACAATAGAGTTACAACAATCCAGTCCAAGCCATAAATTCATGTAACAGATATAAAAGTGGAGAAAAAGAATTATTAACTTTTCCAAAACAATTCACCAAAGGATATTTATTTAACATAATTAGAAGATGAGACATTTACTTTGTTAAAGACAGAAGAGCATAATGGCTAAGAGCAAAAGCTCTACAATCATACTTGTAGCCACTTATGAACTATATATACGATCTTGAGGAAACTACTTAAACCCTCTGAACCTCAGGTCCCTAGATCCTCTACTGAGGATAATAATAGTACCTGCCTTACATTCATGGTTGTTTTGAATATAAAGTCAAAATAAAATACATGCAAATTTCTTCAAAAGTCCCTACATACATAGTAAATATCAATATATGTTAGCATTATTATTATTACAATTTCTATCACTATTAACACTTGAAATTATCCGTGATAGTTACACAACACAGTAAAATCAGCAAGAAAGGGAAAGGCTTAATTTACTAAAGAGTTATTATGAAAAGAAATATGAATCATTTAACCAAGGAATATAATGAAATGAAAGAAGAGAACCTTGGTAGATAGAAGATTTGAGGAGGAAGGTAAGCTTTGCCACCTTGCAAAAAGGGATTATGAATCAATCCTCTAGTTAACTGATGACAGCTAGACCTCAAGAGGAGATAATCAAGATGAATGAATTGCAAATTCAGAAAACTCTGAGGGAATACTTAGGTTCTTCCTTGATTACATTTCCTCCCTCCAATTATTATCCAATTCTCTGTTCTTCATAGCAAAACTTTTCAAAGGAGTTGTCGACTTCACTCTCCCTACTTAATCTATCATACTCCAATCTGATTTCTACCCCAACCACTCCACCAATATAATTCTTAAAAGCCACAAAACAATTTTCATCTTTGCAAATCCAATGGCTAATTTACACACACATCTTAATCCAGCCTGTCAGCATTACTGAACATATCTATGTCCTTAGAACATTTCCTCTCTTAATTTCAATGATAGGTCTCACCCCCAAGTTAGGTTTTCCTCCTAACTTGTTGGGTCCTTCTAGTCTGATTTATAAATGAAAAAGCAGCCCAAGGCTTGAATCTGGGTCCCCTTTTCTGGTCTGGCTCCATACTGTCTCTTGGTAATTTCATCCAGTCCTATGGTTTACATGACCACATATACATTATTGACTCCTAGGAAATTTACATTTCAGCACTGAAAACTCCTCTGAGAGCCAGACTTATAAATGCATTCATTCATTCACCAAAAAAAAGTTTATGGAACCCACATGTTATGTACCAGGAATTATTCTAAGCTGTTGGGATGCAGATATTAATAAAAGAGACAAGGTCCTCGCATTCTATAGGGAGAGAAAAATAATAAACAAGAACATATTAGATGATAAGTGAAATGAATAAAAATAAAAATGGGCTAAGGGAATACAGAATTACAGGCAGGTGTCAAAAAGGCTTATTTATATAGGGTGGTCAGGGAAAACTTCTCTCATAAGATCATAGCTGAACAGAGACTGATAAGAAGTGAGGGAGCAAGCTAAGTGAAAACATGGGGGAAAAGCATTCCAAGTAAAAAAAACACCAAATGCAAATGCCCTGAAGTCTGGAATAATACTAATATCTTCAAGGAATAGCTAAGTCTTGGCCGGTCGAGCCGAAGGAGAGGGAAAAAAACATTACAATATGAAGTCAAAAAAGTGACCAGATTATATAGAGTATTGTCATGGTAAATTGTGTCGATATTATAGGAAAAAACTGGAGCATGTGATCAAGGAATTTTGGTTTTTAAAAGATCATTCAAGCTGCAATGTGAACACCAGATTACATGGGGACAAGATTGGAAGCTGGGAGACCAGAAAAGAGGTTACTCCAATAGTCTAGGCAAGAGAAAATGGTAAAGAAATAGTGCATGTAATTAATCAGATTGAGCACAAAAGTTAAAGGTAGAGTTGTCAGGAGCTGCTAGTGGACTGAATAGGGAGGTGGAGGGGGCAAAGAGAGATAGAGAGACAGAGAGAGAGAAAAGTTCTGCTGGGAGTTTGAGCCTGCCAATTTGGGTGAATGGTGGTGCTATTTACTAGCATGCAGCAGACCCTATTAATCACTTGGACTTGGATATAGATACCTCAAAAGTAGCACAGCTAAAAGGAAGGACGTTCTTGATTTTCCTCAAAAGACTTGTTCCTCTTCTAGTCTTCCCTTTCTCAGTCACACACTCCTTTTCTATTTCCCTTTAGTACCTGTACCCATCTAAATTATTTATGTTTATTTACATACTTTCTACTACAGTTTGGGTTCCATGAGAGCAAAGATCTTGATTATCTTATCCCTGCTATATCCCTGGATCCTATATTCGTGCCTGGTATATAATTGGCACTTGATAAATATCTGTAGAATAATAAATAAATGAGTGTAAGAATCCTTCTCCTATATCCTTTGTAGGTTATCCTCTTCAGTTTGGCCAGTTAATACTGAAGTTCCTCAACTTTTAGGCCTTCTTCTCTTTTCACTCGTTCTCACAAGGCATTCTTATCCATTACATCAATTAACATATATTTGCCAATTCCTTGAACATTCTTATCTCCAGCCTGGAGTTCTTTGTGATCCAACATGATACAGGTTGAGTATCTTGATCTGAAATGCTTGAGATCAGAAGTGTTGCATATTTCACATCTTAGAATAACGTAATTGCATTATTAGGGATGCTCAACCTGTACATCTTTCTCAACGTTCCAAATTTGGATGTCTCAAACATATCTCAAATTCAACAAAAGCTATCTAATGAGTTTTACCACCAAATGTGTCCCCTTCCTATTAATGTTCTATACCTGAAAAAATAGCATCATCACACACACAGATAGGCAAGTAGGAAATTTTTTCATCACTCTTAACACTGCCTTCTTCCCAAACCCTTGGTAATCAACCTCCTCACGAAGTCCTGTTGATTTTATCCTGTAACCATCTTTCAAATCTATTTCTCTCCATTTCTGAAGAAACTTTTGCCAATACCTTAGTCCATCTTTTTTGTTTATTTCAACTGCTTCCTAATAGTCTCCAAATAGCCACTACGGTATGTCTACAATGTCCATATTTTAACTGCAATGATCTTTTCAAAAAGAAAGCTTTAACATAATATCTATTAAATAAAAACTTTTCAAAAGCTTCCCTTCCAAAGAACAAAACATCACCTTCCAAAGCCTTGCTAGTCTAGCCGATGAGTATCTTTCCAGCCTAATCTCACACCACTCTTCTTTTTGTTTCCTTTTGTTTTCTGTGCTATATAACCTTGTTGCCCTTCTTTCAGTTCCTAAGCATACCATTACTCTTCTACAACAGAAACTTGCTTTTACTGGTTTTTAATTTTATTTTTTGAGAGGAAGTGTCACTCTATTGTCCAGGCTGGAGTGCAGTGCCTAGGTCTGAACTACGTCTGAAGAATCTGCTTCTCAGCTCACTCACATGGCTATTTGGCAGGCTTTAGTTCTTCACAAATTTTTTTTTTACCAAGATTTAATGTAAATGTATGATGAAAATGTCACTATTACTTGTAAAATTACTATTAAACAACGCCATCTACTATACTACTCAACAAATCTTACAGAATGGAATAAACTTCTTGTGTTTCATCTTTGGAAAAAGTTTCTCTCTTGACTCAATGGCATGTCTCATTATATAAAAATGTTATTTTTTTATTGGATTTCTTTTTTTTACTCTATTTCCCAGTTGACACAGATAGATTTTTTTTTTTTGCTAATCTCTAACTAGACTTTTCTAGATTTTTCTCTTTTTCTTGCTTCTCTTCTCACTTCATTTGTTACATGGCTCTTTTTCTTTTATCATTAATAATCCTATCTTTAATATTAATCATTTCCTATCATTCACATACAATCTTAATTTGGAAAGAGGCAGAACATAATCAATTAACAAATACCTAATTTTACTAAAGAATTGACAATATCAAAATTCATTTGCTATGTAATCATCAATAGAATATTTAAGTACATTTAAGATAATATTCTATTTTAAAGGTGAGTGAAGATACTGCTTGGTCAGCCCTTCTCAACACCAGAGAGCTAGAAACAAGCCAAAACTTCTTAAGCTCCAGAACTGCACTGTCTCATACAGTAACCACTAGTCATATGTTACAATTTAAATTAAGACTAATTAAAATTAAATAAAACTTAAAATTCCATTTTTCAGCCAAATTAGCCATATGTCAAGGACTCAATAGCTATGTGGTGGATACCACAATGGACACTGGAGAAAGTTCTACTGAACAGTACTGCGATTCTACATTGACACCACCTTGGGGTATCAATCATCCCAAGAAATGGATGGTCAAATATGTACAATAAGCATTAAATCTGGGGGTACTACAAAATGAATTTCCTTTTTTATATTTTTTTGAGACAGAATTTTGCTGTGTCACCCAGGCTGGACTGCAGTGGTGTGGTCATGGCTCACTGCAGCCTGGATCTCTCTGGCTCAAATGATTCTCCCACCTCAGTACCCCGAGTAGATGGAACAGGCACATGCCACCACTTCAAAGCTATATAAACCTTTGCTATTTCATAACTTAGGTCCACTAAGAGAAAAGCAAGCTAAAAATAGGGCCAAGGGAAGAATGTCATTATATTCACTTTGCAACCTATGAGAACCAATACAAATAGAAAGACACACACACACACAATTATATAGTCTTTTTTTTTCTGAATATAACCCTCCCCTTCCCAGGACTACAGCATGACAAAGTAATGAAAAATGATCTCAGGAATACTAAGAAAGCAGACTTCCTCTTTAACCAGTAATCAACCTGTTACAAAAAAGTCAAACACGCACAATGCCATTGTCACTGCCACACTACCACCCAGTACTGGCCAGATTGTGGTAAAACTAGTATTCTCCCAGGACTCTTTTGAAATGCAATAAAGCAGTAGAACATCTTGTACTCTAGCCAAGTTATACTACTTGAGATTGCTTCCATCATATAGGCTATTTCCTCTGCCTGTAGTGTTTTTCTTCGCCATCTTTATCTATTGAAATACTGCTTATATGATAGTTTAGCCTCTGGCTTAAATTCCACCTACTCCATGATGCCTTTTCAAGTCACCCTGTATTAGTTACGGTTATCCAGGGAAACAGAAACAAGTGTGTGTGTGTGTGTGTGTGTGTGTGTAGAGATTTATTATAATAAGGAAGTGGTTTACATGATTATGTGCACAGTGTGGTGGCAAGCTGGAGAATCAATGGTTTGGTTCCAGTCCAAGTCTGAAGCACTAAGAACCAAGAAAGCTAGTAGTATAATTTCCATCGGAAGGCCAGCAAGCTTGAGACCCAGGAAAAGCCAATGTTTCAGCTCAAGTCCAAAGTCAAGTAAAAAGCCAGTGTCCCAGTTTGAAGGCAGTCAGGTAGAAAAGAACTCTCTCTTATAAGTGGGAGAGTTAGCCTTTCTGCTCTAATCAGGTCTTCAACTGATTGAATGAATCCCACCCAAGCTAGGGAAGACAATGTTTTATTCAGTCTACTGGTTTAAATGTTAATCTCATCTGAAAATACTCTCATAGAAACACAGAATAATGTTTGACAAAATATCTGGTCATCCTGTGATCCAGTAAGATTCACACATAAAATTAACCATCACAAACCTCATACGGACTCTGATGATAGTCTCAGACCTTAAAACACTTAGTTGATACTAAGCACAAGGCACTTAATATACATAGTGTTTATATACTTAATATATATCACACATATGTAATTAATGCTTTGAGTAACAGAAATTTGTATAACTATTTTAACTCTCTATCAGAATGTGTTGGCCTAAGGCAAAGGCTTCTTGTATCCTCTGTGTTTATCCTAGTGCCTTACATATAATTGGTACTCAAATTTTTAAATGTTACATAAATGTCTATGCGCCTAACCGTAAAGCATCTCAATTTCATTCTTTGTACAATTCTGTGAGATATATTAAGGAAATCATGAGACAAGATATAACCAAACAGTTCACTATTTAAGCCATTACATCATATTAAGGCATTATTTAAACCTGATATCAGCAAAAGAATTTGTATTTAATTATGCTATACCATTGCATGCAAAGAAAATTGGTTAAATCAATACATAAGATTATCTTCTACTTTAAAAACACATCTTAGCCAGGCACAGTGGCTCATGCCTGTAATCCCAACACTTTGGGAGGCCGAGGCAGGTGGAACATTTGAGGTCAGGACTTCAAGAACAGCCAGGCCAACATGGTTAAACCCCATCTCTACTAAAAATACAAAAATCAGCTGGGTACGGTGGTGTGTGTCTGTAATCCCAGCTACTCAGGAGGCTGAGGCAGGAGAATCACTTGAACTTATGAGGCGGAGACTGTAGTGAACCAAGATCATGCCACTACACTTCAGCACAGGCAACAGAACAAGACTCCATCTCAAAAAGAAAAAAAAACCACATCTTGTATGTCCAAATAAACTACTTTTCCAAACTCCAGGTAAAATGTAAATACTTAATGCACATCAAAAAAGAAAACAGAGTCAGGCATGATGGTTCATTCCTGTAATCTCAGTGCTTTGAAGGGCCAAGACAAGAGAATCACTTGAGGCCAGGAGTTCAAGGTTAGACTAGCCAACATAGTAAGACCCTGTCTCTACAAAAAATAAAAAATTAGCTGCGTGTGGTGGCACATGCCTGTAGGCCTAGCTACTTGGGAGGCTGAGGCAGGAGGATAGCTTGAGCCCAGGAGTTGGAGGTTACAGTGAGCTATGATTGCATTACTGCATTCCAGTGTGGGGACAGAGTGACATTCTGTTTCTAAAACACATGTAAAATAAAACAGAAAACAGAAGTAGACAGGATAGGCATTAATGTACTATCCTCTACAGCCATATATGGACTTAGAAGAATAACTAAATTTTTTCTTAGTTTCTCAGGCCATAACAAATTATTTCTACCACTTTAGGTATTCAGTGTGCAGGATGATTTTAAAGGAAATTCTTTCCTTCCCTGACATCTTCTCAAATCCTAATCAAACTACAAACCTGCTTGTGAATATGGCCATGTTGTGATCTTTGGCTCCTATCCAGACTAACTAACCAAATTAAGACTACAAATACTGTTTTCCCCAGCTGTGAATGCTGACATTGATTCACTGCCCTTGGAATATTGTGGATGTCCCCTCCAAATCTCAGGTTGAATTGAATCCCCAATGTTGGAAGTGGAATCTGGTGGGAGAGGTTTAGATCATGGGGGTGGGTTCCTCATGGCTTAGTGCTATCCTTGCAATAATGAGTGAGTTCTCTTGAGATATGATTGTTGTAAAGTGTGGCACTTCCCCCACCAGACTCTCTCTCTTGTTCCTGCTCTGGCCATGTGATGTGCCTGCTCCAACTTCGCCTTCTGCCATGAGTAAAACTTCCCAAGGCCTCCCCATAAGCAGATGCCAGCACTATGCTTCCTGTACAGCCTGCATAACTGTAAGTCAATTGAACTTCTTTTTTTATAAATTACTCCATCTCAGATATTTCTTTATAGCAATGCAAGAATGGTCTAATACACCCTTCTTGTCCTCTCAATTACACTCTGAGTCACCTCTGAAGCTTCAGACAAGTTGGTTCCTGCTCACTCTAAATGAGAGCCTTAAGAATCAGGGACATTAAAGATTAAAAACAATAACTGCAAATGTAATTTTATCCCTTTTAGCCATTATATCTTTAATCAGAGCTTCTAAATGTGGCTAATGGTTTCTAAATAAAATTAGACTACAAATTTTCTTTGTACATCTAAATAGATGTTCATTCGCAATACAGTATCCATATAGCATCACTAGAAGTAATGTGACATGGAAAAAATCTTAAACTCAGAGATCTTCCTTAAAAAATCATAATTTTTATTTCTTTTTCCAGGCATTCATCTTCCATGTAGTAGCCTATTATATACTAGTCTTTAGTCTTTAACAATTTAGCAAGAAAGCAATATAGGCAGTTCTTTGAGCAAGGAAAGTTCTTTGGGCAAATAATAACATTATCATATTCATCCGAACTCTTCACTGCAAGTGACAGAAAACCAACTTAAACCACATTTTTTTTTAAAAAGGCATTTACCAGTTCACAAAGCTGGAAAGGAAACCAACATATCTCTGAAAGAAGAGCTCTAGGGAAGATGGCCTTAAAAAATGGAACTGGGTCTCCCACAGTCTCTATCTCTCTTCTCCCTCTCTTTCTCTCCCTCCCCAACCCTCAACCCCCATCTCTTATCCTTGATAGTTTCTCCTTAGCTTTATTATTTAAGCAGACTTCTCCATACGGAATTAGATGGTAGTTGCCGATGGCTTTAGATCTAAATCTAACCTTTGTAATTCCAGTAGAGAGGTTTTCTACCCCCACTCCCTGTATATCAATCCTGATGGGAAAAGACTCTGATGGACTTTGGTCACAAGCCCACTCAAACGTGCACCTACCATTATATTTAGGGGATGAATCTAAATTGGCCAGGATGAATAATTTGTCTACCTCTCTTGTGGTTGGTGGGGAGGAGATGGCTGGACAAGATATATTTTCACAAGAGGAACTGGGTGGAAGAGGATGTCCTAGGAAAACAAAAATAATAGGAATCACAATTGATCAAAAAAATCAATCATCTATTCAGCACCTCATGTCTGCCAGATGCCATACTAGATCTTTATATAAACTATCTCACTGAAGGAGCACAATAACAGTAACAGAGAAGTAATATCATAAACCATTCTCTAGATGAGGAAACTAAAGTTTAGAAAGGTTAAGTAAGTTACAGAGGTAAGTTCCAGAGAATCCAAAACTTGGACTAACTCCAGGGTGTATGTATACTCATTCATCTATTGTTTTGTTGTTGTTGTTGTTTGTTTGTTTGTTTGTTTTACATATTTTATTGCACTTTAGGTTCTGAGGTACATGTGCAGAACATGCAGGATTGTTGCATAGGTACATACATGGCAATGTGGTTTGCTGCCTCCACCCCCATCACCTATATCTGGCATTTCTCCCCATGTTATCCCTCCCCAACTCCCTACCCCCCGCTGTCCCTCCCCTAATCCCCACCAAGAGACCCCAGTATGTGAGCCTCCCCTCCCTGTGTCCATGTGTTCTCCTTGTTCAACACCCGCCTATGAGTGAGAAGATGCGGTGTTTGTTTTTCTGTTCTTGTGTCAGTTTGCTGAGAATGATGGTTTCCAGATTCATCCACGTTCCTACAAAGGACATAAATTTATCGTTTTTTATGGCTGCATAGTGTTCCATGCTGTATATGTGCCACATTTTCCCTGTCCAGTCTATCATCGATGGGCATTTGGGTTGGTTTCAGGTCACTGCTATTGTAAACAGTGCAACAATGAACATCCATGTACATGTGTCTTTATAATAGAATGACTTATAATCCTTTGGATATATACCCAGTAATGGGATTGCTGGGTCAAATGGAATCTCTATTTCGAGGTCCTTAAGGAATCGCCACACTGTCTTCCACAATGGTTGAACTAATTTACACTCCCACCAACAGTGCAAAAGTGTTCCTATTTCTCCATATCCTCTCCAGCATCTGTTGCCTCCAGATTTTTCAATGATCGCCATTCTAACTGCTGTGAGACAGTATCTCAATGCGATTTCGATTTGCATTTCTCTAATGACCAGTGATGATGAGCATTTTTTCATATGTTTCTTGGCCTCATGTATGTCTTCTTTTGAAAAGTGTCTGTTCATATCCTATGCCCACTTTTGAATGGGGTTTTTTTTTCTTATAAATCTGTTTTAGTTCTTTGTAGATTTTGGATATTAGCCCTTTGTCAGATGGGTAGATTGCAAAAATATTTTCCCATTCTGTTGGTTGCCAGTTCACTCTAATGATTGTTTCTTTTGCTGTACAGAAGCTCTGGAGTTTAATTAGATCCCATTTGTCTGTTTTGGCTTTTGTTGCCAATGCTTTTGGTGTTTTAGTCATGAAATCCTTGCCTATGCCTATGTCCTTAATGGTATTGCCTATATTTTCTTTCTAGGGTTTTTATGGTGTTAGGTCTTATGTTTAAATCTTTAATCCATCTGGAGTTAATTTTTGTATAAAGTGTAAGGAATGGATCCAGTTTCAGCTTTCTGCATATGGCTAGTCAGTTTTCCCAACACCATTTATTAAATAAGGAATCCTTTTCCCATTGCTTGTTTCAGGTTTGTCAAAGATCAGATGGTTGTAGATGTGTGTCACTATTTCTGAGGCCTCTGCTCTGTTCCATTGGTCTATATCTCTGTTTTGATACCAGTACCATGTTGTTTTGATTACTGTAGCCTTGTAGTATAGTTTGAAGTCAGGTAGCGTGATGCCTTCAGCTTTGTTCTTTTTGCTTAGTATTGTCTTGGCTATGCGGGTTCTCTTTTTATTCCATATGAAGTTTAAGGTGTTTTTTTCCAGTTCTGTAAAGAGGGTCATATGTAGCTTGATGGGGATAGCATTGAATCTATAAATTACTTTGGGCAGTATGGCTATTTTCACAATATTGATTCTTCATAACCATAAGCATGGAATGTCCTTCCATCTGTTTGTGTCCTCTCTTATTTCCTTGAGCAGTGGTTTGTAGTTCTCCTTGAAGAGGTACTTTATATCCTTTGCTAGTTGTATTCCTAGGTATTTTATTCTTCTTTTAGCAATTGTGAATGGGAGTTCACTCTTGATTTGGTGCTCTGTTTGTCTGTTATTGGTATATAGGAATGTTTGTGATTTCTGCCCATTGATTTTGTATCCTGAGACTTTGCTGAAGTTGCCTATCAGTTTGAGAAGATTTTGGGCTGAGATGATGGGGTCTTCTAAATATACAATCATGTCATCCACAAATAGAGACAATTTGACTTCCTCCTTTCCTAACTGAATACCCTTTATTTCATTTTCTTGCCTGACTGCTCTGGCTAGAACTTCCAAAACTATATTGAATAGGAGTGGTAAGAAAGGGCATCCTTGTCTAGTGCCAGATTTCAAAGGGAATGCTTCCAGTTTTTGCCTATTCAGTAAGATATTGGCTGTGGGTTTGTCATAAATAGTTTTTATTATTTTGAGATACATTCCATTGATACCTAGTTTATTGAGAGTTTTTAGTGTAAAGGGCTGCTGAATTTTGTCAAAGGCCTTCTCTGCACCAATTGAGATAATCATGTGGTTTTTGTCTTTGGTTCTGCTTACGTGGTGGATTACATTTAAAGACTTGTGTATGCTGAACCAGACTTGCATCCCTGGGATGAAGCCTACTTGATCATGATCCATAAGCTTTTTGATGCACTGTTGCAATAGGTTTGCCAGTATTTTATAGAGTATGTTTGCATCTATGTTCATCATGGATGTTGGCCTGAAGTTTACTTTTCTTGTTGAGTTTCTGCTGGGTTTTGGTATCAGGATGATGTTGGTCTCATAAAATGATTTGGTACGGATTCCTGCTTTTTGAATTGGTTGGAATAGTTTCAGAAGTAGTGGTACCAGCTCCTCTCTGTATGTCTAGTAGAATTCAGCTGTGAACCAATCAGGACCTGGGCTTTTTTTAGTTGGTAGGCTATTAATTCCTGCCTCAACTTCAGCCCTTGTTATTGGTCTATTCAGGGTTTCAACTTCTTCCTGGTTTAGGCTTGGGAGGGTTCAAGTGTCCAGGAATTTACCCATTTCTTCCAGGTTTACTGGTTTGTGTGCATAGAGTTGTTTGTAGTAATCTCTGATGGTAGTTTGTATTTCTGTGGAATTGGTGGTGATATCCCCTTTATTATTTTTAATTGCATCTTGAATATTGGTTTGCCTTGCTAGGTTGGGGAAGTTTTCCTGGATAATATCCTGAAGAGTGTTTTCCAGCTTGGATTCATTCTCTCTGTCACATTCAGGTACACCTATCAAATGTAGATTAGGTCTTTTCACATAATCCCAAATTTCTTGGAGGCTTTGTTCGTTTATTTTTACTCTTTTTTCTCTAATCTTGCCTTCTCGTTTTATTTCATTGAGTTGATCTTGGACCTCTGATATCCTTTCTTCTGCTTGGTCAATTCAGCTATTGAAACTTGTGTATTTTTCAGCTCTATCAATTCATTTATATTCTTCTCTAAGTGGTTTATTCTCATTAGCATTTCATCAAACCTTTTTTCAAGGTTCTTAGTTTCTTTGAATCAGGTTAGAACATGGTCTTTTAACTCAGAGAAGTTTGTTATTACCCACTTTCTGAAGCCTGTTTCTGTCCATTCATCGGACTCATTCTCCATCCAGCCTTGTTCCCTTGCTGGTGAGGAGTTGTGATCCCTTGGAGGAGGACAGGTACTCTCGTTTTGGGTGTTTTCATCGTTTTTGAGCTTGTTTCTTCCCATCTTTGTGAATTTATCTACCTGTGGCCTTTGTAGTTGGTGACTTTCAGGGGGGTCTCTGAGTGGACAATCTTTGTTGATAATGAAGTTATTCTTTCTGTTTTTCAGGTTTCCTACTAACAGCCAGGCCCCTCTGCTGCAGGACTGCTGGAGGTCCACTCCAGACCCTGCTGGCCTGGGGATCACCTGCAGTGGCTGCAAAACAGTAAGGGTTGCTGCCAGTTTCTTCTTCTGTTATCGTTGTCCCAGAAAGATATCCGCCAGATGTCAGTCTGGGCTCTCCTTTATGAGGTGTCTCTTTGGAGATACAGGGGTCAGGGAGCTGCTTGAGGAAACAGTCTGTCCCTTATAGGAGCTCAAGTGCTGAGCTGTGAGCTCCACTGTTCTGTTCAGAGCTGCGGGGCAGGTACGTTTAAGTCTGCTGCAGCAGAACTCATAACTGCCTTTTTTTCCCAGGTGCTCTGTCCTGGGACGGTGGGGCTTTATTTATAAGCTCCTGACGTGCTGCTGCCTTTTTTCAGGGATACCCCGCCCAGTGAGGAGGTAGCCTAGTCAGAGTCTGCCAGTAGAGGCGTTGCTGAGCTGCCATTGGCTCTGCTCAGCTGCTGTGTGAACTTCTTTGCGGTTTTGTTTATAGAGGTATAGTTAGAACTGCCTCAGTAATGGCAGTCTGCCTCAGTAATGGCAGTCTGCCTCAGTAATGGCGGACTGTCTCTGTAATGGTGGACTGCCTTGGTAATGGTGGATTGCCTCAGTAATGGCGGACTGCCTCAGTAATGGTGGACTGCCTCAGTAATGGCGGACTGCCTCAGTAATGGTGGACTGCCTCAGTAATGGCAGACTGCCTCGGTAGTGGTGGACTGCCTCAGTAATGGCGGATGCCCCTCCCCCCACAGAGCTTGACCGTCCTGGTCCAGCTGTGCTTGCTGTGAAACTCTCAATCCGGAGCATTTCAGATTGCTGGTCTTTGTTGGGGTGGGACCCTCCAAGCCAGATCACCTGGCTCCCTGTTTCAGTCCCCTTTTCTTCAGTTGAATGGGTGGCTCTGTCTCCTAGGCGTTCCAGGTGCCAGTTGAAATGGCCGCCCTGATTTGTGTGAGTTTTTGTGTGGAGACCCGCTGCGCCAGCTGCAACAGCTGTGCTGGAGACTCGTTGAGCTTTTTGGCCCAGGAATCTCCTGGTCTGTGGGAAGTTGCACTTTTCTTCCCAGGAATCTCCCGGTCTGTGGGCAGTAAAAACTCATTTGGAAATGTGGTGATCACTCACCCTCTGCGTTCTCGCTGGGAACTGCACTCCAGAGCTATTCGGCCATCTTGGATTGTCTTTCATTCATCTATTCTATAAGGTCCTCCAACCAAATCCTGACTATGACTTTATGCTACAATTTGTCCCCAAGACAAATGACTTAATGGACTGAGGTATAAATGTAGGATATTACTTTATCTTTGGAATTCCTCTGGATAGGATGAGATTAAAGATAATCTGTGAAACCATAAGTAGGAATAATACAATTAAGAAATTATATTCAAAAAGCAAGGACACAAAAGTTAGCCAGGAAAAAAAGTATTTTATCACCATTATTTTTATACATAACTGAAAACAAAAAATAATCCAAGGTGAAAAGTCTGATAGAAACTCCCATAATAAGACTATAACAGAAAATGTATAAGAGTAAAGAAAAAATAAACCTATTACATGGAAAGTGACAGCACAGAAATTTGTCTTCTCAATCTTAGCACTAGTGGTGGGGGGTGGGGGTTGCTATCTCCTCTCCAAATTTGAACCACCAGCCAAAACACACACAAATCTGTAATCCTCAAACACAGAAGATAATCTAAAATAGTTTCAGGTTGGTACTACCCCTAGATTACTGGTAGAGGAAAACTCGTAGTGCCTCCAAGTTACTGGCAGTACCCCTGTTACTGGCAAAACCACAAATCTTCTATGGAAAAACTGACTTTAATCCACACTACATTGATTATCAGATGCCATTGATTATAAGGTACATCCTGATTTCAGAGATTTTTTTTTTTTAATGTGAAAAAAATGTGCACATTAAAAATTAATGAAATATGATAAGTATCCTCAGGAAAACTGCAAAAGACTACAAAATATTGCTCTGCAATGGTAGCATTTACATGGATAAGTACCAAATTTACCTTCTCCAATTCTGAATTCTCAATCAGCCCATTCTTTCCAGTTTCTCTTACCTACCTCACCACTTTGCACTTTTTTTCACAGTTCTTACATCCAATCCACACTAATCTCTCCTACCCCTAGATTCAAAAAAATATTAGTTTGTAACCCAATATTTAACAAATAATAATTGTACTACCATTGACATTTTGCTTGAGAACCTCCTCAACACAGAATTGATAGTATTTCTGACAATGAGATGTAGCTACATTTTAAAATTATTCCTCCCTTACTAATATTGCTGATCAAAAACTTTTCCTTTTATAAACAGCTCTTAAAAGTCTTTTTAAACAAAAAATATCTAACCCATCCTTAGTATTTTATTTAGACATAATTTCAAACTTACAGAAGAGTTGCGAAATTAAGATTAATGCATAAGACCCCTGTATGTCCTTTACCCAGACCCAACTATTGTTAAAATTTTGTTCTATTTACTTTATTACCAACATACTCCTGCATTCTCTCTGTTTATATGTGTGTGTGTGTAAAATATATACATACAATTCACCCTTGAACTTTTTTAGAGTCAGTTGCTTACATCATGCTTTTTAGCCCTAAATTTGTAAATTTCCTAAGATTAGGAATATTCTCTTAACATAACCATATTATAGTTATTGACTCCAGAAAAATTAACATCACTAAATACTTGTATCAAATTTACTGTACTGGTACAATTTTGTCAGCTGACCCAATAACATTCTTTATAGCACTACTTACAGGATCCAGTCTAGAAGTCATGTATTATATTCAGGTATGTCTCATATTTGAGACTCTAAGCTGTCCCCATATGTAAAAAACACACTTAAATATTTGTATATTTTTGTACTAGCACTTGACCAATGTCTTACTCCATCTTTTGTTGCTATAAAGGAATATCTGAGGCTGGGTAGTTTATAAAGCAAAAATATTTATTTGGCTCGTGATTCTGATGACAAGAAAGTTCAAGAATGGACAACCGCACCTGGGGAGGGCCTCAGCCTGCTTCCTCTCATGGGGCAAGGTGAAGGGAAGCCAGCGTGCATAGATCACATAACAAAAGAAGAAATAAGAGAGAGAGGGAAGGAGGTGCCAGGCTCTTTTTAACAATAAGCTCTTCCAGGAACTAATGGAGAACTCACTCACCCCTAGTGGAAGTCATTAAACTATTTGTGAGGGACCCATCCCTATGACCCAAATACCTCCCATTAGTCCCTACCTCTAACACTGAAGATCAAATTTCAATATGAGGTTTGAAGAGGACAAGCATCCAAACCATAGCAACCAAGAAGAAGACTAAATAAAATAACCTAGTCTTATCTTCCAGAAGATGCTTCTTAGTAGGTATACCTTTCTAATCTACTTAAATGAGTGATCTTAACCAAACAAGCTCTCTCTAGTCACTTCTCCTTGTATGTTACTCTACTGTATCCAAATACTATTTATGTTTAAACAAAGAGTGGGAAAAAAAGCATTGAACTCTAGCTAAATTATTTACTTTTCCTCATCACAAACATCACTTATACATCGGGAAAAACCCACACTATCAGTAAAAAAGAAAAAAATCAAAGAAGTCCAAAAAATTAATGGGAGGGAAAGAGTAGTATGCCCATATTACCTCCTCTGCTGCTTTCAAAACACATTTTACAAATTGATGTTTCACTAAAGAGAAGTCAACAATCAGACCGGTTTCTCCCCACTGCCTACAAAGTTAATGATTATTTATTTTATTATACTTCCAAATCCCCAATAAAAATCTTCCTGGATATTTTGCCTGTTTCCTAAAAGCCACACTGTTAATACCAACCACATATTTTCCATATTTCTCTCTGCTTACAGAATCAAGCTTTACAGACTCAATAAGAAATTATTCCCAAGGCTATCTGTGAAAGATAGGTCCTGTCTCTTTCCATTCTCCTCTACTTTATCAGTCTTCCACCTAACTACTTATCTTTAACGATACTCATCTTTTGTAAGTATTCAAATATACCAAGCTCATCAGGTCTAAGATGCAGTTGAACTCCTGTCCCCACTGACTAGAAAATCCATCCCCAGATTTTCATGACTCTTCATCATTCAGGTCTTTGCTCAAATGTCATCTCACAAAGACTTTCTGTAACTATACAACCTAAAGTAGTCCTGCTAGGCATGTTCTATCCCATCATCCCATTTTCTTCTTCTTATCACTTATTACTATCTGAAGTTATCTTGTTATTTTATGTGTTGTCTTGTCCAATATTTCCTCCCCAGTATCTCCCCCAACAATGAAATCTAAGTTCCATGACAGCAAGGATCTAGATTATATCCCCAGCACCTGGTATATAGCAGATACTCAGTATTTGCTAGGTGACAGAATAAGGGGGAAATCGTGACACTTATCAGATGTCTAAGATATATTCTAATACGGCATGTACCAAAATGCTAAACTACGAAAAAATATGGAAACTGCAATTATGCCTTCATAGCCATTTTGAAATGTATGAAAGTGGCCAAAAACTCTAAAAGTGAATTAACACTGCTCCTATCTAAATATTTATTGCACGCACCTAATGAATTGACAATAAGTACAATTCTGCCTATGATCTAAAATTTACAATGCACATCTTTTTGTTTCTCTGAAAGGGACCTATCACCAGTATTTTTCTTTGAAATACATTATATTGCCTAGCAATACATATATTAAAATAACCATGATCAGATGTGGAAGACATTTCACTTTAAATATGACCATGATGATGACAGACAAATAATTATTAAGTAGTTACTATGTGCCAGCACTTTAAATACATTAGCTCATCAACATACTATGATTGTTGTTTTACAAATGAGAAAACTGAGGGACAGAAAGAGTGAGTAATTTTCCCAAGATCATCCAGTACACTGCAATTTCCAGTCTAGCTTCTTAACTGAATTACAGACACTCAGAAACTGTAACATTTTTTAAAAAGATGAATCCATTTATTTAACCTTTTAGTTTCAGGTACTGTATAACTTTAATTTTCCTTCTTCGTTCAACTCGTTATTTTTTTTAAATGTATTACACTAGTCTGAGTCTAGATCAGTGTACAAATTCAACTTACACTGCCACCAGCAAAGGGAAATACGATAGGAAGGAGAGGAAGAAAAGGGAGGGAAAGACAAAAGGAAGGAGGGAAAAAGGAAGGTAGGTTATTGCTACTACACTTACTCCAACAGTCTAACAACACAGTCATTGCATCCTATTCTTCCTCAGCAGTTTACTGAACGTATATAAATCAGTGATTACTATTTTGTTTGCTTTAATAGGCAAACATGAAAGATCTGAAGTGGCTATTACCATATTTTTAATTGTCTGTGTTCATAGTTCATTCCCTTTTACTGGTAGGGATAGGGCATAATTTGTTTATGCATTCACCTGCAATGAATAGCTGGGTGTTCCCAGTTCAGGGCTATTATGAATAAAACTGTTATACACATGCATGAGCAAATTTTTTGTGTGGATATCTGTTTTCATTTCTCTTGGATAAATACCTAGGAGAGAATTACAGTATCATATGCTAAACTGCCAAACTATTTTTCAACGAATGAAAATGGGACGTGTTCAAATCTTCTGGAATGTGGTAGCAGTGTTGAAATATTCTGCTGATTTGAAATTCGTCAATTATTTTCACTGAGTTGTAAGAGTATTCAAAATATAAGTTGTTTCTCAAATATATGTATTATAACTTTTCCTATGTTGAGGCTTTTCATTTTCTTATTGATAACTTTCAAAAAACCAAAAGGGTTTAATTTTGACAAGATCCAGTTCATGAATTTTTTTCTTTTATGGTTTGTGTTGTCTGTGTTCTATGTTTTCTTCTAGATGTCTTGTAGCTTTCTTTTAGTTTTAAATTTAGGTTTATGACACATTTTAAGTTCATTTTGTGTGTGTGGTGTGAGGTAAGAGTCAGAATTCATTTTGTTACATACAGATTATCCAGTTTTCCAGGACATTTGTTACAAATGATATTACTTCCTCCTTTGAACTGCCCTAGCACCTTTACCAAAAACCAACTGGCCATGTATGTGTGTGTCTATTGGTCCATAATATCTATCCTATCACTAATACTATACTATCTTTAAGTAAATCTTGAAATCACGGAGTATAAATCCAATGATGGGCTTCTTTTTTTTTTACTTTGAATATTGATTTGTCTTTCCACATACATTTTAAATTTACACTGCCATTTTGTAAATAAAAATGAAATGAAAAGGAAAACACTGTTGAGGTTTGTATTAGGATATCACTGAATTTACAGCTCAATTTATAACGTTGTGTTCCTTTTTTTTTTTTTATTGTATTTTAGGTTTTGGGGTACATGTGAAAATCATGCAAGGTTGTTGCATAGGTGCATACGTGGCAGTATGATTTGCTGCCTTCCTCCCCTTCACCTATATCTGGCATGTCTCCCCATGCGGCTCTTGAGATTCGTGGCGTGTTTTTGCCTGGGGAATCTCCTGGCTTGACTCCCTGTTTCAGCTCCCCTTGCTGGCTTACAGGGGACTCGGTCGCACTCACTCTGCAGAAGGAGCCACTGCTCCCTGCCTCAGGGTGCAGGCCTAGCGGCCACACCACTCAAGCCAGCAGCACTGGCGACCTGTGGTGCTCTTCCCCCTGTGAATCTCCTGGTCTGTGGGCAGTAAAAATCTGTCTGGAAATGCAGCATCCACTCACCCTCTGCGCTTTCTCTCGGAGTTGCAATCGTGAGTTCCTCCTAATTGGCCATCTTGGATCTAAGTCCTATAACTTTGTGTTCCTTAATCTCTGCTGTACATTAGAATTATTTGAGCACACTGAAAGAAAACACAGGCTTGGACTCCTACCTCAAGCCAATTAAACCAATAGGCTTTATTATGTAGTCATAATTCAAACATGCTGGTTTAACATTTTAACATAATTCTAACCATTAAAGTTAAAGATATCTGAGACTACATAGTACATTTTATCATGAATATTGCTGGTATTTAAGTAGAAACTGGGAAGCAAATTATAAAAATTAGTTTTCATTTGTTAAATCTATAGACCTAATATTTAAGTAAGACTCAGGCCACATATCAAGCCATATGGTCATCAAGCCAAACTAAAAATAAGAAAAAACTTGGAAAATTTTCAAAAGATATTTAAGGAAGAAAAAACTCAAAACAAGATAGAATTCTTTACCCAGCTAAACTATCATCTAAGAGTGAGAATTAAACAAAGAAACTTTCAGACACACAAAAAGAACTTAATAGACTCTAACTGAAAGAACTATTTTTAATTTGTTTTAAAAAGAAAAATATTAGACGATTTTTAGAAGTTTACAAGAAATGTGACACACACAAACCCACACAAACAACCAGGCCTAAACTGGGTAGTTTAACCATGCATTTAAGGAACAACTAATCTTAATTTTGTACAAACTGTTCCACATAACAGAAAAAGATGGTAACACAAACTTTTTTCATAAATCTAGTGTTACCTTGACATTAAAACCAAATGCAGACAAATGTTACATGGAAAGAACATTACATACTAAGGTCTCTTATGCAAATAGACCACAAAATTATCAATGAACTATTAGCTATTATGAATAAAACTGCTATAAACATGCATGAGCAAAAACACTAGATTTTTCATAAATCTAATGTTACCTTGACATCAAAACCAAATCCAGACAAATGTTACATGGAAAGAACATTATATGCTAAGATCTCTTATGCAAATATACCACAAAATTATCAATAAACTATAAGCTTTTATCAATGAAACTGCTATAAGCACGCATGAGCTTTTATGAATAGCTCATGCAAATGAGAAGAAAAAAGACATAACAATCTCAAGCAGTCTTGATATCACTAAGTGGTGATAATTCTCCTAAAATTTAATCAAATAAAAGATTCCTGATAAATATACATAAAAAAGACAACCCATCAGGGCTTATTATTTCCATAATCAAGTAATATAAATACCAAAAATAGACTTTAAAATTGTGACATAACTATAACAAGAGAATTGTGACATAACTATAACAAGACATAACTATAACAAGGAAAAATAGTGGAGAGAGGCATAACAATAGAGCTAACTCTTCAATTATCATAAGAAAACTGCTTTGAATTTATCCCAGCACTATAAGAATTGCAAGCATATTTTTTCTTTATACTTTTCTACATGTTTGAAATACTATATATAATAATTTTTCTTAAGCTACAGAGTGGTAGTAATTTGCAGATCAGGGAAAACTGAAATCAGAATGCCTGTGGTAGAGGACAAGAATAAGAAGTCAATTTACTCCACAGAATCCTCCAAAGGCTTAGAACTCGAATATAACAGTTGCCATGGGATACTGGGGTAAGATTTCCAAAAAAAAGTCTGGGCAATTTGGTTAAAAATCTACATACTTATAAAAGACTATCTTCCCTCCAACACACTCAGTCAAGTGACTACTTTCCTCAGACTGACAGAAGATTTGAATCTCTAGAAAAGAAATGAACTAAACAAACTCTGCATTTGGTATTACTAGGTATCCAGTGGAAACAGGTATGGTAGCAGAAATGAAACAGTCCCTGTGTGGAGCAGGCCATAAGTGACAGGGAGTAAGCAACTGTAGGAGCTTAACCAATAAGGGACAGGTGTTTGTAGATAAATAGGTCAGCTTTCCTGAACTTCCACAGTACAAATCTAAGGTTATGTTCTAAACCATGATGGAAATGTCCTATATCTGCACTGGATTGGACTGAATTGGACTGTTCTAAATCTGTTCTGTCTAATTTCTATATTTGCACTTAAAGTATGGCTGGTGTATAATGCAAACTGAATCTCTAATTTAACTTAATTTCATTCTAATTTTAATTGCCATATATAGATAGTGATTACTATTAGACAGTGCAGTTCTATACAGTCTGAGAGTCTCCAGCAGTATTGAGCTCCATCTGCCCCAAACAGTAACCCACTTAATTGATACATCTTTTACTGGATTTCCTCTCTCCCTGTCTCACTTATTCTCTCATTATAATTATTTCTTATTATTCCTAATTATTCTTTATTTTCTCATTATAATTTCTGGAATCACCTTCCAAAATAAACCAAAGATAGGGTATTTTAAATTCTGCTTTTGCAAGAACTAAGACTTGAAGAATGTGACAAAAGATTCCAATAGAAAAGCCAAAATGTACCAAAAGAAATTAGAGACTAGGAGGAATGACATCAATAAACTCTTATTAATAATCTCAGAAAAATAAAAATACCTGTTGTACTGATAAATCAAAACCATAAAATGGGAACAGAGAATAAGGAACCCCTCTGAGAAATTAAAAGTATGATAACAAATTTTTATAATTCAGTTGAAGGACAGAAAGATGAAGTGAAGGACAACTAGAAAAATAAGACAAAAAGCCTAAGAGATAAACTACAGAGGAAAAACACTTCAAAAATTAGGCAATTAATCTAGAGAACAGAATGTTCAACTAATAGGAAGCCCAGAAAGAATTGAAAAAAGGGAAGAAAAAAATACAAAAAAGAAACACAGGAAATTTCCCCAAAATTAAAAGATACGAATCTCCTAAACAAAAAGATCCATCAAGTATCAGCACAAAGGTTGAAAAAAAGACACTTATCGAAGCACAGCATCACAAAACTTGTGAGCACCAGGTGTAAAGGAAATCTTGAATGCTTCCAGAGAGAAATCAGAATGGTTTTCTACTTATTAATAGTAACATGGGATGCTTTAAAAAAAAAAGTGGAGTACTTAGTTCACAAGTAAACAGTATTTCCATAATCAAGCATATAAACACTAAAAATAAATTTTAAAATTGTGACATAACTATAACAAGAGAATGGAAGAAGAGTGGAGAGAGGCATAATAAGAAAGCTAACTCTTCAATTATCATAAGAAAACTGCTTAAGCCAAAAAATTAGTAGAAGAGCCATGTTATTTTAAATTGTGTAGGTAAATACCTTAAGAAATGGGGAAAAAATTAGGAGTGATTACTTTTGCGGTGCAGGATTGCAGGGTGGGTAAGAACGACAAAGAAGACTGCTATTTTTCATCTTAAGCCTTTTGGTACTGATTGTTAACTGTGCATTTATACTCTGAAAGAAATCCAAAAATTACAGAAATTGAGCAGAAATTTTAGGTTAAAAATTTTCAAACTTTGAAATTATTTTTGACTATCAGTTGTAAAGAGATGGTGTGAATAACAGAAATCAAAGATAATTACAATGCAGATAATATAATTATTCATTTAGCCATCTCATTCAATAAAACTTAAGAAAATGCTAACAAGAAAAACAGTGAAATGTATTCATGCTGCTGGAAAGTAGCTAACATATAAATACATTATTTTTGCCATTAAAATATACAAAATAAAATTTGTGGGAGAAGATTAAGCTCCATATGTGAGGAATATTAAGCTCTACATATTTTACAAAATTAATATTAAAATTGGTTATTATCACTTGAGCACAATGAATGAACTGAATGGTCACAGAAATGTTATGTGCATGATAGGTACTCAAATCTGTTCATAATGACCAAAATCCATAATCCTAGCAAGGTATCTAAAGAACAACAAAAAGCCAATGCAAATTTAAAATGTACCATGAGTAATATACAAGTAGTAATTAATAATTAATATATGTATATTTAACCACTTTTAGTTTCAGTTTTATCTTCCAATTGACGTTTTCCTCTTTCACTCTGACAGATTCCCATAAAATAACTAAACCACAATAAAATACAGAAAAGGAAAGCAATGATATTCAGATATCTACAATAGGAGAATAAGCTCAATCTTAGGAGATTTTGCTTGCAACAGCTTCCTACAGCTACTGCCAATTGAACATTAGAAAAATATTAAGGTAAAAAGGGAAAATTTCATTTGGAGGAAAATCCACATTTGAAATTTTAGTAATGTTTTTTTTAATTCAGCAACTGTTTTGAAAAATAATACCCTAAATATGAGGGAAACTGGAATGCCTTTTCTATGCTTGTTTTTATACCATTATACTTTGATTTTAATCTTAAGCAAAGAATTAATAGTTGTCAGTTCATAAGTAATTTACCACTCAAATATTCCTTTCTAAATACTTATTTTTGACAGCATACCTCTATTTTTTTTATTTTTCCTGTTTCACAGCATTAATAAATCAACTTCCTCTTTTTCTATCTCAGAATTTTTAAACAACTTCAACAGCAAGTATTTCTAATTCTACTAATATACTGATCATCCAAATATTAGACTTTCATTATTCAGCAGAAATAATAACTACCAAGTCTATTGATACATAGTTTCACTTTATATAAAAACCAAAATAACTCTTAATTCTCATACTAAAAATTAACCTTACTAAATATTAGCAGCCACATGTTAACCAATTCAACCTATACAATTGCAAATAAAGTCTACTATTACTAGCAGAACTAAAGAGAAGGAAAAAGACCAGCAGGCTAATACTTTAACTCTAATTTTTAAGGTGATCATGGATAAAAATAATATCTATTCCTTTAAACTAAACTCAAATCTCTACTGTTGCAACCATGTGTAATTAATAAAAGATCTTTAAAAGTACTCAATACTATACTTGTCAAGAAAATATTCCCACTGAGATAGCAATTTCAAAAGTCCCAAAAGGATTAACTGATCTCTTGAAAAAGTTTCTAACTCTAAAGTTTATTAACACGGAACATTTTTCAGCTAAAAAGTACTATTTTCTCTAACATTATTGTTTTGCATGTTTCACTATCACTTGTTGCTTTAAAAATGAGAAGCTGTTTCAAAGGGAGCCAGATGTTCTAATTAAGTTAACTGGACATGAGACAAACTTATTGAGGTTTATCATATCAAGCAAATAAAATAATATCATTGGCACAGTATAAATTTTAGTGACTAAACAACATCAAAACTTGCTGAAAACTCATAAAGAAGCCAAACATTTCCAATAAAATCCTCAAGAAAAAAATGTACATAGCTACAGAATAAGAAGTCATTAGTAAACAATTGTTAGAAAACCTAAATTCTTTGAGAATGAAAACAAGGAATAGTTTTTCAAGTATTCTATATCACTTAAAGGAAGGAAAGATGTTTCCACATGAAATAGAAGTTAAAACTTTTCTTATATAAGAAATGTTCTTTGATAAGAATGTTTGGACTTTGGGAAAATAAGGTACTAGATTTGGCTTAAAACTTCCCTTATATTTCCCTTGTATGAAGTTTTTCCGTCATCCTTGGACCTATCAGTATATGATTAATGGAATCCCTTAACCTATCATATACCGTAAAGAATCAATGTTGGAAATACCTTAACATGAAAGCCAAAAAAACTGCTGCCAATACTATGTGGATTTGGAAAAAGAAAAATGCCAGTAAATTCCAAGTAACCATTTATTCCCACACAGAAATAAAACTGATTTGTTCATTTTTAGAACGGATGGACTTTTCATTTGACAGAGGCAACAGAATTATAAAGCTTAGCTACTTTAAGCCACAACCCTCACAAATAGCTAAGAAGCATTCATCAAGAGTGCCCTTTTTAGACCAACAGGAAGAAAGTTTTTAAAAGAAGTTTCCAAGTTTCCAAAAGAACGACCTCTGTTATTTCTTAAGATCCCCATATGATCACCTGGTCAGTCATTTTCCTCCATGTATACTGTATAACAAAGACTTTGAAATAAAACAGAATTGGTTTTTAATACAGAACAGTAACCACCAGCTACCTAATGGTACTTAAATTCTACAAGCTTCAGTTTCTTCAGCTGGAAAAGATAACTATACTCTATTTTGATGACTATTTCACAAAAAGAGAAAAAGAAATTACCATACAGATTAAAAATAACAGAAATTAACCTTATACTATTTTTCCAGTCAATAATCAGAGAGGAAAAAACTTCCTAAGTCACTGTGTGAGGCCAGCATTAAACTAATAATACAAATACAAGATACGGACACAAGATAAGAAAATTACAGGCTAACATCTCCCATGAACACAGAGGAAAATGTTAAAAAATAAAAATAATAATTTAGCAAGGTAAAACCAGCAATATATAAGGATAATATACATAATCAAGTGGGGTTTATTTCAAGAACACAAGGTTGGTTCAACATTCAAAAATAAACCCAAGCAATATACAGGCACAGTGGTGTAAGCCTGGAGTCCCAACTACTTGGGAGGCTGAGACAGGAGAATCACTTGAGACCAGGAGCTCAAGGCTGTAGTGCACCACAAATGCATCTGTGAATAGCCAACACTTCAGCTTGAGCAACATAGTTAGACCAATCTTTAAAAAAGAAATTGAGTTTCTTCACAGAATTGTGAAAAAACACCTTAAACTTCATATGGAACCAAAAAAGAGCCCTCCTAGCCAAGACAACCTTAAGCAAAAAGAACAAAGCTGGAGGTATCATGCTACCTGACATAAAACTATACTACAAAGCTACAGTAATCAAGACAGCAAGGTACTGGTATCAAAACAGAGATATAGACCAATAGAACAGAACAGAGGCCTCAGAAATAATGACACACATCTACAACCATCTGATCTTTGACAAACCTGAAACAAGCAATGGGAAAAGGATTCCTTATTTAATAAATGGTGTTGGGAAAACTGGCTAGCCATATGCAGAAAGCTGAAACTGGATCCCTTCCTTACACCTTATACAAAAATTAACTCCAGATGGATTAAAGATTTAAACATAAGACCTAACACTATAAAAACCCTAGAAAAAAACACAGGCAATACCATTAAGGACACAAGCATAGGCAAGGATATCATGACTAAAACACCAAAAGCATTGGCAACAAAAGCCAAAATAGACAAATGGGATCTAATTAAACTTAAGAGCTTCTGCACAGCAAAAGAAACTATCATTAGAGTAAATCAGCAACCAACAGAATGGGAAAAACTTTTTGCGATCTATCCATGTGACAAAGGGCTAATAACCAGAATCTATAAAGAATTTAAACAAATTTACAAGAAACAAGCAAACAACCCCATCCAAAAGTGGGCAAAGGACATGAACAGACACTTCTCAAAAGAAGACATTTATGCAGCCAACAAACATGAAAAAAAAAGCTCATCATCACTGGTCATTAGAGAAATGCAAATCAAAACCACATTGAGATGCTATCTCATGCCAGTTAGAATGTCAATCATTAAAAAATTCAGGAGACAACAGATGCTGGAGAGAATGTGAAGAAAAAGGAATGCTTTTACACTGTTGGTGGGAGTGTAAATTTGTGCAACCATTGTGGAAGACAGTGTGGCAATTCCTCACGAATCAAGAAATAGAAATACCATTTGACCCAGTAATCCCATTACTGGGCATATACCCAAAGAATTATAAAACATTCAATTATAAACACACATGCACATGTATGTTTATTGTCGCACTGTTTACAATAGCAAAGACTTGGAATCAACCCAAATGCCCATCAAGGATAGATTGGATAAAGAAAATGTGGCACATATACACCATGGAATACTATGCAGCCATAAAAAAGGATGAGTTCATGTCCTTTGCAGGGACATGGATGAAGCTGGAAATCATCATTCTCAGCAAACTGACACAAGAACAGAAAACCAAACACCGCATATTCTCACTCATAAGTGGATGATGAACAATGAGAACACATGGACACAGGGAGGGGAACATCACACACCAGGGCTTATTGGGGGGTAGGGAGGCTAGAGGAGTGATAGCAGGGGGTGGGGGATTGGGAAGGGCTAACATTAGGAGAAATACTTAATGTAGATGACAGGCGGATGGATGCAGCAAACCACCATGGCACATGTATGTCTATGTAACAAACCTGCATGTTCTGCCCATGTACCCCAGAACTTAGAGTATAATAAAAAATAAAAACAAATAAATAAATTGTAAATTGGCAAAAAATTAAAAATAAAAAAGAAATTAAATTTTTTTTAAAAAAGTAATTCACTACATTAACAAAATTAAGGAGATAAATTCTAGGATCATCTCAATAGATGCATAAAAAGTATTTGATAGAATTTAACACTCATTTATCATTTAGAAAAAATTTCTTAGTAACCTATGAATGGAAGGGAACTTCCTTAATCTGATAAAAGTAACTATTACCAAAAATAATAATAATGATAATAATAATACACACACACATACACACAAACCTACAGCTAATATCAATCTATTTATTAGATTGGTAAAATGTTCAACACTTCCCCCAAGGTTAAAGAGAAAAGAAGATTGTCCACTATCATAACTTTTATTCAACATTATACTGAAGGTTCTAGTCAGGAAAATAGGCAATAAAAGGGTGGGAAAGTATAAAGATCAAAAAGAAATAAAAGTCTTTATTTACAGATAACATAATTATACACCAATGACAATAAATAAGCAAATTTAGTAAGGTTGTTTGATACAAGCTCAAGATTTTTCTATTTCTACATAATAATAACAAAATGGAAAATAAAATTTATGAAACATCACTTACACAATAACATGAGAAAATAAAATACCAATGAACAAAGACACCTACAACTGAAAACTAAAAATCGAAAAAGAAAAAATTAAGATGCAAATAAATGGAGAAATATACCATGTTCAGCATTCAAAAGACTCAATATTGCTACAGTGCCAGTTTTTCCCAAATTAATCTATAGATACAATGCAAACCAAATCAAAATCCCATTAAGTTTTTTTGTGGAAATTGACTTGAGGTTCCTAAAAATTATATAGATATGCAAAGGTCCTAGACTATCCAAGGCAATCTTTAAGAAGAACAAAGTTGAGAACTGACACTACTAGACTTCAAGATTTATTATATTGTATAGTGTGACAACAACCAAGGAATGGATAGACCAATGGGACAGAGTCCAAAAACAGATCCACATATAAACAGTCACTTAGTTTGTGAAAAAGAGCACTGCAAATCTGAAGGAAAAAGACAATCTTTTCAATTAATGGTTCTAGAGCACTATAAACCAGTAAGAAGAAAAGAGAAAAAAAAAAAAAAAACCTTAATCCCAACTGCATACCATGAACAAAAAAACAAAATTAATTCTAGATCACATATCTAAAAGTGAAAAGTTTCCAGGCACGGTGGCTCACAGCTGTAAATCCAGCACCTTGTTAACTATGTAACAAACCTGCACATCCTGTATATGTACCTCAGAACTTTAAAAAGTAAAATAAAATAATTATTTTAAAAAAATATATACCTACCCTATAACTCAGTAAACCTACTCCTTGTATATAGCCAACAAAATTAAAACGTCTACCAAAACGATGTATAAAAATGTTCACACAAGCTTTATTTGTAACTACTCCCCTAAAATAAAAATAATCCAAATGTCCATAAACTAGAGAATGAATAAAAAAATTGTGGTCCATTTAAACTACTGAACACTATACAGACCTGAAACACAACAAACTGGCGATAATGTAACAACGTGGGTGAATCTTGTAGGCATTGTTTTCAGAAAATGAAGCCAGATAAAAAAGATAACAAACCATAAATAAATAAATTTATTTTGTCTTTTTTGAATTTTTAAAATACAAATCAGAAATATAAAATTTAAAACAAGAGAAAACAAATTGATGGAAAAAGAAGTCAGAACAGTGGTTACCTATAGAAGGCAGTAATGACTCAAAGGGTGAATAAAGATTTCTTCTGGTGGGCTGGGAATATGGTATACTTGGATCTGCATGATGATTATATAGGTATATATCTATGAAAATATTCACTGAGTAGTATATCTAAGACTAATATACCTTACAGTATACACATATGCCTCAATTTAAAACAATTATTTCATCTCCAAGTTGAAAAAACACAGATGCTTCAGTCTACAATTTGGAGGTATCTATAGAAAAGAAAGGTATTTAGTAGCAGAGTTGGTCATCTTATAACTTATTTGGTTCACATAAAAGCATACCTAATAAATACAGGCATACCTCAGAGATACTGCAAATATGGTTCTAGACCACTGAAATAAAGTGAATATCAGAATAAAGCATGTCACATGAATTTTTTCATTTTCCAGTGCATAAAAAAGTATGTTTATACTATACTGTAGTAAAGTGCTAAATAGCATTTTGTCTTTTAAAAATGTACATACCCGGGCCGGGCATGGTGGCTCATGCCTGTAATCCCAGCACTTTGGGAGGCCGAGGCGGGTGGATCACAAGGTCAAGAGATCGAGACCATCCTGGTCAACACGGTGAAACCCTGTCTCTACTAAAAATACAAAAAATTAGCTGGGCATGGTGGCGTGTGCCTGTAATCCCAGCTACTCAGGAGGCTGAGGCAGGAGAATTGCCTGAACCCAGGAGGCGGAGGTTGCAGGGAGCCGAGATCGTGCCACTGCACTCCAGCTTGGGTAACAAGACCGAAACTCCAGTTCAAAAAAAAAAAAAAAAAAAATGTACATACCCTAATCTAAAAACACTTTAGTGCTAAAAAGTGCTAATGATCATCTAAGCCTTCAGCAAATTGTAATCCTTTCGCTGGTAGAAAGTCTTGCCTCAATACTGATGGCTGCTAACTTATCAGGGTGGTGGTTGCTGAAGGCTGGGGTGGCTGTGGCAATTTCTTAAGACAACAGTGAAGTGTGCCACATCTACTGACTTCCCTTCAGGAAGAATTTATCTGTAGCATGCAATGCTTCATTTTATCCACAGTAGAACTTCTTTCAAAATTGGAATCAATCTTCTCAAATGCTGCCACTGCTTTGTCCATTAAGTTTATGTAAACCCTTCATTGTCATTTCAACAATGTTCACAGCATCTTTACCAGGAGTAGATTCCATCTCAATAAATCATTTTCTTTTCTCATCCATAAAAAGCAACTCCTTATTCATTCAAGTTTTATCATGATACTGAAGTAATTCAGTCACATCTTCAGGCTCTATTTATTCCCTTGGTATTTCCATCAAATCTGCAGTTACTTCCTCCACTAAAGTCCACTAAATCAATCATAAGGGTTGGAATCAACTTCTTCCAAACTCCTGTTAATATCAATATTCTGATCTCCTCCCATGAATCACAAATGTTCTTAATGGGATCTAGAATGGTCAATCCTTTCCGGGTTTTCCAATTACTTTCCACACATCCATCAAAGGATTCTATGGCAGCTATAGCCTTATGGGATGTAAATCTGAACTAATAAGATTTGAAAGTCAAAATTACTCCTTGATCCATGGGCTGCAGAATGGATGTTATGTTTGCAGGCATGAAAACAACATTTATCTCCTTATATATCTCCATCAGAGTTCTTGGATGATGACTAGCTGCACTGTCAATGAGCAGCAATATTTTTAAAAGAATCTTTTTTCCTGAGCAGTAGATCTCAACAGTGGACTTAAAATATTCAGAAAACTCTGCTGTAAAGAGATGTGCTGTCATCTAGGCTTTGTTGCTCTGTTTACAGAGCTTAAGTAGAGTAGATTTACCATAATTCTTAAGGGCTCTGGGATTTTCAGAATGGGAAATGAACACTGGCATCAACTTAAAGTCATCAGCTACATTAGACTCTAGGAGAGTCAGTCTAGCCTTTGAAGCTTTGAAACTAGGCATTGACTTCTCCTCTCTAGCTATGAAAGTCCTAGATGGCATCTTCTTCCAATAGAAGGCTGATTCACCTACATTGAAAATCTGTTGTTTGGTGCAGCGATCTTCCAACTACCTTAGCTAGATGTTCTATAAAACTTGCTGCAGCTTCTCCATCAATACTTGCTGCTTCACCTTGCACTTTTATGTTATGGAGATAGTTGCTATCCTAAAACCTCATGAACCAACCTCTGTTAGCTTCAAACTTTTCTTCTGCAGCTTCCTTGCTTCTCTCAGCCTTCAGAGAATTGCAGAGAGTTAGGGCCTGGCTCTGGATTAGGTTTTGGTTTAAGGAAATGTTGTGACTGGTTTGATTTTCTATCCAGACCACTCGTGCTTCTCCATATCAGCAGTAAGGCTGGTCATTTTTTTTTTTTTAATCATTTTTGTGTTCACTGGAGAAGCACTTTTAGTTTCCTTCAAGAACTTTTCCTTGGCATTCATAGCTTGACTGTTTTTTGCAAGAAGCCTAGCTTTTTGGTCTGTGTCAGCTTTCCACATGCTTTCCTCACTAAGCTCAATCATTTCTAGCTTTTTATTTAAGGTAAGAAATGTGCAATTCTTCCTTTCTCTTAAGCCCTAAGAGGCCACTTTGGGATTATTAATTGGCCCATTTTCATTACTGCGGTGTCTCAGGTAATAGGAAGGTCCAAGGACAGGGGAGAAAGATAGGGGAACAGCCAGATGGATAAAAATATTTATTAATTAAGTCTGCTCCCTTCTCTGGGTACAGTGGTTCGTGGTGCCCCAAAACAATTACAATAGTAACTCAAAGATCACTGATCACAAACAGCCATAACAGACATAGTAATAAAAAATTTTAAGTATTTTTTCAAGAATTACCAAAATGTGACACGAAGATACAAAGTGAGCATATGTTGTGGGAAAAATGGTGCCAACGGACTTTCTCAACACAGGGTTGCCACAAACCTTCAATCTGTGAAAAACACAATATCTGTGAAACATAATAAAGTGAAGTTTTATTCCCTTTTACAGGCATACTTCACATAAAGTGAAGAGTTAGGGCACTGCACCAAAACAGTCATACACAATCTTATTTAAACCATGCAACAAACCTATGGCATAGATACTATCATTAAGATATATACCATTTTTAGAGATAGGATCTTGCTTTGTCACCCAGGCTGGAGAGCAGTGGCATGGTCACAGCTTACTGCAGCCTCAAATTCCTAGGCTCAAGGGATCCTCCTGCCTCAGTCTCTCAAGTAGGTGGGACTACAGGTACATACCACCATGCCTGGCTAATGTTTAATTATTTATTTTTGTAGAGAAGGGGGAGGGTCTCAGCATCTTGCCTAGGCTGGTCTCAAACTCCTGGGCATGAGCAATTCTCCCACCTCAGCCTCCCAAAGTACTCGGATTACAGGCATGAGCCACCACACCTAGCCTGGTACTATTATAAATCAGCAGTTTCAGATGTGAAAACTGAGGTAAGCAGATGTTGCTCCTATTAAATTGCAAATGGTGGGAAAACATTTGGATAAGTTTTTGTTTAAATTTTGGTAGATTTTTATCTATACAAATTTAAATAAAATTCTGTTTTGTAAGCTGTAAAAAATAAGTAAACAAATTGTAAATGGTTTGATCTTCGTAAACACAATTTGACTTGAATAAAGTAGTTTTCTAAATACACTGGCAAAAAGCAACATTCAAGTGTCCTACTTGCCTTTCCTTAACACACTATCTGAAATATCATCCTATACAATTCTCTGTTGCCCTACTCTCCCTTATTTTTCTTCATAACACACATTACTATCTGACAATATATATCTATGTGCTTATTTGCTTATATTCTGTCTCTCGCACTAAAATGTAAATTTCATGAAGGCACAAATTTTGTGTTGTTCATTGCTCTATCCCCAGCACCTAGACTTGCACCTGGCATATAATAAACACTCAATACATTCTGATGAATGAAATGGAAAAAGTAATAATAAATATCCTACCTGATACTCAATTCTGTACCTTTTTCCATACCATTTATAGAAAATAACATTATTTCATGTATTTTCTATTGATTAGTTTACCTAACTTACTAGCAAAAGACTTGATAATATCTTTAAGCTGATTTGGGGCAATTCACTTTGTAGAGTAAAAAATTCTGGAAGTTTATTTTAACATATTGAAGTAATTACATAATTATCTTCCATTATTGTCATGAAACATTTCATTTTAAACATCCAAATGCAAATCTTTATAAATTGTATTATATGACTGTAAATCTTTATAAATTGTATTATATTAGTGAACTAAGCAATACAATGTTATGATTTACAGAAAAACTACAGCATTATGAAAACCAATTATTGCACCCAGCACTAGCACAGTGCTAATACAGTAACAACTAAATCACCTTCATTGAATTCCACTATTTAGTGCACTCCTAAGTCTTGATCCCATTGCCTTTTCCCTTTCTGCTCCCATCACTATTTCTGCGCTGATTTAGCCTCTCGTTATTACCTTCAATTTTTCCTTCTGTGCTATTTGCATGTTGTCCCTTCCTTTAACATATTTAGATGTCCACCTAATGCTGATGCATGCACACATACAAATACAAAAAAACTTCCCTGGAACTTGCTTTCCTCAAAAGCTACTGTTCTTGGACTCTTCTGCACTTTCTTTAAAAAGTATACAACCTCCATTTCCCACTCCCAAATTCATACTAATTGGTGAAGATTATCAGCAATCCCTGAATTGCCAAATGCAACTGCCTTCCTTAGCTACCCCAATATGCATCATTTAAAACAGTACATATTCTCCATCTGTAATTTGTCTCCTCTTAACTTCCATGATTCTGTGCCTCCCAGGTATTGTTGGGCCTGAACCTTATAGAATTTAGGGGGCCCTCTTTACAAAAAAAAGGGAAGCAAATTTACAAATACAAACTTAGGTGCAAAGGTGAATGCTTATTTAGAATGAGAAAAAAAATCACAGCATCATAAACACCACAAGAATCCAGAAAAATAACAATAATCAATAAACTCCCTGACACACTTCTAGAATACTTCTATATATTTTTTGTATAACTTTTGTTATCACCTCTTCATATTACAATTATATGTAAGGTTTTCTATAAGAGAAATTTTTTTTTTATTTTCAAAAGACTAAATTGTTATTTATATTTTACAAAACAGTCTTCACAAACTATTACTAGTAATGTCATAAAATTTTAGTACTGTCAAATTTAAAGAAACTTATATAGTTTCTTTCATTTAGATTTGGAAGAATTTTTCCCAGACTAGCTTCTGGCCCTGTGCATTTCAAATTTTGTTTATCTTATCCTACCATATACTTCTAATGTGATGCACTACAGGACATGTCCCTATCACCAGGTAATCTTTAGCCTTGCATCTTTGTGTCACAACACTAACTGTTAACATAGTGGGTAATGACAGTATTCCTTGCTATAGTTCCTATATCAGAACAGCTAGTCTAAACTATATTCAGAAGTGACATGAACCACATAAATATATGTCACCCAAGCTAAATGTAAATCCAATTCAAATTCCCCTTGGCCGGATCCCTAAAATGCCTGCAGTCACTCTATATGACATGAGGGTAAGTTAAAAGGAAAGAAATCGCAATTTTAAAATGCCTTATTTTTGGAAATCCTAGAGAAACATATACCCATGTAAAAGCCTTCCTCCCAAAGACTGGAAAGGAATTTATGTAAGTGACAAATCTGGAACTTAAATTTAATTAGCTTAATGATAAATCCCCCAAAGCCTGACACTCTGACCCTCTTTTCTTCACTGACTCTTCTTCATGCCAATCACTAAACATAGGTACTTCCCCCACAGTCTTTGTCTTTCTCCTAAAAAGCTACATAATGTATTTTCCAAAGTCACTGTTTCCTTAATTGTTTTAATCATATCTACACTCTTTTTTTTCAGTCTCATCCATTCCCAAGCTTCAACTATGACCTTCTAAGAAAACAATCCTATCCTCCCTCTAGAATCTAGTAACTAGACTATGAATTCCACAAGTAAGGGGGATGCTAGTATTGTGGTCTGCATGAATTCCAGGGCCTCTAGCTGTAATAACTTACCTGGAATCACACTCAGTGACCTACACAAAGATGCCAAAATTAGAAATAAAAAGTGAATGGACGAGTGCTAGTCATCAAAAATGAACAAATAAAACACTTTTGAGAAATAAAATAAACACAGACTAAATGTCAATAACAGATATGTCTATACACATATCTTAAAGTTTGTACACAGAATGTACTCAGACAATACAGAGCACACATTCAGTCATGTAGCCCTGCTCCGCTGAAAGACCTCATTGTAAACACACTACTAAACAAGAGTTCCCAAGCAAAAAGGACAAAGTGCTGACATAAGTGTCAGCACTATACACAGATACTGACGTACGCCTATTTGCTTTCAGTTGCTAGGATTCAGTGTGTCCATTTTTCTCTAAACTTGAAAACATGCAACTCTGATGTTCTGAAGATTCCATAGTTAATTAAACAAAGATTGATGGATTGCTTCATATATGAAAAATATTTCAAATTCAAATCTCTAACTTCTTGAAAATACTCATGTTCTATCGTTAAAAAAAAAGGAAAAATTTTAATTTATTTGCCAAAAACTACCACAATTCAATTTCAATCAAATGAAATGAAAAGGGAAACTAATACTTTCATGTGAGTATCACAGAAAAAAAATTCTGAGTGCAGCTTTAAAAGAAATCATCTCCTATGTTTTCAGAACCTTTAATCTATATAATGTAAGGTACATATTTTGATTATCCAAAAAAAGAAATTATATGTTGATGAGCAAATTCCTAATAGGAGTTCCAATCAGCATCCATTTCACCTCTTGAATTATAATCTTAAAATTATACGCTAATCAATTAGATATTGACAAATAAACAGAAAAGTTCCCCTGGGAACTTTCCATCTGCTCTTGGTACAGCCCAGGTATGATGCACAAAATGGGCTTAAAATACCCCTGAGTAACAGAAAAATCAATCAAATTTCCAGTGAAATCTTCAGAAGTTGAATGCTTAATATTAAATAAACATAGTTCTGTTGTCTCCCCAGTAGCATTAGCAGTTTCCTTCGTATTTCTCACTGACTTTCAACCACTTAAATATTTCTCAGCTTTTAATAATATATACTTTAGAAAAAAACTGCCACACTATAAGATTCAAATAATTTAAATCAACTCAATATAACATTATAAATTTAGTACAAATTTCTCTTTTAAGTAGACATCTAGGAAGTCACAATTCAATAATTTTTTTGCCTTGATATATCTTCCCTACCTGATAAATTAATATTCTTCACAAATCAGAACTTCATTCTAGCAAGAAGCATTCTAAATGGCTATTACCTTAATTTTTGCTCAAATTGTTTGGTTAATTAATTCTCATATCTCTGAGTAACACAGGGATAGTTGGAACACATTTTAGTCAAATTTAATAGAATCATATTACTAAAAGGAATAAATATAACTAACATAATAAGCTTGCATTTGCATTTTTACTATAAAAATTATTTTAATAAAAGAATGACAGTTTGTTAACTGAATAATAAAAGTGGCTTACTTTTAAGTTAAATAGATTTTGGTAAGTTATTTTACAATTTAAAGTAAGTATAAAGTTAATTCAGTATTTACCTTCCTCTTTAAATTTTAATCACTGATAAGAAAGAAAACTAGATGTTTTCCCTTCATTTAAAATGTCTCAAGTTAAAATAACTTATCCCCAAAGAAAAAAACTTTTCTTCTGTATCTTAAAAGATGACCACAATTTCAACAGTCTAATTAATTAATTCAGGGGCCTACGTAAGTTCTATTAATCACTGTTATTACTTTCTTTAAAGTATGGTTTCAGCACTAAAAATTATATTACTTGTATTACGAAGGTTATAAAATACAGTAGATGCCCATGATCAATTATCCTTTAAGGATGGAATTAAAGATTTGTCATTGAGCTCCTGAAAGAAACACTAAGCACGGAAAGGAACCAGTACCAGTCACTGCAAAAGTAAACTAGTTGGCAAAGACCAAAAATGCAATGAAGAAAATGAGTCAACTAATGGGAAAGAAAACCAGCCAGTTACAAATTGGCAAGATCAAATTCACACATAACAATATTAACATTGAATGTAAATGGCCTAAACGCCCCAATCAAAAGACACAGACTGGCAAACTGGATAAAAAGTCAGAACCCATTGGTGTGCTATATTCAGGAAACCCATCTCACATATAAAGATACATACAGACTCAAAATAAAGGGATGGAAGAAGATTTACCAAGCAAATGGAGAACAAAAAAAAGCAGGGGTTGCAATCCTAGTCTCTGATAAAATGGAGTTCAAACCAACAAAGATTAAAAGAGACAAAGAAGGACACTACATAATGGTAAAAGGATCAATCCAACAGGAAGAGCTAACTATCCTAAATATATATGCCCCCAACACAGGAGCACCCAGATACATAAAGCAAGTTCTTAAAGACCTAAAACGAGATTTAGACTCCCACACAATAATAGTGGGAGCCTTCAACACTCCACTGTCAATATTAGACAGATCAACGAGACAGAAAATTAACAAGGATATCCAGGACTTGAATGCAGAGCTGGACCAAGTGGACCTAATAGACATATACAGAACACTCCACCCCAAATCCACAGAATATACATTTTTCTCAGCACCACATTGCACTTACTCTAAAATTGACCACATCATTGGAAGCAAATCACTCCTCAGCAAATGCAAAAGAACAGAAATCATAACAAACAGTCTATCAGACCACAGTGCAATCAGACTAGAACTCAGGATCAATAAACACACTCAAACCCGCACAACTACTTGGAAACTGAACAACTTGCTCTCAGTGTCGACTGGATAAACAATGAAATGAAGGCAGAAATAAAGATGTTCTTCGAAACCAACCGGAATGAAGATACAACGTACCAGAATCTCTGGGACACCTTTAAAGCAATATTGAGAGGGAAATTTATAGCAATAAATGCCCACCAGAGAAGAGAAGAAAGATCTAAAATCGACACCGTATCATCAAAATTGAAAGAGCTACAGAAGCAAGATCAAAAAAACTCAAAGGCTAGCAGAAGACAAGAAATAACTAAGATCAGAGCCGAACTGAAGGAGATAGAGACACAAAAAACCCTTCAAAAACTCAATCCAGGAGCTGGTTTTTTGAAAAGATCAACAAAATAGACATACTGATAGCCAGATTAATAAAAAAGAAAAGGGAGAAGAATCAAATAGATGCAATAAAAAACGATAAAGGGGATATCACCAATGATCCCACAGAAATGCAAACTACCATCAGAGATTACTACAAACAGCTCTACTCACATAAACCAGTAAACCAGGAAGAAATGGATAAATTCCTAGACACTTGTACTCTACCAAGACTAAACAAGGAGGAAGTTGAAACCCTGAATAGACCAATAACAAGGGCTGAAGTAGAGGCAGTAATCAATAGCCTAGCAACCAAAAAAAGTCCAGGTCCAGGCGGGTTCACAGCCGAATTCTACCAGACATACAAAGAGGAGCTGGTTCCACTCCTGAAACTGTATCAAACAATACAAAAGGAGGGAATCCTCCCTAATTCTTTTTATGAGACCAACATCATCCTGATACCAAAACCAGGCAGAGACTCAACTAAAAAAGAAAACTTCAGGCCAATATCCATGGTGAACATCAACACAAAAATCTTCAATAAAATACTAGCAAACAGATTGCAAGAACACATCAAGAAGCTTATCCATCATGACCAAGTAGGATTCATCCTGGGGATGCAAGGCTGGTTCAACATACGCAAATCCATAATATAATCCATCACATAAACGGAACCAAAGACAAAAATCACATGAGTAGCTCAACAGATGCAGAGAAGGCCTTCGATAAAATTCAACAGCCCTTCATGCTAAAGACTCTTAATAAACTAGGTATAGACGGAAAATATCACAAAATGATAAAAGCTGTATGTGACAAACCTACAGCCAATATCATACTGAATGGGCAAAAGCTGGAAGAATTCCCTTTGAAATCAGGCACTAGACAAGGATGCCCTCTCTCACCACTCCTATTCAACAAAGTATTGGAAGTTCTAGCCAGAGCAATCAGGCAAAAGAAATAAAGCATATTCAATTAGGAAAGGAGGAAGTCAAACTGTCTCTATTTGCAGATGACATGATTGTATATTTAGAAGACCCCATCATCTCAGCCCAAAATCAGCAAACTTTCAGGATACAAAATCAATGGGCAGAAATCACAAGCATTCCTATATACCATAACAGACAGAGAGCCAAATCAAGAGCAAACTCCCATTCACAATTGCTACAAAGAGAATAAAATACCTAGGAATACAAGTAACAAAGAATGTAAAGAACCTCTTCAGGGAGAACTACAATGTTCAACAAAATAAGAGGGGACACAACAGATGGAGAAACATTCTATGTTCCTGGTTAGGGAGAATCAATATCATGAAAATGGCCATACTGCCCTAAGTAATCTATAGATTCAACGCTATCCCCATCAATCTACCAATGACCTTCTTCACAGAACTGGAAAAAAACACTTTAAACTTTATATGGAATCACAAAAGACCCACATAGCCAAGACAATCCTAAGCAAAAAGAACAAAGCTGGAGGCATCACACTGCAGGACTTCAAACTATACTACAAGGCGACAGTAATCAAAACAGCATGGTACTGGTACCAAAACAGAGACATAGACCAATGGAACAGAACAGAGACCCCAGAAGAAACACTACACATCTACAACCATCTGATCTTTGACAAACTGGGCAAAAACAAGCAATGGGGAAGGGACTCCATGTTTAACAAATGGTGTTGGGAAAATTGGCCAGCAATGTGCAGAAAGCAGAAACTGGACCCCTACCTGTCACCTTACAGTAAAATTAACTCCAGATGGATCAAAGATTTAAACATAAAACTCAACATGATAAAAACACAAGAGGAAAACATAGGTAAAATCATCCAGGATGTAGGCATAGGCAAGGACTTCATGACTAAAACACCAAAAGCAATGGCAATAAAAGCCAAGATAGATACATGGGATCTAATTAAACTCCAGAGCTTCTGTACAGCAAAAGAAACTATGATTAGAGTGAACTGGCAACCAACAGAATGGGAAAAAATGTTTGCAATCTACCCATCTGACAAAGGGCTAATATCCAGAATCTACAAAGAACTAAAACAGATTTACAAGAAAAAAACAAACAACCCCATTCAAAAGTGGACGAAGGATATGAAGACACTTTTCAAAAGAAGACATATATGAGGTCAACAAACATGAAAAAATGCTGAAAGAACTATAAATCATTCTACTATAAAGACACATGCACACATATGTTCATTGCAGCCCTGTGTACCATAGCAAAGACCTGGAACAAACCCAAATGCCCATCAATGATAAACCGGACAAAGAAAATGTGGTACATAAACACCATGGAATACTATGCAGCCATAAAAAATGAGGAGTTCGTGTCCTTTGTAGGGACTTGGATGAATCTGAAAACCATCATTCTCAGCAAACTGACACAAGAACCGAAAGCCAAACACCGTATGTTCTAACTCGTAGGTGGCTGTTGAACGAGAACATGTGGACTCAGGGAGAGGAGCATCACACACTGGGGGCAGTTGGGGCGGGTAGGGGAGAGGCATCGGGGGGTGAGGAGGGAGGGGAGGGTGGGGAGGGATAACATGGGTACAAATGCCAGATATAGTATGCACCTAAAGTAAAATAAATAAATTTTTAAAAAAGATTTGTCATTAGTACTTAAGGGTTGAAGATACAGACTCAGATAAAGGCATAAGAGATTTGTAGAAACTGAATGAAAGACTTGTGTCATTGTTAGATAGGAAGAATGTAAAACAATTTTAAATTTTTTTTAAATTTAAGACTCATGCAGAATTCTATCAGGCAATGAAAAGATCAGTGAGGAAGTTAAGTACAAACTTAGAATTAGGTGAAGAATTTCTTTTACCTATACAAAACTAAAGAATTTCATCATTTAAATTGTGAAGATTGGAAGTAGATACTGCTGAAAGCCTAATCTCATCTCTAGGATATGGACTTATTTCAGCAACCATTAAAGGGCTTACCTGTCCACCTGTGGCATAGGTAGAATCACTCTGGCTAGAGGCAGTCCCAGGTCCTGCTTCACAGCCAAAACTTCATGACCAATGAGAAACCTCAAGTCATTTGAAATGATAACCAAAACCTACTTGAGTTTTCAACTTCAGTATGCTTACTGTGATACCCTAAATTATCAATGATGATATAAAACTCACAAAAGATGAGACTAGGTACGGTGGCTCATGACTGTGATCCCAGTACTTTGGGAGGCCGAGGCAGATGGATCACCTGAGGTCAGGAGTTCAAGACCAGTCTGGCCAACATGGTTAAACCCTGTCTCTACTAAAAATATAAAAATTAGCCAGGCGTGATGGTGCACACTTGTAATCCTAAGTACTTGGGAAGCTGAGGCAGGAAAATCTCTTGAACCCAGGAGGCAGAGATTGCAGAGAGCCAAGATGGTGCCACTGCACCCCAACCTGGGCAACAGAGTGAGAATCCATCTCAAAAAAAAAAAAAAAAAAAAAGATGGGAAAAATGTTCCCTTAGTGGTTGTCTTCCAAGACTAGAAAGGTTTAACATTAAATAAGGAAATAATGAATAAATCAAATACATAGTACATTTGGGGAGGATATAGAACATTCGTATCCCATTCTGGGGCAGTGGGGAGTAATGCAATAAATTGTTACAATTACTTTCAAACTTTAAAAAACAATTGGGCATTTTCTAGCAAAACTGAAGACTGACATAATCTACAACTTTTGTAAATCTATCCAGGATAAGTACAGCAGATAAAATCTCATATCTAGGCACCAAATATATGCAGAGAATCGAAATAATACAAAGTATGTTCTCTGATCATAATGAAATTGTACCAGAAACAGCTAACAAAAAGATGGCAGAAACATTTCATACACTTAGAAATTAAGTAACTTCTAAATAATCCGGGGTTCAAAGAGGAAGTTTAGTGAGAAATTAGAAGACAGTTTGAACCAAAGAAAAACTGAAACGCAATGTATCAAAATTTATGGCATACAGCTAGCATAGTGCTTAGAGGGAAACTCAAAGAATCAAATGCTTATATTAGAAAAGAAGAAAAATATAAAATCAATCATCTAAGCTTCCATCTTAACAAATTAGGAAAAGAACAAAATAAATCTAAAGCAAGCAGAAAAAAAAAGAAAAAATGATCAGCTCAGACAACAATAACAGTGATAACAGAAAAACAACAGAGAAAATTAATGAAACCAAACCCCATTCTTTGAAAAGATTTTAAAATTGATAAACCTCAAATAAAACTGACAGAGAAAAAAAAGTAGACATAAATTACCAGTAACAAGAATAAAAGAGGAATATCACTATAGACTCCACACATATTAAAAGGATAATAAAATAACACCATAAATAACACTTTACACATAAATTCAATAACTTAAAAACTAAAACTACCAAAGCTCACCAATGATGAGATAGATACTCTGAATAATTCTATAACTATTAAATAAGTTGAACATATAGTTTGAACTTATTTCAAAAAAAAAAAAAAAAGTTTAGACCCAGATAGTTTTACTAGCAAATTCAGCCAAATATTAAAAGAAAAAAATCATTACTATGTATCAATAAAAGAAAAAAGAAAAATATAAAAAAGAAGAAATAAAACCAGTTCTATATACTCTTTTCTGAAAATAGAGAAGGGAACACTTCCCAATTCATTTTGAGAGTCACCATTACTTCAAAACCAAAAAACAGTATTTAAAAAAAAAAAACAAAAACAGCCCTATATCCCTCATGAACATAACAACAACAAAAATCCTTAACAAAATGTCAGAAATCAAATCCAGCAATATATAAGAATATGCCACAATCAGGTGGGATTTATACTAAGAATACAAAGCTATTCAATATTTTTTAAATGGACCAATGTAATCCATCATATTAACAGTCTAAAAGCATACCCACATGTTCATATTGATGCAAAAAAGGCATTTGACAACATTCAACAATCATTTATGATAAAAAACTATCAGCAAATTAAGAACAGAAAGGTACTTTCCCAACATAATAAAGTGCATCTAAACAAAAGCTACAGCCAAAATCACATTTAATGGTTTCCTAGATTGGAACCAAGGAAAAAATACCAAATCACATCTCTCTTATTCATCATGGTACTGGAAGTCCTAGTCAGTGCAATTAAGCAAGAAAATAACAAATAAAAGGTATACAGATTGGAAAGAAAGAAATCAAACTGTCCTATTGACAGACAACATTATCATTTACAGTTGACCCTTGAACACAGTTTGAACTGCACAGATCCACTTATATGTGGATTTTCCTCTGCCTCTGCCACCCTGAGACAGAAAAACTAACCCTTCCTCTTCCCCCATCTCCCCACTGTATTCAATGTGAAGAAAATCAGGATGAAGACCTTTAGGATAATCCACTTCCATGTATTAAACAGTAAACATATTTTCTCTTCCTTGTGATTCTCTTAATAACATTTTCTTTTTCTAGCTTACTTTACTGTAAGAATATAATATATAATATATATAACATAAAGATATGTGCTAATTGACTGTTTACGTTGTTGGTAAGGCTTCCAGTCAACACAGGCTACTAGTAGTTAGGTTTTGGGGGGAGTCAAAAGTTGTATGTAGATTTTCAACTGCTTCAGGGGTTAGTACCCCTAACTTCCACCTTGCCACATCATTCAAGGGTCAACTGTACATAGAAAAATCTCAAGAAATCTATGAAAAATGCTCCTAGAACTAATAAGTGAATTCAGCAACATCACAGAATACAAAGCCGACATACAAAACTCAATCATATTTCTATATACTAGCAAACAGAAATTGGAAACCAATTTTTTAAAGTAACATTTACAACAGCTCTAAAAAATGAAATAGGGACAATCCTCAACCTACGATGATTCAACTTAGAATTTTTCAGCTGTACAATATGTATTAGTCTGTTCTCATGCTGCTAATAAAGACATATCTGAGACTGGGTAATTTATAAAGGAAAGAGGTTTAATTGACTCACAGTTCCACATGGCTGGGAAGTCCTCACACTCATGATGGAAGGCAAGAGAGGAGCAAAGTCATGTCTTTAAATGGTGGCAGGCAAGAGAGAACTTGTGCAGGGAAACTCCCCCTTATAAAACCATCAGATCTCATGAGTCTAATTCACTATCACAAGAAGAGCACAGGAAAGACTTCCCCCCATGATTCAATTACTTCCCACCAGGTCCCTCCCATAACACATGGGAATTGTGGTAGCTAAAATTCAAGATGAGATTTGGGTGGGAACACAGTCAAACCATATAAAAACGGTGCAAAAGCAACATACATTCAGTATGCTCCTCAACTTACAATGAGGTTATATCCAGATAAATGCACTATAAGTTGAAAATATTGCAATTTGAAAATGTGTTTTCAGCTGGTAAAAATATTAAGTCAAAAGTGTGCTTTTCACTAGTGAAAATATCATAAATTGAAAGTTTGATTTTGACTGATGAGAATACTATGTCAAAAATATGTTTTTGGTTTACAATATTTTCAACTTACAATGGATTTGTCTGGATAAATAACTCCATCTTCATAAGTCGAGGAGAATCTGTACTTAACATGTAAATCAAACAAAAAGTGGAGAGGATTTACATGCTAAAAATTACAAGATACTGATGAATAGGCCAGGCACGGTGGCTCATGCCTGTAATACCAACACTCTGGGAGGCCGAGGTGAGCAGATCACCTGAGGTTGGGAGTTTGAGACCAGCCCGACCAACATGGAGAAACCCCATCTCTACTAAAAATATAAAATTAGCCAGGCATGGTGGTGCATGTTTGTAATCCCAGCTACTCAGGAAGCTGAGGCAGGAGAATCGCTTGAACCCAGGAGGTGGAGGCTGCAATGAGCTGAGATCACACCAGCCTGAGAAACAAGAGTGAAACTCCATCTCAAAAAAAAAAAAACACTGATGAATAAAATCAAAGAAAAACCTTAGTAAAGAAAGAGATACATCATGTCCATGAATTGGAAGACTCAGCAGCAAAAATGTCAATTCTTTTTTTTAGGCCATTTCTGTTTCTATTTTACCAATAATTTTTAAACCAGCTTGTTTAGTAAAGTTATACTTAAGGAACATGTGCTTGGAAAGTACTTAAGACTTATTTAACTTATGAGTACTCCTTTACTTATACATCAATTTAGTACACACAGAGTATCATAATAAGTGTACATACAAAAATAAACACATCTAGACATGTATATATACACACAAATGAAGATTCAATAGCTTTTACCTTGGAACTCTAGCGAAGAGATAGCAATACAAACTTGCCAATTTTACTTTTGTTTGCCCCAGTAGTTAATCCAATGAAGGCTGTGAACCAAAATTTCAGGTAAAGCAGTTTCCATGGCAGTTTAATTTTTAAAGGTCAAACCTCACAGACTCCAAAGAACACTGGGGCCAAACAGCACCAAAGGAGAACATCCTGACTCTGGCTTGCCAAAATATGTTACTGGTGGAGGGTGTCCAGGTTCTTGGTGTCTTGGTGTCTTCACCCTGCTTGGAACAGCAGCATCAAAGCCTGGATACATGCAACTCCACCTGACTTTCCCATTCAACAGCACACTTGATACCAAACAATACTAGGACCAACCAGTATTGCAACTGTGAGATAATTTTTTTTTTCTTTTCTTTTCTTTTTCTTTTCTTTCTTTTTTTTTTTTTTTTGAGACACAGTCTTGCTCTGTTGCCAGGCTCTCAGTTCACTGCAACCTCTGTCTCCAGGGTTCAAGCAATTCTCCTGCTTCAGCCTCCTGAGGAGCTGGGACTACAGGTGTGTGCCACCACACCCGACTAATTTTTCTGTTTTTAGTAGACACAGGGTTTCACCATATTGGCCAGGCTGGTATCAAACTCCTGACCTTGTGATCCACCTGCCTTGGCCTCCCAAAGTGCTGAGATTACAGGCAGGAGCCACAGTGCCCAGCCATCTAGAGGGCTTAGTACTAGGCCTTAGGACCTCTGCAGAGGGTGTTCCCTTCAGAGAGGCTGAGGTCCAAAGGATCCCCTGGGGCATCCCCCTTTGGGATTCAGTCTTAGAGTATCAGACATCTCTGACGTTAGGTGGGCACCAGTGCCCCTTTGCATGTTTTCTTTCAAGAGGCAATGGCCTACTATAAGATTTCCTTTGGTTCCTAGGTGTAATCCCCGACTTTCAGCATCCTTATAATTTGATAAGGCCATCCTTTCCCATGCTTCCTGTTCCACTAGAGTGATGGCTATGAACTGTAACGATGAGAACTGGAGGCTAGGTGGGTTTCCTTTTGTCCTTAGCCAGTTGAGTAGGGTAGGGAAGAATTTAGTATAAGAAAAGAAGGTTTATGTTGCCTGAAACACATGAGAGTACACCCTGAGCTGTTTCATATGTAGGGATCAGAGACCACAATCGGAAAAGACAGAAAAGAGTCCTTCAGAGTGGCCCCAGCCAGAAATCTGCAGTTGCCTCCATGTTAAGGTACTGTCCACCAAGGGTCCTGAGTTGGAAAGGAAAAGAGAGTGAGGGAGAGATTCCCCTGTATGGAGCAGAAAGGAAAAGGAGAAAAATAAATCCCAAACTTTGGGCTTACATCCTGGCTGGCTTGCCAAAATATATTACCAGTGGAGGGTGTCCAGGTTCTTGGTGTCTTGAACAAAGACTTGGACAAAATGCACAAACAAAGCAAGGAAAGAATGAGGCAACAAAAGCAGAGATTTATTGAAAATGAAAGTACACTCCACAGGGTGGGAGTGGGTCCAAGCATAGGGGTTCAAGAGCCTAAAATGTCAATTCTACCCTAACTGATTCTACTAATTTAATGCAATTAAAATGAAAATCCCAGGAGGGCATGGTGCAGGGGTTGAGGGGCACACTTCCCCAGAGGAGAGTAGGGGACAAGGTCAGGGAGGCACGCACCAGATCGCGCTTGGAGTCGACAAGGGGGCTCGCACCGGCCTGCCTTGCCCTGCGGGCCTCAGATATAGCATCCCGCATGGTGCAGAGGTGACTTGGTTGCCACCCGGACCCAGTTTGAGGGAGACATAAGACATCAACCAATACATGTGAGGTGGAGAGGATCCAAGATGGCCAGTTAGGAGGAGCACAGGATTGCAGGTCTGAGTGAAAGCGCAGAGGGGGAGTGGACGCCGCATTTCCAGATGGATTTTTACTGCCCACAGACCAGGAGATTCACAGGCAGAAGAGCCCCACGGGTTGCCAGCGCAGCTGTTTTGGCCAGCGCAGCTGTTTGGCCTGCACCCTGGCGCAGTGGTTCCCAGGACAGAGTAAATGAGAATGAGTCCCCTCTTAGCCAGCAAGGGGAGCTGAAACAGGGAGCCAGGCCAGGAGATTCCCGGGCAAAAAAGCACCACAAATCTCAGAGCCACGGTTTTAGCCGGCGCAGTGGGTCGCCGCACGGGAAATCATGCAGATCCCAGCACCTATTCAACAGGCGACCAGGTCACCTGGTAGAGAGCCGACCGTTCAAATTAAAAACAAAAGGCTCTGAGGCAGGGAGCAAGGCGACCAGGCCCGGCTGGTCCCACCCCCAGAAAAACAAAAACAAAAACAAAAAAACAGCAATCGGAAACACTTTGGGTTCAGGCTTTCACAACTGAACCCAGGATGGTCCAGCTCTGTGGAGGAGGGGCGTCTGCCATTACCGAGGCAGCCTGCAGTTGGTGGGCAACTGCTGTCGTCAAGGCAACCCGTCATTACAGAGAGAGTACGTCACTACAGAGGCGGGACAACATAGCGGAAGCAGTTCTAACTACACCCATATAAACAGGACTGCAGGGAAGTTCACACGGCAGTGGGGCGGAGCACACAGCAGCTCAGCGAAGCCTCTGCAGGCTGAAAGTGACTAGGCTGCCTCCTTGTGGGCAGGGAAAATGGCAGCAGCACAGCGGAAACACACAAAGCCCTAACTCCCTGGGACAGAACACCTGGGGAAAATTAAAAAAAGGTGTTTATGAGTTCTGCTGCTGCAGACTTAAACTTACCAAAATCAGAAAGTCAACAACTACAAAGTCGACAGGTGGATAAATCCACAAAGATGGGAAGAAACCAGCGCAAAAAGGGTGAAAACACCCGAAACCAGAACACCTCTCCTCCTACAAGAGATCACAACTCCTCACCAGCAAGGAAACAAGACTGGATGGAGAATGAGTGTGATGAAATGACAGAATCAGCCTTCAGAAAGTGGATAATAAGAAACTTCCGTGAGCTAAAAGAACATGTTCTAACCCAATGCAAAGAAACCAAGAACTTTGAAAAAAGACTTGACGAAATGCTAACGAGAATGGACAACTTAGAGAGGAATATGAGTGAATTGATGGAACTGAAAAACACAACACGAGAACTTCGCGAAGCATGCACAAGTTTCAACAGCCGAATTGACCAAGCAGAAGAAAGGATATCAGAGGTCGAAGATCAATTCAATGAAATAAAACGAGAAGGCAAGATTAGAGAAAACAGGGTAAAAAGGAATGAACAAAGTCAACAAGAATTATGGGACTATGTGAAAAGACCTAATCTACATTTGATAGGTGTACCTGAAGGTGACGAAGAGAATGCATCCAAGCTGGAAAGTACTCTTCAGGATATTATCCAGGAAAACTTCCCCAACCTAGCAAGGCAGGCCAATATTCAAGTCCAGGAAATACAGAGAACACCACAAAGATATTCCTCTAGAAGAGCAACCCCAAGACACATAATCATCAGATTCACCAGAGTTGAAATGAAGGAGAAAATGCTAAGGGCAGCCAGAGAGAAAGGTCGGGTTACCCACAAAGGGAAGCCCATCAGACTCACAGCAGATCTCTCAGCAGAAACCCTACAGGCCAGAAGAGAGTGGGGGCCGATATTCAACATCCTTAAAGAAAAGAACTTTCAACCCAGAATTTCATATCCAGCCAAACTAAGCTTCATAAGTGAAGGAAAAATAAAATCCTTTGTGAACAAGCAAGTACTCAGAGATTTCATCACCACCAGACCGGCTTTACAAGAGCTCCTGAAAGAGGCACTACACATAGAAAAGAACAACCAGTACCAGCCACTCCAAAAACACACGAAATGGTAAAGGGCATCAACACAATGAAGAATCTGCATCAACCAACGGGCAAAACAGATGGCTAGCATCAAAATGGCAGGATCAAATTCACACATAAAAATATTAACCCTAAACGTAAATGGAATAAATGCCCCAATCAAAAGACACAGACTGGCAAATTGGATAAAAAGCCAAAATTCATAGGTGTGCTGTATCCAGGAAACCCATCTCACATGCAAGATACACAAAGGCTCAAAATAAAGGGATGGAGGAAGATTTACCAAGCAAATGGAGAGCAAAAAAAAGCAGGAGTTGCAATTCTCATCTCTGATAAAATAGACTTTAAAGCAACAAAGATCAAAAGAGACAAAGAAGGACATTACGTAATGGTAAAAGGATCAACGCAACAAGAAGAGTTAACAATCCTAAATATATATGGACCTAATACAGGAGCACCCAGATACATAAGGCAAGTTCTTAATGACTTACAAAGAGACTTAGACTCTCACACAATAATAGTGGGAGACTTCAACACACCATTGTCAATATTAGACAGACCAACCAGACAGAAAATTAACAAGGATATCCAGGACTTGAACTCAGACCTGGACCAAGCAAACCTAATAGACATTTACAGAACTCTCCACCCCAAATCCACAGAATATACATTCTTCTCAGCACCACATCACACCTACTCTAAAATTGACCACACAATTGGAAGTAAATCACTCCTCAGCAAATACAAAAGAACGGAAACCATAACAAACAGTCTCTCAGACCACAGTGCAATCAAGTTAGAACTCAGAATTCAGAAACCAACCCAGAACCACACAGCTTCATGGAAACTGAACAACTTTCTCCTGAATGTTGACTGGATAAACACTGAAATGAAGGCAGAAATAAAGATGTTCTTCAAAACCAACGAGAACGAAGACACCACATACCAGAATCTCTGGGACACATTTAAAGCAGTCTCTAGAGGAAAATACATAGCAATAAGTGCCCACATGAGAAGAAAGGAGAGATCTAAAATTGACACCCTATCGTCAAAATTGAAAGAGCTAGAGGAGCAAGATCAAAAAAACTCAAAACCTAGCAGAAGACAAGAAATAAGATCAAAGCAGAATTGAAGGAGATAGAGACATGAAAAACCTTCAAAAAATCAATAAATCCAGGAGCTGGTTTTTTGAAAAGATCAACAAGATAGACAGACCACTAGCCAGATTAATAAAAAAGAAAAGAGACAATAACCAAGTAGATGCAAAAAAAAATGATAAAGGGGATATCACCACAGATTCCACAGGAATTCAAACCATCATCAGAGATTACTACAAACAACTCTACGCACATAAACTAGAAAACTGGGAAGAAATGGATAAATTCCTGGACAGTTGCCTCCTCCCAAGCCTAAACCAGGAAGAAGTCAAAACCCTGAATAGACCAATAACAAGGTCTGAAGTCGAGGCAGCAATTAAGAGCCTACCACCCAAAAAAAGCCCAGGTCCAGATGGGTTCACAGCCGAATTCTACCAGACATACAAAGAGGAACTGGTACCATTCCTTCTGAAACTATTCCAAATAATCCAAAAAGAGGGAATCCTTCCCAAATCATTTTATGAGACCAACATCATCCTGATACCAAAACCCGGCAGAGATTCAACAAGAAAAGAAAACTACAGGCCAATATCCATGATGAACATAGATGCAAAAATCTTCAATAAAATACTGGCAAGTCGATTACAACAGCACATCAAAAAGCTTATCCACCATGATCAAGTAGGATTCATCCCGGGGATGCAAGTCTGGTTCAATATACGCAAGTTTATAAATGTAATTCACCACATAAACAGAACCAAAAACAAAAACCACATGATTATCTCAATTGATGCAGAGAAGGCCTTCGACAAAATTCAACAGCACTTTATGCTAAAAACCCTCAATAAACTAGGTATCGATGGAATGTATCTCAAAATAATAAAAGCTATTTATGACAAACCAACAGCCAATATCATACTGAATGGGCAAAAACTGGAAGCATTCCCTTTGAAATATGGCACTAGACAAGGATGCCCTCTCTCGCCACTCCTATTCAATATCGTACTGGAAGTTCTAGCCAGAGCAATCAGGCAAGAAAAAGAAATAAAGGGTATTCAATTAGGAAAGGAGGAAGTCAAATTGTCCCTATTTGCAGATGACATGATTGTATATCTAGAAGACCCCATCATCTCAGCCCAAAATCTCCTGAAACTGATAAGCAACTTCAGCAAAGTCTCAGCATACAAAATCAATGTGCAAAAATCGCAAGCATTCCTATACACCAATAACAGACTTAAAGAGAGCCAAATCAAGAACGAACTGCCATTCACAATTGCTACAAAGAGAATAAAATGCCTAGGAATTCAACTAACAAGGAACGTAAAGGATCTCTTCAAGGAGAACTACAAACCACTGCTCAACGAAATAAGAGAGGACACAAACAGATGGAGAAACATTCCATGTTCATGGTTAGGAAGAATCAATATCGTGAAAATGGCCATACTGCCCAAAGTAATTTACAGATTCAATGCTATCCCCATCAAGCTACCAATGACCTTCTTCACAGAACTGGAAAAAACCACCTTAAACTCCATATGGAACCAAAAGAGAGCCCGCATAGCCAAGTCAATTCTAAGCAAAAAGAACAAAGCGGGAGGCATCACACTACCGGACATCAAACTATACTACAAGGCTACAGTAATCAAAACAGCATGGTACTGGTACCAAAACAAAGATATATACCAATGCAACAGAACAGAGGTGTCGGAGGCAACACAACATATCTACAACCATCCGATCTTTGACAACCCTGATAAAAACAAGCAATGGGGAAAGGATTCCCTGTTTAATAAATGGTGTTGGGGAAACTGGCTAGCCATATGCAGAAAGCAGAAACTGGACCCCTTCCTGATACCTTACACTAAAATTGACTCCAGATGGATTAAAGACTTAAACATAAGACCCAGCACCATAAAAACTCTAGAAGAAAACCTAGGGAAAACCATTCAGGACATAGGCGTATGCAAGGACTTCATGACCAAAACACCAAAAGCATTGGCAACAAAAGCCAAAATAGACAAATGGGACCTAATCAAACTCCACAGCTTCTGCACGGCAAAAGAAACAGTCAATAGAGTGAATCGGCAACCAACAGAATGGGAAAAAATTTTTGCAGCCTACCCATTTGACAAACGGCTGATATCCAGATTTTACAACGAACTAAAACAGATATACAAGAAAAAAACCAACAAGCCCATTCAAAAATGGGCAAAGGATATGAACAGATACTTTACAAAAGAAGATATACATGAGGCCAACAAGCATATGAAAAAATGCTCATCATCACTGGTCATTAGAGAAATGCAAATCAAAACTACATTGAGATACCATCTCACACCAGTTAGAATGGCAATCACTAAAAAATCTGGAGACAACAGATGCTGGAGAGGATGTGGAAAAATAGGAACACTTTTACACTGTTGGTGGGAGTGTAAATTAGTTCAACCATTGTGGAAGACAGTGTGGCCATTCCTCAAGGACCTAGAAATAGAAATTCCATTTGACCCAGCAATCCCATTACTGGGTATATATCCAAAGGATTATAAATCATTCTACTACAAGGACTCATGCACACGAATGTTCACTGCAGCACAGTTTACAATAGCAAAGACCTGGAACCAACCCAAATGCCCATCGATGATAGACTGGACAGGAAAAATGTGGCACATATACACCATGGAATATTATGCAGCCATCTAAAACGATGAGTTTGCGTCCTTTGTAGGGACATAGATGAACCTCAAAACCATCATTCTCAGCAAACTGACACAAGAACACAAAATCAAACATCGCATGTTCTCACTCATAGACAGGTGTTGACCAATGGGAACACATGGACACAGGGAGGGGAGCACTATACACTGAGGTCTGTTGCAGGGGAGTCGGGGGGACAGCGGGAGGTGGGGAGTTGGGGAGAGATAGCATGGGGAGAAATGCCACATATAGGTGAAGGGGAGGAAGGCAGCAAATCACACTGCCACATATGCACCTATGCAACAATCTTGCATGTTTTTCACATGTACCCCAAAAACCTAAAATGCAATAAAAAAAAAAAAAGAAAATCCTAGCCAAATTTTTCATAGATATAAACAAGCTGATTCTAAAATGTTTATGCAAAGGCCAAACAATTTTGAAAAAAAAAAAAAAGGTAAGAAGATTCACACTACACAATTTTACAGTAATCAAGACAGTGTGGTATTGGCCAAGGGAAAGACACATTGATTAATGTGACAGAATCGATAACCCAGAAATAAATCCACATAAATATAGCGAATCAATTTTTGACAAAGGTGCCAAAGCCATTTGATAAACAAAGGAAAGTCTACAACGAATGATGTTAGAACTGGAAATTCTGTATGTAGAAAAAAAATAAACTTAAACTTAACACTTTATACAAAAATCAACTCAAAATGGATCATAGGTCTTAAGGTAAAACATAAAGCTATTAAATCTTTTTATAAGACATATGAGAAAAAATATGCAAGTCCTGTGGTTAAAGAGTTCTTAAATATTACATCAAAAGAACAACTTATAAAATAAAAAATGGAAAAACTGAACTTCATTAAAATTAAAATGTTTGGTTCTCTTAAAGACATTGTTCATAGGATGAACAAACAAGCTACAAACTGGAAGAAAATATCTGCAAATCACAAATCCAACAAAAGACTTGTATCCATTTAACCAAAGATGATATATAATGGAAATAAACTGATAAAAAACAGATGCTCAAAAGTATTACCCAACAAAAATGCACTTGATGAGAACACATGAACATGTAAGGAGGAACAACACACACTGAGGCCTATCAGAGAGTAGAGAGTGGGAGGAGAGAGAGGATGAGGAAAAATAACTAATCGATACTAGGCTTAATACCTGGGTGGTGAAATAATCTGTACAACAAACTCCCATGACACAAGTTTACCTATGCAAATCTGCACATGTACCCCTGAACTTAAAGTAAAAGTTAAAAAATAATAATCGAGTTTGCTAGATAATTATAACTAGTACCTTACTACTATCTTCTTCCTTGGTGAATTAAAATTAGCAAACTTCTGTTAAAAATGAAGTTCTCCCTAGAAATCAAAAGGGCAATCTAAGCACTGTAAATGTTCTATTAACACTTGTTAACCGAGAACAATTCAAACATTCATTAATTTTTAACTTTACAAGCCATATCTGATAATGTCAAAATTGTTTATAACCCTACTGCATCACTATGATCTCACCTCAAATGATCATTCCATGCCCCTCCTTTTGTTTAGAGGCAACTCCTACACACAATGTCCTGTATTAGTTTCCATTCTCCCAACTTGGAACATTCTTCCAAGCTTCATCCATAAACTGAGGCATTCACCTAAAGTAAGCTTTCCTGGCTGGAGAAGATTTTTGCCGGCTTTTGTGATATCAAGAACATAATCCTTAGGCATCCTGTTCTTCAAGTTACTTTCAATCATCAAATTGTAAGTATTATGTATCAACTAGGAAAATACCGTCCTGTTAAGTGATGAAGAAAACAGTATTTAATGCAATAATTCAACTCAATAAACTATCTGATACATGCCAAGCACCAGGATCATGTAAATAAATAAGACACTGTCCTTGCATTTAAAGGATATAAAATATAGAGACAGGAAAGACCTGCCAACCCAAATATGATAGAGAGTATTAAGTGCAACAATAAATGCACACAGAAATAAGTGACTTGATTTTGTCAAGAGAGAAAGGAAAAAAATGAAGAAAGGTAGAATCTAGGCTCGGTTTTTAAATTACGTATATTCCACGCAACTATGTAGATGCAATAGCTGCAAGACAGGTGACATGCAAAAATTAAAATATGTGTTGTCTAAAAGATGTCAGAATTTCAAATAGCTTTTTCTATTATCATGTTGAGAGAGGCAATGCCTTTTTCTGAATCCTATGGCTTCTATGAGGAAGAACTGTCCCTAAATATTTTTGGACTCTCTCTACCCTCTCACTTATTTATCCCCTAGAAGGAGAATAGCGACTTACTTGACTCATAAGTTTAGATTAAAGAATCATGTAAGCATAATTCTACCCCTCGCTTTTTGCTCTTGGAAGTCTACCCACTAGATGGAAGCAGAAGTTCTCCAACACTTCTCCATGCATAGGCTCTCCAGGCAAACAGGGAAGATGTTCCTGGTCCTATTCTGCTAATGAGGAGGTAAGTCTGTTTAACTCTGGGGTTCAGTATCAGAAAGCAAAACTATCTGCAGATATAAGCCATGCCCTCCAATAACAGCTTTCTCAGCAATAAAGGTGGTATTCTGATATCTTGTCTGTCACTCCCCTCTTGAAATTTGGGTGTTATTTTTTGAGACCTCTCAAACACTACAATATTATACTGCCTTTTTTTATTATTTAAAGTAAAATCTTTACTTTTTATCTCATATTAAACTCCTAAAAGTAATGACATTATATGATTCTTTTTCCTAGCCCTCATAGCTCCTAGCAGAATGTTGCTGAAGAAATGAGTTTTCAGATATTAATTTCTACATGCTGCTTATTTTTACAATAAATACAAACAAATAATGACTTACGTAATGATAAATACTTGTATTTAGTAATGTGTATGTAGGTATTTTCCCCTAAAGAAAAAATATTTCCACTTATATTAGTAAAAATTCCTATCCGTATTTATTTTTGTATGCTTTGAACCATTACCATCTAACTGGTAGAAGCTCTTCAGAAGACTTTTTCTGAAAAGTGGAACAAAGCGTTACATTGAAGCAGTAAAGCAAAGTGACTAATATGGGCTGGAGTGAGGAAGAAGGTTGGAAGAGTCACTTTTTTACACACAGTTTCTCTTCTTTCTGTTTCCATATCTCTTATCTTCCTCTTACCATTCCTGGGGAGGTGCTGCATAGTTATCAACATATTTAACAGACAGTGAACTGTGAAGGAAGAATTATGGGTAAAGACATTTGTTTGACTTTCCAGTGTACTCCCAATTTCAAAGTGACAAACTGGAACAAAAAGCTTATGGGGCAGTAAATTATGATTGAAGTAGCTGACACATATTTCTTCTAGAAGATCAAAGGTTCTTAATCTTTAACTCTGAAACTTTAAAAGAAAATAAATCCAAATTATCCACCTTTTAATCACTTTTTAAATTACTCCTCGTATCTTTTCTTTGTTGTTCTAAATACTGACCACTGCTGAAAGAATTTCCCCTATATGATCTCTTATGGAAAGGATTTGCTTTCTTGCTTAATACCAGTTCCAAAAGAAGCATCAAGACAATAAAAAAGGATTGTCTCATAGATTTAAATTTCAATTAGCTTTACCATTGATTTAGAGTAAATTGGCATAAACTATTAAGTAATTTGAGGATGAGAATTTCAACTATTAATAATAACAGCAATAACAACTAACCTGTTGAAAACTTGCCCGGTGCCAGATACTATTCCAAGAACGTACAGGTTAACTCATTTAATCCTCACAGCATTTCGTATCACATCTATTTCACTTCAGTAAAATAGATACTGTTATTACCCTTAATTTATACACAGAGAAACTGAGGTAACAGAGAAGTTAAACAACTTGTCCAACATTCTATAAGTGGCAGAGATGACATTTAAACTCAAACAGTCTAGCTTCACCACTGTGCAATAGTTGACTATTAATGAGAATGCCAAAGACAGTAGGAAATTGGGATTCATCTCTACCCACATTTCTTGCCTTCACTCAAGGTTAACATGGCACTATTATAAGAAACCACAATAAGAGTAAATATAATAACAGATATCCGTTGTGAACTCCAAAATGTAAATGAGAAATACAAAACAGAAATGCTTAGTTCTTATACTCTGGGAGTTTACATCCCATTTAGAGACGTAAAAGAGATAGCAAGCATTCACATGTGAAAAGTGGAACATGCATTAATCAGTAAAGTCAAGCTCTTTATCATTTCTTCCAAACCAGCTCATCTTCCAGTGTTCCCTACACTAGCTAATGACACCACTAAACTTTTGGACACTAAGACTTTAAAAATCTTCATACCTCCTTTTTTCCAAACACCAGGGCTTTTCCACTCCCATTGTTCTCAGTCTCTCATATGAATGGTTATAATGGGCTCCCTGCTCCCAATATTTTCATTATCTGATCTACTTTACCCATTGTCAATAATCTCTCTAAACTAAAAAAAGAAAATATCTCTTCTCTTCTGAAAAATCTTCCAATATTTTCTACTGAATCAACCAAAAAGTTTAGGATGGCACTCAATATCTTCCACACATTATTCTCAACCACTCTTCCAGTGTCTTCCAGTAACATTTCCACACTAACTCTATACTCCTTACTTTACTAGCTTTCTGTTCTGATTTCCACAACAAAATCATGAACTTTCTTTACCATCAGATGGTTTACCAGTCTTAATGCCTGTCTCTACTTAATCAATACTTATACAGTATATCCTTCAAATGCCTCCCCTATGAAGACTTCTAATACACTCCCCACCAAAATTGATCACTCTTTTGCCTTCCACAGTGAGGTACTATGACTGGAACACAGCAATTACACAATTGTGTCTCACACTGAGCTAGTTTATACATCTAACTCTACTAGATATAAACTCCCTAGGGATAGAACAGTGTCTTATTTATCTTTGTATTTCCCCCACAGCACCTAGCACACCGCAATGCTCAAAAAAGGGGGCTAATAATTGAGAGGGTAATTAAGACAGTATAATAAAAGTATATTAATCTGATAGGAATGAATTAAAGTATAGACAAAATAATATACAAAAGGAATGCTTTCTACTATAGGTCAATTTGGAAATAGCTATTAATTATATGTGTGTATGTATATATGTATGTGTATGTATATACAGAGACATAGATATTTATGTTATTAGGTATCTACAAATTTAAATGTTATCTTCTTGGTGAATTCAGTGTTTTATAATGACATAATGATCATCTTTTTCTCTAGCATTTTCCCAGTTTTTCTGATATTAATATTTTCCATTTTTATTATAGTGTCTTGTGTCCTTTTTCCATTCTTTTATTTTCAACCTTAATAAATTCTTATGTTTGCAAAGAGTTTATAGTCAGATTTTTTAAAAATCCAAGTGGACAATCTTTACCTTCTTTTAACTTGAGCTTTCGTTTCTATATTTATTGTGATTAGTGGCAGTATTTAGATTTATTTCTATTATCTTTTTACATGCTTTAAGTATTGGTCCTGTTTGCTACTTTCCTTTTTTGGCCTCCTTTTCCTCTTATATTAATTATTTGTTCTCCTTTTTCCCTCAATTCTTTGGTCACTTCTGTTTGGAAGCTATAAACTCAGTATCTATTCTCTCAGTAGTTGCACTAGCTGTGTGTGTGTGTGTGTGTGTGTGTGTGTGTGTGTAGACAGCCAGTGAGAATATATATAAACAAGATTTAAAGTCAAACTCTTAGCCCTCTCCTAGAAATATAACTTTTTAACATACTCTTCTAATTTTTCTTTGCAATGTAAATGCTATTGTTTTCTAGTACTTCACTTCCAGCCTGTTCTCTTACAAGGCATTGTTAGTAATGTCTATATCAGAGATTGTTTAGTTTTACCTATATTCATCATTAGTATACCTTCTTGATCTCATTCATTTCTTCTGTCTGAGTATGTACTTTCAGTGGTAAAAACTCCCTCAATTTTTGCTTGTCTGAAATGGTTTTAGCTCACACTTTTCCTAAGGAGACAGTTTTGCAGGACACTGATTTCAAGTTTGACAGTTATTTTCTCTCAGCACCTGTTGGATGATATTCCACTGCTTTATGGATTCCACTGTGGTAACTGATAAGTCACCTTTCAGTATAACTGCCATTCATTCTTTGGAAGGTAATTATCTTTTCTTATTTCTTTTAGTAGTTATCTTTTTCTTCAAGGTTCTGCAATTTTGCAGTAATGTATGGGTTTATTTTAATTTATTCTGCTTGAGATTCAGTGAGCTTTCTGGACAAAAACTTGACATTTTTCATGAGTTCTATAAAATGCTATTTTACAGCCATTATCTTTTCAAATATTTCTTCTTCATTTTATTATCCCTTTTGGAACTTCAATAAAGTCCAAGTTATACTTTACTTCTTATTCTCCAATTCTTTTGACCTATATGACTATTTGTTTTGTTTTGGGGCTTGGGGGTGTTTTTTTGAGACAGAGTATCACTCTGTCACTCAGGCAGCGGTCCAGTGGTACAATCAGAGCTCACTGCAGCCTCGACCTCCCAGCTCAGGTGATGCTCCCTCATTAGCCTCCCAAGTAGCTGCGACTACAGGAGCTCACTGCCATGTCCAGATAATGTTTTGTTTCTTGTAGAGACAGGGTTTTGCCATGTTGCCCAGGCTGATCTTGAACTTCTGGATTAAAGCCATCCACTCACCTCCGCCTCCCAAAGTGCTGGGATTACAGGCATAAACCACCACACTTGGCCAGTGACAGTTTTTTTAATCACCGGTCCCCCAATCATTTTTTCAGGTTTCTATTTTGTTTCTGTAAGCATATTAAATGTGTTTTTATATTTTATGTAATCTAAAGCTTTTGTGGATGTTGTTTCTGCTGTGTACTTTTTCTTAGGTTCTTATTCATAGTGCCTTGTTTCCTTGCCTGATTTGTGGATTTTTGACTAAGCACTGCTCGATTTCTTTGGAATTTTATCTGCAGGAATTATTTGAGGCCTTGGAGAATATGAATTTGCTTCTAACCATTGCCTTAGAGCATTACCAATTTGAGACCAATTTAAATTTTTTACTTGAGGTTTCTCAGTCTACATATGCAGCACTAATTTGGATCAAAAATTAAGTGAAGAACCTGAAAATTCCACAAAAAAACTATTGGAACAGACAAATTCAGCAAAGTTGCAGTATATAAAAATCAACAGATAAAAATCAGTTGCACGCAGTTATACACTATGAATAATTCAAAAAGGAAATTAAGAAAACAGTTCCATTTACAACAGCATTGAAAACAATAAAATGCTTAGGAATAAACTTAACCATGGAGGTGAAAGACTCATACACTAAAAACTATGAAATGTTGCTGAAAGAAATTAATATAAAATAAATCAAAAGGTGTCCCATTTTCATGGATTAGAAAACCTAATATTGTTAAGATGCTAGTGCTATTCAAAGCAATCTACAGATTCAAGGCAATCTCTATCAAAATCCCAAAGATGATTATACTAAGTGAAATAAGCAATTCACAAAAAAATACTGTATGATTCCACTTATATGTGGTATCTAAAGTCATCAAATTCATTAAAACGCAAAGTTGAATGGTGATTACCACGGAACAGCAGAAGGAGAACTGTTATTTTTATAGAGTCAGTTCTGCAAGATGAAAAAGATAGGGAGATTTTTTTCACAACAATGTGAATGTACTTAACACTACTACTGAACCGTACACCTAAAAATGAATAACAAAGTAAATTTTGTTTTTTATAATAATAAAAATAAAAATAAACCCCAATGATGTTTTTTGCAGAAACAGAAAAATCCATCCTAAAATTCATACGGAATCTCAAAGGACACTCAAACAGCCAAAACAATCTTGAAAAAGAGCAAAGTTTGAAGTCTCACACTTTCTGATTTCAAAACTTACTAAAAGATATAATAATCAAAACAGCGTGGTACTGACATAAACACAGACATATAGACCAATAACATAGAACAGAGAGCCTAGAAATAAATCCTCACATGTACTGTCAAATAATTTTCAAGACGGAAGCCAACATTTTGTTGACAGATTATCAAAAGAACAGTTTTTTCAACAAATGGTCTTAGAAAAACTGAATATCCACAAGCAAAAGAATAAAGTTGGACCACTACCTTACACTGTATACAAAAATTAACTCAAAATGGATCAAAGACCTAAACAACAGAACTAAAACTTTTATAAAACTCTTCAAAGAAAACACAGAGAAAGTTTCATTGCACTGAATTTGCAATGATTTCTTTCATACAACACCCAAATCACAGGCAACAAAAGAAAAAATAGATAAATTAAACTTCATCAAAATAGAAAACTTTTGCACATCAATGGATACTATCAATAAAATGAAAGTCAACCCAAAGAATGGGAGAGAGTTTTGTTTTTTTTTTTTTTTTTGAGACAGAGTTTCGCTCGTTACCCAGGCTGGAGTGCAATGGCGCGATCTTGGCTCACCGCAACCTCCGCCTCCTGGGTTCAGGCAATTCTCCTGCCTCAGCCTCCTGAGTAGCTGGGATTACAGGCACGTGCCACCATGCCCAGCTAATTTTTTGTATTAGTAGAGACGGGGTTTCACTATGTTGACCAGGATGGTCTCGATCTCTTGACCTCGTGATCCACCCGCCTTGGCCTCCCAAAGTGCTGGGATTACAGGCTTGAGCCACCGCGCCCGGCCGGGAGAGAGTTTTTATAAATCATCTGGTAAGGAATTAATATTCAGAAATATATCAATAACCCCTACAACAATAATAAACAACCATAAACAAGCAATTCAATTAAAACACGGGCAAGAGACTTGAATAGAAATCTCTCTAAAGAAGATATACAAATGGCCAAAAGGCACATAAAAAGATGCTCAATATCACTAATCATTTGAGAAATGCAAATCAAAATCACAATGAAATACCGTTATGAGATACCATTTTTATACCCATTAGGATGGCTACTGTATTGTCCATTCTCACACTGTTAGAAGGGGATACCCAAGGCTGGGTAATTTATAAAGAAAAAAGGTTTAATTGATTCACAGTTCCACATAGCTAGGGAGGCCTCAGGAAACTTGCAATCATGACAGAAGGGGAAGCAAACACATCCCTCTTCATATGGCGGCAGGAGAGAGAAGTGCCAAACAAACAGGGGAAAGCTCCTTACAAAACCATCAGATCTCATAAGAACTCACTCAATATCATGAAAACAGCATGAGGGTAACCGCCCCATGATTCAATTACCTCCCACCAGGTCCCTCCCACAATACATGGGGATTATGGGTACTAAAATACATGATGAGATTTGGGTAGGGACACAGCCAAACCATATCAGCTACTATCACAAAAATAAATAAATAAATAAATAAATAAATAAATAGTGTTGACAAGGATCTAGAGAAACAGAATCTTTGTGCATTGCTGGTAGGAATGTAAACTGTTGCAGCTGCTTGTAGAGAACAGTATAATGGCTCCTGAGCTATTAAAAATAGAATTACCATATTTTTCAACAAATCTACTTCTGGGCATATACCCAAAAGTAGTAAAAGCAGAGACTCAAACTCCCATGTTCATAACAGAATATCACTCACAATAGCCAAAAGGTAGCAACCCAAATATCCATCAGCAGATAAATGGATAAACAAAATGAGGTATAAACATATAATAGAATATTCTTCAGCCATAAAAAATAAGACTATTTGTCACATATTAAAATGTGGATAAATCTTGAAGACACTATGCTAAGTAAAATAAGCCATTCGTAAAAGGGCAAACATTGTATGATTCCATTTATATGTGGTGCCTAGAGTAGTCAAATTCATAAAGACAGAAAGTATAATGGTGGTTTCTAGGGGATTGGGAGAAGGAATGTAGTTACTGTTTAATAGGAATGGAGTTTCATGTTGGGAAGATGAAAAAAATTTTGGAAATGGATTATGGTGATGTTTGTACAATGCAAATGTACGTAGTGCATGGAACTGTATACTTAAAATGGTTAAGATGGTAAATTTTATGTTATGTATATTTTACCACAACAAAAAATATGTGAGAGTCCTCTTGTCTTCTGTTTATACATTCTCAGGTGAAATTTATTTCAGCTCTTAACTCCTTTCTCTGCCAAGGTCAATTAAAATAGACATCCCATCTCCATGGCCATATTTATTTTTCATTCACCATAACATTGGGGGTATTAGTACTTTAGAGGTCTCAGCTTTATGCAGAGGTTTCCTACTAGATTCCTCACTTTGAACAAACCATAGGCTTTGTCTTTTGAGACCAGCCACGCAAAGCAGACACAAACAGGCTAATCAGGGTGGACCCTAATCCAGTATGACCTGAATCCTTAGAAAATTAGAAAATTTGGAAATGAAGACAGACAGGTACAGAGAAAGACTATGTGAACACTCAAGGAGAATGCCATGTGAAGATGAAGAAAGAGATGAGGGTGATGCATCTACAAGCAAACGACTGTCAGTAAACCACCAGAAGCTAGGAGAAAGACATGAAACAGATTTTCCCTCACATCCTTCAAAAGGAACTAACCCTGGAGATACCTTGATCTTGGACTTTTGGCCTCCAGAACTGTGAGACAATTCATTTCTGCTGTTCAAGCCACCTGGTTTGTGGTACTTTGTCATGGCAGCCCTAGCAAACTAATACACTCCTGTAACAAATTATCGCAAATTCAAAGGCATAAAATAACACAAATGTATCTTATAGGTGTGCAGGTCAGAAGTTGATTATAGGTCTCACTAAGCTAAACCAAAGTGCTGGTGGGGCTTCAATACTTTCTGGGAGTTCTCGGGGAAAAAAAATCTACTTCCCTACCTTTTCAGCTTCTTAGAGGCTGCCTGCTTTCCTTGGCTTAGGGTCCCCTTCTTCCATCACCAAAACTAGCAAATATAGGTTGAGTCCATTTCACATTGCATTATTCCAACGCTGCTTCCACTGTCAAATCTTCTCTGATCTCTTCTGCCTCTCTCTTCTACCTTTGAAGGACCCTCATGATTATACTGCACCCATTCAGATAATCCTAGACAATCTCTTCATCTCAAAATCCTTAATCTCATCTCCAAAGTCCGTTTTGCCACGTAAGGTAACATATTCACAAATGTGGCCATCTTTGGCCAAGGTGGGCAGATCACTAGAGCACAGGAGTTCGAGACATGCCTGAACAACATGGTGAAACCCCTTCTCTACAAAAAAAAAAAAAAAAGATACAAAAATTAGCTGGGCATGGTGGCAGGCACTGTAGTCCCAGCTACTCAGGAGGTTGAGGTGGTAGGATCACTTGAGCCAGTGAGGCAGAGGTTGTAATAAGGCAAGATCACACATCACTGCTCCCCAGCCTGGGCAACAGAGTAAGACCCTGTCCCCAAAAAAAAAAAAAGTTGCTGCATGCAAGTTGTATGAAATGTAAAGAAGAGGTAACCAAATAATGTACCATGGCAGATGGAGGAGGAGAAATCCATAAAGTTATCTGCTAGGTAAATCAATGACAGAAGGAAAGTTCTTGGTTGTAAAAGAAAAAAAAATAACAGTGGGAGATAAACTCTTCTGCCCCAAGTTCTAAGAACAGGCTTATAACAACCACAAGTACCGATCAGATTGTAAATAACAAGGTGAACAATAACTCAATATTATGAACTGTCAGGAACCACCAACAGTCACAAACCAGTGCTTCCAAAGTTTTGTTTAGCTAACAGTTTTTCAGTTTCTTTTGTTTAAATTGAATGCCTTTAAGCGAAGCAGGCAATAGTCAATGCACTTACATTCTTCCTACTCTCCTTTTGACCCTCCCCTCTGTCTTCAACATATAAAATAAATATGTTATGTAGGTACATGAGTTTGAGACCAGCTGCATCCTTATAAATTACTTTGAAATAACTGTATCAGAAGTTTGTTATCAAGGTCATCATGAACCATGCTATTTTCAAGAGTCCCTCTTAACTGACTCTCTCTCCCACTTCTCACCTACTTCCTTTAACTGCCTTTTTTTACATAATTGGGGATACTTGGCAAAATTAAGTACAGCCTTGGGAAGCTATTATGGGAAGTATATATGCTCCTTGTGGAAAGTAAAAGTGGACTAGGAGTAAAGACGTAGGTTCTAGTCCCTGTTTTCCAAATATCTTACAGAATAACCCTGAGCCAGTATTTTTATCTCTCTGGAGTTCAACTTATTTCCTTTGTATAATATACAATGAGAAAATTTCAATTAGATAAATTCTGAACCTGTCCTGTATTTTGTATATCTATATAACCAATCATTTTGAAATAGCCTTTTTCAGCAAGTATGAATTCTTGCTTTGGATGGGGTACAGAAGGCAGAAGAGTGTGCTAGGGAAATAAGCTGACTTGGTAATTGAAAGTGAAAAGGGAAAGAATGAGAGAAGGGCCTGTCACTGAGGAGGACAGAGTCTGAGGACAAAGAAAAACAAACTTTATGGTTTTACTTATGGTTACCTTCCACTAAGTATATAAAAACAAATTATGGAGATGTGATTATCTAATGCATTATAATGAAAATACTCATCAGCGCTGCTTCACATGGTTTGTCAACTTTTCTTTTTAAATATGGCCCACTCTTCTATAATGGAATTCTGTTCTCAGCTTATATATAAATTTGAGTATCGGTGTACTGTCCCAAAGTCTTCTTAATTTTATTTTTCCTTAAAGGAGATTTTAACAAGTGAGAATGGTAAAATCAAAAGTGAAAAATCCACAACAATGTCAATAACAAGAAGCAGCCCTCAAATTGCTAAACCAAGGATGTATGTGGACAGGGAGTGTCCCATAAGTAATAAAATGTTTTTTAAAAATGGCAAAGAGCAGATTAGATTATGAAGGACTTTGCAAGCAAGGGTCAAGGACCTGAACAGCATCCTGTGGACAATGAAAAGCTATAAGAGATTTTTAAAACAGAGCAAGTGACTCTATCATATCTGTTTTTGAAAGATAACACTCATGGCAGAGTACATACTATATTTACAAAACAAAGTATAAAATTATCATGTAGGCTGATATTTTACCACAAAATAGTAACATGAAATTGGAATAAAACACTCACTCATTGAAGCCATGAAATAAATTTCACAAATACTACAGTATTCTTAAAGAAATTAACAGGGGGTTATGCCTTGTAAATTCCTTAGGTGAGTAAATAATCACACTTTTTCTAAAAACTCTCTTTATTTAAGTCCTCACACTACATATATACACCTTTTTCAAATAAAATTAACACTTTAAGTAATATTTATGGACATTAGGGCCACGGAATTTTTAAATATTTACCTAACCATTTAGAAAGCACTTAGCATTAAAGGTATAGAAAAATGTCTCACACACTAACTTATGCCTTTCAAAATCTTGTACTTACCTAGTCACACACAAAGCGATCTCACTGAAAAGCTGAAAATTGCACTGTAGAATATGCAATTAAAATGGCATAGAAATATAGTTCCTTCAATTCTGCTCAAAGTTTCTATGCAGACAACTAATTTTTTAAAATTCCTATTAGTTTCAGCTGCTTCTTGGCAGACGGACTACAAACTCAGTGCTTCTTTCCATTAACCCACCAAAGCAGAACACCTTTAGCAGTAACTAGATTTGGGTTTCAAATTTCTAAATGCTTTGCTAAAAAAAAAAAATTAAAAAATAATTTAAAAACCTTAGTTAAGAACTGAACTGACACATATATAGCATTTAAATCAAATATTATAAATCTAATTATTAAATCAAATGTTTTACAAACAAGTGTCATTATTTTTCAACACAGTAATATAACATCTCAAAAGTTAAAAATTACTTTAAATCTATTCTTTTACAATTAAAAACATTTCTAATCATAGAAGTTTAAGTGGCTTTCAAAGAGGTTAATAAAAATGTTTAGCTTCTTAAGGAAATGACAGTGTAATAATTTTGTTAACATCCTAAAAATGAACCCCCATATACTCTTTTAAAGTTCTATCCAAAATATACTGGATACTTGCTCATCTTTTTCAATTATCATACCTTGGAAAATATAGGTTAGCAAGGTCAACTTTCAACATATAAGTACAACTTCAAGAATTACTGGTTTGTGACATCTTAATTATATTTTTAATTCTACCTTACCAAAAGTATAAACTAAAAGAATTTAATTTTAAAATTAGAAGGTATTATATAATTTAATTTTAGAATTAGAAAGTCTTACAGAATTCATCTACTAGGATCCCTTGATTTGACAGGATATTAAGATTCTGAAAGGTTCACTGACTTTTCCAAAATTAAAAAGTTAAGCCAAGACTCCACAATCCTCTGCCTATGAATCCAGGACTTTTTCCCCTAAGTCAGGTACTACCTAAAATCTTTTCATCTTCCCTCACTTTCTGAAACAAGAAAGTGTTTCTACAATTGTCATATACAACCCTTTGAAAATTAGAAAATCTCCTGATCTTTTACTCCCATAAAAGTACTGATTTCCTCTTAATATCTTTAACATAATATATATGCAAACAAAAAGCACAAATCCACTGTTAGGCTTTGGGAAGAAGCATAAAAAATTCTTGTTATTATAGTATCTACTAAGTTAAAAATACTCTTTTCTAGTAATGTCAAAATATAATTATTTTGTAGATACTGAATATAGGGTAAGCATATATAAACCCTGAACTATTCATATGTATTTTAAGTGTGCAAAAATGTTCCTACTAAAAGTAGAATGTGAATAAGTGTTTTCTGCACTAAGAAAATATACCCTTTTTAGAAGCACGAATTGTATTTTCCTCTAATATAAATAATAACTGAAGCTACCTGGCATAGAACACTGCACCTAAAGGTTGGAAAAGGTTGCCATGATGGAAAAAGCACCTCACTAGGATTATGAAGACTAGAAATTTTCCACTACAAAAGAACAGACAGAATTAACCACACCAACAAATTACAATTAAAATATGTTAAACTGTTAACTGTTAAGTTCAGGAAAATTGTCCACAAAAGTGATGAAACTGCTAAAACAATTTTACAGTGTTAAAAAATGCAATTTGTTCACATTTGACCAAAAGCCAAATGTTAATTCCATTCTGTGAAAATAGATGATACTACTTGTTCCATAATAAATCCTCTCAAAAAATTTTTCTTCCGGCACACATTTTCCTAAAGTACTGTCTATTATCACTGGTAGTAAACTGAGAAAAAAAAAGACATAACAAAACTTTTTCAAGTGGTTGGCCACAGAAGTGGCCTCTGAAGCCAATTCAAGAAGCAAAGTATTGTGTCATTGGAACACTACAGATCAGTGTTCAACATGTCATAAAATCAATGTAGTAGCTTGGAGATTATTTCTAAAAAAAGACAAACAAGAAGTGAAGTAAGAGAACAGAAAAGAAGAGAGACGAATGCATCAAATGCATTAAGGACAAGAACCTTTTGCCTCCAACATATTTGCTCCCCGTGTAAAACATATCACTAATCCAAAAATTCTGAAAAACTGTGGTGTATGCACTTATTCTCCTACTTAAAACCACTATACTTACCAGTTAGTTGTGCAGAGGACACAGCATTGAAAAATGAAAAAACTAATCAAATCCCAGAACAACCACTTACTAGACATGTGAAGTTGGGTTACTTCTATAAGTCTAGATTTCTCATCTCTAAATAGATGTTAATGGCGCCAACAAACACCGTTCTTATGAGTATTCGAGACAATATATGTAAAATGTTTTGCACTTCATAAATGCTCAATAACAGTAGCTACACGTATTGAGTTTCTTGGTGATGTAGAACAGGTAGATTTTCCAGTACTATATAAAGATGTAAACTCATTTGCTGATGAGGATTTCAATCCCTTTTAAAAAACAAAACTATGTAAACCTATGGGAGAAAAAATAGAAATGCTTTTGGCCTCTTTCCAGGAATTACTAAGTTTAAAGTTTAAATTGTTAAAACAGTCTCCTAATTACGCAACGAATACAAAGAACCTTGAATTGGTCTATAAAACACTATATTCACCTACACTGCTGTCTTTTCATCTAAATTACTAAGTCTCATTTCTAAAGCTCATTACTGTTCTTGTAACGATAAAAACTCAGATTTTTCCTCTCGATTATCAATAATAACGAAACCACACTTATTAAAACTCACAGATATATCTCCTCATTCTAAAGGCTGTATGTTATCTTTGGGCAGGCATTATTATAACAGCAAACAGATAAATGCCACCAAAAAGATATACATCAGAGTATGCCAAAAGCAGGAGTAGTCAACCTATTCAACCACAAATGATTCACCTCATTCTTCTGCGAACTCATCTACTGCATAAACAGTCCTTAAAAAGTGCTATGTGATTAGCAGCTATTTCATTTCTATTCAATAACAAAAGGTACTTGCTTCTGCATTTTTAAAAGGCTTCCTGCATTTTAAGAATCCTTTCCTGAATCAAACAATATTTCCTCCCCCTACCTCCAACCTTTTTCCATTCTGAAAGTTAACAAGCTTTCAAATAAGCGAATTCAACTCGGAAACTGCAGCGGTCAACCCGAACCCGCTGGCGTACCAGACCTCGCTTTCCAGCTAACATACCTGTTCTCTCGAAATGCAAGGCAACGAAGGTCTCCTGAATATTTTGCAACTGCCATAGTGACTGGCTGCAGTTTCTCCTAGCGACACACAGCTGGACCTCCTCCTGGGTCGGATCACAGGCACTTTTTCTTCGGCGGCACTGGACAGCCGAGGATGAAGAGGCGCTTCCCTGATTTGAAAGAAGTGATCCAACCCCAGGGCCAGCAGGCAGCCAGCACCCCCCACCAGGCCAGAGAGCAGCGGCCTAAGGGCGGAGGGCAGCGACCCGAGGCTGGTGAAGGAGACCCACCAGACGAAGCTGGCCAGTAGCAGCACCAGGATGCCGTGCCGGAGCCGCAGAGGGTGCGCGAGCGTCAGCAGCAGCCCCACGCAGCTCAGCACCAGCAGCAACCTGCTCGCCGCTGCCTCTGGGGGCGTGTGCGGGACCGAGGACCCCGCGTCGCCGTCCCCCCGAGGCCAAGACCACCACTGCCACACCACGAAGTCCCCCAGGTAACAGCAGGCGGGCAGAGCCAGCAGCCACCACCAGCCGCCGCTCCGGCCCGGGCCGGGTCCCCGCTTGGTCCGGGTCAGGAAGCAGGTGAGGAAAAAGAAGGCACAGGCGATGCTGAAGAGGGGGCTGAGGCTGTGCGAACACACGCTCAGCAGCGTCCGCAGCCAGGCGGCCCCGGCAGCCCAGCTCTCGGGTTCGGCGCCCAGCAGCAGGGCGAGGACAAAGGCGGCCAGGGCGCCCAGCGAGAGGCGCGCCCGGCAGAAGGGGGAGCCGCGCCGCGGCTGCTGGGGGGAGGCCGGCGGCGGCCGCAGCTCCACGTTGCAGAAGCGGCAGAGGTGGAAGAAGAAGCCGCGCGGAGGGTCCTGCCGCAAGGGGCTCACGCAGCTCTTCACGTAGCCGTTCCTCAGACTCTCGGGGGGCGAGCCAGCCCCATCCGGCGGCTGCGGGGACCGCATGGCTTTGGCGTCTCTCTCGTCCCTCCTCATGGCCGGGGCCGGGGGTGGTCACGGGGCTCAGCAAACCCAATTGGTACCGTAGCGGCCGCTCGCGCTCCCAGACCCCAGCCCCAGCGTTCGGGGCGCCCCCGGCTCACAACGCGTCAGGGCTGCGCCCGCCGCCGCGGCCCGGAATCCCCGCCGCGCGGAATGGGGAGCGGCGGATTCCGGGACATGCTGGCTGAAGAGAGGGACGGAAGGGGCTTCTCTCCGGGACCAGTTGGGCTGCCGCGTCCTTTTTCCTCGGGCACCTCTCCGGACTGGAGACTCGGTGTCGCCTCCCAGCTCCGCTGGCTGCAACAGTTACCTCACTGCCCCAGCCTGGTCCGTTGGGCGCGCGAGCGGCGGGCGGGCGCTCCTCCCCCGTGTCTGTCGCGGCCGGGCGCGCGCCCAGGGCGCGCTCGCGCCTTATCCCGCCGCCACGGGCGCCGCTGCCGCCCAACAGGGACTTGAGCCCGGGACCCTGCCGACCCTATGTGCCCAGGCGGTGGAGAGCGCGGCGGCGGCACTCCGAAGACAGGCCGGGACTGAGAGCAAAGGACAAGGTCCTCCTCGAACGGGAGGGGCAAGCCCGCCATCCTGGGACCCCGGGCGTGCAGGTTCCCTTTGAGGGTAAGTCAGACACCCAGCCAGACTCTCACAGACACCCAGCCAGACTCCCAAGGGTCACTACTGGGGTCTTCTGGAAAGAGGGCTTTTGTGGTCCCCAAGGGGTGTGCTTAGTGGGGATGCCGAGCTAAGGGTGGAAGGGGAGGGGAGCTGTCTCTAACCTCAGTCTCGTTCAGGGTGGGTCCTCAGACTGTGACCAGATGAGGGCCAGCCACCACCAAGGCTATGGCGAAGAAACCCTGATCACTGTGGCTAGATCTGGCCTCAAAAGCAACGTGGATTCTTGGGCCACGCAGCAGGCCCAGGATCTTTGCGGTGGCTCTTAGGGAGGAGCATGCACGTGGCGTGCACTCTGGGAATGTTGCTCAAGATCCATCTTCACAGGCGAGGAACTAACGTCTCGTCTTCCACTTTGCACCCTTGCTATACATACCTACTGGTTCACATCTTGTATCCCCTTCCACATAGCACAGATTTGCTGTCGCCAGCGGTCTTTCCAAATTGAAGGCTTTTTCACTGTAACAGCATGTTCTAGATGGAGGAGTGGGGAGAACTAGGAATCCTCTCCAAGACCACTCCCCAGTTTAGATGAGCTGGCCTTGAAAGAAGCCAAATAAGATGCTATCTGTGAAGTACTGGTGAAACTAGCAACATTAGGAAACAAGGACTTGAAAGTAAGAAGAAAAGAACTTTGCTACACCAAAGGGACTGCTCTGGAATCTAACCAATCATAACTGCCTTAGAGAGTGAACTGTGTTTCCCTCCCGAAGCTCTCGCTTCAACCTCATGACCGGACTGCATTTCTCAAAGAGCTAATTCCACATTTTTCCAGGGAGATGAGAAACCTTACTGTGTGGGAAATCCCACAAACAGGCCCATTTTTCACCAATTAATCTCTGCCCACAGCCATGACCTAAAACAGACCATTTTCGTGTATGATTATACTTCACATGCATAGCAAAAGTCATTGAGAAATTAGCGCAAGAATTTGACCAAAATGAAAACGTTCCAGAATTCCCTTTCCTTTGCTTTTCCTTTTCTAATTGATTACCCAAATGTTTGTCCTAAAAGATAAAAATTCATAAGGTCTTTTTATCCCCATAACAGTTGAAAGGAAAAAAAAAAAAAGCATAGAACTCATTACCACCAGTTGAAGACTAAAGTAAAAAACAATGGATACATTTTGAGCTTGTGTAGAAGGGCATGACAAAACTAGCACCAGCATTATTGAAATTCCCATTATAAATTCCATAGGAAATAATAAATTGATTTGAAAATTAGAACAAATTCAGATTAAAAGGTGTGTGTGTGTATGTATATATGTGTGCGTGTGTGTGCATTTAATCTGAAGTTGTCATCTAAAGTAGGATTGGCATGGTCATGGAAACGGTAGGGGAGTAGAATCCAGTTTTGTGAGTTTTTGTCTGGGCCTAGCCATTCATACCCTGACATTAAGCAGTCCTATAACTTTTACTGGCCTTGTTCTTCTTAAATGTGAAATGAAGCAATCTAATTTAGATAACCTTTGAAATCCCTTCTAGTCTCAAAAAGCTCTCATTTCTGTATGCCAAAAATATATAGGCATCCTTAGGACTCACCTTTCAGGTTGCCAAGAGCAACCTTTTGTATTATTTATACTGCCAAACTAAACCAAACTCTCAGTGTTGACAAGTAAAAATAAAGGGACTGTATCAAAAGACTGTTTTCCGAAAAATAAAATCCAAAGGCCTCTTCACAAAATTGTCTGATTTCCCAATTCTTTAGCCTTCTTTTAGCTGTCATTTAGGTTTTTATAAGGCTAACACCCCGACTCTTTCAATAACCCATAGTCGGAGTACATCCGTCTGAAGGCCAACCCAGCACCTGAGAGAATCCTAAAATAAAATTTAAGGACGTGACCAAAGACCATCAGAAGTTTACTTAACTAAAAATATGCACAAAAAGAATGAGCTAGCTATGTTTATAGCAACTCCCTTCTCTGTTTACAGTCTTTGTCAAAGATTATTACTAGACTGCATTTCTTAGAGGTCAAATTATTTAATTATTCCCTTGCCAAAGTTAAACAACCAATAAAATTACTTAGTTCTTTAGGTTCAAGAATTTATGACCATTATCTGTCATGAAAAAATCCTAAAGTCACACAGTATGCCTTTGACTTCTCTCAGTGCCCTACTCCAGCCTCATTTTACCTGACTGCCTTCCCTCACGTCTTGACCCATGATCTCTCCACTTCTTAGTGGATCTTTCCACTCTCCCGGTTTACCATGACATGGGATCCTGGGCCTTACCACCCAGCTCTCAAGTCATTTTAAGATAATGCAAGCCCCTGTGTATTTCTTTTTTTCTAATTTCTCAGGATAAAGTGGTCTGACAGATTTTAAATATCAAAGAAACTCAGAAATAGCCAGTTAACCAGCATCATTGAGATTCCAAATTTATAAAACTAGAGTAATCCCTGAAGATACATGCAAAACCTTATAAGGTTTTTCAAATAATTAAATAATTCACATTTACAGCCTTATATTTAAAAAATTTTTAAAAATGCTAGACAAGCTTTTCTCTAGCATAGAAAGGATCATTGTTTTCCGCGTGCAATGGCAACTCTGTTGCCCAAGTATGTTAACAATACCTATGTTCCTTTCAACTAATACTCATCTCAGAATCTCAGCCTCATTTTGACTCACTCTTTTAGTTCCTTTCAACAAGTGGCTATTTCGTGCCCACTATATGCAGAGCTTTGTGCTAAATTCTATTTGGAACATTTTTTAAAACTATATCAGTTGCTTCAGAGCTTTCTTGGAGCTGCAGCTTTATTTGGGAGATAGAGCATATGCCCATAGACTATTAAATAGCACAAAAGAATAAATATCTGATTAAGAACTGTTGAGAACAATGTATTAGGACAATTAAAAAAGAGAATCATTTTATTCTAGAGTGCCCCCGCTGTGTGGTTGTCTCAGTTTGCTCTCACAGTTTATTTCTCATTCTTCTAGTTCCATTTCTCTCTCTTACAGTACTCTTTCTCTCCCCAGCATCTGTCCAGATGACTGTCTTCTAATCTCTCTCCTCTTTCCCCTGACCTCTCTTTCATCTCTGTATTTAATTTCCTAACTTTTTTTACTTCTTCAGTTCTCCTAAGTACCAACCCCCCTCCACCAGCATTTAATCTATCTCCCTTAATGAATGCATTCATTCATTCAGTATTTATTATGTGCCTGGTGTTGTGCTGGACAGTGTGCTAGATGACAAAGATATAATGGTGAAGGTGTGCTTCCTTAGGCTAATGAAAGCTAGACAGTAAAGAGACTATTATTGTAACAGGAGCTGTGACATTGAGGTAATAAGCCTTAGTGTATTCTGGGAGCTCAGGAACCCAATCTACAGTAGGAGTAGCAGGTAAGGAGTAATGCTCTGGGGGACTCATAGAAAGTAATTTCTAGGCTTGATATTAAAAGGTGAATAGAAGTTACCTAAGTAAAGTAAGGAGAAAAGATAATCTGGGCAAAGGAAGGAAGCAGTGCAAAAATCTGGAGGAATGCAACTGTAGTGCATTTGGATAACTCAAGTATCCCATGGCTTAAGTGTAAGGAATGAGGGGGCTACAGAGATGGTGTTGCCCTACTAATGGAATTGGAATTTGTTACATAAAGGTTTATGTTCTGTTATCATATTTGTTTATTTATATGGCTACCTCTGCAATATATTCTTCAAACAAGAATTGTCTTATTCAATCTTAGCTCAGTCTTCATGCCTAACACAGTATTTAGCCTACTGCAAGTTCTCAGAATTTTTCAAGTGTGTTTATATTTCTCAAAACTATTTTAATCAGATTTTAGCTTTATTTCCTCTGATTTTTTTGGCTTTATTAGTCAATAAATTTTAATAGAAAACTTTGAATATAATAGAAAAAAGTTTTCATATTGTTATGGAAAAATATTTTTCTTAACATTCATTTGTACCAAATCACTAAAAGAACCCTTTTTCCTAGATTTACAAAAAAAAAATTATACATATGTTTATGTTGTATATCATTTTCAACATAAAATAAATATTTCAGAGGTGTGTGGGTCATTTTTTATTTTAACTCAAGTGACAGTACCTGGATTCTTTTGCTATGAAAGCGTATATTCTAGTACTTTAAGAATTTTCCTCTTTCTGTTTCAAGTTTTCACAGCAACAGTTGAATCTCCGACACAAATTTACTATTATACTTTTAAAATATAACAATTGGTAAAAGTATTAAATCTATAACTATTAGCCTGAAATTTCCTGGATTTTTTATTCTAAAGCTAAAACCTGAACCTTGAACAATAAACAGCAATGCAGACTCTTTCCAAGTTTTCTTGTTCCCTCCCTAGACAAGCAGGAGTTTCTTCAGCTCTGACTATCCCAGCAGATCTGAAGGATCACAGCCACGACGGTGGCAGCCTACCGTTGACACTGAACTTGTGGTTAATTGTGGAGTTCTGCCACAAAACCACCTCACTACCACAAACTGGATACTTGCCCAGGAAAGTGACAAACTGCCAGGCCAAGCAATCTACAGGAGGCAGCAAAAGCAAACTGCCTTTTCCCCCAGAAAGCAGTCATTTCTGGATTCCAAATGGAGCCAACAAGTGGAGCATACCAACAACAACAAAAAAGAAATTTAGAAGTATGCTTTCTCTATTTAAGCCTACTTAAAATGTACTCATGCAGTTTTGCAGGAGGAGCTCAAAAGGATTCATCTAGTTCATTAGCATAATCAAAAAGTGTGAAACTATTCTTTTCATTTAAAAAATTTTAATGAGCATGGAATTGGAAATATAGTTGTATTACTATTAACCACTAAGTGAACATTGATCATTATATGATCAATGATCATACATATGATCATTGCAAATAGGAGCAAATAATGTGGCTTTGTGTGTGTTACTAAGCTGTGCACAGCAGCGCAGCAGCTCTGAGAACTTCGTTTGAAAGGCCAGGCAGCATGGTATGAAGGAAGGAAACTTTAGCATCATTCTGATCTAGTTGCCGTTTGTAGCTACATGACCTTGGAGATTACTTAATGTCTCATGTTACCTACCTCAACTGTGAAATGGGGATTACAATGTCTACCTCTTAAAGAATTATTATTATGGATTAAATTAAATTATACATGTAAGGTTACTAACAATGAGTAGATGCTTAGCAAATGTAAATTAGTTTATTTTTCTTACATTTATTTTTTTTACCCTCCCACATCCCTTCAGGACTTCACAGGATTCTATTAAATATGAGTTTTTCCAAGGCGATCTCCATATTATATTATCTATTCAACTCTTTTTTTTTTTTTTTTTTTTGACAAGGAGTCTCACTCTGTTGCCCAGGCTGGAGTGCAATGGTGTAATCTTAGCTCACTGCAGCCTCCACCTCCTGGGTTCAAGTGATTTTCCTGACTCTGCTTCCTGAGTAGCTGGGATTACAGCCGCCTGTCACCACACCCGGCTAATTTTTGTATTTTTAGTAGAGACGAGGTTTCACCATACTGGCCAGGCTGGTCTCGAACTCCTGACCTCAGGTGATCTGCTCACTTTGGCCTCCCAAAGTGCTGGGATTACAGGAGTAAGCCACCGTGCCTGGCCCTGTTCAACTCTTTTTAATGCTTGCTTTCAATATTATTTTATTCAACTAAGTCTGCCTTTTAACTATACAATCAAGTACATAAATTAGCTCTCTTTCATCAAAAAGCAAATGCTGCAGGGGTTTTAATGCCTCTGATCTAATTACTATAAATGCAGAAATATTTTGTATATTAAATTTTAAGGAATGAATACATATTATTATCTTAATTTCATGGTCTTACAGATCTTAGATCTCATTCTGCAGAAAAGTTGTTGATTTAGGGCCTAGGTGTTGTAACATGGAGAAACAGAAAAAAAAATTAAGCCCTAACCAATTTTATTCATAAAAGCATTAAACATAGTGAAGACAAGAAGAGATTTATGTTTGCAAACATGTATTCATTTATTCAGCATGTACTTGACACTACCCAGATACTAAAGGTAGAAATATGAATAAGATGTAGTCCCTGCCCTCAGTTTGGTAATAAAAGAGAAAATAAGTAAACAAATGCAGCACAGTTCGAAATGCTCTAACAGAGGAGTTCTTACCAGGTACAGTTGTAGGACATAGAGTAGTTCACAGATGAGGAGATACTAACCTAGGTATTGAAGAATAGGAGTTTCCCAGGTGAACAAGGAGTAGGGAGAGTATTCCAGGCAAAGAACAGTATTGCAAAGCCATGGAGGCATGAAACATCGTGCATTTCTGGAACTGTAAACAAGTTGGTATGATTTGTGGAGGAGAGAAGATGGGAATGGAAAAATGAGACTGGATAGATAGGTGGAAGCCAAATCATGAGAAGCCCTATAGGCCACTCTGAGAAACCTGGACTTTTTACTCTGTAGGTGGTAAGGAACTATTAAACATTTTAAAGGAAGGAGAAGCCATGATCAATTTTTATTGTATTTCATTGCAATTTAATTGTTTTTCAAAACCCAATGCTGGTATTGAATGAAGGGTAGTTTGAAAGAATGTAAGACCAAAACTAGGAAAATCACTTAAGAAACCACTATAATTGGCCAAATGAAAGATAAATTTCTGTAAGCCAATGGCAGTAGTACATTTGGAAAGGAAGAATTAATTGATTTAATAACAGTTATAAAACTTTCTGATCAATTCCATAGAATTGGAATGGGGAAAAGGAGACTGAAGAGGGTTCCCCAGGTCTAGCCTAGGTGATTAGAGTATCTTGAAACCATTGAATAGGAAAAGAACTACTAGAGGAATAATTGAGAGTAAAGATTATGGATTTGCTTTCGAACAGATTGAATCCAAGTGGGAATGTTTCTTGGACATTGGATGTATGAGTCTGAAGCTCAAGAAAACAATCTGGACTAGAGGTATAGATTGGAAACATATAGTATATGTGGAGAAGTATAACCCTGGGAGAAGAAGAGATATCCTCTATGAGAATATATAGTGTGAGAAGAGAAGAGGATTTGTTTTTGAACTCAGGAATACTAACGTATAAGGGATAAGGAGCTAAAGAATTGTTCAAAAGAATGACTGAAAAGGAAGTAGAAAGCTAGAAGGAGAATCAGACAGGAGTGGTGTTACAAACCAAAATGAGGAAGTTTCCAGAAGGGGGACAAAAAAACATAAAATACCACATTCTAAAAAGATGTGGAAAAGAAAGTATCCACGGATGTCAGTGAAAACAGTTGCCACAGTTGGGGCAGAAGCCAGATTGCAGTAGACTGAGGAATAGATTAATACTTATTTTGATATTAAGAAAAAAAGTTTCATTCTAGAAAGTTTAGTGAGGAAAAAGCTTTACCTTTAGTTTGATCATTATTTAGTTAGTTTTAGTGTAAAAAGAAAATTTGAATAGCTTATTGATACAATGTAAAGTATACCTATACCAGCTTTTCTCCTGTGTAAAAAAAGTAAGTTTAAAATAATGGATTCCCTTAATGGTATACTACCTACAGTGTTCCCTACATTTCTAGAAATAGGTATGATAAACCAACACTTATTTGTATTCATAGTGGTATCCTACAAATAAAAGTAAAAAATATGATAGTGAGGCTACAGATTCTATATAATACAGAAACAAATATAAATGCCTAGCATAGCTCTTAGAGGTTAAAATAACTAAACAGTTGTTATCTGGCTTCAATGTGTCATATAAACTTATTCTGATTAATTGAGGTCAGTGGGAAATCTCCCTTTTGAAAAGATTCAGATGGTAAGATCATTGAAATGATCTTATTCAACATTCTTTGTTTAAAATCACTATATTCTTACCAGCTCTGGAAATAGTAAACAACTAGATTTACTAATGAAAAGAAAAATAAAGACTTATATTCTTACCAGCTCTGGAAATAGTAAACAACTAGATTTACTAATGAAAAGAAAAATAAAGACTTGCACATTTAGAGAATTTTTTTAATGTCTAGTCAGATAATTCAGACAAAAGCAAGAGTTTTGTGCCGTTTTCCTGCTAAATAACCAGGATTAACTGCAGTGCTCCAATTCTTAACCTAACATCAGTCTTCACTAGAATTATGCTTGGACTGGTCCCAGTGACAACTCTCTAGCATGGTTTGGTGCTTTGGTAACTATATTAAATGTAAGTGCAAACTGTGAAAAATAACAAGAACCCTTATGTAAATTCAAGGTTTTAATACTGTATTTTGGGATGTGTAATCATGTTTGAAAGGATGAACAACACTTTAAACAAATCAAAACTATGACTATATAACCAGTAAACCTCATGACTACAGCTGATTTTATTCCTTAGAGACCCTCCTTTTACAGGTGAAAAGGTTTACATCAGATTTCCTCTCATTATAGCCTCTCGAATGTTGTCCAGACCAGCAAGCCACTCTCTTTAAACAAATACAAGCCAACCAGGAAACCATGAGGTTTTATTGTGCTATAAAATAGACCAGACATTTCTAAACCTTCATAGGAATGAACCTGACTCAATCTTTACTAAAAATAGTTTCAAAATAAACTGTGGGCTCCAAGTTTCTCTAACAATCAAAATTCTTTCATCCTTCATCAGTCTCGCTCTCAAGCTCTTTACTGTTCCAGAGGAGCACATTGCAGGAAGTTTCTCTGGCCACATGTTCATAATAATAACTACAAAGGCTCCACTTCTGTTTACTTATTGGTATATAAGAATGAAGAGACATATTAGCTTAATCCCTGCATACATTCACATTTGTCAAAAGTCTGTTTCAAATTTTCTTGTATACTACCAGCCCCTAAATCATGAGCTACTACTTCCTGTATTATGGGCATAGAAAGCCTGAATTTTGGCTAGGCACAGTGGCTCATACCTGTAACCCCAGCACTTCAGAAGGCTAAGGTGGGAGGATAACTTGAGGCCAGAAGTTCAAGACCAACCTGGGCAACATAGTGAAATCCTGTCTCTACAAAAAATACAAAAATCACTTTTTTAAAAAAAGCCTACATTTTATGAAGAATTAAGTAGGATCTTCACCTTGAAAAAAAATCCCCTTTGTTTCCATTCAGCAAATATTTATTAATTGAAGCGCTGTTCTAGCTACCTTCGAAAAGTATGTGTTGCGTGTGTTTGTGTGTTGTGTGTGTGTGCACGTGTTGGGATAGAATCAGTTGTAAATGGTCCGTGGGGAACAAGACATACAAAAATAACTATAATACAGAATGGAATATCCTAAAACAGCAGTCTCTAACCTTTTTGGCACCAAGGACTGGTTTTGTGGAAGACAATTTTTCCACAGACCAGCGGGGATGGTTTCGGGATGAAAACCATTCCACCTCAGATCATCAGGCATTAGATAGAGAATGCAATCTAGATCCCTTTCATGTGCAGTTCACAGTAAGAGTCGTGTTCCTATAAGAAACTAATGCCACCGCTGATCTGACAGGAGGTGGAGCTCAGGCGGTAATCTCACTCACCTGCCACTCACTTCCTGTTGTGCAGCCCGGTTCCTAACAGGCCATGGACCAGTACCAATCTAGGGGTTGAGGACCCCTGTCCTAAAAGATAGCCAAATTACAGTGGGGATCAGGAAGGGTGACATAAAGTAGATAAGATTTAAAATCTGTCTTAAAGGATAGGTAGGATTTAGATATAAGAGAGGATGACATTGCAAGGAAGAAAAAAGGCATAAATATGAAAGTGTTCATGGAATCATTGTTTTATCAGAAAATAAAGTTCAAGAATGTTAATGAAAATATCACGAAGCAATTACAGCATGCGAGGTCCTCTAAGCCTCTTATTCTAATCCTCACAACAGTCTACAGGTAGAAATAATAATCCTCATTTTTACAACACATGGGAAAATTGAGATTAAGTAATTTGTAGGGCAAAATGATTAAGTAATTTGTCAAAGATTACACATCTAGTAGTTGGTAGATCCAGGATTTGAACCGAGGCAATGGAACTCCAAAGCTCTATGTGCTTTCCATTATATCAGTAATTATTAAACTTCAGTACACAAGAATCATCCAGATAACTTTTACCCAGATGATAAAAATGCAGTTGCTGAATGCTAATCCCAGAGATTCTGATTCATTAAATATCAGATGGGACTGAGGAATCTGCATTTCTACCAAGCACCTCAAGTAACCCTGAGGCTGGTGGTCTAGGAACCACATTGTCCTGAGGTAGACTAGCAGAGTTTTGAATAGACCCTGGAATGGATTTGGACATACTTAATGATGAGTGTTATGAGCTGAACTGTGTTCATTCAACATTTGTATGTTGAAACCCTAACCCCAATATGTCTGTGTTAGGAAATGGGGCCTTTAAAGATGTAATTAAGGTTAAATTAAGTCCTAAGGGTGGGGCCCTAATCCAATATGACTGATGTCCTTATAAGAAGAGGAAGAGACACCAGGGATGAAGAAAAAAACATATGAAGACACAGCAGCAAGAGGGCTATCTGAAAGCTAAAGAGAGAAGCCTCAGGATAAACCAACCCTACCAACACCTTGATCTTGAACTTCTAGCCTTTCTAGCCTCCAGAACTGTGATAAAATAAAGTTCTGTTGTTTAAGCCACCCAGTCTATGGTGTTTTGTTATGGAAGTCCTAGTAGAGTAATACAATGAGCTAAATTAACTTCTTGCTTATCTTAAGCTATTTACACCTGTTGTATATAAGGAGCTGTCCTAAAGATCCCTAATTATCATCACTATCATAAAAGTTCACATCTATATGGCATTTTATAATTTACAAAGACTTTTCACATGCTTTGTTACACTTGAACTTTGCAACAGCCTACAGGGTAACCAAAACTCAATAAGGCGATAGGACTTGCCCAGGTTTCTTACAAGTTGTAGAGCTGAGTTCAGGTCTCCTGACCCCAAATCTTACAGTTATTTTATCTACATCACACTCACATGCATATGTATGCACACACAGTATGATTAATTTATAAAAGACCCATCCAAGGATATGTCTGTCTTTAATTCCAGAGAGCAAATACCTTTACTTGATTTTCTAGTTAAGATATGGTTTCAAGAATTTAAGAGATGTACCAAAACAGTAATGGCATAGATAAGATAAGAATGCATACAAGATTGCTAATGTTCAGTTCTCTTTTCAAACAATTGACTAGGCAGTAACAAAATGGTGTCATTTATATGAATTAAAATTGTGCTTTTGGTCCTTCAGGGCACATACTTTTGAGTGGTTTTCTAGCAGTGTTTTGCCCAAATGCCAAATGTTATAAATTTTTAGATGGCTAGACTGTACAAAATACTTGCTTAAGTAATAATAAAAACTGTAAATAGGGAAAAAAAGTGAAAGAGCAGTTAGAGAAAGAGGAAGTGACTCCTTTACTTTCATTTTCTTTTCTTTTCTAGCACTTCCTCTTTATTTGGGTTAGCAAAAATAACATTTTTTGAATTAGTATTTACAGAAAACAGTTTCTAGAACACAGTCAACATTGTGTACTACATTTCTGTAGATCCCATACAGGAGGTAGACTGTAAGTGTGTCTTCTTCGTGCCCTACCATTTTATTGTTAGCTAAGGTCCTATTCCCTGGTGGCATTGTGTTAGTCTGTATCCTCTGAGAAACAAATGGCAAAACAGAATTAAACATGCAAGTGACTTATGTGGAAAAATGCCTATGAAAGATAAATAGAAGATAACCAGAGGAAGTGCGAAGAGTCTTCAGACTGTGATGCAAGTCTCACACTAGGAAAAGAGGGGAAAAGAAGGAGGATTAAGTAGAGCCTTATACTACAGCGTAATTCTACGAAAGTTTCAACCAGGCCAATATGGAGTCCTCAAGCTAAAGTCACCTGTTAAAAGGAGTTCCATCTCACAGGAATGGGCTTGTATTCGTACCCCTGCTGTTATTGACTAGGAGAAGCCCAAAAGAAGTATTGACTCAGTACAGAAACAGGGGTGGACCAGAAGAGTAAGGGTCCAATAGTCAATTATGCTTCCTATAGCAGAAGATTTAAGTGACACATTATTATTATTACGATTTTTTGAGATGGAGTTTTGCTCTTTTTGCCCGGGCTGGAGTGCAATGGCATGATCTCGGCTCACTGCAACCTCCGCCTTCTGGGTTCAAGTGATTCTCCTGCCTTAACCTTTCGAGTAGCTGGGATTACAAGCACATGCCACCATGCTTAGATAATTTTGTATTTTTAGTAGAGACAAGGTTTCACCATGTTGGCCAGGCTGGTCTCAAACTCCTGACCTCAGGTGATCTGCCTGCTTTGGCCTCCCAAAATGCTGGATTACAGGCATGAGCCACTGCACCCAGGCTGAGTGACAAATTTTCTTGATTTCCACAGTCCACTTCTTTCTCTGGACAGATCTGCTTCTCTATGCAAATTTAGGGAACACATTCTCCGTGGTTCCTATGGGTTTTTCTTCCTGAGGGAAAACTTAGAAGAAAGTTAGTGAAATGAACTGGAGCCCCATTGTTGCAGTTGGGCTTGAGACTGCAACAAAGTACTTATCCTCTCCCATCTCTATTACCCATTCCAATTCCCCTCAACCTTCAGCTATCACCTTGGCAATTACTGGTAGCTTACCTTGTGATGTGACCCAAACCTTCATTCCTGGTGTGTCTGAGGCCTTGGCAATCATACCTTTTTCAAATCAGGGTTGTTGTACATGTCCTTTCACAGCTACAGTGGGCCAAAGGAGTACCAGCAGGCTTCCAAGTAGGTCACATTGGAGTTGCATATATATTCCTATTCTTATTGTGTATAAACAGCTCTACCTCCTCCCTGCCAAGATGTGACCCTCTTCTTGCCTGCAGGTCTCTGGACACAAGGTGTCCAAACTGCCCTGGCAGTATCTATAACATATAGTTCAATGAGAGACTCACTCTGTCCCCTGGCAAGAGTGCACTGCCTCTAAGGACCTCCAGCCCTGCAGAGCCCAGAGTTGTAGGAAGCCCAAAATCCCCCAGTGAGAGTTATTGAGAGTGGGTAAATAGGGCTATTCCTGATTGCACCCATCGGTGGCTGTTGCATTCTTCCTGCTGATAACATGGTACCATATAGAGGTCTCTGAGTTAGCTCAGATCCCCGTGTCATCTACCACAGTTGCAACAGCATCCCTTTCTCAGTTGGTATCTATGGCCAAAATGGGGTTAGAGGAAAGGGTTCCCTACAACCAGCTAAAGGAAGAATAATAATCCTGAGCTTTTCTCTGCAAAGGATGTCACTGCCTCTTTTGAGAGTGTTGCTTCTGAACTGATGTTTCAGCTTTGCCTTTAGATGGCTGTTCCAGTGCTCTATGAAGTTGGCTACTTCTTTCCCCCCCACCTCCAAGACAGAGTCTCATAATGTTGCCCAGGCTGGAGTGCAATGGTGCTGTCTTGGCTCACTGCAGCCTCCGCCTCCCGGGTTCAAGCGATTCTTCTGCCTCAGCCTCCCGAGTAGCTGGGACTACAGGTGCATGCCACCACACCCAGCTAATTTTTGTATTTTTAGTACAGATGGGGTTTCGTCATGTTGGCCAGCCTGGTCTCGAACTCCTGAACTCATGATCCACCCATCTCAGCCTCCCAAATTGCTGGTATTACAGTCATAAGCCACCATGCAAAGCCAAGAAATAGTGATGTAACAGCATTGATCTCTGTTGCTGACAGGTTAGACATTCAGAAGCAGCTGAAGCTAGATCAGGTTTGGTGATGGGAAGTTCATGCTCCTGGGCCCATGCATAGCCTGTCTCTGGCACCATGGAACTCCTCTAAAATCTTCCAATTCTTTTCTTTCCAGCCCCCTGACCAGACAGCCAGGCCATTAGCTATTTCCGAGGTCTGTATATACTGGGCCACTTCACATTCCACAAAAAGTCAATGACTAGATGCGCTATTTACAGCTCCAACCCACTGGGAAAATTTTCCCTCTCCACTATCTTTCAAGGCTATCGTTGAATGTGGTTGTAGTATAGCCATGGTCCATTTTGTGCTTGTACTCACAGAACAGGCCCACCCAAAAATCAAGCTTAAGCTTTCCCTCTTTATTTGGTCATGCAGGGCCGCCATATGGCCACAGGAATAAGTTAGGGAAGGGTGCTATTTCAGCCGTTGTGAATGACGTGCTGGTCTGGGCTACCTGCTCATGCAATTTACCAAGTCCTCTGCCCTTCTCAGGCTCAATCCCTGATGTATTTTTTTCACATTAAAGTAGACTGCTGCTGGACCTATACAGCTTTGTGATTTAATATATCCAGCAGAACCAAACTTGTAATGTGTAGTTCTAGACCCATGGTCACTTTATGCCTCATGGTGAAGCACTCTGCCTCTACCAGTCCCAGTAACTCACCAAGAGCTTTTTCTCAAAAGACATATAATTCTATGCTACAAATGGCAAAGCCTTGCCCCAGAATCCCAGGGCCCTACATTGTTATTCTCCCAGTGATACTTGCCGTAAGATACTACATCTTTTCCCACCACTGTCACCTCTAACACCATCAGATGTGTGGATTGTATGCCCCAAGTGGCAGCTCTGTTTGCAGTGAAGCCTGGACCTCTTCACCGAAAGCTGACAACTTTCTATGTCACTCAGTCTAGCAGTGTTCATAGGTTTGAAATATGTTGCTTCTAGAACCCAAAAAGGCATAGCAACCACTTCATCTTCTTCTGTGTGGTGGCAAATGCAAGATCCAGCAATTTTCTTTTATTTTGGAGGGGATATTCTGTCATGCTTCTGACCATTGGATTCCTAAAAAAAAAAATTTCATTAAAGTTTCAAATCTCTGAATCTTCATAGCATTTATTTCCAACCCTCTGGAACACTGTGTCTTACCAAGGCCTTTAGCATACTAGTGCCTTCGTGCTCATTCTGAACAATCAGCATAATGTCATCAATGTAATGTATCAGAGGAATATCCAGGCAGTCCAGATTTCTTCAGAGTGCATTATGACAGAAGGCAGGAACATTAATATAGCTCTAAGGCAAAAGTGTAATTGAAGATTATTGTCTAACCCACAGGAATGTGAACTGTTTCTGATCCTCTCTTCTAATTGGAATAGAAAAGAATGTATTCATCATATCAGTTGCCACATACTATGTGCCTGAGGCCTCATTAATCTGTTCTATTAATTACACAATGTCCAGCAAAGCAACTGCAACTGGGGCTATTAATTGTTTGACTCTGAACTCCTAAAAGTCTGGGTAGGTACCCAGTCTTATATATTTTTCTATCTAGAGCATCTGAGACGTAGCAGAAATTCCTTATGTATTTTATGAATGGATTAATAAACTGAGTATGACATTTAAGAAGATGCCTACTAACTTAGGTTGATTTAGGTGACCTGACCCTAGCTCATAGAGTTATGAGAATTAAATGAGTTACTAAGTGGAAAGTGTTTACAATGGTGTCTGGCACATAAAAAGTATTCAGCAAATCTTATCAATTATATGTTTCCAGGCCACAAAGAACCATCAGATATGATAGAGAGATTGACGTTAAACTAACTCCTTGACCAGAACTTTAAATGAAACGTGACGGGCATCTGTTGGCCTTTAAAGTGAGTGTCTGGAATACTTTTCCTGAGAGTGTGAGGTTTCCAAGGAAAACTCAAAAGAAAACTGATTGTAAAGCTAGAAAGAAATAATTACTTATAGAAACAGACATTTTCATAACTAGTGGAGAGAAAAAGGTGGTTACTATGTGCCAATTCATTACTAGCATTGCTATATTTAGGATAATTTCAAGGGCCAAGTATGGTGGCTCATGCCTGTAATCCCAGCACTTTAGGAGGCCAAGGTGGGAGGACTGCTGAAGCCCAGAAGTTTGAGACCAGCCTGGGCAACATAATGGGACCCCATCTCTACAAAATTTTTTTTAAAAAATTGAAAAATTATCTGGGTGTGTGTAGTCACACATGCCTGTAGTCCCAGCTACTCTAGAGGCTGAGGTGGGAGGATTGTGTGAGCCAGAGAGGTTGAGGCTGCAGTGAGCTATGATGGTGCTACTGCACACTAGTTGGGTGACAGAGTGAGACCCTGTCTCAAATTTTAAAAAAAAGACAATTTCACAAAATCTCAAAGTTAAAATTTTTGACAAATCCTTTTTACTAATAAAGTAAAACATGATCTTGAAATAAAATGAATGAGTGCAATTGTGCCCACTAGCCATTTCACAAAAATGATGTTTTCCATTACCTAAATGACTATTTCCATATAAAAATAAATAAAAAGTACACTCACAGTTTTCATCTCTGACATAGGTCAATGTAACAGCTACTACAGGAAAATGCAAAGGTATAATAACAGGACATACACGCCCCTACTCTTCATTGGAAAAAAAAAAGTATATTTTTTCTTGTATAACACTGCAATTTGAGAGGACTTAGCTGCTATTCTCTGACATTAGCTTTGTGGTCAAATTTTAAATGATCTTGATAACTCTCAGGAAACCCCAAGTCTCATAAAATTTTCCCAACAATTGTCACAGTGAAAACTGTGAAATAATTTCAGGGTCTCTAGGAAAGAATCCACACTTGCTACTTTCAGAAAGCTAGGAAGTAAGTTGTTGGACAAGGTCTAAACATGGATTCTTTCATCTATAAAAAAGTTGAGACACTATGAAGAATCTCCAGTGGCCACTCTGTTATCAATATGCTATCTCACAACTAGGTTTAGACCTGAAAACTTAGGAAATTGCTTGGCTGCTTTATTGCCAGTATGTCTGTCTTTACGGAACCTTCCAGAATAGAATCACCAGATTGAATTTATTCCTCCAGTAAGTCAATTGCTTATTAGCACTTTTGACATCCAGATGGTTTGAGACAAAGGCTAAACCAGGGATAACTCCCAAGTATAAACAGTGGAAACTCTTTTGCTGAGGAACTCTGGTCTACTGGGCTATGGGCCAGGCCATGGGTTTCTTTTGCAACATCTCAGCACTGCTGTGGCCTTTTCTATAACCCTTGCAAGTCAAGTCACCTGAGAAGCCAAGAGTTAAACTGGCTGTACAGTCCGAACTGTGAAGTTTGGAAGTAAATTCAAATGGACCAATAGCCTGGATCTGTTTCATGAATAAACAGAGGAGTTCAGGCTTGGGATCCTATAAAGTTAAGTCAATATTAGTTATAGAGGAAATCTTGTTTGTTCTTCTTCTGTTGTAATTGTCTTTTTAAAAAGAACTCAAGTAGAACTTGGGGTATGTTATAATGCTGAAAACATCCATTAAACACACACAACACACACACACACTTACAAGTGTTTATAACCAAGAAGAAAGCAAGTTTTCTTTATTATTAGGTACATGAAGATTAAAAGTGTTTCCTCAATATCCTTTAAAAATACTACTTAAAATGCCCTAACTTATGAAATGGGAAATACTTATCTAGGTTCTGATGCCATATAGTCACCTTATCATTATTATTATGATAAAGATAAGTAAGTGATTGCCATTAAAGCCCTTTAGTTATGCTGACTTGGCACAAATTTTTCCCAGTACTCATCACCTAGAAATTATATATAACAAGGTCTGAGTAATCCAGTGTTTAAACTTCGAGGGTTCTAAAAGAGTGATTTCTAACCTCTTTAAAATTATGACACCCTATTTTGCCTGTTAGACATCACAACTATTCCTCCTGTTATACTGTCCCCACACACTCAAGGAAAACAATTAATCTATTATATGATATAAAAAAAAACACTTAAATGAATTTAAATTAATCTTAATTTTTTTCAGGCTTTTACTTGTTTTTCTTTACAATTATCTCTTCTTTGAAACTGAGTCACCCTATAGCTTAAGCCAGAATTAACCTCTCCTCTTAATGTATTCTTTTAGCTTTTTATGCAGTATAAATCTATATTGCAGATTTTTTAAGAAAGAGAGGGTCTCACTCTGTCACCCACTTTGGAGTTCAATGGCACTATCTCAGCTCACGGAAGCTCGATCTCCTGGGCTCAAGCAGTCCTCCCACCTCAGCCTCCCAAGTAGCTGAGACCACAGGTGTGCACCACCACACTCGGCTAGTTTTTTTATTTTTTGTAGAGGCAGGTTTTCACCATGTTACCCAGGCTGGTCTCAAACTCCTGAGCTCAAGCAATCTGCTCGCCTCCACCTCCCAAAATGCTGGGATCACAGGCATAAGCTGCCACACCCAGCCTATATTACAGTATTTTAAAATCATACTTTTGTTGATTAATTTTAAGTCTTTCTCCCTGCCTTAAATGTAAGGGTCATGTTTATTCATCTTTTTTCCAGAATTTCTAGCACAGTGCTTAATACAAAGGGAGATTCAATACATGTTAGATGAAGGAATTAATGAATGAATGAACAATGGCTGTGGAGGCAGAAATATACCAGCATGTCAAAAATGTCAACTCAAGAATTATTCTAGTAGTTTAATGATATCCCTGTATAAGATCATCTGTTACAGAACTTAAATCCAGTGAGAAAATGGATTCAAAAACACTTTATAAACTGTAAAATCATACACAAATATGAGCAAATGTCACTGTTACTCACTACTTAATAACCTTCAGGGAATAGTTTCTGAATTTGTGAATCAAACTGTGAAACAAAGAATGAACTTGACTCATTGAAATAGGAGGACCATGAAAGGAATAGTAAACAGAAGCCAGTTGACAACAAGTTGTCATATAATGCAGTGGGAGTTCAGTTTTGAAAAACCAGGCCTTGATGAGATCTTTGAAATACTAATTTTTGTGTCCTAGTTTATAAGTGACCATTTCTTTAGATGCTTAGGATTTAGATAATTCCATATAGCATTCCCAGAAATATGCATTATCAGGTACAAAACATACAGGCCTGATTGGTCAAGGAAACATGTATTACATTTGGATAACTCTACTGAGAGGCTAAAATAATTGATGCATTTTGAAGTGACCATTGATAGTAAGCTCCAGCAGTTCTAGAAGGGGCAATAAACATATCAGGGCAATTTGACAGGTTACTTTGGTACAAACAGATGTTAGTGGTAGCCAAAATTCACAAATTATGTCAATGAAGCTGAATTCCATTAAGTCAATCAGTAACTAAGGAAATAGTTAATTGAGATACAATCATCACAAACCAGAAAAGCAGGATAAACTAAAGAAGTAAGAGGAATAATCACATTTCTCGATAGTCACATGCTATCAGACAGCAGAATCTGATGTCTGGAAGATAAAGCAGGAAGATTTCAAAACTGGAAAAGGAGGCCATAGGGTAGAGCATGAGCAATTCCATAAAAGCGGTCAAATGGGAATCTTTCTGAAAAGCAAATGATGTCCTCACAGAAGGAAATTGCCTAAAAACTACTAGAACATAGTTTCTATGCTGCAAACATAGTCTGGCCAAAGTCACACAGCTACTAAGTTGCAAAATGGATTTTTCAAAACCAGGTTGACACCAAAGTCCATGTCTTCCACACTGTACTTCTCTCTCGTGGGCAAGGAATAATCAAGGTATATGCCGAACTGCCAGGCCATGTTGTTTTTTAACACCTTTCCTGATTCCAGTTTTAGTAAAGCCGGGAGTCACAGCAGTGGTAACAGTAAGAAGCTTTCAGCTTGTCCAGCTCACTTGTTAAGCTCCTATGTTTAAAAAAAAAAAAAAAAAAAAGACAATAAAGCGGCTGAAGATGAACTCAAACCAAGTTGCTGAATTTCTGAAGCAGCTAACCTATTTCTTAGCTAACAGTCCTAGTGTGTGATAATTCTTATTTCTGTATTCCCTGGGAATTGGAGATAAATGTCTATTTATTTATTCTTTCATTTAACAAGCAATTATTGAGTGCCTGTGCCAGTCACTGGAGACACAGAGATTAAAAAAAAAAGATTTCTTCTGTTAAGAATCGCATAGTTGAGGAAGGAAAGGGGAGGTAGAAACAGACAACAAATGATTATAGTACAATATGGCATTGATACTGAGAACTAAAAAAGAAATTAACAGCAATAAATATAGGGATGCTACATTGGGGAAAATATCCCTTCCCAATTTTTGGTGTTTCCTTCCAAGTGGAGAAGATTCCACTACTGTGAAACTTCATCCGCCCCTCAACTCTTTCCTTCCCGGGGGAGGAGAAATTACATAATCTGATTGATCAGTATGAAAAAAGAAAGCGGGCACGCAACAAGCCCCTTATTCCATCCCTCCCCACCCAGTCTCAGTGGGCAGCCTGAAAAGAAGATAACTTTTGTTCTTCCATGCCCTACGTTTTTCAGAGACAGGCTTCATGTAAGGAAGCCTAGAGAAGTCCAGCACTGTCTGTGACTAGGGGTTCACTATGAAGAATCCCTTTTGTCCATAAATACAAACCATGTTCTCTCCACCATCAGTTTAATCTGTACTAAATGTGTTATTTCTCAAGAGGCGGTATAATGTAGTGGTTAGGTGCATAGACTCTGGAGCCAAACTGGTTCATACCCTGGGTTTGCTACTTAATCATAGCCATGAGACTTTGGATAAGTTACTTAACCTCCTCGGAGCTTCAATTTCTCCACCTGCAAAATAAGGCTAATAGTATCTACTCAAAGAGTTATTGTGAAGATTAAGTGAGTTAATATATATAAAGCACATAGAACAGTATCTGTTACAAAATAAGTGCTCCAGAAGTTTGAGCTATCATTACTATTATTGTTATTTTAACCTTTATCTATTGTAATCTCATTTCTCAATTTCTTGAAAACTCAAGCAGGAAGAAGTGCTATTAATATTTTTTGGGATCTGGCAGGGCGCAGTGGCTCACACCTGTAATCTTAGCACTTTGGAAGGCCGAGGCAAACGGATCATTTGAGGTCAGGAGTTCGAGACCAGCCTAGCAAACATGGTGACACCCCGTCCCTACTAAAAGTATAAAAATTAGCCAGACATGGTAGTGCATACCTATAATCTCAGCTACTCAGAGGCTGAGGCATAAGAATAGCTTGAGCCTGGGAGGCGGAGGTTGCAGTGAGCCAAGATGGCACCACTGTACTCCAGCCTGGGCAAAAGAGCAAGACTGTCTCAAAAAAAAAGAAAACTGTATTGGGATCCTCCAACTCTCACCTCCAATAATTAGGGAAGTTTAAGAAATCTTACACAGTTCTTACAGTTATTGCCCTTTTGTTTATAGTTCTTGGCTCTTTACTGGATGAAATTTGGAAGATTCTGTCAGTGGATGCCAAATGCCAGATCAAGCATCTCAGACTTAATCCTAAATTGGTTTGAGGTTGATGCCTCTGATTTACATGGATAATGCAGGCAGGCACCTCTTTACTTGATTCTCAAAGACTAATCCGATGTCCCTCAGGTTATCTGTATATTCCAAAGATCTCCCCTTGCTCTGGCCTCTGTGTGTCCTACTGTGGTCTTTGCAAACCCTCCAAGGAAGGGAAGGCTCTTTCCCACCTAGTAATGATGGTTCTTTCCCTGAATTCAGATATGCCTTTTAGGAGTTCAATGAGGGAAACAAACAGGTAGGCAAAAACAATTGGAATACAGTGTATTAAGTACAGTTAGAAAGAGATCTAAATGGTACCACAGAAGTGGACCAGTCAGGACAGGAAACAGATGGCATGCTGAAAAGGAGTGATTACAGAGAGTTTAATAAGGAATTTATTTATGAAGGTATAGGCAGTTAAGGATAGTGAAGCATCAACACTGAAAATTGCTGCTACTCCTAGGCCTGAAAGACAAAGAGAAAGAGCTATTACCAAACTAGAGAAAGCAAGCTATAGGAGAGAGCTACCTAGCAGGAACTCTGTTTCAGTTAATGCAGCCCCTGCCAATCCAAGGCCTGGAAGAGAGGGAGGTAGGGAAATATTACAATCATACTCTCCCATCCTCTGAGTTTCTTTCAGGGCATCCTACTGTTCAAATCTATCAGAAAGTCAGAGGACAGGGAAACCTGTTAATGTCATCCAAAGAGGTCAGCCTCTGAGGATGCAGGGCAAGTAAAGAATGGTAGAGAGGGGATCCCAAGTGACCAGCAAAAACAACCCAGCACAGAAACGAAGGGACTAACACTTTCTTAGGATTTCAAATAAGATCCTTTGGGCCGGGCACAGTGGCTCACGCCTATAATCCCAGGACTTTGGGAGGCTGAGGCGGGTGGATCACGAGGTCAAGAGATTGAGACCATCCTGGTCAACAAGGTGAAACCCCGTCTCTACTAAAAATACAAAAATTAGCTGGGCATGGTGGCGCGTGCCTGTAATCCCAGCTACTCGGGAGGCTGAGGCAGGAGAATTGCTTCAACCCAGGAGGTGGAGGTTGCGGTGAGCCAAGATCGCACCATTGCACTCCAGCCCGGGTAACAAGAGCGAAACTCCGTCTCAAAAAAAAAAAAAAGATCCTTTGAAAGGAGGTTATATTTGAGATAGGCACTGAAGGATAAGTAGGGGTTTATGAAATAGAGGAGTGAATAAGACATTTTTGGCAAAAGGATAGCATTGTCAATATCTCATAGATATACAAAAGAACTTGCATGGGATACATATTCAGACAAGCAATCATATTTGGTAGAAGCACATGATACTTCTGGAGAGATGGGTCTGAAAAGAAAAGTTAGGACCAGATTATAAAAGCTCTTAAATGCCAGGCTAAAATGACTGGACTCAATCCTGTAGTTAATAAGGATCTACTCAAAAACTTTCAAAGAAAGAGAGTGACAAGAGCACAGTTAAGTAAGAAATAGATCCCTTCAATGGTAGTGTAAAGGATGGACTAGAGTACTGAAAGACTAGAAGCAGGAAGATCCATTTTGCGGGTCTTTGCCATAGTCCGGGAAAGATAAAGGTGAATGGCACTAAAGCAGTGCCAGTGATGAGGAAGCAAAGATTCTAGGCCTTTTCTGAAGATTTAAGGAACAGAACTAGATGACCTAGTAACTATGAGGAATGCAAAAAAAGGCAGGCTCTAGATGAGAATCAAATTTCTAGCTTGAAAAACTAGATCCATGGTGGTACTATTAATTAGGAGAGAAAATTCAAGCAGAGTAGGTTTGTGTGAGACTACATAGATTCCACCTTTCTACATACTGAGTTTATTGTGCCTATGGATCACTAACAGAAAAATCTAGTTGGCAATGAACAATAGAAGGCCAGGACTCTCAAGAGAGATCTAGGAGTCAGATAGGCAGTCTGGAGAAGAACAGTTTATCATTTGGGGTTTTTTTTTAGCCTATGTGAAACATATTCACCAAATTTTTCTCAACCTCTGTAACTAACAAAGGAAAAAATGTGACTCATCATATAATGAAATAAACCACAATAAGAGTTAGAAATCCACCGATGACACTTCTTACCATGGAAGAGTTTTTCATCTGTTTGTTAGTAATAGAAACTCATACCTCAGAATTGCATGGTAGTTTAGGAGTATTCCTTTTTTAATTTAATTTATTTTATTATTATACTTAAGTTCTGGGATACATGTGCAGAACGTGCAGGTTTGTTACATAGGTATACACGTGCCATGGTGGTTTGCTGCACCCATCAACCCGTCATGTACATTAGGTATTTCTCCTAATGCTATCCCTCCCCTATCCCCCAACCCCTGGACAGGCCCAGGTATGTGATGTTCCCCTCCCTGTGTCCATGTATTCTCATTGTTCAACTCCCATTTATGAGAGAGAACATGCAGTTTTTGGTTTTCTGTTCTTGTGTTAGTTTGCTAAGAATGATGGTTTCCAGCTTTATTCATGTCTCTGCAAAAGCCATGACCTCATTCTTTTTTATTGCTGCATAGTATTCTAAGGTGTTTATGTGTCACATTTTCTTTATCCAGTCTAACATTGAAATGGGCATTTGAGTTGGTTCCAAGTCTTTGCTATTGTGAATAGTGCTGCAATACACATATGTGTGCATGTGTCTTTATAGTAGAATGATTTATAATCCTTTGGGTATATACCCAGTAATGGGATTGCTGGGTCAAATGATATTTCTGGTTCTAGATCCTTGAGGAATCATCACACTGTCTTCCACAATGGTTGAAATAATTTACACTCCCACCAGCAGTGTAAAAGCATTTCTATTTCTCCACATCCTCTCCAGCTTCTGTTGTTTCCTGACTTTTTAATGATTGCCATTCTAACTGGCATGAGATGGTATCTCATTATGGTTTTGATTTGCATTTTTTAATGACTACTGATGAGCTTTTTTTCAAATGTATGTTGACCGTATAAATGTCTTCTTTTGAGAAGTGTCTTTTCATATCCTTTGCCCACTTTTTGATGGGGTTACTTGTTTTTTTTTTCTTGCACATTTTTTTAACTTCCTTGTAGATTCTGGTTATTATCCCTTTGTCACATAGATAGATTGCAAAATTTTTTTCCCATTCTATAGGTTGCCTGTTCACCCTGATGATTGTTTCTTTCGCTTTGCAGAAGCTCTTTAGTTTAATTAGATCCCATTTATCAATTTTGGCTTTTGTTGCAATTGCTTTTGGTGTGGTTGTCATGAAATCTTTGGCAATGCCTGTGTCCTAAATGATTGCCTAGGTTTTCTTGTAAGGTTTTTATGGTTTTAGGTCTTACATTTAAATATTTAATCCATCTTGAGTTTTTTGTATAAGATGCAAGGAAGGGGTCTAGTTTTAGTTTTCTGCATATGGCTAGCCAGTTTTCCCAACACCATTTATTAAATATGGGATCCTTTCCCCATTGCTTGTTTTTGCCAGGTTTGTCAAAGATCAAATGGTTTTAGATGTGTGGTGTTATTTCTGAGGCCTCTGTTCTGTTCCATTGATCTACATATCTGTTTTGGTACCAGTACCATGGTGTTTTGATGTGTAGCCTTGTAGTATAGTTTGAAGTCAGGTAGCATGATACTGTCAACTTTGCTCTTAGGATTGTCATGGCTATGCAGGCTCTTTTTTGGTTTAATATGAAATTTAAAGTAGTCTTTTTCTAATTCTGTGAAGAAAGTCAATGGTAGCTTGATGGGAATAGCATCTAATCTATAAAGTCCTTTGGGCAGTATGGCCATTTTCATGATATTGATTTTTCCTATCCTTGAGCATGGAATGTTTCTCCATTTGTTTGTGTCCTTTCTTATTTCCTTATAGTTCTTTTTGAAAAGGTCTTTCACATCTCTTGTAACTTGTATTCCTAGATATTTTATTCTCTTTGTACAATTGTGAATGGGAGTTTGCTCATGATTTGACTGTCTGTCTATTATTGGCATATAGGAATGCTTGTGATTTTTGTACATTGATTTTTTTTTTTTTTTTTTGAGACGGAGTTTCGCTCATTACCCAGGCTGGAGTGCAATGGCACGATCTCGGCTCACCGCAACCTCCGCCTCCTGGGTTCAGGCAATTCTCCCGCCTCAGTCTCCTGAGTAGCTGGGATTACAGGCACGCGCCACCATGCCCAGCTAATTTTTTGTATTAGTAGAGACGGGGTTTCACCATGTTGACCAGGATGGTCTCGATCTCTTGACCTCGTGATCCACCTGCCTTGGCCTCCCAAAGTGCTGGGATTACAGGCGTGAGCCACCGCACCCGGCCTTGTACATTGATTTTGTATCCTGAGACATTGCTGAAGCTGCTTATCAGCTTAAGCAGTTTTTGAGCAGAGACAATGGGGTTATCTAAATATACAATCATGTCATCTGCAAACAGAGGTAATTTGACTTCCTCTCTTCCTATTTGAATACCCTTTATTTCTTTCTCTTGCTTGATTGCCCTGGCCAAAACTTCCAATACTATGTTAAATAGGAGTGGTGAGAGAGGGCATCCTTGTCTTGTACCGGTTTTCAAAGGGAATCCTTCCAGCTTTTGCCTATTCAGTATGATATTGGCTGTGGGTTTGTCATAAATAGCTCTTATTATTTTGAGATATGTTCCATCAATACCTAGTTTACTAAGTGTTTTTAGCATGAAGGGGTGTTGAATTTTATTGAAGGCCTTGTCTGCATCTATTGAAATAATCATGAGGTTTTTGTCATTGGTTCTGTTTATGTAATGGATTATATTTATTGATTTGCGTATGTTACACCAGCTTTGCTTCCTAGGGATGAAGCCGACTTGATCGTGGTAGATAAGCTTTTTTTTGATCTGCTGCTGGATTCTTTTTGCCAGTATTTCATTGAGGATTTTCTCATCGATGTTCATCAGGAATACTGGCCTGAAATTTTCTTTTTTTGTTGTTGTGTCTCTGCCAGGTTTTGGAATAGGGATGATGCTGGCCTCATAAAATGAGTTAGGGAGAAGTCCCTCTTTTTCTATTGTTTGGAATAGTTTCAGAAAGAATGGTGCCATCTCCTCTTTGTACCTCTGGTAGAATTTGGTTGTGAATCCATCTGTTCCTGGGCTTTTTTTGGTTGGTAGGCTATTAATTACTGCCTCAATTTCAGAAAACGTTATTGGTCTATTCAGGGATTTGACTTCTTCCTGGTTTAGTCTTGGGAGGGTATATGTGTCCAGAACTTATCCATTTCTTTTAGATTTTCTAGTTTATTTGCATAGAGGTGTTTATAGTATTCTCTGACGGTAGTTTGCACTTCTGGGAGACTAGTGGTGATCTCCCCTTTATCATTATTTATTGTGTCTGTTTGATGCTGCTCTCTTTCTTCTTTATTAGTCTAGCTAGCAGTCTATCTATTTTGTTAATCTTTTCAAAAAACGAGCTCCTGGATTCATTGATTTTTTGAAGGTTTTTTTTGTGCCTCTATCTCCTTCAGTTCTGCTCTGATCTTAGTTATTTCTTGTCTTCTGCTAGCTTTTGAATTTGTTTGCTCTTGCTTCTCTAGTTCTTTTAATTATGATGTTAGGGTGTCGATTTAAGATGTTTCCTGCTTTCTCTTGTAGGCATTTAGTGCTATAAATTTCACTCTAAACATTGCTTTAGCTGTCTCCCAAAGATTCTGGTATGCTGTGTCTTTGTCCTCATTAGTTTCAAAGAACTTACTTATTTCTGCCTTAATTTTGTTATTTACCCAGTAGTCATTCAGGAGCAGGTTGTTCAGTTTCCATGTAATTGTGCAGTTTTCAGTGAGTTTCATAAACCTGAGTTCTAATTTGATTTCACTGTGATCTGACAGACTGTTTGTTAGGTTTCCATTCTTTTGCATTTGCTGAGGAGTGTTTTACTTTCAATTACGTGGTTGATATTAGAATAAGTGTGATGTGGTACTGAGAAGAATGTATATTCTGTTGATTTGGGGTGGAGAGTTCTGTAGATGTCTGTTAGGTTCACTTGGTCCAGAGCTGAGTTCAAGTCCTGAATATCCTTTTTAATTTTCTGTCTCGTTGATCTGTCTAATATTGATATTGATCTGTCTTGTTGATCTGTCTACTATTATTGTGTGAGAGTCTAAGTCTCTTTGTACATCTCTAAGAACTTACTTTATGAATCTGGGTGTTCCTGTATTGGAAACATATATATTTAGGATAGTTAGCTCTTCTTGTTGCATTGATCCTTTTACCATTATGTAATGCCCTTCTTTGTCTTTTTTGATCCTTGTTGGTTTAAAGTCTGTTTTATCAGAGACTAGAATTGCAATCCCTGCTTTTTTCTTTTCATTTGCTTGGTAAATATTCCTCCATCCCTTTATTTTGAGCCTATGTGTGTCTTTGCACATGAGATGGGTCTTCTGAATACAGCACACAGATGGATTTTGACTCTATTCAATTGCCAGTCTGTGCCTTTTAATTGGGGCAATTAGCTCATTTACATTTCAGGTTAATATTGTTATGTGTAAATTTGATTCTGTCATTATGATGCTAGCTAGTTATTTTGCCCATTACTTGATGCAGTTTCTTCATAGTGTCAATGATCCTTACATTTTGGTTTGTTTTTGCAGTGACTGGTACTGGTTGTTCCTTTCCATATTTAGTGCTTCCATCAGGAGCTCTTGTAAGGCAGGACTGGTAGTGGCAAAATCCCTCATCATTTGCATTTCTGTAAATGATTTTATTTCTCCTTCACTTATGAAGCTTAGTTTGGCTGGATATGAAATTCTGGGTTGAAAATTATTTTCTTTAAGAATATTGAATATTGGCCCCCACTCTATTCTGGGTTGTAAGGTTTCTACAGAGAGACTCACTGTGAATCTGATGGGCTTCCCTTTGTGGGTAACCCAACCTTTCTCTCTGGCTGGCCTTACCCTTAGCAATTTTTCCTTCATTTCAGCCTTGGTGAATCTGATGATTATGTGTCTTGGGATTGCTCTTCTCAATGAGTATCTCTATGATGTTCTCTCTATTTCCTGAATTTGAATGTTGGCCTGCCTTGCTAGGTTGGAGATGTTCTCTTGGATAATGTCCTGATGTGTGTTTTCCAATTTGGTTCCATTCTCCTTGTCACTTTCAGGTATACCAATCAAACATAGGTTTGGTCTTTTCACATAGTCCCATAATTCTTGGAGGCTTTATTTGTTCTTTTTCATTCTATTTTTTCTCTAATCTTGTCTTCACACTTTATTTCACTGAGTTGATCTTCAATCTCTGATATCCTTTCCTCTGCTTGATCAATTTGGCTATTGATACTTATGTATACTTCACAAAATTGTGCTGTGTTTGACAGCTCTATCAGGTCATTTATGTTCTTCTCTGAGCTGATTATTCTGGTTAGCAATTCCTCTAACCTTTTATCAAGTTTCTTAGCTTCCTTGTACTGGGTTAGAACATACTCCTTTAGCTCGGAGGAGTTTGTTATTACCCAGCTTCTGAAGCCTGCTTCTGAAAATTCATCAAAGTCATTCTCCATTCAGTTTTGTTTCCTTGCTGGTGAGGAGCTGTGATCCTTTGAAGAAAGAGAGGCATTCTGGTTTTGGTTTTTGGAATTTTCAGCCTTTTTGCCCTGGTTTTTCCTCATCTTTGTGGATCTATCTATCTTACCTTTGCTCTTTGCTGTTGGTGACCTTCAGATGGAGTTTTTGCATGATTGTCCTTTTTGTTGATGTTGATGCTATTGCTTTCTGTTTGTTAGTTTTCTTTCTAGCAGTCAGACCCCTCTTCTGCAGGTCTGCTGGAGTTTGCTAGGGGTCCACTACAGACCCTATTTTCCGGGGTATCACCAGTGAAGCTGAAAAACAGCAAAGATTGTTGCCTGTTTCTTCCTCTGGAAGTTTTGCCCCAGAGGGGCACCTGCCAGATGCCAGCCAGAGCTTTCCTGTATAAGGTGTCTGTCAACCAGTCAGGAGGTGTCTCCCAGTCAGGAGGCACAGGGGTCAGGACCCACTTAAGGAGGCAGTCTGTCTCTTAGCACAGCTCGAGTGCTGTGCTGGGAGATCTGCTGCTCTCTTCAGAGCCAGCAGGCAGTAACGTTTAAGTCTGTTGAAGCTGCAACCACAGCCACCCCTTCCCTGAGGTGTTCTATCCCAGGGAGATGGGAGTTTTATCTATAAGCCCCTGACTGGGGCTGCTACCTTTCTTTCAGAGATGCCCTGCCCAGAGAGGAGGAATCTAGAGAGGCAGACAAGTTCAGAGGTTTTGCAGCACTGAGGTGGTCTCCACCCAGTCCAAACTTCCTGGAGGCTTTGTTTACACTGTGAGGTGAAAACCACCTGTTCAACCTTCAGTAATGGCAGATACCCCTCCCCCATACCAAGCTCTGGACTCTCACATAGATTTCAGACTGCTGTGCTGGCAGTGACAATTTCAAGCCAGTGGCTCTTAGCTTGCTGGGCTCTGTGGGGGTGGGATCCACTGAGCTAGACCACTTGGTTCCCTCACTTCAGCCCCTTTCCAGGGGAGTGAATGGTTCTGTCTTGCTGGCATTCCAGGCACCACTGGGGTATGAAAAAAACCTCCTGCAGCTTGCTCAGTGTCTGCCCAAACAGCCGCCCAGTTTTGTGCTTGAAACCCAGGGTCCTTGTGGTGTAGGCACCCGAGGGAATCCCCTTGTTTGTGGGTTGCAAAGACCATGGGAAAAGCATAGTATGTGGGCCGGATAGCACCATTCCTCACCGCACAGTCTCTCACAGCTTCCCTTGGCTAGAGGAGGGAATTTGCCAACCTCTTGGGCTTCCCAGGTGAGCCTATGCCCCACCCTGATTCTGCTTGCCCTCCATGGCTGCACCCACTGTCTAACCAATCCCAATGAGATGAACCAGGTACCTCAGTCGGAAATGCAGAAATCACCTACCTTCTGCATTGGTCTCACTGGGAGCTGCAAATCAGAGCTGTTCTTATTTGGCCATCTTAACTGGGAAGGAGTAATCTTTAGAAAAACAAACAACCCTTGGTTTTTAAAACTGAGTATTGTTTGCTTGTTATATTTAAAACTTGTTTATTTTATAAATAATATCTAAATGTTTCATAAAACCTTTGTTTTATTATTTAAACCCATATTCCAGTTGCATGCAATTGTTCTTCAACTGAGGCATTTGATACTACTGTGACCAGCAGAGTTCTTTCATTCATAGTAAGTTCAATATAAATATTTACTGGATGAATGGATAGGTAGATGGATAAATGAAAGCCCCAGAGTGTGATAGAGTAATTTTGATTTTGTTATAAATTTGATATACATATATAAATATATTAAAAAGTAACCAAGAGAGAATTACGAACAGTTTAGTTTTGTTTCATTTGTGTAAGCTGCCAGAATTGTTTAGACAACTGCCTGTTTCTCCTTTGTGTCCAGAGGCCCCAAGCACCTTAATTAAGAACTGAAATACTGTTTTTCCAATTCTTTGCTCTGTAAAATGATCATAGTTATAGGGTTTCACTACTTTTCCCTGCGTAATTATTTTGAAATCTCAGAAACAGAGTTCTGATTATCTGAAACCAATGGACATCTGCCATTAACAACACATAATGAGGCACAGTAGAACCAATTGATTTTTGGCTGGGCACAGTGGCTCACACCTATAATCCCAGCACTTTGGGAAGCCGAGATGGGCAGATCACCTAGGTCAGAAGTTTGAGATCAGACTGGCTAACATGGTGAAATACTGTCTCTACTAAAAATATAAAAAACTTAGCTGGGCATGGTGGTGCACACCTGTAATTATAGCTACCTGGGAGACTGAGGCACAAGAATCACTTGAACCTGAGAGGCAGAGGTTGCAGTGAGCTGAGATGGTGCCACTGCAGTCCATTCTGGGTGACAGAACAATACTCTGTCTCAAAAAAAAATTTTTTTTTATTTTTAACTCCTAACTTTATACATGACAAATATGTGACTTAATAAACCTATTTAAAATTATAAAATTATTGACATTACTTTATTTTAAATTATTGACTTTATTACAGACTTTGTTAAAATCCTCTTTTCAAAATTTTATTCAAAATAACATTAGAAAAAAATGTTCTGCTTTGGTGGTTGTCCATCCTGTGAAATTTGGAATGAGTCATTAATTCACTGCATAACCATGTTCCTTCCCTACCTCCATCTTAACGTAGTTCTCTGTCTTCAACGGCACCATCAATACTGCATCTTTTAGCACTTATCTTCCCAGCCCTCCAAGCCGATAAAATAAGTGGAAAGATTTCTTCCTAACTCCTGCCCTTTCTAAGGAAGGAAGTATAGACACATGGTCTAAAGAAGACTGGACCTCCAGTTAAATTATGGCAAGGCCCAGTCACCCATAGATCATATGATCTCTAGGTAAGCAGAGTCTACTCTAAATGACTGAGTTAAAGGTAACAGGAAGATACAGAGAATACTAAAAATCTTGGCAAATTTTAAACTTCTTTTAAATATTTAAAATTTAAAATACATTTTATTTATATCTCTCTCCTATAGGGTATAGTCTATGTCCTAGTTATCTATGTATTTTTCTTACCACCTAGCACAATATCAGTTCCCAGTAGAATGAATTAAGAAGCTGCTCCATACATGTTTTTTCTTTCTAATTTTCTGCATTATCTAATGTTTCTTTAATGCATGTAAACTGCTTATGTAATAATTAAGTCTCTTTTCTGTTTTAAATGGATATATTTTATATAGATATATGATTGTACACAATAATACATATATAATCGTACTTACAATTGAAGAAAAATAAGAAAATAGTTTAAAACTGACTTATGAATCAATACATAACACAATTTCAACATCTTGTGATAATTGTGTGTTACAGTATATAATATTTAAATACAAATTATGTATTTCTGCTTTTCTAAACAGATGGTTCGCAAAAACTGAAATTAATGTTTTCATTGTTTTTCTATGACACAACTGGGTAAAAAGCAGAACTACATATAAGTTTCATAATAAAACTTCAAACTGCATCATATTTGTCTGTTGTCAGGTTTTGTTACATTCCCCCTAGCTCAACCAAGACTCCCTGGGGCTGGCAAACAGGGCAAAGTTTGAGTTGAAACCATGCACTTCCCTTCAGCTTTAGGGATGCACTTAGAGAGAAACCAAAATAAACAGCCATTTTTTTCCTTCAGATGTGGCAAGTCTGTCACTTTTAGTGTTTATTCCAACTCCAAACTCAACATAAATAAAGACAATTGCCTGGGAAAGGAAGGGGGTGAAGGCTGGAGAATCCTAAAGTTCTATTCCACTCAAAATAAGTTATCAATGTTATGAGACTCCCTTGAAAAGAGACAAAGTTAGGAAGATGGCAGAGCAGAAAGGGAGAGAGGGAGAGAAGAAGAGAGAAAAATAAGGAGAGAGAGTGGAAGGGTGAGTGAGAAGAAGGAGGAAAGGAAGGAACAATCTAGTGAGGAGTGTGTGTCATAACCAAAGATTAGGATTAACCCAATTCTGTGGTCCTGAGATCCAAGAAAAAAATAATGCACACCTGACCTAATTGTATTCATTTGTCAAGAGGCCGGTTTCATGTCTGTGACAAGTTGTATTCATAGATGATTATAAGGACAGTTTAAGGCATAGAGTTTTACTCTAAAAACTGAGAAACAAAAAAATCCATCATTGTGGAATGTGTTTTGTTGCCCTATCTCTACTATTTTTACTTTTCCACTTTAGCTATGCATAAAACATAGCTAATTTTCATCTCAATATTTCAATTCTTTTGCTATATAATAGTTAACATTTATTGAGTACTGACCTCATTTTCGGCACTGTACTAAGTATTTTACATACTTTTATGGGGAAACACTCATTCCTCACTTTTGATATTTCCCTCCACATGGGGAAACATTCATTAGAGTAACTCACTTGGCCTGTTATCTACCATTCTACTTACTAACCACCAGAAGAGGAGAAGTGAGTTTGAGATGAGGAACAGGACGTATGATAAAGATCAAATATAACTCATGTTCCTTTTCCCTTCTCCATTGTCTTTCAGATATTCCACCCTGCAAAAAGCATGTATTCATGATCAGCTCTCAGCAAGGCCAGTAGCAGAGTGGTGAAGGCCTTGGCCCTGCAAGGTTGGAAAAGACAATTACAAGTCAAATCCAGACCTACATTGAATGTTGATCTATTAGGTGACTGTCTCCTGTAAATGTTATGCAGCTCAGCAAGGTGAAAGTGAGAATTTCTTTGTTTTTGGTAAACACAGAATGGATAGATTTCATGTCTCACTACGTGAGACCCCACAAAACAAAACCTAGAGGAATATGTGAGAAAAATGCATCTCTAGGCTAGAAAACAAAAGGAGAAAAGAGAAAATGTCTATGTAAGAACGCACAGGAAAGAAGATGCTCATATCTAGCAAATCATACCAACCTTGTCATAGGCACAAAAATAAAGGGATCAACCTAAGTTACAAGGTGAATTATTATAAAATTAGATGAGCCTTTCTGAAAAGTCATGGGACAAAGGAGCGCACTATAACACTAGAGTCTTAACTCCTTCCTGCAGAAAAAAAATATGTAACTGAAAGAAATGCTACTCATGGCTTGTGACATTCAAAGTTGAAGACAAGACTGTCTTTAGTACATGACATAAGTACATATGTAGACACTGACTAGATTGAAAGGGTACATATTTCCAAAGCAGCTTTAATCACATCTCTGCTGAGGGTGATTACAATAGTAGGAAGCAGGAGGCAGGTCTTAGGCCATAGCAAGAGGTACATGCAATAGCTTTTATGGCAAAGGATTGAGATACCTGTTCATAAGACATCAAGGAGGCTGTGTCACCAGACACAGCTCCACTCTTATCAGCATAGGGTGCCACATGCGACTCAATGGGAAAATAGAAATTAAGAGGGTTTGAATATGTTATAAAGGAAAGGCATTTTGAGTAAAACATATTAATTGGGGCTGCCATAATGTGAAAATTTTAAACTTTTTTAGAAGCCAGAAGTGTTGCAAATGCCACTCTCTGAGGAAGGAGATAGTATGCATAAGTGGTTCTTCCTTCAATACTGGAAGTGAAAGATTAACTTTTTGATGGCTGATTTCCCCCAACTGAGTTTAAGCTCACAATTTCCTGACTCCTGAAAAGTGTCCGTGACTGAAACGAAACTATATCCAGAAAGCCAACCATTTGTCACCTCCCCTGCTGTCACCTTGGTCCAAGCCACAATCATTACTTCTTTAGATTATTGAAAGTGTCCTAAATGGTCTTCCTGCTGCTGGACTTACCCTTTAGAGTCTCTTCTCAGCAGAGAATCCAGGTGATCTTGTTAATTCAAGTCAGTACTCTGCTCTGTACCCTGCACTGGCTTCCTATCTCATCAGAGTGAGCACTACACAGTCTGTTCCTCTGCATCCCCCTGATCTCATCGCATCACTCTTCACCTTGCTCACTGCATTCCAGCCACACAGAATTCCTTGCTATTTCTTAAACACTCCAGGAATACTTCTGCCTCCTGCTTATGCATTTGCTATTTCTTCTACCCTAAAATGATCACTCACCAGATAGACACATGGCTTGCTCTTTAACATCCTTTAGGTTTTTATTCAAAATAGTCTCCCTGGCTCTCCTAGCTAAAATTCTAATCCCCTCTCAACATCTCATAACTCCCTTCTTTTACTTTTTTTCTCTTTATCATATCACTAATATGTTAAATATTTAATTATCTTGTTTAAAAAAGGTCTTCCCCAAAAGAATGCAATTTTGCTCCATGGAGGCAGGAACTTTTGTCTATTTTACTAGCTGCTAGAATATCTACGACACATAGTAGATATTCAGTAATTACTTGCAGCATGAATGAATGAATCCTGATGAGACAAGCCTGGATTATATCAATCCATCTATCGTTATGCAGATAACTTTGATATAGTCTTTGGACTCACCAAGTGATGTGATCTGGAAGCATAATTTTCCTGTAGTATCAGCATTATAATCTAGGGATTAGCTTGCTTTCTAAATTGAATGGTGACTGAGCTACAACTCTTATAATTCAGTATGTTCTAGGAATTCTTTGGACTTAATTTTATTAAGTGGGGATCATGAAAACAAATTCTGAGTTCTTGAAGAAACTGTATCCATTCTGGAAGCTGCACTGCTGAGGGAAACGAACACCATATCTGCTTTCTCTTGACCAAGACTGAGTAGAGTAAGAAACAGGGAAAGAAAAGTTTTGGATTTTAATTTTTTTTGAACATTAACTCATAAAGTCAAAATAATTTGATTTAGGGCTTTAATCTCTTTGGGTTTTAACTTATTTAGACTTAACTTGCAAAAGGATCTAATTTTTTTCTAAATTTCTCCCTGGAATTTGATAATGGGAAGAAGTCTATATTCAGATGTGAAGCATCTTATTTTTTTATATATTATATATATAATATGTATACTTTTATATTATATATTTTAACATATATAATCATACATATTTTATATATATAAAATAGAGACAGGGTCTTGCTTTATATTATATATGATTATATATTTTTAACATATATAATCATATATATTATATACATATTATATATATAATAGAGACAGGATCTCACTCTAACAGCCAGGCTTAAGTGCACCCAGACTTATAGCTCGCTGCACCCTCCAACACTTTAGCTCAAGAGCTTCTCCTGCCTCAGTCTCCCAAGCAGCTAGAACTACAGGCACATGCCAGCACACTTGGACAATTTTTAAATTTTTTAAATATTTTGTAGAGATTAAGTCTCACTATGTTGCCCAGGTTCGTCTCAAACTCTTAGTTTCAGTGATCCTTCCACCTGAGCCTCCCAAAGTGCTAGGATTACAGACATGAGCCACTGTGTCCAGCTTGTTATATACTATTATTGGGGTATTTTTATGCTGTCATTCAATGTCATTGTAGAACTTCTGATGTTCTGCTATATACATGTTACATCCATGAAAATGCACTGCTCAGACTTCCTGCTGTGAAGATCATAATGCACTTATGGCCTCTGGACCCATCATTATGTTCACACTAAGACCACACTTCCTGCCAGCTGCTTCTATCCAATGAGCCCATTCCAGTGAGATAGAACTCTTCCAACAAGCAACTTTGGCTGAAAGATTGGGCTTGACCATTTAGCCTATATTCAATCAAGCTGTAGCTATCCTCTGGTGGGGAAGAGATTAGCACACTCTTCCAACAAGCAACTTTGGCTGAAGGATTGGGCTTGACCATTTAGCCTATATTCAATCAAGCTGTAGCTATTCTCTTGTGGGGAAGAGATTAGCACACTCTTCCAACAAGCAACTTTGGCTGAAGGATTCTCCATCAACCAGGCTTAACTTTTCTAAGAACTGCTGCATTGCAGTCTAAGATTCTTCCTACCCAGTTGTCCTTCCTTTCCCTCTTTTCTTGCACAGATGTCAGACCTACACCATGCATTAGAGACATTCCCTGCCTTTACCTACTCCCCTCTCCAATAAATCTCTTCCATTTCTCATCCTTTCTTGGCATCTGATTCTCAGCGGACCCAAAGTAACATACTATGTAATAGGACAACTTGACTAGACATCTTCTAGGGTGGGAAATTGATTTTCAGCCATGGGTACAATGTTGCCTACAAGTTAATTTATCTAATGTATTCATCTGGTCTATTTCAGAGCATTCTGGGGTTAGAAACAACCCCGGACAGTACCAGGAGGACCCACAGAGAAGCACAATTAGTGTTGGGAGAACAGCCTTATGAGAGTAAGAATAGAACTATCTTGATAGTCTGTTGATCTCTTCCCCACAAGAGGATAGCTACAGCTTGATTGAATATAGGCTAAATGGTCAAGCCCAATGCATTAAGAGAATTAGAGTCTGGGAAACGTTAGGAGCCAAAATTTTCCCTCTATTCTAATGTTTCTTTCCTTGTGGAAAGAGCTTCACTGGCATAATACTGCTGTCTACTCTCTGCCAACCTCTCTCACTCCTCCTCAGGGAAACACTAGTGACTTTTCTTATTGATAAGTTTGGAAGAAGAATTTTACAATGCTCATCTCAGCTCCTTCCTCCTTCATTTTAACATAAGATCCACAGAGAGCATGCACTCTATTCTGTTCCTCTATATCATATATTTTACAGAAGCAGGCTCTTGCACAGGGAGACCAGCAGGTCCAGCACTACCTTATGTTACCAGATGTATGCCTGGGGCTATGTGTCAGTAAGCCTATTATTGCCACACATCTAAGCCACATCCTCAATTCTGGCCTTTAGCAGTTTAGCAGGTGATATTGTGATTGGTATTTATCTTTTCCTTTTTGCCTTATAATGAATTCAGAACTCTGGTGGGAGAAGGTATTATATTCCCTTTTTATCTAGCAGAAAACAAGTATATCAACTTCCACAAGATTATACAGCTAATAAGTGTCAGAATAAGAACTCAAGAAAAAGATATTAGCCTCTATGCTTTGTAATTATGCCATTTCTTTCTATAGCTCTGTTTTCATCATAAAAGCTTTTGATGCACATGAGTTATTGGGATCACTTGATCTTTCTGAGCAGAACTTGGGTGAAATCTGAAATGGCTCCAGGTTGGCTCTCATCTGCTGAGCCCACACCTAATCCATGCGAAACACTCACTATCTTTGTTCCTGCTTTCAGTGTAAATTCAGCTAGCACTGAATGCAGGCTGGCTTCTGTCTTTATATATTTACCTGCACTTTAGACCAATATCTGCGGCCTCTTGTCTTGCACATCCAAGTTTATTTATTTAAACTTTATCACCACCAACAGCCATTTTTAGTGCCTTCCAAAAGGTTACTCTAAGCCTTTTGGAATTATGAGCATGACTTTCCACTCCTCCCATCAAAAAAGGTCAAATTTTATATATTTTGTAGACTATAAAATTACAAAAAAAGTACATATATATATATATATATAGAGAGAGAGAGAGAGAGAGAAATGTTTCTATTACTATGATTTTTTTCATAACTCTGGAGGTCTAAAGGGAGCTGGAAAGCCTTGCACAGAGCTCTCTACCCAATGAATGTACCAGGTCAAGGAAGAGAATATAAAACAAGGTCCACTCTTTTCTCTCAAACAAATGTCCCAAAGAGGTGGTGATAAATGAGACTATTTTCCTTGCTACTTCCAAAGAGCTTGGTGATAGCTCAGGCTTTTAATTGCCAAGACAGTTTTGCCCAAGTGTCTAGTTCTGGGAAACTATCTCTATCACATAACTGAAATTCCCCCTCCAAATGTAGCTTAGTGTTCATGAGTTCTTCCATCCTGCTGGATCCTCTTCCTCTATGGGGAGAGATCTAAAAACTAGATGTGCCTTTATAGGTGATTATACTGAGCCTGAGCTAGGACCCACTTATGCACGTGTGCTATGCTGGGTGTGAAGTATGAAGCCATGCATCTATAGTGAGGAACCAGTAAAGGCTCTATGTAGAGAATGAGAGGATTGACTGAATTTGGGGTACACATGAAAGGTGGAGAATGGTGAAGGGTATGGATAGACATCAATCTCATTACCTTTTTCTGACAAGCTTTCTCATGCATTAAGTTATTTGACATGGACCTTGATGGAATTCTCATTTAGCAAAATGGTTATGTGCATAGGTATTGAAAGTCAGACAACTTGGATTTTAATCTCATTCTTCCACTTACCAGATATGTGGCCTTGGACAAGTTACCTAAGCAAGTTCATGGCGTCGGGAGTAGGGGTGTTCACTTTTGTTCCTTAAGGCATCTATAAATCTTTTAAAATCTGATTCTGAAGCCCATGGCATCCTAATTTTCCCCAAAGTGAGCATGTAGACAGGATTATGTGATCAAGAAGAACTCCTTGCTCTATTTTTATTAAGCCTCCATTTGCCCAGAGTCAACAACTCAAGAGACTGACAGGGTCTACATCTTCTCCAGGCCATATCTAGAGACTCCCTGGCAAGAATGCAGGTAGCTAGATTTCTGTTTTGAGGTAGAAGAACAGCAGATTTTGGTGAGTTTCAAGTGCAAATTTCATAAGACCCAAGGACAGTTATGTAGCTGGGCATCCAGGAGGCTAGAACACAATTTAGGAACAGGAAAGAATCCCTAAAATCCTTGGCTGTAGTATTTGGGGATTTTTACTCTAGTATTACACCATTGATCTTTCAGCTACTCCTCTCATGTTTGTTTCCAACACAAGTCGCACTCCCCCTAATTTAGGCAGCACCCTTGAGTCAGCACTGACCCATTTGTGTTGCAAAACCTTGTGCAAGTTGCTTGTGTAACGGAGGTTTGTCTTCTTGCTCCTGAAATAGCCAACTGGCAGTCACCTGAAATAGGGAGTCATAGGTGAATTTCTGAAACTGAATAATGCATAACATAATGCTATTCACTGGGAATGAGTAATTTGCTTCACTATCTAAAATTTAATTTCTTGAGTAGTGCTTCTATGATACTTGGTTTGAAAAAACACATTAGAATACTAAACAAAAAATGGAACTATACAAAAGTGGGAAAGAATGCTAATGTGCAAGCAAGAAATAAAGAAATGTTACGCATTTTTTCAACCCATAATAAGTACACCCATATAAGTTACCTTTAACTATAATTAATATGAATGATAACTAGAAACTAACACTGTGCTATGGAAAAATAATTCCAAATAAGTTAAAATGTTGTATTATAGTCAATATATGTGATAAATCTCTTATTTCAAGCACAAGGAAAGACTTCTATAATTTTGATTAACAGAAAAATCATATATTCTCATCACCATTAAGTCAATATTGAACAATTATTTACTGAATATTGGGTTAAAGGAGTACAAAAATATTTTTTTGCATGGGAACCTACACGTCTTGGTCTAGACACGATGGAAATGTAAAGCTGAAAGCCCCCTTTCCTGTGCCAACAATTTCTCAAGATTATTAGTATCTTTTAATGAGGAAATGTAGATCTCTCTATTTAGACTTCTCATTGCTGTAGTGCACCTTCCAAATGCTCACACCCTGACCTGTGTGAACATATGCAGGGGATATTCTTTCTATTTCCTACCTGTATCAGTTGGGATGCTTTGGTCACAAGTAACAGAAAAACTTAAGAAAATGGCTTTAGGAATAAGAAACATTTGTTACTTCACATAATAAGTAGTCCAGATGAGAATGCAGATTGGCCAAGCAATGTCACCATGAATCAGATTCTTTCCATTTTTCTGTTCTGCCATTCTCATTATTAATATTAGCTTTGTCCAACATCTCTTCCAATGAGCCTCTTTTCCATGAACAGGTGAACCTTTCCTAGAAGTCCCCAGGCAGATTTGCCTTTATGTCTCACTGACCACAACTGCATAAGGCAACTTATTCATTCCTATAGCATTCACTGGTGAAGAGAGTGATTGGCTTAGGAAAGCACAGGTTGAGGGCAAGAAGGTGAATTACAAAAGAAGATACAGTATTCCGTTAGAAAAGAGGAAGAAAGGAAATGAATTTTGAGTAAACAACACCAATGTCTACTCACCCATTGGGGATTTACATGCCAAAATTAACTTTCTGCTGCCTTACCCAGGACCACATACTGAATAGTCAGATTTTGCTGAAAGCAAGCTGATCTTTGTGCCTTTCTCTTATTAGGACTACATTCTAGGTCTCTCTCGCTCTCTCTCCCTTGCCCCCTGGTATTTTTCCTCTTCTATTACTTTCTTTGACAGTAACCCCGGAATGTCTTTAATTTTCCATTGCCTGGACCTTTCATCCTTCTTCCTACCACATCTCATAGATACATTAGGTCACATGAAATTACAATGAAGTTATGTTAGACCTGTAAAGAAAGCTCTAACAACTTCCAAGTCAAATGCTAGAAACTTATGAAAGCATTTTCAAAAGAATATCCATCAAAATTCTAGGAACTTTCCACAAAGAAGAGGCTTCTGTTGTCAAGTAAATTTGGGCAGTGTTGTAGATGCTTTCCTTCTCTTGCAGATTGTAGATTTACAAGGCTCTGAGAAGTCCTCAATTACATAAACTAACTCAGAATAAGTCCTGGAATCAAAATGCCTGTATTCAAATCTGGGCTCTTCCACTTTCTAGCTGTGTAAGCTCTTTAAACCTCTGTTTTCTCATTTGAGATAAGGGAAGTCCACAGTACTATTTAATTGGGGTTACTATGAGAAGTGGGTGAGATAATTCATCTGAAGCTTTCAGTACAGCACTTTGTACATTCACTCATTCAAAAATTATTTATTGAGTATCTACCATGTGTCAAGGGCCCAAGTCTCCAGGAGCCTACATTCTAATGGAGGAGAGAGGAGGAAGACAATAAGCAAGTAAATAAATAGAATAACTTCAGATAATGACAAGTACTATGACAAAAGTAAAACATAATGATATTATAAAGCACAACTAGGATGAGAAGGGCTATTTCAGATGGGAGGATCAGGAAAGGCATTTCTGAGGAAGGCATTTTATCTGAGACCTGAGATATGAGAAGACTGGAATTATTTATCCATTTATTCAGTCATTTATTCAAAAAATGTTCATTGAGGACTCACTGTATACTACAGATTGTTTTAGGCATCAGGGATAAAGCAAGAAACAAAATTCTTCAAGAATATCTGCTCTAATGCACCTCAAATTCTAGTATGTAAAAACAAAAAGAAAAAGGAAAATACATAGTATCCCAAGTGGTTAAGTGCTATGGGGGAAAAGAAAGCAGAAAAAAAAAAAAAGAATATTTAACTTCAAATTTTCAAAGAGGGATGCAGGGATCCCTCACTAAAAAGTTGACACATAAGCAAAGAAAGACCTGAAAGAGATAAGGAAGTGAGCCATGCAGAAATCTAGGGGAAGAGAATTCTAGGCAGAAACAGCAAGTGCAAAGACCCTGGGCAAAAGCATGCTTGATTTATTCAAGGAAGAGTAAAGAAGTGAAGTGCCAGAAAATGTAAGGATAAGCAAAGGTCTGGAGTAAAATTCCTCCAGGCAGAAAGAACAGCAGCTGCAAAGGCCTTGAGTCAGAACCAGGGCCTGGTTGGCCTATTCGAGCAACAGAAAAATGGCTTATAGATCTGGAGTAGACTAAGCAAGGAGAAGCATACAGATGAGGTCTGAGAAGTTTCTGGGTCAGATCACATAGAGCCTTATTATAGGCTGGTATGAGGAATGTATATTTTTTCTAAGTACATTAAAAAATAAATGGCTATAATTGCTATTATTGTGATTCATGAGACACATATGCTAAACAGATTGAAAAACACTATTTCAAAGCCAATTTTAATGAACGCTCTTGCCCATCCTTCAAATCAATCTATCCCCATGTGTTGTGGATTATGTCACAGTAGGACTAGAGTAAGAACTTGATAATGGGTCTCCCAACTCTGCTTTTTCATTCTTAAGTTACGATTGGATTGAATCACCCCCCTTCTCAAAAGTTTGCATTGATTTTTTTACTTGTAGGATCAAGTCCATGTCCAGTAGCTACCAAGGATTTCAAGATCTTGCCTTACATTTCCCTCCACTTACTCCTGTTAGAGGTGCTAAAATTGTGCTCTAAATGTACACGCATGGTTATAGCTCCACCATTTAGTTCACGCCATTCCCTCAGCCTGAATTCCCCTTCCCCTCATTCTTTGCCTGTTCAAAGTTTTATTTTCATTCAAAACCAGCAGAGTGCCCATTCCTCTCTGAAGTTGTTCCTGGTATTCCTAGGCAGAGTCACTCACTCACTCCTTCAACCACGTACCCATTGGTGTAATTTGTGCCTGAGTTTGGTGTGTTTGTAAGATTGCCTTTCTCTGGACGTAGTTGTCGCATCTCTCACTTTCATTAAAATGTAAGCACATTAAAGGCAAGGGCTGTATTTTCATCATATCTTCTAGAAGTAGTACCTAACACAATTGCAGGCACATAGTAGATGCTCAATAAGTTGCCAATGAAATGAAATTTAAGAGGAAGTAATGTGATAAACACCTTTAGGTAAAGCACTGAGACACAAAAAGAATAAAATGGCCATGCTGTCAAGGAGTTTATAAGTCAATAATGGTAGCTTCCATTTGTTAAGTCCTAACTATAGTACTGGTACTGTTCATATAGTATGCCATTTAACACTCATAGCAAACTAGTGAGGTAAGTGTTATAACCCCTAGTTTAAGAATGAAATTAAGTAACTTAAGTTCATAGAATAAACAATAGGATTCAAACTTAGGTCCCTCCACAGTTTCCAAGCCTGTGCTTTTTTCACTATACATGGTATCAGCTGGGATCTACCTAGGAAAAAAAAAACAAAAACAGGTTTTTCAGAGGAAGGGAAATTGTTTTAACAGAGGATTAGTTATGCAGATGAATGGAGCAGTGAAGAAGTCTCAAAGGGAACGGTGAAGTAATCCACAGGTTAGCAAAATCAGGAAGTCATTCTCCTTGATGCAAGGGTGACACTGGGAGAAGCAGTTGTCACCAGAGCCCAGAAGCTTTGGCTGTCAGGCAGAAGGAGCAAAAACCACCAGGAGAATTGCCCAGGTAGATCTGGGAGAAGGAAGAGAGGGGCTGTCCAGTGGGACACTATCAGATTCCAAAGGATGCAGGGAAGAGAGTCAGAAATGGCCTGGCTTTTCTCTTCCCGTTTTCAGCCCTCCTGTGGTGCTTCTAATTGCTTTACCCTATCAAGAAACAAAGAATAAGCCAGCCTGTGAGAGGCAGTAACAGAGTAGAGCAGGGAAAGTGTGGGAATGGATCTGAGACTAGTGTTAGCATGCTAACTTTCTACCTGAAATGAAAGGACTATATATTAAATAGCATTTAATTTGGGGCTAGGATGAATAGTCAAGATATTAAATAAATTCAAAACAAAGAGAGATTGGAAGGCTGAGGGAGGCGGATCACAAGGTCAGAAGATTAAGACCATCCTGGCCAACATGATGAAACCCTGTCTCTACCAAAAATACAAAAAAATTAGCTAGGCATGGTGGCACGCACCTGTAATCCCAGCTACCTAGGAGGCTGAGGCAGGAGAACCACTTGAACCTGGGAGGCAGAGGTTTCAGTAAGCCAAGATTGCACCACTGCACTCTAGCCTGGTGACAGAGTGAGACTCCGTCAAAGAGAGAGAGAGAGAGAGAGAAAGAGAAAGAGATTGATTATGAGGGCTGCTTCAGAGGGGGAAAGTTACACCAATTCCTAAAAATAGAAAATAGGTAGACTTGATGAGGTGTGGCAGCTCACGCCTGTAATCCCAGCACTTTGGGAGGCTAAGGCGGGCAGCTTACCTGGATGTTGGGAGTTTGAGAACAGCCTGACCAACATGGAGAAAACCTGTCTCTACCTAAAACACAAAATTAGCCAGGCGTGATGGCTCATACCTGTAATCCCAGCTACTCGGGAGGCTGAGGCAGGAGAATCGCTTGAACCCGAGAGGTGGAGGTTGTGGTGAGTCAAGATGACACCATTGCACTCCAGCCTGGGGCAACAAGAGCAAAACTCCAACTCAGAAAAAAAAAAAAAAAGGGTAGACTTTCTGTAGGTGAAAAAAAGAGGGTAGATAGGTATTCCTGACAAAAAAAAAAAACACCTAAGTATTTTCCTGTGGAATACTATTCATTCTTTTTAAACGTCTTTTTTGGGGGCAGATAAAATAGAATACTATAATATATGTGTACAGTATAAAGAACAATGAAAAATAAACACCACATGCATACTACTCAGGCTCAGGGAGTAATACATCATTATCTGCATTTTCTTTTCTTTTCTTTTTTCTTTTTTTTTTTTTTGAGACAGAGTCTCACTCAGTCACCCAGGCTGGAGTACAGTGTCAGGATCTGGCTCACTGCAATCTCTGCCTCCTGGGTTCAAGCGATTCTCCTGCCTTAGCCTCCCAACTAGCTGGGATTACAGGCATGTGCCACCTTGCCCAGCTAATTTTTGTATTTTTAGTAGACATGGGGTTTCACCATGTTGGCCAGTCTGGCCTCGGACTCCTGACCTCAGGTGATCTGCCTGTCTTGGCCTCTCAAAGTGCTAGGATTACAGGTATGAGCCACCACACTCGACCTGCATTTACTTTTTAAAAAATTTGTTATGGGATATATATATATATATATATGTGAGATAAAATTTCCCTTCATAACCATTTTAAATGTACAATTCAGTGGCATTAATTACATTCACAGTGCTGTACAACCATCACCATTTCTGACCTTTCACATCACCCCAAACAGAAACTCTGTAACAATAAAGGAATAACTTCTCATTCCCCCTCCCTTCACTCCAGTGATTGATTTACTTTTTGTGTGTGTGCGTTTTTTTTTTTTTTTTTTTTTGAGACAGTCTCACTTTGTCAACCAGGCTGGAGTGCAGTGGCACCATCTCAGCTCACTGCAACCTCTGCCTCTCGGGTTCAAGCAATTCTCATGCCTCAGCCTCCTGAGTAGCTGGGATTATAGGCATCCGCCACAACGCCCAGCTAATTTTTGTATTTTTAGTAGAGATGGAGTTTCACTATGTTGGCCAAGCTAGCCTCGAACTCCTGACCTCAAGTGATCCTCCAGCCTCGGCCTCCCAAAGTGCTGGGATTACAGGTGGGAGCCACCACACCTGATCCAATTTACTTTTAAATGTATGGGGGGAAAAAGTGGATTAGTAGATAGAGGGATGTTAACAGATACATATGTGATAATAAAATGTTACTAAATTAATAGGCATGAATAATGAAATGCTAATAGTAGAATCTTGGTGGCAAGATTATGAATTTTTTCAACTTCGCTGTCTGAGAATTTTCTCAGTAAAATACTGATAAGAGAAATTCCATGCCTGAAAGATTCTAATTTAATTGGTTGTGTTTGAGTCTGGAAACCAGATTTTTTTTTTTTCTAACCACTGCAATGAAGTCTTGCAGTGAAAGGGAGAGATTGGGCTCAGCACCCCAGAACTGTTCAAGAGCTCTCTGGATGGATTCCAATGTACAGCCAGGGTTGAGGACTACTGCATTGCAGTATGCCATGGGATCACAGAGCCAGTATGAGCAGAACAGGGAATGGGGTAAGCAGGAGGGGTGAATAAAAGAAGGGCAAATTTCTGTCTGCACATCAGAGATGAGGCCTCCAGGCTGGACTTTTATGTGCTTTCTACATCGGGATGGGTGAATGAACTCCATGTGAAAGAGGCAAGAGAGGTTTAGCAATTCAGTGGGAGTTACTGAGAATATAGGCTTAGCCAGGGTTCTCTGAAGTTCTTAAAAGGGGACTGAAAAGTTTATATTTAATGTAAACTTTTAATTTGGCAATGACTCATCCTCTGCAATGTTTTCTATAGCTTTAAATAAAGTCATCTATTCATTCAGAATAATACTTTTAGCATGTTATCTCCCTTTGACCCTTGAGAAGTATAAGATTCACTTTCAACATATATGTGTGTGTGTGTGTATGTGTGTGTGTATAGATAGATAGATAGATAGATAGATAGATGCATTTCTATGTTTTATTTTTTTTAAGCCATTTTTATGGAGACGAAAAAAGAGGCCTGTTCAGGAAGAAGGGAAGCAGAAAGAAAATGTCATACCTTTGGCAGCCTTGGGCTCCTGGGTCAGCAGAAAAGGAACAAGAGAAAGCTAGGCCTGGATAGTGTAGGAACCTGCAATTGAGCCTAGTGTCAGGCTTGAAAATTTGACAATTCCAAAAAAGCATATATAACCCAATTAATCAATAAAGAGAATAATTGATGCTTCCCAGAAAACAGATTTCTATACTGCCTAATTACAATATGCTCTCTGCAGTAATATGAATATCTTCTATAACCCTTCCCCTATCTCCAGCCATTTTAAATCTTACTCTGGGGGTTACTGTAGTGTATAAGGTTTCTTGTCTTTGCAGTAAATGATCCCAGTCCATTTAACCATGTGAAAGGAGACAGGAACACTATCATCTGATCCTCATCATGGGACCCCAGCCTGTCTCACTACAATTGCCAGCTGGAGACAGAACAAGGCCTAAGGGCAAAGGCAGAATGGCATATGAGGAAGAGAACCAAAGGTCAGTCACAGAGCAGCTGTGTCACAGGTGAGATCTAAAGGAAAACTGCTGGGCTAAAAGCAGGAAGCAAACAGAAGTTCAGGAGCCAGAGGAATGCAAGAACATATCAGGAAGGGGAATATGAGACAGGAATAGAATCAGGGCTTTGGCCATGAATGAGGCCAGGGTACCTCAAGCTCATTCTTGTTGAGAGTTTGCCCTGTGGTTCTTGGGTAAGCAGGAAAGAGTTAGGAAGTGCAGGTTGGGACAGTCTAAAAAAGAAAAAAAAAAAAACCACTCCAAACCATATTATCACATAGCCTATTAATTGACACTTATTTTGATGTCCTGAGCCATCCAGTAGAGGTTTAATGTGGTATCTTCCACTTAAAAAGTAAGGGAAATAGGTGAAATATTTTAGAAAAGCTTGCGAATAACATGCTTTAAAAAAAAAAAGAGGTCCTTTTACCTCTGAAGGGATAACTTTTAGCTGCCAGGAAAATTCACATATGTATAATCCCACATTGCCTTCATAAATCTAGGTAGCTGTGGCAGTGATTCAGAGAAGTGAAGGCATGGCTTTTTGACTTTGAATGTCTCCATTTCTCCCAGCTGGTGTAACAGAGACTTTCCTTTCTCCCTTATTTTGGAGTTGTAAGGTATATTAACATTCTTATATAGCTTTGATCCAATATAAAATTAAAAAAAAAAAAACTTTCAAAGAAGGACTATGTGGACTGGCAGTAGCCACATGCTTTTTGCTGTGTCCAGGGTGTTATGAAACTGTAATTGGCTCTGCTGGGGATAATCACTCCCTAGGAGAAAGACGGGGTTGGGGTAGGAAGGTATATGAGCCCTGAAGCCATGTGGAATAGTAAAGGAGTCCTCCAAATAAAAAGACACTGCTGTTTTCAGAAGCAGGAGTGTGGGAAAAAATGCTGGGCTGATAGCTACCACAACCTAATAAATGTAAACAAGTAATGAGTGAAATAACAGGGACTTGAACTTATGTTTGTCTATTTTTAAACATCTATTTTTCTCCTACTGTTGTGTCTCCTTTATGGGGGATAACATTTACAATTGCTGCCAAACTCCTGTTTTTTCACTCTGTCTGCCCTCTCTCCTACCTTGCTTTTACCCTCAGCCTGGAGTCCACTTGGGTGGAAATGCAGCATATAATGGGCCCAGAGTTAATCATCTGCAGGTTTGCCCTGATAAGTCACAGTATGTTTGCTGCACTCCTTCCAAGAGTCAACAGCAGCTGTGGGGATGTGCCGAGAGTGGCCTATGGCATTCTTAGCACTGGCCCAGATGGGAGGCAGTGTGTTGGGGAGTCTATCTGAATGTCATCATCTGGAATGCCTCTGTTGCCCTGAAGGCACTCGTCTGTGTCTCCAGTGGACACGGCTTAGAGATGCCAAAAATTGAGCCAAGTTCACTGGATGTACAAATGGCCTGACGTCAGTGGAATTTATTCATAATGTAGGCCTCATGTGTGATGTACTGTCTGAACTCAATGATCTGTCAAAACAATCAGGGAAGAAGAGAAGGAAGAAGAAAAGGTGGAAGAAAACAAAGAAGAAGAGAAGTGAGACAAGAAGAAACAGCAGAAGAGAAAAAGAGGAAATTAGGACAGGGCCAGGAGCTGTAGCACCACAGGTTCAGTTTTTGGCTCCTGGGGCCAACGGTCCCTGTAAGTTTGTTGAAAGCATCAGTGCCAAATAAAACATGGCCTTTTAAAGCACCGAATTACGTGAGTGCAGAGCTGTTAAAATCAGTGTAGCAAAAATCCAGCTGGGTTTGGCCATTGCCACAAAGTACAAAATGATGATCATTTGTACTGCCAAGATCCAGAGTTCTCCAGACATGGTGGCCTGAGCAGAATTACTTGGATATACATTCAGTTGCCCATTCTTTAAAATAAGGAATCTACTATTAAAAAGTGTATGAGGCCGGGGGCGGTGGCTGATGCCTATAATCCTAGCACTTTGGAAGGCCGAGATGGGCGGATCACTTGAGGTCAGGAGTTTGAAACCAGCCTGGCCAACATGGAGAAACCCCGTCTCTACTAAAAAATACAAAAAAAATTATCTGGGCGTGGTAGCGTGCGCCTGTAATCCCAGCTACTTGAAAGGCTGAGGCAGGAGAATTGCTTGAACCCAGGAGGCGGAAGTTGTAGTAAGCTTAGATCACACCACTGCACTCCAACATGGTGACAGAGCGAGATTCCACCTCAAAAAAAAAAAAAAAAGTGTGTGAAGTGGATATTTGCTGGGGTTTTTGTTGTTGTGGTTGTTGTTTTGTTTTTGCTTGCCCTGTGTCCAAAGGGAGATTTATTGTGAAGCTAACAAAACTTAAGCTTCAGAAGCCTTCAGTTGCATGGGTCCCTGTAAGTGTAGGGAAGTGCTGGAAGCTATGGAGTATTCTAGGTGGGGAGAGAAAGCCAGGTTACAATCAACAAGTATTTATTGTCTAAATCTATCTAAGAATCTATCTAAGAAGTAAAGAACCTAAATCTCCAAGAGTCCAATAATTTTTGGGGATTTATTTTCTCATTCTAAATAAAACCAACTTTTATACCTGTTTTAAAATTTGTAATTTGTTTTTTCTTTTAAAGCTTCAGGGTCCATAAAATCTGAACCTATCCCTATCTGCCTCAATTGCCTTTCTTCTGCAAATCAAGGTAACCAAACCTTGATTTGCCTTTGTGGAAAGGTTTTCTGCTCACTTAGCAGTAGACACATGATCTGGGTTCAGGAATAAGTATGTGATCCAATTTGGGCTAATAAGAATCAGGGGCAAAGTTTTTGCTGGACCTTCTACCGGGGTTATTAAGTTGAAAGTTACTAAGTTGCGTGGAAACGCAAGTGTGGCATTGCTAACAGCCATCTTACTTCTATAAGAGAAAACCGCCTGATAATAAAATTAGTATAGAAGAAAGCAGAGCTAAAGATAAAAAGAAGCCAAATCTTAATAATGTGACTTTGCAACCCTGAAACTGTCCGGAAGTTCGTACAGATAATCCTGGGCTTTTCAGATAGACAAATCAATAAAAACCTCTTTTTTGCTTAAACTATTTTGAGTTGGGTTTCTGGCACTTGCAACTGAGTCTTAACTAATACAGGTCCTTATATGCTAGAAAAATAATTACTATTATTTCAACTCAGAAGGGGATTTTTAGTATATTTACCTCTGAATAGTTATAAAACAAATAACACTTATTGATCACTCTTATTAAGGGTTTTACTTGTATTAACCCATTTGAATCTCAAAAGCAACCTCACAAAGTATGTACTGGTATTATCATACCTGTTTTACTAAAAAGGAAATTGAAGGCATATAGACGTTAAGTAACTTGTCCAATTGGTGTACACTCTGGTTTTAGACCATGGATTTCTAACTGTTACACTGTGCTGCTTGAGCCAACTGATTCAGATGTTAGTAACATCATTTTAAAAAAAGCTCTTATACCAAGATTTTATTAGATGTTGCCAGCCTATGAATCAGATGCCCCTAGAACAAGTGTATGGGTGGGCGATATAGTTAACTTTTGTCAGAATTGGCTGAGAATGACAGCTACCAAGAATATAATAGACTATTCACCAGCCAATATATGTACACCAGCCAATGGGGCCCAACATCAAATCCCTCTTCTCTTATTCAGGAAGTTACTAAAGGTTCTCTCATACATGCTTCCCTTTGTCCTCTTTCCCTTAATTCATCCCATAACTATATAGCTCCCTGGTGTCAGTATGACACTTTCTATCTGTAGTTCATCTGTCATTCCCACCACTCCTGATGCGTTGTCACTAGTATTAAGGGGAATCCCAACATGATTCCACTTCAGTAGTTTTCATGTTGAAGATGGGAGAATGAACTGAGGGCTCCTAATCTTCTTAAACAACCCCCTTTACGCCTCCAAACTGGATAACCTCTCAGTTTCCTACAATTCCCTTTTCTTGTGCCTTTTCCAGACTTACTCCCTTGTGTTCTTCTCTGCCTGTGGCTCCAGTCTGGTAGGCTTAAGATCTAAAGCCTGGATCCCACTATCACAAAACCAAGTATATATTTCAGACTTGAAGCCATATGATCTGATTCTTTCATTTTTCAGCAAACGTTTATTAAGCACTTAATAGGCACTGGAGATTTAGGGATGAGTATGACACAGTTTTGTCTTTGTAAAAGCTCTCAAAGTATTGGACTGGGGGGAAGTTAAGATGGGACATAAGGCCAACAGTTCCCATGAATGGAGTGACTTGGAACCACAGGAGAGGCAGATGCCAACTCATTGAAGAAAATAAGGAGGCTTTTTAATGCAGTATTGAAGATAGAGTGGCAGGAAAAGTGGTCTTAAGACGTAGTAGGAATTATCCAGCAGAGAAGAGCATTCCAAGCAGATGGAACAGCATGTTCAATGCTAGAAAATCAATAAAGGATAAGACATGTTTGAGAAATAGCAAGAATGTTAGTATGGCAGGAGCAGACAGTCTTTGAGGGAGAGTAGTGAGAGAGGAGTCTAAAAGAGTAGGTAGAGGCCAGCTTGTGAAATCTTTTATGTGTTGTGTTCTGGAATCTGAAATTCATCCATTATTCATAGAGAGCCAATGATAGATCTCAAGCAAGAATTACATGATTACATTTGTAATATAGAGAGATCACATGAGCAACAGTGTCATTTTCTTGTAGTAATCCGATCTTTCTTTCTAGCCCTTTTCTTTGGATTTGAGGTTCTTCAGATGAACCCAATTTGTGGCCTCCATGATCACTACAGATAGATTTTTCTCTCTCTTTCCTCAGCACAGAATCAATATACCTTGAAGGTCTCTCTTACCCATCCATCAGCCTGGGAATGGCATTCCCTCAGAGAAGCAATTCTCAAACACATGTGGGTGTGTACATTGTAGGAAGGATATATCATGTTCACATGGAGAGCATTTTCAAAGTACATGTGCCTTTATATCACACTCCCCTCTTGCTCTGAAATTCTAATAGGCCAAAGGTTGCTAGGAGAACTAGCATTTTGTAAAAGTTTATTCCTTTAAAGAATAGAGATGTAGACATGGAAACTCTAATCAAGACATATTCCTCTCAATTCCTTAGTTGTTATTAAAATACTATGAAATCTGCATTTATATTTTAATTGTGATACCGCTTATAGTTGGTCGAAAGTTGGCACCAAAAACAATGTGTCCATGTCCTAATACTTGGCCCCTGTTAATGTTACCTTATTTGGAAAAAAAGTCTTTGCAGCTGTAATTAAGTTAAGGATCTTGAAATGAGATCATCCAGATGCACTTTAAATCCAATTACTAATATACTTATAAGAGACAGAAGAGTAAAAGACAAGGACAAAGAGGAAAGGCCATATGAAGATGGAGGCAGAGATGGGAATTATGTAGCTAGAAGCCAAAGAATGCCTGGAGATATCAGAAGCTGGCCAAGGCAAGGAAGCATTCTCTTCTAGAATCTTCAGAAGGATCATGGCCCTGCCAATACCTTGATTTCAGATTTCTGGCCTCTAAAATGTTAAGAGGATAGATTTATGTTGTTTTAAGTCACAAGGATTGTAGTAATTTGTTATGGCATCTCTAGAAAGCCAATATGCCTTCTTTCTAATGAGTTATGCCTAACAGTTACTTTTCAGAGGAGAGACAATTTCCAGAGTGTTGTATACTAATATGATGTAAATGAATTTAGGCCAGGTAACTTAATCCCTTTAAGCCGGTTTCTTCACCTAATCCCATCCTCACAGAATGTTTAGATGATTCAATGAGATAAAATAAAACTTCCCAGCAGACTCAAAGACTTATATATTTGAGAATAGGACTCAACACATGTTGCATAGACACTGGTGAAACAAGCTCTCCCATGAAAAGGCCAGGATAATTAACATGCAATGCCTGGGCCTCTATCAGAATCTCTTTTACATGTAACCACTTACACCCATCTGATATCAGCTCTTGTTTCTCACCAACTAACCACTGCCCCTCTCCTGCAACCTTCTCTACTTCCTGTTTACGTAGATTGCTGCTTCCTGACTGACGAAAGTGAATGGTTTCAGCCAGACTGCTTTTCCCCTGGACCCATGCCAAGAATACCTTCTTTACTTTCTTTTTCTCATTCTGCTTTCTTCTTACCATAGAAGCCATCACATTAATGAGTTGCAAACTGCTGCCCTGAGCTATCCCCAGCTAATTAGTCTTCTTCCTACCTATTGGATTAAATCAGATGAACACGAGTAATAACATATCAGGTATCATGTATGTATTAAGAAATGTATCCATCCCTGCTTGCTCCAGCCCCTCCAAGCTATTGACAATGACGCCTTTTTCATTTAACCAGACAAATCATGATGATGACACTTTCAAGCCCAGCCCTGTCCTGTTTGCATTAAGCAATTCTAACCAAGGCCAACAGGACAACAAACAATAGGGTTAAACTTGACCAGAACACCAGATTGGAAGGCTACTTAAATTATCTAATTTGTGGTTTTCAATATGAGTGAAAATGCAAATCATGTTAGAAGCTCTTTCAAACAAACACATTTTTGGAACATGAGGTAGGCATGGATTTTTTTTTTTTAACCCCTAAGTGGGATAATGATTTTTCCCACAACTCCAGGCTTATGATCTTTAACACAATAGATAAGGATGGAGCCTGACTGTCTGGGTTCAAATTCTGGCTTTGCCACCCATAAGCTGTGTGGCCTTGGTCATGGCACTTAACCTCCTTTGTCTCAATTTCCTCATCTGTAAAACAGTTGTAATAATACCTACATTTGCCAGAGAATTGTGAGGAATAAATAAGTTAACTTGTGAAGAGCACTTAGACTATATAAACACTATTATAACTATTACTTTTATTGTTGTTTTTATAACTCCTCTGGAAAGACAGGAAGTTAGTCAGAGAGTGAGATGCCTGCATTAGTGATTTGAAGATGAGGCAGGTTGAGGTGATATAAGGGTTCACAGTATGACAGTGGAAGTGGATAGCAGAGGTGGAATGGAGGGAAGATCATCATTGGAAGGAGAAAATTTGTAGTAGTATTAAAGTATGTTCTTTATGAGACTGGAGTACCTAAGTTTAGATCCTGCCTTCACTGCTTAATGGCAGCGCAACCATAAGCAGATTACTTAATTGTATTTTCATCTGTAAAATGAAAATGATACTAGTGACCTATCTTATAGGGCTGTCATGAAATCAAATAAGTTAATAAATAATATACTGATTTCTTAGAACAGTGACTGGCATGTAGCAAGTGTTAGCTCTTATTCTTGTTTTTCTTGGAAATGAGAAGGTCAAGGAACTGAGGGGCCAATTGTTAGCTGTACAGTGACATTTTCTGAGATGATGGCAAGGTTTGAGGTAAACAGGAGCACTGTGAGCCAGATGTAAGTCTTCAATGAATGGGTGAGATGATCAGGAAGTTGGTAGTAAAGCAATAAAATGGATGAAGGTTATAATAGCCAAATGGCATTAGCCTCCACGTGATTGAGTTTTTCTCAAGAGTGTGGAAGCACTTATCAGACTTTTGGTGATGGCAGTGACACCCCAGGACTCTCAAGGTGATAAGCAATTGACTCTCACCATGACCCTGTGGCTCATGATTTTGTTTTTGAAACAGATTAAGATAGAGAAGCAAGTTGGATACTGTTGTCTCATGACCAGATAATGCCAGAGGGCTTTGGTGAAAGGCTTCTTACCAGCCACAGAAGGTCAAAAAACAGCGCCCTCATTGTCTGAAGGTGAACACTGAGAGAGAAGAAAATCCATGGTCTTTGGTAAAAATCAGGGTTCAGATCCTGACTCCTTCACCTACTAGATGGAAGACCTTGGCAAATGGTTTAATCTGGCCATTCCACAGTGTTCTTATTTGTAAAATTAAAATAATATAGTACCTAACATATAGGGTATATTAGTTTATATCAATATTGGCTGTGAAAAGCAGAAACACAATGTAAGCAGCTTAACAATATAGTTTATTTTTCTCTCACATAAAAGTCCTGAAGGTAGGAAGTACAGAGCTTCTCTACCACACACTCAGGGGTCCAGGCGTACCTCACTGCACTCCATTCCTTGTATGTGGCCCTCGCCCTCCAGGACCAAGATGGTGACTAAAGCAGCAGCCATCAATCACATCTGTGTTCCAGGAAGCAGGATAGAGGAAGGGATGAAGAAGAGACAAAGGCCATATACCATCTAGCTTTGGGTGAAAGTTGCCAGAGCTTTCATACAGTACTTCTGCTTATATCTCATTGTCAAAGACTTAGTCACACTTTCCTGCAAGAGAGGATGGGAAATTCCAGGCAGCCTTGTGCGTTGCTAAAAAGTAGGAAACCTATTACTATAGGGGAGGGGTAAAGTGGACTTTGGGGACAATTTGAAACTCTGTTACATAAGTTATTTTTTGAAAGGATTATAGTGTCCTATCAATAAATGCTGGCTATTTTAAAACATTCTTCCTTGAGGTATTACTAAGGAGCAACTTGGGAAAGCAGGGATAAGAGTGGTCCCTCGAATAGAAGATGTGACTTTCATTTTACTCTTTGTTAAGATGGTGACTCACCCAGACATTGTACCCTATGAGGTTTCGACTTTAAATTTTCAAAGTTATCTCTCTCATATATGTAAATAAGTGATACTTTAATGGGACTTTGTTTGCTTAGCGAATGTCACATTGACTCACTATGAACCAATCAGTAACGTGGCAAGGCAGACTCTTAGAAGGGAGCACACTAATATCCTAACTAGATATAGTTTCTGGAAGGGATAATTCTCAAAATATCTGTATACCTCCTCATATCCCATTCATCACTGTGAGGGTTTCCTTTTCTGTTGCAACTTCCCCTGTCTACGCCCTGATCAGCACCATCTCCAACATGAGTCTGACCTCTCCTCTGCTATGGTTCACATTCTCTCTGTGGTGCAAACAAGTGCCTAGAGAATATTGTTTCTTTTCTATCTTAGTAATTCCAGCATCATCCACTAACTGATATGCATTATATGATCTCTTTGTCTCTAGGGAGCACCATTCCTACCAGAACCCCTAATGTACATCCAGTGAATAATCAAGGCATTGGAAAAATTGATTAATTAACTGGGGACAACTAGAACAGACTTTGAAGAATCACAGGACTATGGTGGTTCAGATTCCAATCTAATGGCCTTTAAAAGGCTATTTTTAGCAGAACCTTATCCAATCTTTTTTTCTATAGAAATATTATATCGCATCCCAAAATATAAAACTGAGTAACAGTCTTGAATGTGGGAGGGGCCGAAAGCCAGTCCACTAAGCTTGCCTTTTGCCAAACACTTTTATTACCATGTGAGGAGTCCCTAGAGGTACCACTATAAAACTCTAGGGCTAGTTCCACTGGTCTCAGTTTGAACATCCTTGTTCTAGCCCATTCTCTTCCTTTAAAGTTGGTCAGGTGAAGGTGAAAGAAAAAAGCTTTGAAATCAAACAAGTTAGATGTCCAGTGCTGAGCTCTATGTCCTATTAGACATATGACCTTGGGTCTCAATTGAAAAAAACTACTGTCCTGCAAAGTCATGAGAGTTGAAGGTAGTTTATGAATATAATATTTATTGAGCAGATTCTCAGTATTAGCTCCTTCCTTCTTTTCCTTCCCTTAAAATAAGATGACATCTTTAACAGATGTCTAAGCTCTTTTTCCCACTACACTAACCACTATATGTGTATATGAGTGAATTAGTCAGTTCTCGCACTTCTATAAGGAAATACCTAAGACTGGATAATTTATTTTAAAAAGATGTTTAACTGACTCATAGTTCCACAGGCTGTACAGAAATCATGGCTGGGGTGGCCTCGGGAAACTTACAATAATGACAGAAGGTGAAGGGGAAGCAGGAACATCTTACGTGGCCAGAATAAGAGGAAGAGAGAGAGAGGGAGGAGGTGCTACACACTTTTAAAGAACCAGATCTATGATAACTCACCCACTATCATGAGAACAGCACAAAAGGGGAAATCTGCCCTCATGATCCAATTACCTCCCACCAGGTCCCACCTCCAACACTGGGGATTACGATTCAATATGAGATTTTGGCAGAGACACAGACCCAAATCGTATCATTCTCCCCTGACCTTTCCCAAATTTCATGTCCTTCTGATAGTTTAAAATAAAATTATGCCTCCCCAGTAGTCCTTCAAAGTCTTAACTTATTCCAGTATTAACTCAAAAGTCCAAAGTCAAAAGTCTCATCTTTGACAAGGTTAGTCCCTTCCACCTATGAGCCTATAAAATCAAAAACAAATTAATTCCAAAATACAGTGGGAGTATAGTCATTGAGTAAATTCTCCCATTCCAAAAGGGAGAAATCAACCCAAAGAAAGGGGCCCTGTGCAAGCCCAAAATCCGACAGGGCATTCATTAAATCTAAAAGCTCCAAAATAATCCCCTTTGACTCCATGTCTCACATCCAGAGCATGCTGATGCAAGGGGTGGGTTCCCAAGGCCTTGGGCAGCTCCATCCCTGTGGCTCTGCAGGACTCAGCCCCCATGGCTTCTCTCAAGGGCTGGCATTGAGTGCCTGCAGCTTTTCTATGTACATGGTGCAAGATTTTGGTGTATCTACCATTCCAGGGTCTGGAGGATAGTTGGCCTCTTCTCATAGCTCCATAGGAAGTGACCCAGTGAGGACTCTATGAGGGGATGCCAAACCCACATTTCCCCTCCACACTGCCCTAGCTAGCATCAGTTCTCTATGAGGGCTCTGCCTCTGTGGCAGGGTTCTGCCTGGACATCCAAGCTTTTTCGTATGTATTAGTCTGCTCTCATGCTGCTATAAAGAAATACCTGAGACTGGATAATTTATAAAGGAAAGAGGTTTAATTGACTCACAGTTCTTCATACCTGGGAAGGCCTCAGGAAACTTATAATCATGGCAGAAGGAGAAGCAAACATGTCCTCTTTCACATGATGGCAGGAGAGAGACATGCCAACCAAAGGGGGAAAAACCCCTTATAAAATCGTCAGCTCTTGTGAGAACTCATTATCATGAGAACACCATGGGGATAACTGCCCCCATGATTCAATTACCTGTCACTGGGTCTTTCCCATAACATGCGGGGATTATGGGAACTACAATTGAAGATGAGATTTTGGTGGGGACACAGCCAAACCATATCATTCTGCTCCTGGCCTCTCCCAAATATCATATCCTCACATTTCAATACACAATCATGCCTTTCCAACAGTCCCCCAACATCTTAAGTCATTCCAGCATTAACTAAAAAGTCCAAGTTAAAAGTCTTGTCTCATATGAGACAAGGCAAGTTCCTTCTGCCTATGAGCTTGTAAAATCAAAAGCAAGTTAATTACTTTCTAAATACAATGGTGGTACAAGCATTGGGTAAATACACCCATTCCAAATGGGAGAAATTGGTCAAAACAAAGGGGCTACAGGCCCCATGCAAGTTTGAAATCCAATAAGGCAATCATTAGAACTTAAAGTTCCAGAATGATCTGTTTTGACTTCATATCTCACATCCAGATCACACTGATGCAAGAGGTGGGCTCCTATGGCCTTGAGAAGCTCCACTTCTATGACTTTGCAGGGTACACCCACCCTTCCAGCCACTTTCACAGGCTGGCATTGAGTGTTTGTGGATTTTCCAGGCACACAATGCAAGCTATTAGTGGATCTACTATTCTGGGGTCTGGAGGACAGTGGCCCTCTTCTCACAGCTCTACTGGTCAGTGCCCCAGTGGTGAGTCTGTATGGGGGCTCCAACCCCACATTTCCTTTTCACACTTCCCTAGCAGAAGTTCTCTATGAGGGCTCCACCCCTACAGCAAATTTCTGCCTGGACATGCAGGCATTTACATACATTTTCTGAAATCTACGTAGAGGTTCACAAACCTCAATTCTTGACTTCTGTGCACCTGCAGGCCCAACACCACATGAAAGCCCCAAGGCTTGGGGCTTGCACCTTCTGAAGCAATAGCCTGAGCTGTATGTTGGACACTTTTAACCACAGCTGGAGCTGAAGCAGCTAAGACACAGGGCACCATGTTGTGAGGCTGCACAGAGCAGGGGGACCCTGGGCTTTGCCCACAAAAACCATTCTTCCCTCCTAGAACTCCAGGCCTGTGATGAGAGGAACTGCCACCAAGGTCTCTAAGATGCCCTGGAGACATATTCCCCATTATCTTGGCAATTAACATTTGGCTTCTTGTGTTACTTGTGCAAATTTCTGGACCCAGCTTGAGTTTCTCCCCAGAAAATTGGTTTTTCTTTTCTACCACATTGTCAGGCTGCAAATTTTTCAAACTGTTATGATCTGCTTCCTCTTGAATGCTTTGCTGCTTAGAAATTTCTTCTGCCAGATATCCTAAATCATCTATCTCAAGTTCAAAGTTCCACAGATCTCTAGGCATGGGCAAAATTCCACCAGTCTGTTTGCTAAAGCAAAGCAAGAGTCACCTTTGGTCTAGTTCCCAAGAAGTTTCTCATCTCCATATGAGATCACCTCAGCCTGGACTTCATTGTCCATATCACTGTCAGCATTTTGGTCAAAGCCATTCAACAAGTCTCTAGGAAGTTCTAAACTTTCCCACATTTTCCTATCTTCTTCTGAGCCTTCCAAATTGTTCCAACCTCTGCCTGCTACCCTGTTCCAAAGTCACTTATGCATTTTGAGTATCCTTATAGCAGCACCCCACTCTACCAGTATCAATTTACTATATTAGTCCATTCTCACATTGCTGCAAAGATAATACCCAAGACTGAGTAATTTATAAGGGAAAGAGGTTTAATTGACTCACAGTTCTCCATGGCTAGGGAGGCCTCAGGAAAGTTATAATAATGGTGGAAGGGGAAGCAAATATGTCTTTCTTCACATGGTGGCAGGAGAGAGAAGTGCCAACCAAAGGAGGAAAAGCCCCTTTTAAAGCCATCAGATCTCGTGAAAACTCACAATCACAAGAACAGCTTAGGGGTAACTGCCCCCATGGTTCAATTACCTCCCACTGAGTCTCTCCCACAACACATGGGGATTATGGGAACTACAATTCAAGATGAGATTTGTATGAGGACACAACCAAACCATATCACCATGTGTCTTCTGAAATCTAGGCAAGGGCTTCCAACCCTCAATTCTTGCACTCTGTGTACCTGCAGGCTTAATACCATGTGAAAGCCACCAAGGCTTATGGCTTGCATCTTCTGAAGCAGCAGCCCAAGTACTTGGGCCACTTTGAGCCACATCTGGAGCTGGAGTGGCTGGGATGTAGGGAACAGTGTGCCCTCGGCCTGACCCACAAAATCATTTTTCCCTCCTCGGCCTCTGGGCTTGTGGTAAGAGAGGCTGTCGTGAAGATCTCTGAAATGTATTCAGGGTCTTTTCCCCATTGTCTTGGCTATTAGTACTTCTCTCTCTTTGAGATATGCAAACTTCTGCAGCCCTGCTTTAATTCCTTGAATATGGGTTTTTCTTTTCTACCACATGGCTAGGCTGTGAATTTTCCAAACTTTTATACTCTGCTTCTCTTTTAAATGTAAGTTCCAGTTTCAGATTATTTATTTGTTCATGCATAGGAACATAGGCTTTTAGAAGCAGCCAGGGCACTTCTCGAATGTTTTGCTGCTTAGAAATTTCTTCTGTCGCTGGGCGCAGTGGCTCATGCCTGTAATCCCAGCAATTTGGGAGGCTGAGGCGGGTGAATCACAATGTCAGCAGTTCAAGACCAGCCTGGCCAACATGGTGAAAACCTGTCTCTACTAAAAACACAAAAAATTAGCTGGGCATGGTGGCAGGTGCTTGTAATCCCAGCTACTCAGGAGGGTGAGGCAGAAGAATCACTTAAACCCTGAAGGCAGAGGTTGCAGTTTGCTGAGGTCACACCACTGCACTCCAGCCTGGGTGACCATATGAGACTCCATCTCAAAAAAAAAAAAAGTATTCTGTCATGTCAGATACTCTAAATTATCTCTCTCAAATTCAAAGTGCCACAGATGTCTAGAGCAGAGGTACACTACCATCAGGTTCTTTGTTAATGCATAATAAAAGTGACCTTTGCTCCAGTTCCCAATAAGTTCCTCATCTTCATGAGACCTCATCACCCTGGCTGTCTCTGTCCATATTACTATCAGCATTATCAGCATTTAGGTGAAAACCATTCATCAGGTCTAGAAAGTTCCAAACTTTCCCTCATTTTCCTGTCTTCTTCTGAGCCCTCCAAACTGTTCCAACCTCTGCCTATTACCTAGTTCCAAAGCTGCTTTCACATTTTCAGGTGCCTTTATAGCAATGCCCCACTCCTAGGTACCAATTTTCTGTGTTAGTCATTTCTCACACTGCTATTTAATAAATACCTGAGACTGGATAACTTATAAAGAAAAGAGGTTTAACTTATAAAGAAAAGAGGATTCACAGGCTTTACAGCAAGCATGGCTGGGGAAGCCTCAAGAAACTTATGATCATGGTAGAAGACAAAGAGGAAGTAGGCATATCTTACATGGCTGCAGCAGGAGGAAGACAGAAAGTGGGGAGGTGCTACACACTTTTAAACAATCGAATCTCATGACAACTCACTCACTATCACAAGAACAGCACCAAAGGGGAAATCTGCCCTGATGATCCAATCACCTCCCACCAGGCCCCACCTCCAACATTGGGTATTAAAATTTGACATGAAATTTAGGCGGGGACACACAGCCAAACTATCAGGGAGTGTGCCTTTATAAATGCATCTTTAAAAAGTACAGGTCACTTCTGAGTATTCAGGAATTGGTAGCTAATGATTACTGTAGTTTGTATAAATTGTCCCCAGGCATTAATTGAATTAACGAAAGTACTATCAGATAAGGCTGTTATAGTATGGACAGACAGGCTTTTTATATTTAAAAATTGCATTAAAGAAAAATTGGATCTATTAACCTAGATGTCACAAAAAAAATCTGAATATTGTGAAAGTAATAAAGAATAATTTCTTCTACTCACCTGTTTGGGAAGATCAATTAAAATACTCTCATACTCAGTGTAATGCACTATGAATCACTTTATATAAATGTCAGGTGAAGGAGAGAGAATATCAGGCCAAACAGAGAGCAGTTTCCTCAGGTGTGGGATTCATGGACACCATTACAGAGAGGATCAGTCAGGCCTACTATCTAAATCAGTTTACTAGTTTCAGTCCTAATTCCAAAATTAAAGAGCAGGACATAGTGGCTAATGGTTGTGGAAAGCGGAATAATGACCCCCCGCCAAGACATCCATGTACTAATCTCTAGAACCTATGAGTATGTTATGTTACATGGCAAGGAGGAATTATGGCAAGGAGGAATTGTGGCAAGGGTTGCCAATGGAATGAAGGTTACTAATCTGGGGACCTTAAAATAAGAAGATTATTGTGGATTATTTGGGCAAGCCCAGTGTAATCACAGGGTCTCTAATTGTATAAGAGGCAAGCAGACGATTCAGAAGTATCTTAATCTGTTAGTGCTACTATAAGAAAGTACTGAGACTGGGTAATTTATAAAGAACAGAAATTTATTTCTTACACTTCTGGAGGCTGGGAAGTTTAAGATCAAAGTGTCAGCAGGTTTGACGTCTGGGGAGGGCTCCATTTACTGCTTTTAAGATGGCACCCTGTTGCTGCCATCTTGGAATGAAATGCATCTTGGAGGAGCCAAACACTGTGTCCTCACATGGCAGAAGGCAGAAGGGCAAAAAGGGCCTAAGCAGCCGGACGTAGTGGCTTATGCCTGTAATCTCAGCACTTTGAGAGGCTGAGGCAAGAGGATCGCTTGAGCCCAGGAGTTTGAGACCAGTCCGGGCAACATAGTGAGACCTCATTTCTACTGAAAAAATAAAAACATAGCTAGCCATGGAGGCATGCACCTCTAGTCCCAGCTACTCAAGAGGCTGAAGTGGAGGATGGCTTGAGTCTGGGAGTTCAAGTTGCAGTGAACTATGATCACACCACTGCAATTCTAACCTAGCCTGAGCAACAGAATGAAGCCCTATCTAAAAAAAAAGGAAAGAAAAAAATGCCTAGCCTTATTTCCTTCATCCCTTTTAAAAGGTTCAGAGCCCTCATGATATAGTCACTTCCCAAAAGGCTTTACCTATTCACACCACCACAATGGGGATTAAGTTTCAACACGAATTTTGAGGGGACATATTCAAACCATCACAGAAGGAAATGTAATATTGGAAGCAGAGGTTGAAGTGATTCATTGTAAGGTCTCAACTCTCCATTACTGGCTTTGAAGGTGGAAGGGAGCCATGACCCAAGGTGGCCCTTACAAGTTGGAGAAAGCAAAGAAAGAGACTGTCCCCTCCAGAGACTCTTAGAATTACAGCCTGGCCAATGCCTTGATTTTTATTATCATTATTTATTTATTTATTTTGAGACAGAGTCTCACTCTGTTGCCCAGGCTGGAGTGCGGTGGCATGATCTCAGCTCATTGCAATCTCTGCCTCCAGGGTTGAAGTGATTCTTATGCCTCATCCTCCTGAGTAGCTGGGACTACAGGCGTGAGCCATCATGCCCAGCTAATTTTTGTATTTTTTAGTAGAGATGGGGTTTCGCCATGTTGGCCAGGCTGGTTTTGAACTCCTAGCCTCAAGTAATCTGCCTGCCTTGGCCTCCCAAAGTGCTGCAATTACAGGCGTGAGCCACTGCACCTGGCATCTAGCGCTTTAATATATATATATATTTATTTATTTTATTGAGTTTTAGGTTTGGGGGTACATGTGAAGAACATGCAAGATTGTTGCATAGGTACATACATGGCAATGTGGTTTGCTGCCTTACTCCCCATCACCTATATCTGGCATTTCTCCCCATGTTATCCCTCCCCAACTCCCCACCCACTGCTGTCCCTCCCCTAGTTGCCCCCTACAGACCCCAGTGTATGATGTTCCCCTCCCTGTGTCCATGTGTTCTCATTGTTCAACACCCGCCTATGAGTGAGAACATGAGGTAACACCTTGATTTTTAGTTGAAGGCCACTCATTTGGTCTTCTGACCTCCAAAACTGTAAGATGATAAACTTGTGTTGTTTGAGCCACCAACTTTGTGATAATTTGTTATAGCAGCAATAGAAAACAAATACAATGGGTGATGGAAAAACAATGGGTCACGACACAGGACAGTGTGGGTATGGGTGGAGAGCTGTGTATCAATGTATCCAGCTGTGAGAAACTATCCAAGAAGCTGGGAACACAGAGCTAAGTATGTCAAGACTTAAAATACCTTAATAACCATCTATCTGGCTTATTGGTTTGTTTCTTGGTTAAGGTGGAGATGGCCACTCCTTACCCTCCAGGCCTGCAGAGGTGGGAAGCAGGCAATGAAAGCAAACTTTCCCAAAGTAAAGTTTTTTCCTAGTCAGTCACCACATGTTTTTAGGAACTAATGGTCTTCCAAGACTCCACTGTAGTCCCTGATGGGGAAGACAGCCGGCTTCCTAACATTACCAGGATTGCTTCTTGGATGTAGAGTCACAGGTTTCTATGAGTACCTGTCTTCTTCTTATAAGTTATTGGAAACTCAATTTATTTTGCTTTCTTTCTCAGAGCTAAGAAGAAAAGGAAAGCCCTCACCACTTGCAAGTAAATACCATGAGATGATAGTATTACTAATAATAATAATAAATACCATTTGAGTTTTGTAAACACACTTCACAAAAATCTTTATAAACCTCATTTCTTTTCATCATCATGATCCCATAAAGAACATGCTACAGATAAAAGAACTAAAATCCACAGTGATTAAGGAGTCTACCCCAAATCATAGAGCTAGCAAGTGGTAACCTAGCCCAGTCTTACCACAAAGTCCTCTTATGTACTTTCACCACTACCTTCCACTGCCTTAAGTACTATACTACGTCTTCAGAACTAGCTGCAGACTGAGAGTCTCCAGCTTCCTGTAGTTCTCCTAACACAAGAGCAGAGATCTGAACTGAAAAATAACCTCCAATAATAAAATAACAAACATGGTTCAGAAATTTAACAACATTCTTTCAATTCTGACTTCTATGCCACATTGGCCTACTAAGTGACATTCTCTGCTTAGGCTCTCAGTCAAATGTATCCATCTCTTCCTGGTCTAGCTTCCCATCCCCTCTTCTTTTTTTCCTCTCAAACCTCCATTGCTATGGCTGATGGAGAAAAGAAAGGAAAGGGAGATAGGGTGAAGTAAGAGGAATTGGGCTGGACAGATAGAAGAGTAAGAGTCCAGATCTATGTGAGACCGAGGAGCACTGGTGCTAAGCAGGTCTAGAAACTGAAACCCAGGGACCTTTAGTTCAGAGCCAAGACTAGATCCCAGTTTAAGCAGTGTACCTCATGCCTCCTCTTCCCTTTGTGCCTCCACCCCATTTTTGCCTAGGATTCCTAGGTCCATCTTAGCAGAGGTAAAGATGTAAGCCATAGGAGAAAATGAAAGGAGCAGGAAGAATCAATAGAATGCTTGTCTGGTTCAGTTTCATTTAGAATCTCTAGACTGCCTCCTCTAAAGAGCTCTACCCCTAGCTGTGCTGGCCTCCTGTGTGCCCTTAAGAATTCCTTTCTGGTTTTGGCCTACATGAGAGCTCTTTCTCCCTGGAGAAGACAGGTGTTAATCTAGGTGCCTAGGCATTTATTCAGCAAACATCACTGAGCACCAATTCTATGCCAATCAGGGTTCTAGGCACAGGTGAGATTCAGAGATGGACAAGAAAGATGTCCCCACTACAGTGAATCTTATAGGAGTGAAGTCTTATACAAAGGACTCCATAAAGCCTTTTCAAAGAAAAGTCAGTCAAGACACTAAGAGCTACCACTAAGACAAGACACTAAGAGCTACTACTGGCCAGGACACTAAGAGCTCCCCAAGAAGATATAGGCTTTGAAACAGACAAATAAATTTGCTTAAACTCTAAAGTTCCTTAAGCCTGGCAACTCACATCTTCCAGGCGTATGCTTGATTTTGTAAGGACACTTATGCAAGGAAGATAAAGATTTCATCTTAGATGCCAAATCTGACTGAGAGGTAGTTGTGGTTTAGAGTCCTGGGTTGAGGACTGTGAAGTTCCATCTGAGTTCAGCAGGAAAAGAAGCTATGATAGATTAGCAATATTGGCCACATACATTTAAGGGATGAATGAGGGCAAATCTGTCACACATTACTATCCCAGCCCTAATGTAGACTATCTAATATTTTTCACAATTGTTTCATACCTGCTCATTTTCCAGCTAGGCAACAAGCTCTAGGGAAGGCAGCATTATCCAGTGGAAGGTGTAGTGGAAGCTGAACAAAGGAGCTTTTCTTTCTCTTCTGGAAGGTAGCATGGTGGGGTGGAATAAGCACAGGGTACCCAGAATCAGAAAGGCATGGCTTTGGAGCTGGACATTCCACTCTTCCACAGATTGCCTGATCCTAGACATGTTACAGTCCATTCTCATTCTCTTTTATGGGAATTATATTCTATCAAATCTCCTCAAGCACTGACTTAGCATTTGCTATGAGCTGTTACAGTAGGTTCCTGCAAGCCTCTGGTCACATTTTCATCAACCAGTCAATACATAACCTAGTTTTATGTGTGTTTCTGTTTAAAGACACCTTATTTAATACATATTGTTGATTCATTAACACTGAACTCACAGCCTACAGGGCTATATTTCCTACCTGAATTAAGCTTATCTAACACACGTTTTCTCTGTAAGGCACATCACAGCCTTCTTGCTCTCAGGAACACCAGACAGCACTGCAACACTATTATTGGGGAACATTGTAAACAGCAAAATCACCAAAAAAACACAAAAATGCAAAAAACATGGCACTAAATAGACTGCAAAAAGGTTCTTGTTTACAGTATAAGAGATGAAACAAGAAGGCAAGGCATGGCTTTGTTCAACCGCTGTTGAGAATATTCATGTTAGACAACTCAAATTTGTCACAGATCTGTGCATATCCATAAATGACCACAGAAGTTCTGTGAGTACTGATTTGGGCCTACAAATAAATTTTTAGCAAGTAGGCAAATCCATTCATGAATAATGAGGATGAACTGTACTAAATTTCTGTGAGCCTTAGTAATGATACCTCCCTCACACTACAAATTAAATGAAAGAAGGTATGTAAAATGCCTTGCAAGGTTACAGTTAGTTCTTTATACTAGATATTTACACTTTCACTTCCTGTACCTTTGCCATGCTCAAATCTGAGAGATAAGTAGATATCGAGAAACTTCCAGCCAAATGTCTCATCTTTATCCTAGGAGCATAGACCAAAAACTACTCACACTAGCTCAAATAGAAAAGAAGGTGTTTTGAATAGATACAAGAGGCAATTTCTTGAGGCACCAAAGTGCAGGGTTCAGCATAGCTAGGCCACCCTGCAATGGGACTGAAACAGGAAGAAGTCCCAACTCTCACGTGGCTGCATTCTCTACCATCTGTGCCTCTCTGAGCATCTGCTAGCTACACTTTTCTGCTTCTCTCAGCAGACAGGTTTCCTGTGCTCTCTCTGGCTTTCTTGCACCCTCATAATTTTGACTCTTATGTGGTTCTGGCTTCCATGGCACTGATTTCAGCCTGACTCTACATGTCTGGTACACACCTATCGTTTTTGCCTGTCTAGCACCATTCTCCCAGTACTGGTAACAGAGGAACTGAGTGTCTTCAGGATTGGCCTGTGAGCTAGACCTGGCCATTGACTCTCTCCTGAGGATTTGCTCTGTCTTGGTTATCTTCTATCATTTCTGTTGTTATTCTGTGTATCTTTTTGCTGCCTCATGGCTTTTGTTTGCTCAGTGCTCCTATTTATTCATGGTTCTTGCTTACTCATGAAGTCTGAATGCCGGCTTCACTCTGCATCTTTCAGCTTGCATTCACTGATGAATTTTTCCTCGTGTGTCTCCAGTTCTGATTACTGAAAAAAAATATCTTATTGACATAGTTAATTGCCATGCGTTTGGGCAGAACTTTCATGCCAAGATGCCCTATAGGCCAATGTCCAGCCTATTGATCAGCTGCACCTAGGTAAGGGGCCTGCCATAACCTAACAAGCAGTAAGCAGAGTTGTAGGGGTTGGAGGTGTGCATATGGTATTGCACGTGGCCACTTATGTTGAAGGAGTTACATCAAGCTGATTATCCAGACCCTTCTCTTTTTCTAACACCTCATGTCCAACTATGAAGAAATCCTATTAGCTCTACCCTCAAAATATATTTAAAATATAGTCACTTCTCACTGCTCCCACTGATACCCCTCTGCTCCAAGCCACACTGCCTTTCACTTGCATTACGCCAGTAGCTTAGGAGGTCATCTACTTCTAACTGTAGTCTATTCCCAATATAGCAGCCAGAGTGATTATTTTAAAGCCTGAGTCATGTCATGTCATTCCTTTGCATCACATATACTACTGGCTCCCCATTTCACTCAGGGTCAAAGCCAAAGCCCTAGCTCCATTACCTCTGACTCCATCTTTACTATTTTCCCCTTGCTCACCCCACTCCAGCCACACTGGCCTTGCTTTTCCTCAGATATCCAGGCATGTTGCCACCATGGGGCCTTTGCTCCAGGTGCCCTATCTGTCTGAAAAAAAAATCTTACAGATAATGACTTGAGTAACTTCCCTAATTCCTTTAGATCCTTATTCAAATTTCACCTTCTCCACAAGACTTGCCTGATAATTTATTTTATTCTATAACTCTGATGGATAAATGCCATACAGTAAATGCTGTGGTAATAAATACTATAGTTCCCCACAGATTCATTCATCCCCAGCTTTACTTTTTGTCCTTGCACTTATCATTTTCTAACATATTATATACCTTTTGCTTACTAATTATTGCTTATTTCTCCCTGCTAGAAAATAAGCTCCACAAAGATAAAGATCTTTGTCTACTTTGTTTCCTGATATACCAAGGATTTAGAACAGTACCTGGCACAAGCACTCCATAAATATTTGTTGAATTGAATTCCTCGGTAGGTAGCTATAAACATAGCAGGTACACTAAGGCTTTCTCTATGCAATATAAAATGTCTCTCAGGGAAATTTATAACACTAAAACACATATTAGAAAAGAAGAAAATTCTCAGATCAATAATCTAAGCTCATATTCAAGAACCTAGATAAAGCGAACCAAAGTAAACACAAAGCAAAGGAAGGAAATATTATAGCAAAGGAAGGAAATATTATAACAAAAGGCAAAAATCAATGAAAATGAAAAATGAAGAATAGAGAAAATTAACAAAACTAAGAGCTAGTTCTTTGAAAAGATCAGTAAAACTGATAAACCTCTAGCAAGACAGATAAAGAAAAAAGATAAAAGACACAACTTTCTAATATTAGGAATGAAATAGGAGATATCACTATAGACACTGCAGACATCTAAAGGATAATAAAGGAATACTAAAAACAATGCTATACACATGAATTTGACAATTGGTTTAAATAGACCAAGTCTTTGAAAAATGCAACCACATGTCACCCAATGTGAAATAGATAATTTGAAGAGCACTTGTAATTCCAGCACTTTGGAAGGTTAAGGTAGGAGGATTACTTGAGCCCAGGAGTTCACAGCCAGCCTGGAGAAAAAGTAAGACCCCATCTCTACAAAAAATTTTAAAATTAGCCAAGTGTGGTGATGTACACCTGAAGTCCCAGCTAGTTAAGAGGCTGAGGTGGGAGGATGGCTTGAGCCTGGGAGGTTGAACTGCAGTGAGCTGTGATTGTACCACTACACTGCAGCCTGGGCAACAGAGTGGGACCCTGTCTCAAAAAAAAAAAAAAAAAAAAAAGAAGAGTACTATAACTATTAAAGAAATTCACTTACTAGTAAGAATGGCTGAAGCAAAAAACAAGCAACAAATGCTGCTAAGGATGCAGAAATGCCAGATCACTCACACATTACTAGTAGAAAGTAAAATGGGACAGCCACTCTGACAGTTGGCAATTTTTAAAAAAACTAAACATGTGACTACCCTACAACCCAGCAATTGCACCCCTGGGCATTTATCTCAGACAAACGAAGACATGTTCACACAAAAATCTGTACATGGATATTTACAGCAGCTTTATTTGTAATACCAAAAACTGGAAGCAATCCAGATATACTTCAGTGAGTGAATAGTTTAAAAATTGAGTACATCTATATGGTGGAATATTACTCAACAACAAAAAAGAACACATTATGAATACATGCAAAACCTGGATGAATCACCAGAGAATTATGCTGAATGACAAAAGCCAAAAATTTACACGTTGTATGATTTCTTTTTTGAAACATTCTTCATATCACAAAATTATAGAAATAAAGAACATATGTGGCTACCAGGGTAACAGAGTAAGTGGGGCGAGGGGGTAGGAGGAAGGTGGGTATGATTATAAAAGGGCGGAATGGGATAGCCTATGATGTTGGAAATGTTCTGTATCAATATCAGTATGCTGGTTGTGGTTCTGTATTACAAGTTTGTAGGATGTTACCCTTAGGGGAAATTGGGTAAAGGATATGTCTTTTTGTATTACTTCTTACAACTATGTATAAATTTACAATTATCTAAAAATTAAAAGTCTAATTAAAAATCTTTCTCCCAACACTTTATTTAATTATGGCTGTTTCATGGGAGAAGAGAAACACTTTATTACATTTAATCATTGATTATAAAATTGCATCTAAATTTCAGAAATATGAAAATATGGGAAAGCACAACTTAGAAACTGGGAAATACATTAAAGATGCATATTTATTTATATAATTATTTGCATCAGAAATAGGGAATCATTTAGAAGAAGAAAAGATACCAAAGCCTTCCTAACAGTGATCATCTCTAGATGGTAGAATTATGGGCATTTTTTTTAGCTTTCTGCATTTTCTTATTTTTCTACAGTGAACACATATTACTGACGTAGTTTTAAAGAAATATGATATTTAAAAGACATTATTTAGACCAACCCTTAATCCATTGCTTGAAAACCTGCAACCAATCCTTAAATAATTAGTCAACTTCAGTCTTTAATACCATAGAAACCAATAGCTCCCAAAGCAGCTCAGGCAGCTCTAATTATTTGAAATGAGAGCTGTTGAAAGCAAAGGTCTGCACTGCCTGTGCCATTAGGGGGTTTAAGGACATGGGTTTGATCCCAGCACAGGTCAATTAACTCTGCTTATTCATAGAGGAAAATGGTAAAGGTACACTGCCTGCATGGGTCACAAGGGCCAGGCACTACTCAAACACTGTCCATAAAAGACACAAACATGTGAAAGTAAACAGGCAGCTCAAATCCATTTCTGCTAAGCACCTCTTCTCACACTGGACAATTTCTCATTTCCTCAGGTGGTCAACAAGAAATACAAACAGATTGTAAAATAGTTGTTACAATCAATAGCCAGGAATCAAATTGTAAAAAGCAATCCCAACTCCAAATGAGGCACTAAATCTCCACTAAATACTTTAATGTCAACCTAACATGAACTAAAAAGAAAACTCTGAAACCATAATGACACAATAAAGGTAATCAGACTGGATGGATGGCCATCTTTGCTCATAATTGTCATTACATAAATGACATAATAATGCTTTCCATATTAATTCATAGATTTAATGCAATAATAATTAATGGGGCATTAAGAGTTTTATAAACCAGAACTTGACATAATAATTGCAAAATATTCATGAATACAGCCTGGCCCAGTGGCTCACACCTGTAATCCCAGCACTTTGGGAGGCCAGTATGTGAGCAGATCACTTGAGTCCAAGAGTTTGAGACCAGTCTCTACTAAAACTACAAAAATTAGCCGGGCTACTCGGGAGGCTGGGATGGGAGAATTGCTTGAACCTGGAAGGCGGAGGCTTCAATGAGCCCTGATCATGCCCCTGTGCTCCAGCCTGGGTGGCAGAGTAAGACCCTGTCTCAAAAAAAAAAAAAAAAAAAAAAAAAAGGTCACGAATAGAAGCATATTTATTAGTGTTTAGGAAGGAAAAAAGCTAATGTTGTAGAACTCTCTCATGGGTTTAAAAATATTGTGATGTTATAAAATATTGTGATGTTATAAAGCAGCAATAACCAAAACTTTTGGGGAGTTCCATTGAAATTGAAGGAGCTGTTCTGAGCCAGTATGGTAAAGGAAAATGTTAGGAAAGAGGTCTAGGCTAAAGACTATTGAGGCGATGGGTGTCTTGGAAAGGTTTTTTGGTTTGCAAGACATATAAACCTCCTTCAAAGTAGCTCAAGTACAAGGGGTTAAAAAAAAAAAAAGCTGTAACAAGCTATCTCAACTCATCTAATAACAGAAACAAAGAATAGCTGGACCTTACTGCTCAGAAACTGAACCATCACTACTCTTTCCGTATCTCAAGAACTCTTCATGGTGCCATTCTCTGAGATCTAGCACTTGCTGGGGGACACCTCCTCCCACGTCCCACAGTTTCAGCCCCTGTACCAGTGGCAACTCTGGAGGATGTTCACAGCATCTGTTCACTTTTGTTCTCCCAGTCTTAAAGGTAGTAGCAGCTTCCTGAAATCTAAATCTCTGGTTTTCCTGGCTTCCTCTTTTTGCTTTTCCAGCTTTCCAACACCTGTGTAAGAAATTCCATGAATTAAATCCCTTCTGTTTAAGGTATCTGGAGTGGTTTCTATTTTCCTGATTAGACTCTGATTGATACATTGTTAGCTTCAACACTGCCCTTTTCAGTTTAGTTTAGTTTAGTTTAGTTTAGTTTAGTTTAGTTTAGTTTAGTTTAGTTTAGTTTAGTTTAGGACCAGAGTGCACAAATCATAAGCTGTTGCCCTTTTGAGCAGGTATCCATCTCTGTGTCCCCAAAAACAGGCCCCAAAACGTGGCTACATTGAGCAGATAGTCTGTCATCCCAAACTTTCTGATGTAGCTGAGACTAGGACAGTCCAGGTGGAGCTGGGAATGGGTGGGTAGGTAATATGAGAGTGAGGAGGGTTGGCAATTGAGGAAGGACTACAAAGAGATTTGAGAAGAATTACACAAACACACAGAGGAAAATCTGTTACCAGAAATCCAGAAGGAAATCAGCAACACTAGTCACTGGGGCAATCAGCAGACTGCAAAAGCCAAAGGCAGATGCAGTTGCAATTACAGGAAATAGATGGCACAAACAGGACTGATACAGACTGGGATAGGAGAAGTAGGCATGTCAGAAACATTAGCAGGCAACTATGCAGACATGTGTAAACAGGGGACTGGACAGTCTCAGGTAATGTTATAAAGCAGCAATGATCAAAATTCAGGCAGTTCAACGGATATTGAAGGAGCTATTTTGAGTCAGCATGGTGAAGGAAAATGCCACATAAAGGGAGCAAATGCCATCTATCTGAGTTTGCCCATAACGTGACATATTCCCAACCTTCCTCTTCTTTTTACTTTCTGAATAATTGTGATTTATTTAACAGTTAATATTTTTATTTTATTTAGTTTCTCCTTTTTTAAGCAACAAAGTGATATGTTTATTGTAATATGTATTAAAATATTCAGATGCATGAAAAGAAAAATATTATGTTCATCTCTAATCCAATCATCCAAGGTTAACTGCTGTTAAAATTTTCCTTCCATATCTTTTATGCTTGCATATCATGTGTATATACCTATTATTATATGCCTATATCTTAAAACCAAAATTATTCCACTGTTCTGTTTCATACCATACAGCTTCTGTATACAGAAGCTGTCAGCTTGACAGAGTAATGAAATCACCTTCTGAAGGTGCAACTGAGGTGCTACTTTGTAGGTGATATCCTGCAAAGATAGAGTGACATCTTCCAGGATGCAGCATACACTCTAAATCTATCATCATCATATGGGCCTGTGTTCTCAATGAGTACAACACATAAGTCTGAGAACCAAAAGTAAGAAGTAGGAGTGGCCCTGGGCCCTGCTTACCATTACTCACAGTTACCCACTTGTGTTATTTGTGCTTCTTGTCCCTGAAACTCTGGGATTTGTGGGTTTGGAGGTCCTGGTAATTGACTGGGACATCCCTTGGTATCACTTTGCCCAATTTTGACGGTAAATGGAGACAAGGGCAGTAGCCATAGCCGAAGAAGGACATAGTAACCAGAAACCCACCAGGTAAGCCACATGGATGGCAGAGCTGAGGGTGAGTGAAACTAAAATGGGTTGTAGAACAGAAATACAATGAGTATCAGTTGCAACTTTCAGACCAGAGGTCAGTAACAGGGGTTCTAGTTTACCCCACTAACTTTCTGCTTGTAAGTTTACCCAGGAAAATAGTCTAACCAGGATACTGGAGGAACTGTTCCTAGAACTTATGCAAAATTAGCAGATCCAGCGCAAAGGATTGGCTGTAATGAATGCTATGGTTTGCCACTCAGATCCCCCGGTTGGATTGAGACAATCATTCCGCCAACTACTAGGAATATTGGTAGCTGATGGCTCTCAGGCAATTTCTCTCCTGATAATTTTCTTCAGCTAAAGAGAGTCACTTTGCACAAGTTCAAAGGCAGCCCACATCTAATGACTAGTCCATGCCCAGGTATTAAGGCCCAGCCCTCTTTGCTTCAAAGGAGGACAAATCCAGAGCTCCCTGTAGGATTGGCCAAGAGACCTTTGTTGTGACCCTATTGCAGTTTAACTTCTAGCCAATCCTACTTCCTTCACTCTTTCTCTGATATTGAATCCCTAGGCACTCTCCAATAAACTCTCTGCATGCAAATATCCATTTCAGAGTCTATCTCTAGGGCACTCAACATGCAACAGTTATATTCATTTTTTGTGTTTATATTTTAACAGAAAACACTAAGACTTCAACAAAGCTGCAAGCATTTGACTGTATATAGATATTAAGAACCCCTGGGTCATCTATGTCTGGAAAGCTCATTCACCTCACCAGCAGCACAGACACCTTGTTTTCTTGCAACCCTCCTTGCATGTGCTAAATACCAAAAGTAACCAGCCTTTCAGTTCTGCTTCTGTCTAGTGGTCATTTTCTATCCCCTTCAGCTCTCTAGTTGTGTTAGGCCCTGAGCTTTTCCATCTCATCCTTCCAGAAAGCCACTAGTCCCACTAGCTGTCACTTATCTGCCTACCCATTGTCAGCTAAGTTCCGGATGCTGAGAGCTGTGGGAATCTCTCCAGTGTTGCCAGGAGGAAGGGAACTAAAATTCCTCTGGCTAGCAGCCACCATCTTGTTTCTCTATTTCTTTCCTTTGCCCCATTCTCTCATGAATAGAAAGTTCCTTCCTTATTCCACTGCATCTTCAACTTCCTCTTCCCATTGGGATTTCAACATGTTTTCACAGCAAATCCCTGTATTTGTGATTTATACTTTCCAATTTCTGAATGACAAAGCTGTAAATAGAAACTAAGGTATTTCCTTCCTTTCTTTTTTGCTTCCTTCTTTCCTTCCTTCAGCAAATTTCTTGCTTACTAACTCTGAGTCATCTCTTAAGTAGAAGGTAGGCTATACTATGCTTATTTAAGGTTATTAAATGTAATATTAAGGACACATCTATTCCCTTTCAAAACTTCTGCAGGGCCCAAGGTTGGCAGCAAATTGCTGGTCTGGCTGAGTCTTGCAGCACATCCCACTGGAACAACAACCCAGAGCTCATGCCCTTGGATGGAGAGTTTATTAACAGCATTCTCTTTGTATAGGAACACCTCCAAATTTTGTAAAGGCCCACTATATTTAGTGTAGTAAAGTGGAATGTTCCTAACCAGTAGATTTCTATCAACCAGCCAGTCTTCAGAGGCCGACTGGACAGGGAGGCTGGAAACCACAAGCTAGCCCCCTCCCAGTGGCTCCTTTAAGACACCAGGCCCTCCTGTGCACTTCTAAATTAAAAAGCCACATAAAATTGGACCTTCTCCGTCCTCACATTGTTGTTGACCTTAGTCCTAAAGGCTGGACACACATCTCAACTTTTCCCCAACCTCCAGGTTTCTGATCTTGCAATTCGTTCTCCTTTTTATAATCTTGCTTCTCTCTCAGGGAATAGTTTGGGTCAACAGAGGGAACTACAGTTCCTCTTTAGCACATTATCTCAAAGCAGAGTCTTTACAAACAGGAAAATGTAGAGAGAAGGTAGACAAAGGTGACTTTCTTTCTTTCTTGATCCTCCTGTTAACAGCCTTTCTAGCATCTGGGAATACAGATGTGTGCCACCATGCACAGCTTTTTTTTTTTTTTTTTTTTTTTTGTACACATGGAATCTCGCTACCTTGCTCAGGCCAGTCTCAAGCTCCTGAAGCTGATATGGCCTTTTAAAAAAAGAATATACATGGTAGCTTCTCAAAGCTGAAGGAAAAGTATTTTCAGATTTAAAAGGCCCATTGTGTTGAGGTTCATTCCTCATAGAGAATGAAAAGGACCCTATTCTAAGATGCATCATCATGAAACATCAAAAAAAGATTTCAAAACTTTCCAGAGAGGAGAAGAAAAAAACAAAACAAAACCTTTCATGTCCCATAGAAAATATTATTAATGTAAAACATATCAACAGCAACATGGAAAGTTAGAAGGCAAAGAAGCAATGCCTTTAGAATTTTGAGAGAAAATTTTTCCAACCTAGAAGTCTATACTCAGACTTCCATTCAAGTGCAATGCTAAATTCAAAACATTTTCAGTCATTCTAGGTCTCAAAGAAATATACATTCAATGAACTTTTTCTTAGAAAGGTATTGCAGGATGAGCTCCACCAAACCCAATGAGTAAACCAGAAGAAAGATATGAGATCTAAGAAAACAGGTGATCCAACAAAAGGGGGATATAGAAGGAATTCTCAAAATGATGAAAAGGGAGCATCTCAAACATTTGGAGAGCTGCCCTGAACAGCAACATCCCAGACCATAGCTGGACAAGGAAGGGCTCCAGGATGATGTCTAGAAGAGAAGTCAGTGAGAAAACAAAACTGATAGAAAGAGAGATTTATAATTCTGTCAGACAACTTGGGAGAAATTAGTGATTAATTCATGAACATTGATGTTTTAAAAAGATAATTATTAACTAAAGGGAAAACAAAATGATTGTATCAGATATGAAGTGAACAGCAAGCAGTTCACCTGTGAACAATATTTTCTTAGGCCTAATAATGTCAACACTGAAATTGTGATGTAATGGGAGAATGGGGATAGGTGAAGGGTTTATGTTGGAGGGGGTAGTAGAAGAAAACTAAATCCTAACCACCATAATAGGAAATGAAGAGATGATATCTAGAACTGAAAAGTCAAGAAAGAAAAAGTGTAAGCACCAGAAGAAGTGACTAAACATGTGACTACAGTTGGCTATGTGGAGCAAAACTTAGAGATGGGGAGGAGTGAGCAAACTGCTGTTTCATTTTGTTGTTGTTAAAAGCCTTGGGGCTGGGCACAGTGATGCACGCCTGTAATTCTAGCACTTTGGGAGGCCGAGGTGGGTGGATCACCTGAGGTCAGGAGTTCAAGACCAGCATGGCCATCATGGTGAAACCCCATCTTTAAAAATAAATAAATAAATAAATAAAATAAAAAATAAAAAGCCTTGGATTTGACTTTTTATACTGAGTGCTTATATGTTTTTTCTTTTATTTTTATTCCTCTAGATATGATGCCTTAAGAATGTTTGTATGCTTCTGTTCTTAAAAAAACTAAAGCGAAAAAAAAATTTTTAAGAGGAAATAAGAGACAATTGAAAATTAGGGTAGACAAAAATAAGATGAAGTCAGAAGTAATACCCATCATCTAGTACACATCATTGCTAAAGATAGGCTTAAAATTTGGTTCTGAGCTTTTTAGCAGCCAGCATAAAGTGGGAAATGTAATTGTTTATATGATTTCACAATGTCCAAGAGATAAAAACAAACCACTTACTCAGGAGAAATATAGCTATTCCTGGTACTGCGATCTGAGAGACAGTTCTCCCATCTGTTCTCCTAAAGAGGACACATGTGACGTAGTGAACCACATCCTCCTTAACTTGCCAACGGTAAATGCAACAATAAGTTTCATAGAGCTGTTTCTTATCATGTCTCTCAACATAGGTGGATGGCAAAATGCCAATGTAGTGTCCAGTAAAAGCAACTCTATGAAGAAATAAAAATCTGTTTAGAGAGGCAATAAAGCATAGTGGTTAGAGTGTTGGCCTGGGTTCCAAACCTATCTATCAAACAAGTTACTTAACTACTTTGTATTCAGTCTTCTCATCTATAAAATTGGTCTAATACTACCATCTCATAGAATTTTGTGAGTTTATGCATATTAAGCACTTAGAACAATGTCTGGCATATATAAGCACGAAAAAATCCATTTAAAAGATCCATTGTTTTAAAAAGTGGATCTTACATGTTAAGGCTACCAAAAAGAAAACAGTGTGGTATTGATGAAGAGACAGACACATAGATCAATGAAATACAATAGAGAAATATACCACACAAGTATAGCCGACCAATTTTCAACAATGGTGCAAAAAAAAAAAAAAAATTCAATGGCGGAAAGGTAGTCTTCCAAGAAATAGTGCTAGAGCAACTGGATGGCCATAGGCAAAATAATGAACTTCTACCTAAACTTCACACCCTATCCAAAAGCTAACTCAAAATGGATAATAGATTTAAAAGTAAAATGTCAAACTATAAAATGTTTTCACAAAAACAAAGGAGAAAAACTTCAGGATTTAGGGCTATGTGAAGTGTTCCTCAACATAATACCCAGAGAATGATCCTTAAAAGAAAAATTAATAAATTGGACGTCATCAAACTTAAAACTTTTTCTCCATAAAAGATCATGTTAAGAGAATGAAGACTGACATAGGCTGAAGGTGTCTGCACACCAAAAAGCATTGCAGAAAATATTGTAATCTAAACATCTGACAAAGGACCATAAAGAACACTCAAAAATCAACATCAAGGAAACAAACAATCTAATTAGAAAATGGGTAAAAGACACAAAGGGACCTTTCTGCAAAAAGGATATACAAATAGCAAATAAGCAATATGTTCAATGTCATTAGCCATTAGGACGGTGCAAATTAAAACCATGATGAGATATCATTATATACCTATTAGGATGGCTAAAATAATGACAATACCAAATGCCTGTGGAAAAAACTGACTCTCTCACATATTGCTGGTGGTAGTGTAAAATGGAATAACCACTCTGCAAAATAGTTTGGCAATTTCTTTAAAATCTAAACATATACTTAACACATGATCTAGCAATCACATTCCTAGGCATTTACTCAGAGAAATGAAAATTTATGTTCACACAAAAATCTGTACAAGATACCCATTGTAATTTTATTTGTAAAAACCTATGTTGGAAACAACCCATATATCCTTCAATGGGTAAATTGCTAAAAAAAAAAACTGTCGTGCATCTATATCATGGAATACTACTCAGCAATAAAAAGACACAGTCTATTGGTACATGCAACAACTTGCACGAGTCTCAAGAAAATTATGCTGAATAAAAAAAAAAAAAGCCAGACCCAAAAGGTTGGATATTGTATGATTTCATTTATCTAACATTCCTAAAATAATAAAATTACAGAGATGAAGAACAGATTACTGGCACAAGGAATAGGGGGTGGGGAAGTAGAGATGTGACCATAGAGAGGTAGCATGTGGGATATTTGTGGTAATAAAACAGTTCTGTATCTTGTCTTTTACTGTTGTTACATGAATTTACTACATGTGATGAAATTGCATAGAACTACACACACACACACACACACACACACAAGTATAGGTAAAACTGGTGAAATCTGAATAAATTCAATGGATTGTACCAAGACAAATTTCCTGAATTTGATATTGTACTATAGTTGTGTAAGATATTGCCATTGGGGGAAACTGGATAAGGGGTACACAGGACCTCCCTGTACTATGAATTTCCTATGAATCTTTAATAATTTTAAAATTAAAAGTTTCGAGGAGGGATCCAAGATGGCCAATTAGGAGCAGCTCAGGATTGCATCTCCCAGCGAAAGCGCAGAGGGTGAGTGGACGCCGCATTTCCAGATGGATTTTTATTGCCCACAGACTAGGAGATTCCCAGGCGGAGGAGCCCCACGAGTTGCCAGCACGGCTGGTTTGGCCAGCGTGGCCGTTTTGGCCGGCACAGCTGTTATTGCTGGCACGGCTGTTTTGCCGGCGCCCCAGCACAGCGGTTCTCCCTACAAAATACACGGGTCTGGGTGCCATTTTAGCTGGCGATTGGAGCTCCTAGGAGACAGAGTCACCCATTCATCTGATTAAAAAGGGGACTGAAACAGGGAGCCAGGCCAGGAGATTCCCAGGCAAAAAAGCGGCACAAATCTCAGTGCAGCTGTTTCAGCCGGCCCAGTGGGTCGCTGCATGGGAAATCACACAGATCCCAGTGACTTTTCAACAGGCAACTGGAACACCTGGGAGACAGAGTTGACCGTTCAACTAAAAAAAAAAAACGGGGGCTCTGAGGCAGGGAACCAGGTGATCAGGCTCAACTGGTCCCACTCCCACAAAAAAAACAGCAATTGGAAACGCTCTGGATTGAGAGCTTCACAACGAACCCGGGACGGTCCAGCTCTGTAGGGGAGGGGTGTTCACCATTACTGAGGCACTCCACCACTACAGGGTAGTTTGCCATAGCTGAGGCAGCCCACATTACAGAAAGAGTCCACCATTATAGAGGTGGGCCGCCATTGCCGAGGCAGTTCTAACTACACCCATATAAATAGGACTGCAGGGAACTTCACACGGCAGCTGGGTGGATCCCACAGCAGCTCGGCAAAGCCTCTGCAGGCAGAAAGTGACTAGGCTGCCTCCTCACTGGGCAGGGCAGCCCTGAAAAAAGGCAGCAGCACAACAGAAACTCATAAATAAAACACTAACTCCCCAGGACAGAGCACCTGGGGAAACAAAAAGGGCGTTTATGAGTTCTGCTGCAACAGACTTAAACATACCTGCCCAGCAGCTCTGAATGAACAATGGAGCTCATAGCTCAGCACTTGAACTCCTATAAAGGACAGACTGTCTCCTCAAGCAGCTCCCTGACCCCTGTATAACCAAAGAGTCACCTCATAAAGGAGAGCTCAGACTGACATCTGGCGGGTATCCTTCTGGGACAAAGATAGCAGAAGAAGAAACTGGCAGCAACCCTTACTGTTCTGCAGCTGCTACAGGTGATCCCCTGGCAAGCAGGGCCTGGAGTGGACCTCAGCAGTCCTATAGCAGAGGGGCCAGACTGTTAGAAGAAAAACTAAGAAACAGAAATAAATAACTTCATCACCAACAAACTGGATGTCCACTCAGAGACCCAATCTGAAAGTCAACAACTACAAAGATGACAGGTGGATAAATCCACAAAGATGGGAAGAAACCAGCACAAAAAGGATGAAAACACCCAAAACCAGAATGCCTCTCCTACTACAAGGAATCACAACTCCTCACCGGCAAGGGAACAAGGCTGGATGGAGAATGAGTACGATGAATTGACAGAATCAGGCTTCAGAAGGTGGGTAATAAGAAACTTCTGTGAGCTAAAAGAACATGTTCTAACCCAATGCAAAGAAACTAAGAAACTTGAAAAAAGATTTGATGAAATGCTAACGAGAAAAACAACTTAGAGAGGAATATAAGTGAATTGATGAAGCTGGTAAAAAAAACACGAGAACTTCGTGAAGCATACACAAGTTTCAACAGCCGAATTGACCAAGCAGAAGAAAGGATATCAGAGGTCGAAGATCAACTCAATGAAATAAAATGAGAAGGCAGGATTAGAGAAAACAGGGTAAAAAGGAATGAACAAAGTCTCCAAGAAATATGGGACTATGTGAAAAGACGTAATCTATGTTTGATAGGTGTACCTGAATGTGATGGAGAGAATGAATCCAAGCTGGAAAAGACTCCTCAGGATATTATGCAGGAAAACGTCCCCAACCTAGCAAGGCAGGCCAATATTCAAGTCCAGGAAATACAGAGAACACCACAAAGATATTCCTCAAGAAGAGCAACCCCAAGGCACATAATCATCAGATTCACCAGTGTTGAAATGAAGGAGAAAATGCTAAGGGCAGCCAGAGAGAAAGGTCAGGTTACCCACAAAGGGAAGCCCATCAGACTCACAGCAGATCTCTCAGCAGAAATCCTACAAGCCAGAAGAGAGTGGGGGCCAATATTCAACATCCTTAAAGAAAAGAACTTTCAACCCAGAATTTCATATCCAGCCAAACTAAGCTTCATACGTGAAGGAAAAATAAAATCCTTTGCGAACAAGCAAGTACTCAGAGATTTCATCACCACCAGGCCTGCTTTACAAGAGTTCCTGAAAGAGGCATAAACATAGAAAGGAACAACCAGTACTAGCCACTCCAAAAACAAACCAAATGGTAAAGAGCATCAACACAATGAAGAAACTGCATCAACTAATGGGCAAAACAGCCAGCTAGCATCAAAATGGCAGGATCAAATTCACACATACCAATATTAACCCTAAATGTAAATGGGCTAAATGCCCCAATCAAAAGACACAGACTGGCAAATTGGATAAAAAGCCAAAACCCATTGGTGTGCTGTATCCAGGAAACCCATCTCACATGCAAGGATACAAAAAGGCTCAAAATAAAGGGATGGAGGAAGATTTACCAAGCAAACAGAGAGCAAAAAAAAGCAGGAGTTGCAATTCTCGTCTCTGATAAAATAGACTTTAAAGCAACAAAGATCAAAAGAGACAAAGAAGGACATTACATAGTGGCAAAAGGATCAATGCAACAAGGAGAGCTAATGATCCTAAATATATACGCACCCAATACTGGAGCACCCAGATACATAAGGCAAGTTCTTAATGACTTACAAAGAGACTTAGACTCCCACACAATAATAGTGGGAGACATTAACACCCCATTGTCAATATTAGACAGAACAACGAGACAGAAAATTAACAAGGATATCCAGGACTTGAACTCAGATCTGGACCAAGCAAACCTAATAGACATTTGCAGAACTCTCCACCCCAAATCCACAGAATATACATTCTTCGGAGCACTACATCTCACCTACTCTAAAATTGACCACATAATTGGAAGTAAATCACTCCTCAGCAAATGCAAAAGAAAGGAAATCAAAACAAACAGTCTCTCAGACCACAGTGCAATCAAATTAGAACTCAGAATTCAGAAACTAAATCAGAACTGCACAGCTTCATGGAAACTGAACAACTGGCTCTTGAATGTTGACTGGATAAACAATGAAATGAAGGCAGAAATAAAGATGTTCTTGGAAACCAATGAGAATGAAGACACAACATACCAGAATCTCTGGGACACATTTAAAGCAGTCTCTAGAGGAAAATACATAGCAATAAATGCCCACATGAGAAGCAAGGAGAGATCTAAAATCGACGCCCTATCATCAAAATTGAAAGAGCTAGAGGAGCAAGATCAAAAAAACTCAAAACCTAGTGGAAGACAAGAAATAACTAAGATCAGAGCAGAACTGAAGGAGATAGAGACACAAAAAAAACCTTCAAAAAATCAATAAATCCGGGAGCTGGTTTTTCGAAAAGATCAACAAAATAAACAGACCACTAGTCAGATTAATAAAAAAGAAAAGAGAGGCCGGGCGCGGTGGCTCAAGCCTGTAATCCCAGCACTTTGGGAGGCCGAGGCGGGTGGATCACGAGGTCAAGAGATCGAGACCATCCTGGTCAACATGGTGAAACCCCGTCTCTACTAATACAAAAAATTAGCTGGGCACGGTGGTGCGTGCCTGTAATCCCAGCTACTCAGGAGGCTGAGGCAGGAGAATTGCCTGAACCCAGGAGGCGGAGATTGCGGTGAGCCGAGATCGCGCCATTGCGCTCCAGCCTGGGTATCAAGAGCGAAACTCCGTCTCAAAAAAAAAAAAAAAAAAAAAAAAGAAAAGAGAGAATAATCAAATAGATGCAATAAGAAACGATAAAGGGGATATCATCACAGATTCCACAGAAATACAAACGATCATCAGAGATAAACAACTCTATGCACATAAACTAGTAAACCTGGAAGAAATGCATAAATTCCTGGGTGCTTGTATCCTCCCAAGCCTAAACCAGGAAGAAGTCGAAACCCTGAATAGACCAATAACAAGGTCTGAAGTTGAGGCAGCAATTAAAAGCCTACCACCTGGCTGGGTGCGGTGGCTCACGCCTGTAATCCCAGCACTTTGGGAGGCCGAGGCAGGTGGATCACGAGGTCAAGAGATCGAGACCATCCTGGTCAACATGGTGAAACCCCGTCTCTACTAAAAGTACAAAAAATTAGCTGGGCATGGTGGCGCGTGCCTGTAATCCCAGCTACTCAGGAGGCTGAGGCAGGAGATTTGCCTGAACCCAGGAGGCGGAGGTTGCGGTGAGCCGAGATCGCGCCATTGCACTCCAGCCCGGGTAACAAGAGCGAAACTCCGTCTCAAAAAAAAAAAAAAAAAAAAAAAGCCTACCACCCAAAAAAAGCCCAGGTCCAGATGGGTTCACAGCCGAATTCTACCAGACATACAAAGAGGAGCTCGTACCATTCCTTCTGAAACTATTCCAAACAATACAAAAAGTGGGAATCCTTCCCAAATCATTTTTTTAGACCAATATCATCCCGATACCAAAACCCGGCAGAGACTCAGCAAGAAAAGAAAACTTCAGGCCAATATCCATGATGAACATAGATGCAAAAATCTTCAATAAAATACTGGCAAACCGATTGCAACAGCACATCAAAAAGCTTATCCACCATGATCAAGTAGGCTTCATCCCGGGGATGCAAGTCTGGTTCGACATACGCAAATCTATAATTCACCACAAAAACAGAACCAAAGACAAAAACCACATGATTATCTCAATTGGTGCAGAGAAGGCCTTTGACAAAATTCAACAGCCCTTTATGCTAATAATGCTCAATAAATTAGTTATTGATGGAACATATCTCAAAATAATAAAAGCTATTTATGACAAACCAACAGCCAATATCATACTGAATGGGCAAAAACTGGAAGCATTCCCTTTGAAATATGGCACTAGACAAGGATGCCCTCTCTCACCACTCCTATTCAATATAGTATTAGAAGTTCTAGCCAGAGCTATCAGGCAAGAAAAAGAAATAAAGGGTATTCAAATAGGAAAGGAGGAAGTCAAATTGTCTCTATTTGCAGATGACATGATTGTATATCTAGAAGACCCCATTGTCTCAGCCCAAAATCTCCTGAAACTAATAAGCAACTTCGGCAAAGTCTCAGGATACAAAATCAAGGTGCAAAAAACACAAGCATTCCTATACACCAATAACAGACTTAAAGAGAGCCAAATCAAGAACAAACTGCCATTCACAATTGCTACAAAGAGAATAAAATACCTAGGAATACAACTAACAAGGAACGTAAAGGACCTCTTCAAGGAGAACCACAAACCACTGCTCAACGAAATAAGAGAGGACCCAAACAGATGGAAAAACAGTCCATGCTCATGGTTAGGAAGTATCAATATTGTGAATATGGCCATACTGCCCAAAGTAATTTACAGATTCAACCGTATCCCCATCAAGCTACCAATGACCTTCTTCACAGAACTGGAAAAAACCACCTTAAACTTCATATGGAACCAAAAGAGAGTCCGCATAGCCAAGTCAATTCTAAGCAAAAAGAACAAAGCGGGAGGCATCACACTACCAGACTTCAAACTATACTACAAGGCTACAGTAATCAAAACAGGATGGTACTGGTACCAAAACAGAGATATAGACCAATGGAACAGAACAGAGGCCTCAGAGGCAACACAACACATCTACAACCATCCGATCTTTGAAAAACCTGACAAAAACAAGCAATGGGGAAAGGATTCCCTGTTTAATAAATGGTGTTGGGAAAACTGGCTAGCCATGTGCAGAAAGCAGAAACTGGACCCCTTCCTGACACCTTACACTAAAATTAACTCCAGATGGATTAAAGACTTAAACATAAGACCTAACACCATAAAAACCCTAGAAGAAAATCTAGACAAAACAATTCAGGACATAGGTGTAGGCGAGGACTTCATGACCAAAACACCAAAAGCATTGGCAACAAAAGCCAAAATAGACAAATGGGACCTAATCAAACTCCACAGCTTCTGCACGGCAAAAGAAACAGTCATTAGCGTGAATCGGCAATCAACAGAATGGGAAAAAAATTTTGCAGTCTATCCATCTGACAAAGGGCTGATATCCAGAATCTGCAAAGAACTAAAACAGATTTACAAGAAAAAAACAAACAAGCCCATTCAAAAGTGGGCAAAGGATATGAACAGACACTTTACAAAAGAAGACGTACATGAGGCCAATAAACATATGAAAAACTGCTCATCATCACCGGTCATTAGAGAAATGCAAATCAAAACGACATTGAGATATCATCTCACACCAGTTAGAACGGCAATCATTAAAAAATCTGGAGACAACAGATACTGGAGAGGATGTGGAGAAATAGGAACACTTTTACACTTGGTGGGAGTGTAAATTAGTTCAACCATTGTGGAAGACAGTGTGGCCATTCCTCAAGGACCTAGAAATAGAAATTCCATTTGACCCAGCAATCCCATTACTGGGTATATATCCAAAGGATTATAAATCATTCTACTATAAGGACACATGCACACAAATGTTCATTGCAGCACTGTTTACAATAGCAAAGACCTGGAACCAACCCAAATGCACATCAATGATAGACTGGACAGGGAAAATGTGGCACATATACACCATGGAATATTATGCAGCCATCAAAAACGATGAGTTTGTGTCCTTTGTAGGGACATGGACGAACCTGGAAACCATCATTCTCAGCAAACTGACACAAGAACAGAAAATCTAACACCACATGTTCTCACTCATAGGTGGGTGTTTAAGAATGAGAACACATGGACGCAGGGAGGGGAGCATCACACACTGGGGTCTGTCGGGAAAATATGGGAGGGACAGTGGAGGGTGGGGAGTTGGGGAGAGATAGCATGGGGAGAAATGCTAGATACAGATGATGGGGAGGAAGGCAGTAAATCACACTGCCATGTGTGTACCTATGCAACAATCTTGCATGTTCTTCACATGTACCCCAAAACCTAAAATGCAATTAAAAAAATTAAAATTTCAAAAAAATATATCTTATAAAAAAAAAAGTTACAGGCTGGGTGTAATGGCTCACACCTGTAATCCCAGCACTTTGGGAGTCCAAGGCAGTAGGTTTGCTTGAGCCCAGGAGTTTGAGATAAGCCTGGGCAACATTAGGAGACCCCGTTCCTACAAAAAGTAAAAAGTTAGCTCAGCATCATGATACACGCCTGTAGTCCCAGCTACTTGGGAGGCTGAGGTGGAGGGATTGCTTGAGCCCAGGAAGTTGTGGCTGCAATGAGCTATGATAGCACCACTACATTCCAGCCTGGATAAAGCCAGATCCTGTTTCAAAAAAAAAAAAAAAAAAAAAAAATTATATAAGCTCTATAATAAAACTTCATTAATTAGGGGATTAAAGTTTATCTTTATTTAACAAATTATATATTGTGTAAAATTGGAGTTAAATATTTGAGGTCTTGATAGAAATTATAGAAATTCATCTAAGAATAATGCTTCTTGCAAAACTTTGTGAATGCAAAGGGGCCCGAGGTGGCTCTAGTGCAGGTGCTCACTGCTTCAAGAAGGCAAGTAGCATGTTTTCAAGAGTCCTTAAAGAATAACACTTATTACCATAGAGTAATTGTCTTGCCCTTATCTTTTCAGGTTCAAAAATTTGATTTCCTGCATGAATTCATATTAACTAAACTCACAAGACCGATGTACTATGTCTCACAATCTCACCTCAATTTCAGATGTGCAAGAAAAAAAACAAGTTTCCCTTTCTTCTTTAAATCAACTTATTTTGAACTCCGAACTCCCATCATATGAGCTGGAGAGAAATTCAGCCTACGTAATTCCTTGTCAAGGCAGTGTTGGTCTGGTTGCTGTCCAGACACCCACTGTTGTAGTCTGAAGGACACTCTCAGGAGTAGAGACTGTGGCTTTTGTGATGCTTGGGACTGGTGAACTTTTCATGCCTAGGATCCAGCCTCCATGGGCACTCCATGTAGCCCTTCCTTTCTGAAGTCTTGCCATCTTTCTGTGTTCTCACATCTCACCCTCTCCAGCCTCAGGGAAACTCCTAGAGAAGGCTCTTTCCTCTCTAGGATCATTTCTCTCTCATCCCTCCAAGATCTGGTCAATCAGCTTAGCTTTTCCAGAGCTGAGGAAAACCACTAACTTAAAGCTGCTTCTAATTTTTGTCCTGCCAACATCCTCATGATAAGAAATTATAAAACCTCGCTACCTTCTGAAATGCAGGGAAGAGAAAAATATAGAGAGGATAAAATACAATTAATATTTTAACAAATCATTCCACCAAACCACAAAAGCCACTTTATTAATTTGCAATAAATGTCAAACAGCAATGGGTTACATCCATATGGCTAGCCCACTCTCCCCTATTTAAAGTAGACTTTCATGGTCTTCCTTAGACTGTCACTTGGTGAACATGAATCAGAGCTAGGGGCTTTAGAATAGTTCAACATTTAAAGGGATCAGGTTATCAAAGTCTGATGTATTAATCCCACAATAGGGATATTCACATCATTCTAAGGGAGCTGGGAACCCTGGAAGTTCATTGGTTATGATCTCTTGAATCCATGTTTACTTTGAGACTCTCCTTGTCTGTAGAGCGGCAACCTTCAGAGGCATTTGGCTGACTGGGACTCTCTTTCCCCTGAGGGCACGTGGGATGAATACTGTCAACATTTGTCCTGGAGGCCGTCTTTTTTCCATGCTTCAACAGCTCACCACTCCTTCCATCAAATAACAGGCCAGTTCTGCTGACCAAAGATCCAAGTCTCTTCAGGATGATTTTGCATAGATCTGCTCCAGTAAATTACATAGGGATCCTAAAATTGAACTCTCTAAAAGCCATGTAATTTCTTTGATTTTGGGTTACTCTTCCTGTACCCACCACATCCTGATAGTAGCATATATAAAACAAATTATATTAGATCTTCAATCTAGGATTTGAAACACCAGAAGCATCCAAGCAAATAATCTGTTTTAAGGAACTTAAAAATAATTATACATAAAAAAAATTACATCATTACAATATTTGAAGACTAGTTAATTGCAGCATGTATGATAATAGTGAAATCTGCTAGATGCAAATGACACAACAGTAATGTCACTGAAGTCAGATTTTTAAGTGTTGAGTTCACCCACTGTGCTGTGTGCTACGTTTAGATATTTAAACGTTAGATAATATCAATAACCTAGTTAGGTCAGACAAGTCCATGACATTTCCTCCCACTCTTTGCATAGAAATAATGGACCTTCTAATGAACGTATGATACTCCAAATTTCCAAAAGACTAAATGCAGCCTTTATGGTAATTCCTCATATATATATATATATACACACACACACACACACACACACACACAAACATACACACATATATATACACACACATATATATACATATATATACACACATATATATACACACATATATATACACACATATATATACATATATATACACATATATATACACACATATATATACACACATATATACACACATATATACACACATATATATACATATATACACACATATATATACACATATATATATACACACACATATATATATACACATATATATACACACACATATATATATACACATATACACACACACATCAAGAATTATTAGCCTATTTTCTGCCTTAAAGAAGGAGAATAAGAAAATATAAATAATAATAATAAATTATAAGGTTGTTTTCCCATAAAAAATTTAACAAGTTTCATCACCAACATCAGCAAAAATAAAACTGATCCCCGCCCTCAAACTCCATTTAGTCATCTGGTATTCTCTAGAATCCTTTTGCTTGCCTTACCTCTCTTTTCAATGATTTTTTTTCTTCTCTAGTTTTCTTAAAATAACACAAGCAGGGTACCCATCATCACTAATAAGATCTTCCCTTTCCAAACTTAATCAATTGATTATGTCCAATAAAGCCAGGAAAAAATACCAGCCAACTGGCTTTGTGAGTGATTTTGTAATAGCTTTATCTGTCGAGATATATAGATTTGTGGTAGCATATTAGGGCTTCTGAAGTAATTTCACTACAATTTTAGGATTCCAAAGGCAGTATAAGATAAACTGAAGTTTATAAAAGATCACTTCAACTGGTTTGGGAAATAAAACTTAGCATAATGTTTCTATCAAGTTGTGTTTTATTTTGATTTGATTCCTTGAGCATTTATGAAATGTATGAATGTTTATAAATACATGAATATATTTACTTTGAGCTTTGCTTGCCTCTAACTCATGCACAACAACCCTTTTTTACACAAACTTGAAATAATAATAATAAGCTAGTTGTGTTCAGCTCTGTCCTTTGAGATGAAGAGATGCAGTCATAACCCCAGAGGGTAGTCATATGGTTTCCATTGCATCTCAGCATGATTACAAATAATGACTGTGCCCAGAATCTGTTCAGATGATTGTTTTACCCATGGTACATTTTGTTAAATACAGAATACCAGTCATTAGGAGAAGATGAGGCTGAGAAGAGTTAACATGTTTTGTTTTGCTAATAAAGATCCTAACATATTGTCTACTGACCCCAGTCTCTTGTCATTGGAGTAGCAGGGCAAAATCTGTTCAAATTCTCATGTCCTCAGCCAGCGTGCTGGCCTTGAGCACACTCTGTGACACTCATTTGACAAAGAAAATCCAGTAGGCACAGGGAGAGCTGCCTAGTATTGCCATGTTGTGTGAGGTGACAAGATTGTCTCTTTAGATTTGGTTTTCATTGCAGGAAATTACAAAATCGGATTGCACATTATGGGGCTCACTCCAAGAGCCTAGAGTGAGATTTAGAAGCCTTTCAACCCACTTATCAAAATGTGTACAGCTCCTGTTTCACTGCAGATGAAACAATAATAAATATTGAGCAAAGGAAGTTTATCCACATCCAGAGTATCTTATTAAGTTAAACAAAAAAGTCATGGAGGCCCCAGGCAATAAGTTTCATTTAAAATTAACAGCAACCTATAAGCACATTTCATCAAAAACTATAAATAGATATTGTATCTTACTGACTCTATCATGAGTCTACCAAAAAAAACACAAAAAAACAGTAATAGCAACCATTAGGGCTTTTTTCTAAAATCAGTATTTTTCATATAACATAGCAGATTTAGGACTGATTGGGACCTGTCATAAAGTGTTATACACAGAGCAGTAGCAAGGCATTATTTTCTTTTTCTTTTTCTTTTTCTTTTTTTTTTTTTTTGAGACGGAGTTTCGCTCTTGTTACCCAGGCTGGAGTGCAATGGCGCGATCTCGGCTCACCGCAACCTCCGCCTCCTGGGTTCAGGCAATCCTCCTGCCTCAGCCTCCTGAGTAGCTGGGATTACAGGCACGCGCCACGGTGCCTAGCTAATTTTTTGTATTTTTAGTAGAGACGGGGTTTCAACATGTTGACCAGGATGGTCTCGATCTCTTGACCTCGTGATCCATCTGCCTCGGCCTCCGTGCTGGGATTACAGGCTTGAGCCACTGCGCCCAGCCGCAAGGCATTATTTTCTATGCTGAAATTTAGTTTAACAATTATAACAGGGCCGGGCGCGGTGGCTAAAGCCTGTAATCCCAGCACTTTGGGAGGCCGAGGCGGGTGGATCACGAGGTCAAAAGATCGAGACCATCCTGGTCAACATGGTGAAACCCCGTCTCTACTACTACAAAAAATTAGCTGGGCACGATGGCGCGTGCCTGTAATCCCAGCTACTCAGGAGGCTGAGGCAGGAGGATTGCCTGAACCCAGGAGGTGGAGGTTGCGGTGAGCCTAGATCGCGTCATTGCACTCCAGCCTGGGTAACAAGAGCGAAACTCCCGTCTCAAAAAAAAAAAATTATAACAAGTATATTATAAATAAATCTCTTTATTTGATCTTTTAATCAGTATAGACTGGGTGTGAGGGAAAGGTCAAAATAAAATAGTATTACACAGTCAAGAAAAGACAATATATTTTTAATTTGTGGCTTATGATGTGAATTAATTTATTTATGGTTTTGGTTACCTATGTTACACATGTCTATCCATATGATATGTGTGTCTATATGATATGTATATCCAGTGGGGTGTTGATAAGTCAACTTCTTAAAAAATTAAGTAAGTCCTAATCTATTGCCTCTGCCCATTTCCATACTGTAAATATTTCCACTATGGCCAATTTCAAGCTACCAGTATGCTGTCCATGAATATGGAGTTGGGAAGAAATGTGCACACTTGACTCTTGTACACCAGTATCTATAGATATAGACATTACTGTATCTATACATATGTATATATATATACATGCATATGTCTGTAAAAATGTGTGTACATGCACACACACACACACACCTGTGTGTACAGGTGTGTGTACACCACATACATATACCAAGAAGTCTGAAGTAGTGACAGAGACTGAAGCCAGTGTCTACCTTGAAATCCACCTCTACCATCTACTAGTCATATGAGCTTGGGCAAATCACTTAACTTTTCTGTGCCTCAACTTCCTCTTCTGCATAATAAACATAATAATAATACCACTTACTGCAATAGTCCTGTCCAAGTTAAAAAAAAAAAAGAAAACTAATAGATATGTTATACACTTAGTAGGTATGTTATAAATATTAAATTAATATATGTAAAATGCTAACAACGTTAACACATAAGAGCGATATACATATCAGCTGTTATTTGTGCTAGCATTATTATTATCTGTATATACAACTCTGTGTGGGGTGTGTGTGTGTTGTATATAGTGATCTCTCAGGATCTTGCCCACCAGAAGCAGCTGATGCTCCATCTCCATCTCTTCCTCTACTCTGGGACCTCTGTTCCATCTCCCTCTTCCTCCCATTTGCAGGTTCAAGTTAGTCAAGTAGGGATTAAGTTCCGTTCTTCTGTTCCAATTAGAATCGCAGCAAATCTTTAGACCTGAATCAGGAGCTGTTTTTAAGCAAGGATCATATCTGTTATCTTGCCTGTTTTGCCTCCCTCATCTCAATCCCTGCAGAGCTCCAGATAAGGAGTATGGCACTGGATATTTGGCTATTTATCTTGGTCCCCCACAGAGCCTCTAAGCTCATCTGGTTGTCTCTTGTCTGTTGGTTTCTGGCTGACAATCCCTGTTCAGAGTGTGTGTCTGGATCTCTGGACCTTGACCCCATGACTTTGCTTTGGCTTGGAATCCTGAATGATGATCTTGCTCTGGACCCTCCTCAGTTCCTATCTATTTTGCTGCACTCCAGATTCCCTTTATCTATGATACTGTCCCTGAAATCTATAACTATAATGATCATTTAACCTGGATTTTCCAGAGAGAGTCAACTTTAAATATTCTGTCTTTTTTACTCTAATGTTTTGACATGTAAAGTATACTGCCCAGAAAATTAATGATGACAAAAAGAAATACAAAATTCCCTAAAATTTTAAAGTCACAATATATGATCATTTAAAAAGGTTTCTCTAACCTTCTAAGTTCCAGTACTGAAGTGATGACCAATTCTAAACCAGTGCCCAGGTCTTAGTACTGTAACAAGCCATACCATATTACATGGTAGAGGTGATTTGGAAAGAAGGCAAAGTTCAGAGGAGGACCCAGAAATCTCCTTGCCCCAATTTTCAAATTAATGGCAGATTTCTGCCACACATCCACACACTCTATTCTTATTTTAAGATATTATTTTACTCTATTTGTGTATGCATATTATAATCATCTGATATTTGTTGTCATTTCATTATGATGGAAACAAGCAACTTCAGCCTCTGTTTTCCTTCATTCCATCTCTTAGTGACCATGTGTATATTAGCATCTGTCTATTTAAATCTTTACCATAAGGCATGTTCTAGTAAGCACCCCTCTAAATCGAAGACTGACTAAATTTTTGCAAAATCCAAAATGAGTGGTTTGAGCTAGTTTACCACTACCCTATCTCCAACTGACTCAATCACTACTGGCAGATTTTCTGCCTCTTCAGGCATTCAAAGGCAAATTCTAGTAGTCCCTCTGAGAAAACTTGAAAATCCACATTTCCTTGGCCAGACGCCGTGACTCACGCATGTAACCTCAGCATTCTGGGAGGCCTAGGCAGGTGGATCACCTGAAGTCAGGAGTTTAAGACCAGCCTGGTCAACATGGTGAAACCCTGTCTCTACCAAAAATACAAAAATTAGCTGGGCATAGTTGTACATGCATGTAATCCTAGCTACTCAGGAGGCTGAGGCAGGAGAATTGCTTGAACCCAGGAGGCAGAGGTTGCAGTGAGCCGAGATCGTGCCACTGCACTCCAACCTGGGCAACAGAATGAGACTTTGTCTCAGAAAAAAAAAAAAAAAAAAAAAATCCCCCTTTCCATGAGAGCTCTAAACAACAATTATTCCTGTAAATTAATGCCTTAATTTGAAAATTCTAGGTGAAAGGGAAAAACATTCTAACATCATTTGTTGCATATGGTTGTATGGGTGCTGGTATTGTAGGGGGACAGGGTGAAGAAGAAAGGGGAGGGTCATAGTCAAAATCCTTTTTTCTTTGGAAACTCCCACACAAGCAACACTCTTGCCCCCTCTTTTTAGAACCAACTCAGTCTAGCAGTTTAAATAAACACTCGATTTCTTCCTCCTAATTCCCTTTACTAAAAAAAAAAAGAGAGAGAGAAAATAAAAGGTAGAATTATAGAGCAAGAGCACTGGACATAGAGACAGGAGGTCTGAATTTTAAACTAGCTTTTCACTAACTCTCTTTCCAGAGGTTTTAAACTTGAGCTTCTGAAACCCCCAAAGGAGTTTATAGATAGAATTGAGGGTATGCATGAACTTGGAAGGAAAGCAAATTACATTATTTTCACAGACCTCTAATTGAAATTTGGCATTTCCTTTAGGATGTCCCCCAACCTCTGCCCTATCTTTTACCTCTTCCTATTTGTAGGTTTAGATTGGCACGTGGTTCTTCAATTATTAATGTAGACAAGAAACCATGAAGTATTAGCAGTCCTTATGACTTTCACCAATGGAAATCACAGACTTTTTTTATTGCTTTCACATTTGTTGCAGATATCTAAAATATCATATATACTAATTACACTTCAAAATTATGGTAGTTAATAGATCTGCTATATCTTATAATTTAATGTGTTAATTAAAAAAGGAACGAGATCATGTCCTTTGCAGGGACATAGATGGAGCTGGAAGCCATTATTCTCAGCAAACTAACACAGGAAAAGAAAACCAAACACCACATGCTCTCACTTCTAAGTGGGAGCTGAAAAATGAGAATACATGGACACAGGGAGGGGAACAACACACACTGGGGTCTGTAGGGGATGGGAGGAGGGAGAGCATCAGGATAAATAGCTAATGCTAGCAGGGCTTAATACCTAGGTGACGGGTTGATAGGTGCAGCAAACCACCATGGTACACATTTACCTATGTAACAAACCTGCACATCCTGCACAAGTATCCTGGTATTTAAATTAAATTAAAATTTTAAAATAATTAAATAGTCACATGTATCATTATATCCCTAATTTGTTTTTAATATTCTGATAACTATATTTCAATAGAATTGGTTTGCTTTGGATTCTTACGTATTTTATTTTTAAAAACATCTTTATTGAAATATAAGTCATAAAATCCACCCACTTAAAGTATACAATCCACTGGCTGTAATATATTCACAGAATTATGCAATCTTCACTATAAACTAAGTTTACAGCATTTTTTATCACCATAAAAACAAACCTGTACCCATTAGCTGTTACTCTCCACTTTACTCCTCGCCATCTTCTGGACTTTAGGACTTCAGTTCTTTTTAACACCAAATAATATTCCACAGAGGCCTTTGGGGCACTGTCCAATGAAGAGCAAGCCAGATCGCAGGCTGAGGGGCGTGCTTCATCCTCGCGGAATTTTAAAAAATGGTTGCCCCTGGACCTTGTCACGACTGCGCCTGAGGCCCTGTTTCATCTCCTCGTGTCCTGGGTGTGGTTAGGCTCCCAGCCGGGAGCTATTTGCCTCTCAGGAGAAAGCCAGGGCGGGGTTCTGCGGGGAATGGCGTGTCTCCGCTGCTTGCTGTGCCTTCGCCTTCCAACCATGTGGTGCTTGCTAGAGAGCAGTGGTCCCAAAGTGACGTGAGAGCCTCGACGCTGTTGTGAAAATGACCAGGTAGAAGAGTTCACAAGTAGCCACGAGATGGCAATTTTGGAGCCAGAAGAGCTCTCCATGCAGAAACAGGAGGAAGTAACCTCAGGAATAGAATTCCTTTTGGGGAAGAAAGAGGCCATCTGGCCGTCAAGAAAAGCATCTCAGAGGAAGAAAAACTGTTACACGTCCTAAAGCCAAGTTGCAGCTGGAATCGAACTTCTGAACTCAAGTGATCTGCCGTCCTTGCCCTCCCAAAGTGCTGGGATTACTGGCATGAGCCACCGAGCCCGGCCTCAAAATCTTAATAATATCAAAACTATATTTAGATATCAAGCTCTTACACTGTTCCTAAATAAATGGAATTGACATAAAAAAAAAATAATAATATTACATTGTTTGGCTCTACCATATTTTGTTTAACAATGTTGATGGACATTTAGGTTGTTTCCACTTCTTAGCTATCATGAATAATGCTGCTACAAACATCCATGTACAAGTTTTTATGTGGATGTATGTTTTCAGTTCTGTTGGATTATTACCTAGAAGTAGAATTGCTGAGTCATATGTTAACTCTACATTTAAACTTTTGAAGAACTGCCAGACTGGTTTTCTAAGTGATTAAACCATTTTATGTTACTACTGCAGTGGTTTGAGGGCTTCAATTTCTCAATACCCTCTCCAACCCCTGCGATTAGATGTCTTTTTTATTGTAGCCATCTTAGTAAGTATAAAGTGGTATTTCATTGTAGTTTTGGTTTATATTTCCCTAATGGTTAATGATGTTAAACATCTTCCATGGGCTTATTGGCCATGTATCTCCTTTCAGAGAAATATCTATTTAAAACCTTTGCCCAATCTTTAATTGGGTTGTCTTTTTATTATTGAACTGTAAGAGTTCTTAATATATTCTGAATATAATTCCTTATCTGATGTATGATTTGCAATTTTTTTTTTCCATTCTGTGGGCTGCCTTTCCACCTTCCTGATGATATTGTTTGCTACACAAAAGTTTCTAATTCCCTGGCTTGGCGTGGTGGCTTGCGCCTGTAATCTCAGTACTTTGAGAGGCCAAGGCAGGTGGATTGCTTGAGCTGAGGGGTTTGAAACCAGCCTGGGCAGCAAACATGGCAAAACTTTGTCTCTGCAAAAAATATGAAAATTAGCTGGGCTATGTCTCGCGTGCCTGTGGTCTCAGCTACTCAGGAGACTAAGGCGGGAGGATTGCTTGAGCCCAGGAGGTAGAGGCTACAATGAGCAGTGATTGTGCCACTGAACTCCAGCCTGGGTGACAGAACAAGACCGTGTCTCAAAAAAAGAAAAAGTTTTTAATTTGAGATAGTACAAGTTACTATCTTTTCTTTTGTTGCTTGAGCTTTTGATGTCATATTTAAGATGTTACTGCCTATGTGAGGGTTGTACAACTCTGTGAATATGCCAAAAACTATTGATATAAGAACACTTTAAATGAGTGAGATTGTATAGTACAATAAGTCCTCAATGTTATCAGTAGGTTCTTGGAAACTGTGACTTTAAGCAAAAGGACATATAGTGAAACCATTATTTTTCCCTCATCATTATAATGAAATGAAGTTTAACTGAACAGCCTTATTCAAGGACCTGCTGTACATTGTTTCACTTAAAGTTGCAATTTCCAAAAACCTGGTAAGGACTTTAAGTGAGGATTTACTGTATGTAAATTAATTTCAATAAAGCTGTTTTTTATAAAAGCCAAAATGGCAGAAGAACAGAGAAAAATGCAGATCTTGGTGTTATTATTTTACTTTCTCTGCACACAAGCCAATGAATCCTCCTTATTGTTTTTAAAAAACCGAAAACCAAATCGAGTTTTATAATTAGATCATGGTGATAGTTGCACAACTCTGTAAATATACTAAAACCACCGAATCATGTTTGCTTTAAATAAATGAATTTTATGGTATATAAGTTATATTTCAGTAAAGCTATCTTTCAAAAGACAAAAGAAGCCACTGCGAAATCCAAAGTCAAAAGATTTATTCCTGTTTTCTTAAGAAACTGGGTCTTGCTATGTAGCCCAGACTGGATTTGAACTCCTGGGCTCAAAGGATCTTCTCACTTCAGCCTCCAGAGTAGCTAGGACTACAGGCACATGCCACTGCATCTGGCTCCAGTTTGAGTTAATTTTTGAAATATGGTGTAAGGAAAGGTCCGACTTCGTGTACTTTATTTTATGCTCTTAAAAACATTGTTCTAAGAAGAAATCCATCAGCTTCACCAACCTGCAAAGATGGTTTATGGTACAGAAAAAGTGAAGAACTCTTGCTCTAGAATTGGAACGATACACTCTTACTTATCTGGACCTCAGGTTCCTGCCCTATAAAATTTAATGGGTAGGATTGAATTAGGAAGTCCCTTCCAGCCCTGTGGTGCCATTTATTGTGCAGACATTGTAGGTGGAGGGCAATGACTCTTAAGAAAACACCTCAGGTTTATGACACCAGCTGCTTCTATTATTTTTCTTCCAAAGGAAGCCATTGTCTGGCAATCATGGGAGGGCTCAGCCAGAGCTTTGTAAAGTGTTTTGGGGGTAGAGGTGACACAATAGGGGAAGGAAACATTTTCTATTGAAAAGCAGTCAATTGCCTTCAACGAGTTGCCAACAAACTGGAAAGTAGGTGTTTTTTTTTTTTCCCCCTGCTTACAGCTAAATGCCAGCCTTTGAAAGGTAAATAGAGTGGGCCAAATGAATGGGTTACAGATGCCCCCAAATGAGGGAGAGGATTGTTTATACAAAATTAGCAAGAGAAGGATGCCAAGCATGTAACTGAGCCATCATCACTGACGTCATGGAAGGGGAACAAAAATCAGGAAAATACTATCAAATATTTGCTTTTAAAATTGTAAAGGCACTTTCACAATTTTATGATTTTTATTCTGCAACATTTACTTTTTAAAAAGTTTTAACCATGGTATGGAGAATTTTTAATGTAGAATTGCTACATCTTTTCCAAAATTAATTAAATAATTATAATTTGCATTTTAAAAAGCTTTAGCTATTAGCTATAATAGCTAAACCTATATACAATAGCTATAGCCATAAACTATTTGATTATTGTATGCATTATAATTTTGCCTGGAATCTAATCTTACACAATGGAAATACTGATAGTGATCACTATTAAAAAGTTGGAAAATATATTTGCAAAAGCTCCATTAAATATGGACTTTCAAAAAAACTATGCGATATCTGCAGAAGGGCTAGCATATTCTCCCGAGATTTATAAACTATCTACCCTGATGCATAGACCATGCTAAATTCTCCATGTGTTTGCAAATTTTCCATGCCATGCATTGGTATCCTTTGAAATTAACAGTCCTACTCCCTTATCAAGAAGGAGGGGAATTCCTAAGAGGCTCAGACTTGCACTTTTCTCTCCCTAGTGCCTCTTTCTCCCTCTTTTCTCCCTTCCAAAAGGTACCAACAATGTGGGGAAAAAGAGTGTGGGCAGTGAGGAAGCAGGGTCAGGGCTCTAGAGCCCTGCCAATTAGTTAAAGGTCAGCACGGAAGGGACTGTCTGTGAGAGGACAAGGAAGCTGAACATCTCTTGAGCCAACTCAACTGGATGGCAGCCAATCCCTATCTCTTTCCTGGGCCAGAACAGAGCTCCCCACAGTTCTGTGTGCCCCTGCACAAAGACAAATATGTTCTGTAGAAATAGGGTCTAGTTTTACCTTAGGTGAATAGACTGAGCCAGGTTTCAGCAGGGGGTCAAGGGACAGTGGACAGAGAGGACCAAATTGGTGTTTGCTGCGTCAGAAGCTCACAGGCTTATTTGGAAAGACTGAAACTAAATAAAGACTTCTTATTAGAATAGGACTAGAGTTGTGAAATCTAGTCAAAGGGTTTTATGCAAGGATGCCTTTTATAAATTCTCGTGGTAATATGGAAAAGTGGAAAAATACAACATTTTAATTAGGGTAGAAAACTATTGTTATATATAACTTTAGAACATTTTTCATGCCAGCAACTTTTTTTTTTCTTTTACACTAGAATATGGGAATGATACTCCCAAGTTTTTGTCCCCCAACCCAAAATGAAATGAGAAGTAAAATTCTTTTCACAAAAAGTTTACCTTTTTTTAAAAAGAACAGTAAACCAGCATTAGATATTTATTCTAAAACAACCTTTCCCTTTAATTGGGCTTTTCTGCAGATTTTCTAAGAGGAAAAGTTGAGATTTAACTCCACATGTTCCTTTTTTGCTTTCACTTTTTTTTTTTTTTTGGCATTTCCTTTCTGATAGTGGCAGTATTTTATTGTTCTGTGAAAACCCAATTGTAATCCATCAGATATCAACTTTTAGTAAGGTAGCATGTGTAAAACAGAAAAACAGACATTTACCTCCAGAAATGATGGGCTTTTCTGATCTTTCTGCATTTGGGTGATTTCAGTTTACTTTCTGGAAGTGGGCACTGAACCGTAAGCAATATCGTATCTCTCCTGAGGACATAATCTTTCCTAAATCCCTGTCTAGTTCACTGTGTTTTTCAGAGGGAAAATTCCTGAGGACTGGGTCCAACTGGGAGGAATGTTACCCAGGGTGGCCTGAGACAAAGTAGCTGGATGGAGAGTTCCAATTTTCATCATCTTAGTTGCAAAAAGACAAGGTCACCCACAGAAGGCAACTTTGTGCATTTGTGCCAGGCAAAAGCAGAGAGCAAGTAGGGAAGCTGAAAACAAGGGAGTGAAGATCTGAATAGAGCTGGGCGGGTAGAGAGGGTCAAGGGAAGCATTTCAGTTCTGAAGCCACAAATGGAAAGCCTGTGCCAGAGTGCCCCTTTTATGTTAGCCGTTGAGAGAGGTTCCTGCTGCTGAGAGTAGTCACCCAGCACTCCAGGCTAAATGCTGCAAATCTGTAGCAATATCAGATCTATTGTTATTCTCACATTTATATATTTCCTTTTCATCTTAGCAATACAGGATTTTTTATCTTTTGTCTTCCTCCCATAGGTACTGTTTTTAAGCTCCATTCTTTATAACTCTAGTTTCATTTGGTGTTTTTAATTTTTTTTCTTTCTTTTTTTCCTTTAAGAGCTTTCTAAAAGCTGGCACTTTTGTATATTTCTTTTTTTTCTTTGTTCACGTAGTCTGATCTGGAAACCAGGTCTTTATGTTGGCCTGGATTTCTCAGGTCTCTAATCAGCTCTGTGTAAAGTGGAACAGCTTGGCAACAGGCATAATAATAATAATTAAAAATAACAGTGAGTGCAGAACTAAGACATGAGATTCAAAAATCAGAGGGGCAGTGACACAGAGTCATAGGCTTTCATCTGAAAATATCTATTCTGGCCAACTGAGAAGCACCCTTGCAAATCAGTTAGAATATCTCTCTGTGGAGAAAAGCAAAGCCGTAGGGAAATGTTGCCTTCAAGTGTAGAGTTTGCCTGTGTATTCACCTTCTGGTGAAATTCCCACAGACAAATAAACCTTTGAGAACCCAAATGAAAACAATGGCTGCCGCTAGTAAGATTTCCAAAGGTACTTTTAAAACACGGGGTAGATTCGTTTTTCTGGCCCAGTGACTTCAGAGAAGTTCCCACTTAAATCCATGCATGGTCATTTTATATCTGCCATTACATATTCTTGTTTGCTAAATGTAAGTCTTGTCAATGAGTTATTTTAAAAAATATTTTTTGAAATTACCCACATCCCAAACAGCAGAACTGCTGTGTGTATACAAATGCTTTGGAAAGGCACAAGTCAGGTACTGGGTGTAGGCACAGGACAGACCGCATGGTCTGCCTTGGCAGCCCTGTCCTCACCTGCAAGCTGCCCACACACACTCCTTTCCAAACGGTGCTCCCTCTGATGCCAATTGGCTGACTGAGCTACTGTGAGAGGAAGCCTATGGGGTCGGCGGGGGGAGGTGGTAGTGATGTGAATAAATATTTTATAAACTAAACTTAAGTATAAATTTTGATTTACCCTTTCAACCAAATTCACATTGGAAGTCTCACCTCTTCTTAAAATTCCTGGACATTCAAGAGTTAAGGGGTATGGAAGCTAGTGTAGCCTGGGGCTGTCATCCAAGACCAGCTGAAAAGGCAGCAGGAAGGGTTTGGTTCTGGCTAGGCTACAGACATGCCATCTGGATACAGGGAAGGCCTAGAACGCCAGAAGCAGCTTTTCTTTTTGATTTTAGACTTCATTGAGTCCAGCCTGGGGAGAGTCTTTAGTTCAAGACCCAAACTGAGAGTTCTTGGAACAGGTATTCAATATTTGAATTTTATATAAAACAAACATCCACTACATGTATTCTTTTTGGCAAAGAAGGTCAGAGAGAGCAATCAATGTATACACAATTAAACATACTTAAAAAAAAATGTAGACCAGATTCACTAGACTTATAAATACATAGGAACTATGTATAGTCTTTAAATAATTTTGCTAGGAATAAATATGGAAAGATTGTCTGAAAAAAATTTGTTTTTATATTATACCCTCTCAGTTACTTTTGTAAATAATTATTCCATTGTTTTTCCCATAGTTCACATTAAAAAGCAATTTTAGGCTGGGCACGGTGTCTTACACTTATAATCCCAGCACCTTGGGAGGCTGAGGCAGGCAGATCACAAGGTCAGGAGTTCTAGACCAGCCAGGCCAATACAGTAGTAAAACCCCGTCTCTACCAGAAATACAAAAATTAGCTGAGCGTGGTGGCAGGTCCCTGTAATTCCAGCTATTCAGGAGGCTGAGGCAGGAGAATGGCTTGAACCTGGGAGGCGGAAGTTGCAGTGAGCCTAGATTGCACCACTGCACTCCAGTCTGGGCAACAGAGCTAGACTCCATCTCAAAAAATAAATAAATAAATAATTTTTTTAAAAAAAGCAATTTTAGGCCGGGCATGGTGACTCACACCTGCAATCCCAGCACTTTGGGAGGCCGAGGCAGGCAGATCACTTGAGGCCACGAGTTCGAGACCAGCCTGGTCAACATGGTGAAAACTCATCTCTACTAAAAATACAAAAAGTAGCCAGGCATGGTGGCACACATCTGTAATTCCAGCTACTGGAGAAGCTGCAGAATGAGAATCGCTTGAACCCAGGAGGTGGAAGTTGTAGTAGGTGTGTAGGTGTGATCTTGTAGCCAAGATCACAGCATTGCACTCCAGGCCTGGGTGACAGAGTGAGACTCTGTCTCAAAAAAAAAAAAAAGAAAAAAAAGAAAACAATTTTACCATATTAAAATTGCCTTTAAGTCTTTGAAATAATTTTCCTACTCTTTTTATTTTATATTTAATAATGTTACATTTATAATTAATTACATTCAGCATAATGTTAGCATGGGCCAGGAAATTTTTCTTTAGTAAAATTGAAAAAAAACAAACCCTTCAGGGAAATTATAGCAACTTCCTACTCTATATCACTTATGAATATACTCTCAGTTTGGAAATCACCCTCTTTAAATTATATGATCTATTCTTCCTTAGCTATTGCAGTCTGCGTTTGATTTGTATGTGCTATTCTTAACAATTAAAGGAAAAGGTGAATGTAAATTCACTTGGACGAAACAAAACAGGAATAAAAGAATGTTATCCTTAAGGGAAGTCTTACCTTAAGAAAGAGAAAATGCATGTACTTTTCTGGGCGAGGGTAGTGGGGTCAGAGAAGAATTCTTTTTTTTCTGAATAAGGCATTAATTGCCACCTAGCAGTAGAGGAAGGAATTGCGCACTTAGCTTGCCACTGAAATTCTAGAAAACATTCGTTTTAAAGGACATATTACTTTTAATGTAAACAACATCTTAGGAATCATTGGTCTATTGGCAGACTAAGAATTTAATTTTTTCTCTCTTGTCTTGGGAAAAGATAAAGAAATAAAGCAAATGAAAATATTTGGCCTATTTATAAGCATACTCCTTCCATCATAAAAAGTCTCTGTTCTTTTGTTGCCTTTACCACTCCAGCAACAAGCTAAAGGAAAAGAAATTCTGAAGCCATCCAGACACTAAAAAATGCTGCCTTTGGCCTATTAGAGGAAGAAATACCTGGGTTTTCTGTTTGTTGTTTTGAGACAAGTCTTGCTCTGTCGCCCAGACTGGAGTGCAACCTCCGCCTCTTGGGTTCAAGCGATTCTCCTGCCTCAGCCTCCTGGGTAGCTGGGATTATAGGTGCCTGCCACCATGCCAGGCTAATTTTGTATTTTTAGTAGAGATGGGGTTCTGCCATGTTGGCCAGGCTGGTCTTGAACTCCTGACTTCAAATGATCCAGCTGCCTCAGCCTCCCAAAGTTCTGGGATTACAGGTGTGAACTACCATGTCTGGCCGAAATACTTGTTTTTAATACAAAAAGCAGTTTCCCAAATAATTTCAGAGTAAATTTCTATAAAAATTAGATTAGAATATATTTTATTGTGCTTGGCCAATAGAGAGGTTTATTTTTTAAATGAGAAGACATTTTTATAAAAGATGAAATAATATCCAGATCATTATTCTTCAAACCTGTTAAAGAATGATGTCCTGGCCGGGCACGGAGGCTTGCACCTGTAATCCCCGCACTTTGAGAGGCCAAGGAGGGCAGATCACCTGAGGTCAGGAGTTCAAGACCAGCCTGGCCAACATGTCAAAGCCCCATCTCTACTAAAAATACAAAAATTAGCTGGGCATTGTGAGGTGTATCTGTGGTCCCAGCTACTCAGGAGGCTGAGGCAGGAAAATCTCTTGAACCCGGGAAGCAGAGGTTGCACTGAGCTGTTATCACGCCACCGCACTTCAGCCTGGGAGACAAAGCGAGACTCTGCCTCAAAAAAAAAGAAAAGAAAAGAAAAGAAAAAAGAATGCTGTCCTTGTTTCAAACTCCACCAACCATGTTTTTACTTTGTAGCCATTATCCTGAATGTCAAAGCTTTAAAGGAAAGTCTCTGTTATTGTGCTTCATAGATCTTGGCAGCCAAATAAAATAACTAAAAATTGTCAAAAAGAGACTAAAGTAACATTAATTATTTAGGAAAATTTCAAAAGGTAGCAAGAGGAAGAAGAAGGTTTTTGGCTAAAAGTCTAATTTACTTAGAAGATTAGAAATGGGGAGGTGGCGCACCATACATTTACAGTTTGCCACTCTTTCTCTAGATAAATAGGCATTGCTACTATATTGATTATATGAGTATATTATCATGAAGGCAACCAGCAACATATTAGAAGACAAATGCTGGTTCTAACAGTAATAATAGCTAATATTTACTGAGTACCATCTGCTTGGCTGTGTACTAATCACTTTAAATGAGAAATTTACTTAATCACAATAATCATGGAAGATACTAACCAATATTATCTCCATTTTATAGATTTAAACAACAAAGCAAAGTTCTGAGAAGTGAAATAAGACATCAAAGTTCTCAGAGCTTATACGCAGCTAAGCTCAGACACAAACCCAGTTCTGTCTTAATATTGGAGTGCCCCAGAATCCAATCGTTGGAACTCTTTTCTATCTATTTTTACTCCACTCCCATGGCTCTGCATAACTTATCTACAATGATGACTCTTAATTTTGGCTCTCCCACCTAAACCTCTCCACTAAATTCCAACTCATAAGCCAACCAACTACTCCATATCTCCACTTGGATGTCTAATAGACTTCCCAAACTTGAAACATGCAAAGCTGTATCCATTATTTTTTCCTGAAAACTTGATCTTCCTGTCTCTCCTTCCTCTCAGTCCATTGCCACTCTATTCTTCCATTTACTGAGGCCAAAAATATTGAAGCCATTTTGAATCTTCTTTTTCTCTTGCACACTGTACCCAATACATTCTCTAAGTACTGTTAGGTTTGCCTTAAAAATATATCCAGAATCCAACAACTTCCCACTACCTCACTTTTACAACTCCATTCCAAACCATCATCATCTCTTAGTCTTGATCTTTTTAGCATGTTTGACCCCCTATCATGTGTTCTCAACACAAGGGCTAGGATGATCTTTTAAAATGTCAAGCATGATATTGCTTTGCTCAAAACCCTCTAGTAACTTTCTATCTCAAAGTCCTTACTGTGGCCTAATGGCCTTATATTATCTGTAACTCCCATCTCATTTTCTCTCTAATTTGATCCCATATCCCATTTCTTCTCAGGAATTTTTATCTGTTTACTGAGGAATTATCAGCATCTTAGTAATAATTCTTAGCATATAGTAAGGTGATTAGCAAATATTTTTTGAATGAATGAGAAATGTCTGGCTCCAAAATCTGTTCTTTTCACGATTACCTTCTATGCATATATTGGTGGCTAAAAGTTCTTGGATGGACACTTCAGAGTGGCTCTTACATAAAAGCCCTACTTGTGGACCAAGAGATATTTGGTTGCTTGGGGTTTTAATGGCTTTCAGCTCCTCTAAGCATGATTTGGGGATTTGGCTCAGGATACACCCTGGTTCTTAATGAGTATTTGCAAAATTGATCCAATAGAGATATCTTACAGTAAGAATAGAACAGAAAAACAACACTGATTCTCCAATTTAAAAACCATTAATAGTTATTTCAGGAATTTTTTAGAATTAAAAAAAAAATCCCAATAAAAGCCAAGCTAAAATTTTCCCATGAACGTTTAAGATTCATTGTTACTCAACTATCCAGATGACAGTCTGTGATAATTGCTTAATTTCTGGAAAAAATATTTCTAAACAACTCAAGTATGCCAATGGCTTTTGTGCAGGCCTCTTTTTTAGTCACACACTGAGTGAAGAAGATTATATTATACAGTTTAGATATAACTCTAAATTGTTATTCTTCCCAATTATGTCTATTAATTCCAGCTTGCTCTATTCCAAGTGTTAGCTGTTGCCAGAAAAAAAAAAAAAAAACCTTAGCTTCTGAATAACAATTAACAACAACAACAACAAACTTCTAAAAAGCTAGGTTTTTTTGCTTTTTGTTTTTTTTCTGACGGAATTTTGCTCTGTAGCCCAGGCTGGAGTGCAGTGGCGCAATCTCAGCTCACTGCAACCTTGGCTTCCCGGTTTCAAGCGATTCTCCTGCCTCAGGCTTCTGAATAGCTGGCATTACAGGCATACACCACCACTCCCAGCTAATTTTGTATTTTTAGTAGAGATACGTTTTCACTATGTTGGCCAGGCTGGTCTAAAACTCCTGACCTCCTGACCCACCCACCTTGGCCTCTCAAAGTGTTGGGATTACAGGTGTGAGCCACCATGCCCGACCTCCTATAACAGATTTTTTTTTTTTGAGCTCCCATGCTGCCATGGGAGGGGATCCAAGGGAGGAATCCCGATTCTTTTTTCAAAGGGTTGGCACAGTAGCTCATGCCTGTAGTCCCAGCTACTCCAGAGGCTGAGGCAGGAGAATTGCTTGAGCCCAGGAGTAAACTTTGATCACACCACTGCACTCCAGCCTGGGCAACACAGCAAGAACCTGTCTTAAAAATAAATAAATTGGGCCGGGCACGGTGGCTCAAGCCTGTAATCCCAGCACTTTGGGAGGCCGAGGCGGGTGGATCACGAGGTCAAGAGATCGAGACCATCCTGGTCAACAGGGTGAGACCCCCGTCTCAACTAATACAAAAAATTAGCTGGGCATGGTGGCACGTGCCTGTAATCCCAGCTACTCGGGAGGCTGAGGCAGGAGAATTGCCTGAACCCAGGAGGCGGAGGTTGCGGTGAGCCAAGATTGCGCCATTGCACTCTAGCCTGGGTAACAAGAGCGAAACTCCGTCTCAAAAAAAAAAAAATAAATAGATTAATTAATTAATTAAAATTACAATTTTTAAAAGGTGGGAGTGTGTACAGACAAGGCTAGTTTAAAGTGAGTTACTTAAAGGGTATCAAATATTATCAAATAAATTATGAAACATTTACATAATACTTTATAGTTAAACAGACAAAAGCATGTGACATGAAGAAATGTTCATGGTTTAATGTTTACATAGAAAAGCAGGTTTAAGGCCGGGTGCGGTGGCTCAAGCCTGTAATCCCAGCACTTTGGGAGGCCAAGGCGGGTGGATCACGAGGTCAAGAGATCGAGACCATCCTGGTCAACATGGTGAAACCCCGTCTCTACTAATACAAAAAACTAGCTGGGCACGGTGGCGCGTGCCTGTAATCCCAGCTACTCAGGAGGCTGAGGCAGGAGAATTGCCTGAACCCAGGAGGCGGAGGTTGCAGTGAGCCGAGATCGCGCCATTGCACTCCAGCATGGGTAACGAGCGAAACTCCGTCTCAAAAAAAAAAAAAAAAAAAAAAAAAAAAAAAAAAAAAAAAAGAAAAGCAGGTTTAAAAGAATCATATATAATTTGATAAATTTTTGTGGCAGTTTATTTTGAGATATTAATCCTTTTTTAATTTTTTGGTTTTTTTGAGGTAGAGTTTTGCTCTTGTTGCCCAGGCTGGAGTTCAGTGGTACAATTTCGGCTCACCGCAACCTCCACCTTCTGGGTTCAAGTGATTTTCTTGCCTCAGTCTCCCAAGTAGCTGGGATTACAGCCATGCGCCACCACACCTGGCTAACTTTTGTATTTTTAATAGAGATGGTCAGGCTGGTCTTGAACTCCTGACCTCAGGTGATGCACCTGCCTCGGCCTCCCAAAGTGCTGGGATTATAGGTGTGAGCCACCGTTCCTGGACTTGAGATATTAATTCTATGTGTTCTCCTATCCTACTACCCCTTTCTTCCATTCATGGAAGTATCTAGACTTCAGATTTTTGTAAGGCAAAAAGCAAACGCTGCTCAGAAATACCATAGGCTCTATCTTGTGAAATGAGGAGAAGCAGGTGAAAGAGGGATTCCCCAAAAGTTAGAAATCTGGGCCAGGCTTACTGACTCACTGCCTATAATCCCAGCACTTTGGGAGGCTGAGGCAGGTAAATGGCTTGAGCCCAGGAGTTCAAGACCAGCGTGGGCAACGTTGTGAGACCCTGTTTCCATAAAAAAAAAAAGAAAAAAAAATGTAGAAGTCTGAAGCTTATAGTTTGAGTGAATAGCTAAGATTCTCATCTTGCTCTGTAGCAAAGCCCAGTTAGTGGCAAAATCTCAAAGAGGAAGGCCACATGGGGTACCTTGAGAGGCTGTACCTGGGTGCAGGGTCTGCCACATTCACTCACTTGATTCCAGATTCTTGAGTACCAAGAGTGGTAATGAAATATGTGAGTCACCAGATCTGAAGTGAAGATGGCACAAAAGAGAATCCCAGCAGCAAATCAATGTGGACAGACGACCAAATAATCTGAGATAATTCCACATACTTCTATAATAATTAAAGCCCTAGAAACTTTGTACAACCCATGGAGAGGAAATGCTCAGTGATAACTAAGATAGAATTTTTCACCAGCATGGCAATATGGGAGCTCAGGGTTAGATTCAAATGGATATAAAGAAATACAGTATTTCTTTCTATGAAATAAGAATCATATCCACAATATGCATGTGCATACACAATGTATATACATTTTACACATATTGGAATATGTATTCTCAGAATATACTCCCTTCTCTAGATGGATAGTATTGAAGGGAAAAAAACACAGTGATTTTCTCTACCTATTACAATATAATAATTATCATATTGTCTTTTTTTAGTAGCTATTTTTAGCTTTAAAAAAAAATTTTTTTTTTGAGAGAGAGTCTTGCTCTGTCACACAGGTTGAAGTGCAGTGGCAGATGTCAGCTCACCTGCAATCTCTACCTCCTGGGTTCAAGCAATTCTCATGCCCCAGCCTCCCAAGAAGCTGGGATTATAGGCATGTGCCACCATGCCCAGCTAATTTTTGTATTTTTAGTAGAGATGGGGTTTCACCATGTTGGCCAGGCTGGTCTTAAACTCCTGACCTCAAGTGGTCTACCTGCCTTGGCCCCCCCAGAGTACTGGGATTACAGGTATGAGCCACTGTGCCCGGCCTATCATATTATCTTTATTTGAAAAAAAATCTTAAATGTCTATCCCTTTTTATTTTTTTGAGAAAGAGTCTCACTCTGTCACCCAAGCTGGAGTGCAATGGCATGATCTCGGCTCACTGCAGCCTCTACCTCCTGGGCTCAAGCGATTCTCCTGCCTCAGCCTCCTGAGTAACTGGGATTACAAGCGTGCACCACCATGCCCAGCTAATATTCATATTTTTAGAAGAGACAGGTTTAACCATATTGGCCAGGCTGGTCTCAAACTCCTGACCTCGTGGTCTTCCTGCCTCAGCCTACCAAAGTGCTGGGATTGCAGGCATGAGCCACCGTACCCGGCCTCTCTTTTATAATTAGAAAAAATGTGTATTATAAAACTAGCTGTAAGCTCTTTTTTCTATATATTTGAACAGGTAGAAAATAGGAAAGGGCATAGATAATAAACTTAGGTTCTATTTTCCAGCTGTTTCACACCTACTGATATTAACATTCCTATAAGTATACTATAAACTTAACCTTGAAAAAAGATGAGGACTTTTTTCACAGAAAAAAGTATTGTATATCTCCTATGCACTGAAAAACATTAAAATGGTATTGTATTAGTCAGGGTCTCAGCAAGAATCAGATGCACTCTCAACACTGTAACTGAAGAGAGTACAATCAGAATGCGGGCAGGGGAACAGCAAGTGATGATGCAGTACCACTGCCAACCTGTGGCCAACATGGAGTGCAGGAAGGTAACAAAAAATCTGGTATCTCTTTCCTATTGCTTTCTGATCTACTAGTGTCTTCCATTAGCTGAGCCCAACCAGGAGATAGAGAGGAAGCGATCTTGCTGATGCAATCTGTAAAAGATTAAAGTACCATGGAATATTATGCAGTCATAAAAAATACAGGAGGCTAGACCTGATGGCTCATGCCTGTAATCCCAGGACTTTGGAAGGCCGAGGCAGGCAGATCACTTGAACTCAGTAGTTGAAGACCACCTTAGGGAACATGGAAAAAATACAAAAATTAGCTGGATGTGGTGGCACGGGCCTGTGATCCCAGCTACTCAGACTGACGTAGGGGGATCACTTGAACCCAGGCGGTCGAGGCTGCAGTAAGCCAAAATCACCATTGCACTCTAGCCTGGGAGACAGAATGAGACCCTATCTCTAAAAACAAAACAAAAACATGAAATCATATCCTTTGCAGTAACATGGATGGAGCTGGAGGTCATTATCCTAAGTGAAATAACACAGGGACAGTAAACCAAATACCACATGTTCTCACTTATAAATGCAAGCTAAACAGTAAGTACATATGGACACAAAGATGGGAACAACAGATCCCAGGGCTGACTTGACTGAAGAGAGTGAAAGGAGAGCCTATTGGGTACTATGCTCACTACATGCATGATGAAATCATTTGTATACCAAAGCCCAGCAACACACAATCTACCCATGTAATAAACATGTATGTGTACCCTCTGCATCTAAAATAAAAGTTGAAAAAACGGTGAAGTATATCTATAGGGTCATCAGAGACTATCTCACACAATGACATTGAAGTATAAGCAATTCCACAATTTTCCTATAAATAGTTCCAAATAAAACTATCTACTAGAAACATAGTTTTAGACTTCAATCTTTAGTACTATGTAAAGTATTTGAAATTATTGCTACTACTACTAAAGAACTTTTATTCATCCACTAACTCTTTTAACTAAACTTTGAGCACCTAGTGTAACACATTAAATGTATGTACAAGGATAAATATGAAATATTCTCTATCCTCCAGCTGCTTCTGATTTAATGTGAGGACAACATGTGAACAAATAAGTGCAATTAAGCTTTATATGTGCATTTTAAAATAGGACTCTTTCTGTCTCAGTTTGGCTGAGGTGCCAAGAAAGTAAAATGCCAACTATTTTCATATTTTATAATAAAATGGAAAACAACAAAAAGTAGAAATTGCCCAAAAATGGGGAGTGGAGTGGAAAGCGGACTATTTTGCAACTCTTAACTGTCCATCTACTTCTAACTCAGAGGTTGGAGTTTAGAAGATTTTGAGAGAGTGCTGTGAGTGGACATTGCTTTTTCCTCACCTCACACCTAGGGAAAGAGGCTATAATGAAATGTTTGATATATGATCCCTACAGCTGAGTGAGGGGGGCAGGGGTTGAGGGCACAGTGGACTAGCATCTGACTCATATCTGAGGAATTCATTCATTCATTCAATACTTATGTAGCACTTATTAAGTACAGACACTGTATTCACCTATTCTAGGTACAGGCAAATTCAGTGGTGAACAAAATAGATAAAAATTCCCTGCTTCGTGGAGCTAACATTCTAGTGGATATTGAGAGCAAGAAATTTTGGCTAATTGCAAAAATAACTTTGAGATCTGGTCAAAGTCTGCACTCTCAGAGGCAAAGTCACTTTATAGGTATTTCTTTGGATCAGACCAGGGCTACTAGAGAGGGTCACAAAGAAGGATGAGGAGACTTCCACAGAAAAAAGCTGGGGGTAAAGCTATACATGCTAGCAATTAACATTGAGCTGACAGCCAGATTAAATATATTTATTATATTTATCCAAGTGTAAGCGCAAGATTACCAGTGTTTTCTCAGGTGGACTAAGGTGAGAATTAAGGTGTTAGCAAAGAACCCATAAAGTAATGTGTCAACTGTAAACATCTGCCAAGCTCAAAGAGTAACAGCCCTTAATCACAGAACTGTAGTAGCCAAGTTAAGAACTTTCTTGCCTCTTCTTCTGTTTGAACTTGAAAGAAGGAAGGAAACCTAGAGTTGATGGTGATGATGGGAGTTTTGGGGGTGGGTGGGTGTGGTGGGGATTAGGAGAGAACTTTTAGACAGGGACATAGAAAGGAAGTCAAACATTTTTTACTTGAACAACCAGAAAAATTTGTACCATATTTTATTAAATGACCATGGAAAAATTAACTCCACCAATTGTGTTTTAACATGTGGAGTGAAAATAAGTTACTTACAAACTGCACCCTATACATCTCATTTGTTCAATGCACCAGTTACAGATGCTAAACATAATAACACATTATTCATAATAATGTTATTATCTAAGAAAAAAATTTTCAACTTGGCTTTGATTTAGAATTCACTTTTATTTGATTCTTTTAAAAGCCTAACATAGCTTATCAATTACCTTTATCATTTTTTTTTTTTCTTGAGATAGGGTCTTGCTCTGGTCGCCCAGGCTGATCATAGTTCACTGCAAACTTGAACTCCTGGGCTCATGTGATCCTGTCACCTCAGCCTCTCCAGCAGCTGGGACCACAGGTGCATACAACTACAGCTGGCTAATTTATTTCCTTCCTTCCTTCCCTCCCTCCTTTGTTTTTTAGAGACAGGGTCTTGCCATGTTGACCAGGCTGGTAACTCCTGTCCCTTAGCAACTCCCTGCAGCAGGAGAAAAAAAGTGTTGAGATTACAGGTGTGAGCTACTTTGCCTGGCTTCCAATGACCTTTAAAGAAATGGTGTTATGTTCGCTGACCTAGTCTTCCTATGAAATATCTTTATTGGTCAGTTTTTCAGCCTCTGATTAATAATTGAGATGTATCTTGGGGCCAGGCATGGTGGCGCATACCTGTAATCCCAGCACTTTGGGAGGCCAAGGCAGGAGGATTGCTTGAGTTCAGGAGTTCGAGACTAGACTGGGCAACCTAGTAAGAACTTATCTCTACAAAAAATTCAACAAAATTAGCTGGGCATGGAGGCACTTGCCTATAGTCCCAGCTACTTGGGAGGTGCGGTGGGAGGATCACTTGGGCCCAAAAAGCCAAGGCTGCAGTTAGCCATGATTGTGCCACTGCACTCCACCCTGGGCAACAGAGAGAGACCTTGTTTCAAAAAAAGAAAAGACGTATCTTGAGAGCTGAGTATGGTGGCTCACTCCTGTAATCCCAGCACTTTGGAAGGCCAAGGAGGGAGTATCACTTAAGGCCAGGCATTCATGACCAGCCTGGGCAACATAGCAAGACCCTGTCTCTACATAAAATTTTAAAATTATCCAGGTATGGTGGCATACACCTGTAGCCCTAGCTACTTGGGAGGCTGAGGCAATAGGATTGCTTCAGCCCAGTTCAAGGTTACAGTAAGCTATGATCATGCCACTGTACTCTAACCCAGCTACAGATCTAGACTCCATCTCTTAAAAAAAAGTTGTTATTTTTAAAGATGTATCTTGAGCCAAGTCCCAAAAACATACAAAGAGGAGCTGAAAGTCATACAAACCTTTAATAAGCCCTTGCGACTTTCAGTTTTGACAAAAAAGGTCAACCAAATGCCCCTTCTGTTGGTCTACAAGTAGAGCTTTGACAGCCATTCTGAAGAGTCCAGACAATTGCTGTGACTAAAGGATGTATCTCAAAGCCTGAGATATTTGCTTAGGAAATAATAATCAGAAGGACAGGTTTTGGAGTGATAGAGCTATCATTCATTCATTCAACAAATGTTAAGTGAGTGCCTACTATATGCCAGGCTTTGTTTCAGGTACTAGGAATATCTTGGTAAATTTTTAAAAACTCAAAAAATTATATTTGGATATTTATGTGATTCCCTGTGGCATATTTACAATGTCTGCTTGAACTTTTATTTAAACTAGATTCAGTGGGTTTTTTTAATTTGTATCCAAAAGGCTCTTTCTATAAAAGTGACACAGTAATAAAAGGTTATTATCCCTAATTGCAAGAAGCTCCTACAAGTCAGTAAGAAAATGGTTAACACAATAATATGAGGAAAGGAATGAAGTGGCAATTTACTAAAGTAACATAAACAGCCAAGAAATACAAGAAAATATTTTTTTACTAGTAATCAAAACTACAAATAAAATTAAAAATTAAAGAAACAGGTTTTTATCTTTTTTGGCCTATCAACTTGACAAAAGTAACAAGTACTTACATCCAGTGTTGGTGAGAAAATAGAGAAAATTGACTCTCAGGCACTGCAGAATATTAAATTGATATAACTTTTTCTGCAACTCAGCCATATTTATCATAACTGTAAATGTAAGTTCCCTTTGACCCCACAATTCTATGAATTCTTCATAAAGAGGTAATCAGGGAAGGTAAATATGCATTCAATAGGAGTGCACGTACAAGAATATTCATTATAGTATTTTTATGACAGCAATATTTAATATTAAGTATTAGTATTAAGTAGCAATATTAAGTATTGTACACCAATACTTAGGCAAATTATTATATTTCCATACAATAAAATCCTATGCAACTATTGAAAATAAAATAGACCATTACTTATGGATGTAAGATAGCTATAACTCTTTAAGTGTATTAATAAAAATAGTTCAGAATCATCTTTTTTAATTGTATATTTATTACATATCTGTGTGAGGCACGTGAGTAGAGAGATATATATGGAAAGAACTGTCAAAATGTTTATGTAGTATATGACAATTGTAAAATGAGCATTTAATTAATCATTCAGCACTATTTATAAACACTTAGTATGTGCTACGCACTGTGCTAGGTGCTGGAGAAACAAAAGAGAACACTCTATTAATTTAGTCCACCAAATAAAGTGTTTTTTAGAAATATGACAATAACCAGTGTTGATGAATTTGAGGAGGTAACCTCATTTACTACTGTTGAGAGTATATGTTGGTAAAACATTTCTGGAGAGCAATTTAGTACTAAAAAAAAAACAACAACAATAACAACAAAACAGAATCTCACCCTGTTGCCCAGGCTAGAGCGTAGTGGTGCGATCACGGCTCATTACAACCTCGATCTACCAGGCTCAAGAGATCCTCCCACTTCAGCCTCCCAAGTAGCTGAGACCACAGGAGCATGTCACCATGCCCAGCTTTTATTTTATTATTATTATTTTTAGAGAGAGGTCCCACTATATTAAAATAATATAATGGTCTCGAATTTCTGGGTTCAAGTGATCCTCTGCCCTAGGCCTGCGAAAGTACTGGGATTACCAGCGTAAGCCACAGCGCCCTGCGTCTTCTTTACGAAGAAAATAAATAGCGGTGGATGTTAGGTTGGCAGCTGTTTGCAGAGCTGTCAGACTATTTCATTACAGAAAGATGCTCTCAAAAGACAAAATAGGTAAATCGAAAGAAAGTGTCCATTTTTTCTCAGTTGCAGGTATCATGCTTGGTTTTGAGGGCATAGAAAGACATTAGCGCCATCATGGAGATCAAAGTCTGGTGGAGGAAACCAATAATAATAATAATGAGGGGTTAACAACAGAGCCTTGAAAGATAAGATCTCCAGGGAATAAGGAAGAGGATTCCAAAGTATTAGCTTGGTGCAAAAGTAATCGCAGTTTTTGCCATTAAATTTCCTAAGCAAATTTACCAAGATATTCCGAGTACCTGAAACAAAGCCTGGCATATAGTAGGTACTCACTAAACATTTGTTGAATGAATGAATGATAGCTCTATCGCTCCAACACCTGTCCTTCTGATTATTATATCCTAAGCAAATATATGGGGCTCTGAGATACATCCTTTATTCACAGCAACTGTCTGGACTCTTCAGAAGTAATTACAAGTAATGGCAAAAACCGCGATTACTTTTGTACCAACCTTAATACAAAAAAAAAGCATGTACACAAGATACTCGAGGAAGAGTATGGCTGACACAGACAAACATAAGTTATTTGTGGCTTTCCTGCAGCCTCGTTCCTTTCTGTCACACTACATCCCAAATCTCTGTGGACGGTGAATGAGAGAGCGAGTGGCAAGCTAGTATCACCAGGAGTCACAGCTGTTGCCTCGGACGACTTTAGGTGCAGCCCGCTGGCGGGTGAGAAACTGAAGGGAATCCGCAATACACAGGAACCAAGAAGGGCTACGTGACAAGGGCTACCCCGCAGCTCTTAGCCGCCAGCGCTCCCAGCCGAGGGTTTCCCGCCAACCTCAGTTCCCCGATCTTCCGCGGCCCCGCCCGCCGCCGAGAGGTCTGGGAGTTTTAAGGAAGGGGAAGTGTTGCGAGCCTATCGATCACTCTGGAATAGACTGCAATACCCTACGCCGCTGCAGTCAAACTCCCGCAGACTTCTGAGTAGATCGCTGAGCGATAGTTTCGGCAGCACCTCCTGGATTCTTAGTTTTGCTGGAGGCTGCAACCAGGCCCGCGCCGCCACCATGGTACGTTGAATCCCTATCTCTGGAAGGTTTAGGGCAGACGTCCGGTGACTAGGGGATGATGAGCCACCTCTCCTGTCATCCTTAGCGCGGCCCGGGACCACGAGGCATAGGAGCCTCGGCAGACGGCAAGGCTCTGTCAGTGATTCAGCATCTCCGGCCTGGCCGGGCTAGGGGCTGCCGGTAGTGCGTGAGGCCTTTCCGCCGCTTTCGCTTCCCGTGGGGCCTTCAACACTTCCTTCTCGGTCAGCTAGATGAGTTCGCATTTCAGATTCCTCAGTGGAGTAGATTCTGAGCGGTCCAGAATAGCTCCTAGTATGGGAGAGGAGAAGATAGGGACTTGACTTGGAGGCCTACCTGTACCACCAGTGCGGACTTGACCCCCAGGTGTTCCTGGACCGCGTCTGCTTTCCTGGTCGGTCCGTCTGATTTCTCTCTCCCCTAGACTTCGATTAGAAGAGGCCCTTTTCAGTCTTTTTTGTTCAATCACCTAGTTACAGATGAGTAAGCCGAGGATGAGAGAGAAAGTGGTGGAATCAGGGTTACAACATAGCGTTCTGGGTTTTCAGTTCTGTGTCTGCCATTCTAGCACTCAATCTCACTCCCATGATTATTCTCCCCAGTACTGATAGACTTGTTATAGTAGTCTTTATAGCCGTAATGGTTCTATTGGTGCAGCTATTTGTATCCATCTCTAACTTTCTGAGGACGTTTTTGTTCATTAAATATGAATATACAGACAGAGCACTTGTACATTTATAACTACAGTGAACGTTCAAAAACAAGTCATACATGTCCCCAATCATAAAGACAGAAAGGAACGTTTAGATAAAGAACTGTGGGAGTATGTGTTAGTGGGATTTGGGAATAAAAGGAGAAGACTTCAAGAGATGGACATTTAAGCTAACTTAAAGAAAAGGAAGGCTTTTAACCATTTATTAGGGCCCAATAAAACGAAGTAGCATAAGCAAAAATAGGCAAAAAGGTTGATTGTGAACTTTAGTAATTGAGCCTAAAGGGGGTGCTATGGAGGGTGTTAGAATAAGAAGTTGGAAAAATAGGACCCATTTAGATCTGCTTCTCCCTCTCCCACTAGTTTATGGTAAATGTAGAATTGGCTTGCATCTGAGTACAGTAGTAATCTTCCAGTAAGATTGCATGAACAGAGTGCCTTAACATTGAAGGGAAACACAAGCATATTTCTTAATGAATGTTAAGAGTTGGGATTGGTAATGTTCTTCTATTAACAGGTCTTTTTTTCTTTTACTTTCAGTTTCGAAATCAGTATGACAATGATGTCACTGTTTGGAGCCCTCAGGTAAAATAATGTTTTTAAACCATTTCTGTGAAGTGGCTTTTTGTGGCTGTAATATATTTAGAAACTTGTGAGAGCGTAGGCTTGGGAAATATTGAATATAATTATTTCAGATGTTCCTAGAAGTGGCATTTATAATTAAAATAGGTTTCCTGATGGACCTAGAGGACATTATATTAAGTGAAATAAGCCAGAAACAGAAAGAAAAATATTTCATACTCTCACTTACATGTGGGATCTTTTGTTACAAAGGGCAAATATATAGAGATAGAGAATAAAACAGTGGTTACCAGGGTAGGGGGGTGGCAGTGGGGAGGAAAAAAGAGGATCTACAAAGGATACAAAGTAGCAAATATGTAAGTTGAGCAAGTGGAAAGATCTAATGCACCTGAAGACTACAGTTGATAATGCAGGTAGTGCTTTGTATTCAGGATTTTTGCTAAATGAGTGAATTATAGCTCTTGCCACAGCAGAGGAAAATGAGTATGTGAGAAAATGGATGTGTTTATTCTGCTATAGTGACCCTACCATACATGTGTATCTTATAACATGTTGCATACATACCTTAAATATATACAATAAAATTTATTTTAAAAGAGGTTTTTGGCCAGGCACAGTGGCTCATCCCTGTAATCCTAGCACTTTGGGAGGCCAAGGCAGGTAGATTGCTTGAGTCTTGGAATTTAAGACCAGCCTGAATATGAAAGCTTGTCCCTAGAAGAAATACAAAAATTTCATGATCAACATGAAAGCCTGTCCCTAGAAGAAATACAAAGATTAGCTGGGCATGGTGTCACGTGCCCATAGTCCCAGCTGCTGGGGAGGGTGAGGTGAGAGGATTGCTTGAGCCCAGGAGGCAGAGGTCACAGTGAACTGAGGATAACACTATTGCACTCCAGCCTGGGTGACAGAGTGAGAACCTGTCTCAAAAAAAAAAAAAAAGTTTCTTGGTTTAAAAAATATCAGTTGAGATTTAACTATGCTCACCTGACATTTGGAAACTCTAAATTAATTTTTTATTTATAAAAGGTCTTCTTGGCTTAGTTTGGCCAATAAAAAATTAAAAATTAAAAAATAAATAAATAAAAGGTCTTCTAAGATGTGGTGTTTATTTTTTTTTCTTTAGGGCAGGATTCATCAAATTGAATATGCAATGGAAGCTGTTAAACAAGGTTCAGCCACAGTTGGTCTGAAATCAAAAACTCATGCAGTGTTGGTTGCATTGAAAGTAAGTAAAGTAATAAATATGTCTTCCGCTATAGAAAACTATTAATGTAAATTTCCCCATAGACAGTAAGGTTGTAAACTTATTTTTACATCTTATAATGTCTCCATTTAGAGGGCACAGTCAGAGCTTGCAGCTCATCAGAAAAAAATTCTCCATGTTGACAACCATATTGGTATCTCAATCGCGGGGCTTACAGCTGATGCTAGACTCTTATGGTAAGTATAATCATGAAAAATAAACACCCTTTTTGATTCATAATTGATTACTCTTTTCTCAAAAAGATTCAGATAAGATATTTTAAGAAGTTGTCTGCCAGAATTGGCAGACTTGTAAATTAAGATTGTGAATACCTTGGTGGGTTTGAGTTTGTTATTAAATTTTCTATTTTTTGATCTCTGTAGGAGTAACTAATATTAGCACTTTTTAAAAGTCACTCAGTAATATGATGTTTGTTAATGCAGTGTATATTGTTTGATAGCATGTTATGTCTAAGAAGAGCTTGATACTTTTATCTGGTTTCTAAGGACAAGCTGAACTGTACTTGTTTTCTTTGTGCTTGTTTTCTTTAATACATCAGTATTTAGTAGGCATTTTTTTTTTTTTTGCAATGCTCAATACTGGATACTGCAGGGTGTACATAAGTGACTCAGACATGGATCTTGTCTTAAAGGAACTTAAAGGCAAGTTTATCTATAAATTCAAATCTAGTTTATAACAGATAAATTTCTGTGAGAGTCTGAGGAGACAGATTATGAGAAGACAGATCATGGTTGAAAGGCAATCCGTAAATGAAGAGGTAGGGCTTTGAAATCACACAGATTGAGTTCTTGCTTTCACCGACTTAGTATCAGATTGAGCTAAATACCTAAACAAACTGGATACTGCAGGGTGTACATAAGTGACTCAGACATGGATCTTGTCTTAAAGGAACTTAAAGGCAAGTTTATCTATAAATTCAAATCTAGTTTATAACAGATAAATTTCTGTGAGAGTCTGAGGAGACAGATTATGAGAAGACAGATCATGGTTGAAAGGCAATCCGTAAATGAAGAGGTAGGGCTTTGAAATCACACAGATTGAGTTCTTGCTTTCACCCACTTAGTATCAGATTGAGCTAAATACCTAAACACTGAATTTTTTCCAGTGTTTTCTTTGTCAAGGCAATTTTAAAATACTTTTTTATTTTTTATTTTTTTGAGACAGAGTCTTACTCTGTTGCCCATGCTGGAGTGCAGTGGCGCAGTCTTGGCTCACTGCGACCTCTGCCTCCCAGGTTCAAGTGATTCTCCTGCCTAGCCTCCCAAGTAACTGGGATTACAGGTGCCCACCACCATGCCTGGATAATTTTTGTATTTTTAGTAGAAACACGGTTTTGCCATGTTGGCTGGGCTAGTCTTGAACTCCTGACCTCAGGTGATCCACCCACCTTGGCTTCCCAAAGTGCTGAGGTTATAGGGGTGAACCACCACACCAAGTCTATTTTTAAGTATTTTAAATAGCCTACTGTAAAGCATTAACACAGTGCCTTTCAGGTATTATGTGAGTGTGTTGTGGGTGGCAGGTAGTTAGCCAAAACTAATCTCTTAAATTTGTGATTTGATTAGGAAAGAAATAATATAAATTATAAGGGTGGGCCCAGCACAGTAGCTCATACCTGTAATCCCAGCTCTTTGAGAAGCTTAGGGCCAGGAACTTGAGACCAGGGTAACATAGTGAATCTCCATCTCTACAGAAAATTTAAAAACTTAGCTGGGTGTGGGGCCACATACCTGTTGTCCTAGCTATTCAAAAGGCTAAGGTGAGAGGATTGGGTGAGTCCAGAATTTTGAGGTTGCAGTGAGCTATGATAGTGCTACTGTACTTAAGCCTAGATGATAGAGTGAGACTTTAGTCTAAAACAACAGCAGCAGCAAAAGCAGTGTAAATAGTGATGCCATTGTTTAAGAATTTAAAGTTACTCAGCCAGTCCCTTGCTCTTAAGTCAGCAATATAATGACACCCTAAAGAGCTTCCACCTACCCTTCAAAGTGGAAAATGTATTATATTATCCAACACTTTATTTAACCCAGTTTATAAAGTATTTCCATGCCAACACATAATCAACATGAAAACTTCATTAATGAGTTATTGCACATTTTTAAGTACTAAGTCTTTGAAACTTGACATGTTATTTTGTACTTGGAGTACATCTCAATTCAGTCTAGCTACTTTTCAAGGGCTTCACAGCCACATGTGATTATTGCCTACCATATTGGGCAGTATACTTTTAGACAGTGTTGGGAAATGGACTTAAATATAAATACTGAACAAATAGCTTGGTTCCTGTAGTCAACATGATGATCAGATGTGACGTACACATATGCTGGACAAAGCAACATTGAAAGAAAGGGATACGTCCATTTCTTGTTGATCTTCTTTATAGGCATGAATTCTCTTTTCCCCAATGGTAACCTTGCTTGAATTTCATCAGATTTAATGGTGAGACTCAGTGGCTAGTGTCCACTATCTCCTCTAGAGTGCTTCTTATGAATATAAGTAACAGTGGCAGGTACATGTAAAGATGCCCTCTGCTGTGATTTCTATTTCTTACAATTGCCCTATTGGAGAAATGTTAGTCTGCTTTCAAGAAAAAAGGACAGAGTAGATACTCTTTTTGCTGGTTCAAGACCTAGAATTAAGACAAACTTGTTGACAGTGGGAAGGATAAGAGAAGAGAGATTGCTGTTTTTCTCTTGTTCAGCCTTCTCTTCTCTGTTCTATAAGTGCTTTAAGACAAAGATTTCCTAGAGCTAAAAAATATTTCAGTGTTTTTTAAAAACCTTGCCAGGCGTGGTGGCTCATGCCTGTAATCCCAGAACTTTGGGAGGTAGAGGTGGGCAGATCACAAGGTCAGGAGATGGAGACCATCCTGGCCAACATGGTGAAACTCCATCTCAAAAACAAACAAACAAACAAAAAGCCTTATGTGGCTCCAGAGTTTGACACAAAAATGCACCCTCGCAGGCATGTCTTTCTTACCTTCTGTCTTCATTATATGGATGTGATCCATGTAAACGCTTAGAAGAATGCAAAGTGAAATCAAACAATTTAGATTGGAATCATTATTTGTAATTTGAGATTACTAAACTTTTTGTTTCTTTCAGTAATTTTATGCGTCAGGAGTGTTTGGATTCCAGATTTGTATTTGATAGACCACTTCCTGTGTCTCGTCTTGTATCTCTAATTGGAAGCAGTATCCTTTTTATGTTAACATTTACGGATATGAACTTTGAAGGGTTTTGATATTTGTGTTAATTATTAGGAATATGGTAATAACATGACATAGGTAAGATTGTGAAAACTTTAAAACAACAAATTGGGTAGCTCTTTCATTAGCCTGTATAAGCAATTTATATTTGCTAGACATAAATAAACCCAACTTCAGGAAAATTATCCAAGCATCTTTTTAGAGGGGATTTAAAGTTTGTTAATGATTCTAGATGTCCCAAGAAATCCTAGACCCCTTGTATCCAAAAAATCAGGTTTTACCTGGGAAGAAATTATTTTGCTGGCACTCTTAGGTTTGGTAGAAAGTCAAACATTTTATATTAGGCCAAAGAAATAGAGTCCTATTTTATTCTTTCTCTGGTGAATTATGCAACAATTAAGGAAGAAGCCAGAGACCTTTGTTAATAATGTATACTTTGAAAATAAAGATAGTATAGGCCGGGCACAGTGGCTCAAGCCTGTAATCCCAGCACTTTGGGAGGCTGAGGCAGACAGATCACTTGAGGTCAGGAGTTTGAGACCAGCCTGACCAACATGGAGAAATCCCGTCGCTACTGAAAATACAAAAAGGCGTGGTGGCGCATGCCTGTAATCCCAGCTACTTGGGAGGCTGAGGCAGGAGAATCGCTTGAACCCAGGAGGTGGAGGTTGCAGTGAGCCGAGATCGTGCCATTGCACGCCAGCCTGGGCAATAAGAGTGAAACTCCACCCCTCCCCCCCAAAAAAAAGAAAGTAAAGAGTACTTCATTCCTTGTTAAAACAAGCTCTTAACTAGTCTAAGAGACCCAGATACCAACACAACGATATGGCCGGAGACCTTATGGTGTTGGGCTGCTTATTGCTGGTTATGATGTAAGTTCATTGATTATTATTATATTTTAATGATTTTTTTATTAACTAGAAATTTTTATAATTTTTAGCTCAACCAAAGTAAATAATTATGTGGTATATTTATTTCTGTTTGTAGGATATGGGCCCTCACATTTTCCAAACCTGTCCATCTGCTAACTATTTTGACTGCAGAGCTATGTCGATTGGAGCCCGTTCCCAATCAGCTCGTACTTACTTGGAAAGACATATGTCTGAATTTATGGAGTGTAAGTGATAGCCTTGCCCTTTTTTTTTTCCCTCTTCCAGTCTATATAGTAAATAAACATAGTATCCTAAATGCATAAAACTATCAGTCTTATAGAAATAATTTTTTAAAAAATTAGGCCCATGAAGAGTTTATTGTTTCTGTCACATAGACTAGTTTTAACTTCTGGTTATCACAGTAGTTTCAATCACGAGTAGAACTTTTTCAAAATATAAATATATCCCCAGCCTTGAAAATTCTTGATTCAGTTGGTCAGAAGTGTGCCTTGGAGAGTGGAGAGTGGAGAACCATTGTACTACCTGCCAGTTTTAAGTTCTGTTCACTTTTAGTTTTTTGTGAGTCTTTTCTTATTTTAAGCCACAGACATTTCTGCATTAGTAGTCTATAAACAAGAAATAAAAAGGCAGTGTAGCTGTGGGAAAAGAAGGTAAAAGAGTTAAGATGTTATGACAGGGCAGGTTTTCAAATGCTTTGCTTTGCATTGGAAGGAGGGTATTGAGTTTTTACATTTATTTGTCTCATCTGTTTTCTGGTGAAATAGTATTCTTTGGAGGAAATATCTGGGGCTTAGTGAATGCAGAGAAAAAAAGTTTAATTAACATTACTCTTCCAGGCTGGGATTAGTGGCTCACGCCTGTAATCCCAGCAGTTTGGGAGGCTGAGGTGGGTGGATCACCTAAGGTCAGGAGTTCAAGACCAGCCTGGCCAACATGGTGAAATCCCATCTCTATAAAAGAAAAAGAAAAGAAAAGAAAAAGAGAAATATTACTCAAAGCAAACTGTTGTAGGATGACAATAGGTTTAACTTTGGGAAAAGAGGATTCCTTGGACAAATAAGCTTGGTAAATGCTGGCTTAAAGTTTAACATTTTAAATTATAGTAAATAGATTAGGGGTCCCCAAAGTTACCCCTAAATTTGGAGATTTGCTAGGACTTAAAGCACTCAGCACATAGTTGTACTCCCAGGTAAGACTTACAACAATAAAATAACAATACATAGGTGGATTGTTAAGGAAAAATACAGTTGAGAGGAATCTGTGTGCAGGCTTCCTTATGCTCTTTCCTTTCCTCAAGGAGTCACAGAGTACACTTGCAGCAATATGTATGTGATGTTTCTGCCCAGGGAAGCTCATTAGAAACTCAGCGTCCAAAGTTTGATTGAGAACTGGTCATATCAGCACCCTCTGCCTAGCACATTTCAATCTGGATAGAAAATTACTAAAGATTGCAATAAATCTATAGATAATTTTGGGGAGTACTGCTACTTTAATGATACAAGGCATCTGATCCATGAACATGGAATATCTTCATTTATTTAAGTATGTAATTCTTTGGTTGTTTTTTTTTTTTTTTTTTGAGACAGAGTTTCGTTCTTGTTGCCCAGGCTGGTTCAATGGCACGATCTGAGCTCACTGCAACCTCCGCCTCCTGGGTTCAAGTGATTCTCCTGCCTCAGCCTTCTGAGTAGCTGGGATTACAGGCATGCATCACCACACCTGGCTAATTTTGTATTTTTAGTAGCGATGGGATTTCTCCATGTTGGTCAGGCTGGTCTCGAACTCCTGACCTCAGGTGATCTGTCCACCTTGGCCTCCCAAAGTGCTGGGATTACTGTTGTGAGCCACCATGCCTGATCAGGTATTTAATTATTTCACTGTTGTTTTGTAGTTTTCAGTGTACGAGTCATATTTGTCTTACAAGTACTTTATTGTTTTTGGTGCTGTTGTGAATAGAATTGTTTTTTTTTTTTTTTTTTTTTTTTTTTTTTGAGACGGAGTTTCACTCTTGATACCCAGGCTGGAGCGCAATGGCGCGATCTCGGCTCACCGCAATCTCCGCCTCCTGGGTTCAGGCAATTCTCCTGCCTCAGCCTCCTGAGTAGCCGGGATTACAGGCACGCGCCACCGTGCCCAGCTAATTTTTTGTATTAGTAGAGACGGGGTTTCACCATGTTGACCAGGATGGTCTCGATCTCTTGACCTCGTGATCCACCCGCCTCGGCCTCCCAAAGTGCTGGGATTACAGGCTTGAGCCACCGCGCCCGGCCAGAATTGTTTTTTTAATTTCATTTGCATATTATTCATTTCAGCTATGTAGAAATACAATTGATTTTTGTATATCAGTCATGATCCTGCAATCTTGCTGAACTCGTTTATTAATTCCAGTCATTTTTTTTTTATAGATTCCTTACATCATGTCATCTGGGAATAGAGATAGTTGTACTTTCTCCTTTCTAATTGCCCTGGCTGGAACCTCTGGTACAATGATGAATAGAAGTTGCATGAACAGACATTCTTTTTTTGTTCCTTAACTTAAGGGAAAAGCCTTTAGTCATTCACTATTAAGAATGACGTTAGCTGTCAGCTTTTTGTAGATGCCCTATATGAGACTGAAGAGGTCCTTTCAATTACTAGTTTGTGTTTTTATTATGCAAAGATTTTAGGTTTTATCATGTGCTTTTAAGGCATCTCTTGAGGTGGTTATGCAGGTTTTCCCCCTTCCTTCTATTAAGGTGTGTTACACTGACTTTCTGTTGTTAAACTAACTTTTCATTCTTGGGATAAATCTTGCTTGTATATGGTAGATAATTTTTTTTATATGTTGCCAGGTTCAGTTTGTAGTTTTGTTTTTTTTTGTTTTTGTTTTTTTTGGTTTTTTTGCATCTATATTCTGATCTGTAGTTTTCTTTTCTTGTGATGTCTTTGTTCTTGGTATCAATACTGGCCACATTGAAAAAGTTGGAGACTCCTTTTTACAGTGAGCAAATAGAGGGACTAGGATTCTACAGAACACATTCCACAAAACTTTGAGTTCTATAATTTGTAGTAGGGATTTTGATTTGACCTAGCAAAAGAGAAGATCAGAACTGTGACAAAAATCATGAGTCCTTTCATTAAATAAATTAATAGGCAGCAGTGTCATAGAATGCTCTTTAAAGATTATATGTCTAGCATTAAACTTGGCTGTTTTTATTGTGATAAGTTTAGTGTGTAACTAAAAACCACAATTTCAGGCTGTAGATCTGATAAATAAAAGAAGCTTAGCATAACAATGAAATTAAGAAATAATTGTTAATTTATTACATACAGGCAATTTAAATGAACTAGTTAAACATGGTCTGCGTGCCTTAAGGGAGACACTTCCTGCAGAACAGGACCTAACTACAAAGGTAAATATTATCTTTTCCAATTGTAGATATTAACATTACAGTTTAAACCTTTATTGCATAAATGTAATGGAGTATATATACCACATTCTTTAATTTGGGATATGATTGTCTTGGCTTTTTTTTTTTTGACAAATGAGCATGTACCATGTGCAGGCACTTTCTAGTCATTGAAAATATAGTAAACGCAGCAAATATCTTGTCCTTCATGGAACATAACATCCTAGTAGGGAAAGATAGACAGTATATACATAAGTACATTATATAGTATGTTAGAAGGGGCTAAATGCTATGTAAAAAATTTTAAAAAGGGTTTAAAAAGAGAAAGAATGGCCAATTGGGTGAAGGTAGATGTAATTTAAAATAGGTGGACAAGGATATCCTCACCAAGAAAGTGCAATTTGAGGACAAGATATAAAGGAGGTAAGTGAATGTGAGCTATGCAGATGTCTAGAGCATGATTATTCTAGGAAATACAAATGCAGATTCAAGGCAAGGAGGCCAGTAGTGATGGGGTCAGTGATCAAGAGGAAGAGGAAAAGGAAAGAAATCAGAGAGGTAATGGAGGTCTTATAAGCCATTGTGGGTACTCTGCATTTTACTGAGTCGGCTATTAAAAGTTTGAGCAGAGGAATACCATAATTTGGTTTAGGTTCTAGGACAGTCACTCTGGTTGCCAATTTAACAACAGATTGTGGGGGTATAGGTAGATAGATAGTGGAGCTATGAGTAGAAATAGTTTTAAGGCTATTTAGGTAATTCATGTGAGAGATGATAGTGATTGGAGCAGAGTAAGTTAAAGATGAAGAGGAGTGGTTTAATTTTGGATATCTTTTGAAATTACAGCCAAAAAGGTTTGCTAATAGATTTGTTGTAGCTTTTGAGGGGGAATGTCTCCAAGGTTTTGGGCCTGATTAATTGAAAAGAAAAATTTATGATTTACTGAGATGAAGAAGACAGTGGGAGGAACAGGTTTTAGAGTAGGCATTGGGGAGGAAGATCAGGTAGTCAGTTGTAGACTTGTAAAATTTGAAATGCCTTATTGTCCAATTGACGATACAGAGTAGGCAGTTATAAGCAAGCCCTGGAGTTCCATGGAGAGTGGTCCAACCTACACTTCAAATGTTTGAAATCTTTATATAGAAATGGCATTTAGAGTCTGGACTGGAAGAGATCGGAATTGAATAGTTAGACAAGCATTGTGAGGACTGAACCAAGAACACTCTAACCTTTAGCAACTGGGAGATGAGTAGATATTGGCAGATAAGACTGAGAAAAGTGGTCAAAGAAGAAGGAGGAAAACTTGGAAAATGAGGCATCTTTGGAGGCAAATGAATAAACTTTCAAGGAGGAAGGGCCATGAAGTTGTCACTGAGGACTTCACAAAACAGCCTTAATGGAATGATAAGGCAAAAACTTGATAGGAGTGGAATCAGGAGAGAATGGTTGAAGAGGAATTGGAGATAGCTCTTTGGAGGATATTTTCTGTTGACGGTCCATAGGAATGGAGTAGTGACTGGAAGAGAAGAGAGTAAGGAATTGTTTTGTTTTGTTTTGTTTTTTAAGATGGAAGAAATTACATCACATTTGCTGCATGATTTTGAGAGTAATCCAAGTAAATTTAGGGAAGCATTTACATAGGAAAAATAATGAGAAAGTTGTTAGAGCAATGTCCTTTAATAGTACACAGGTGGAAGGGTTGGCCCTAGAGAGGAAATTGTAATGAGAAAGGAGAGAATCTAGGGATATAGGTACAGGAAAGAGTGGATACAGTGGGAGCTTGTGAAAGTTCTCTTCCAGTTGCTTATGTTTTCTCAGTAATACAAGAACAAGGTTTTCAGCTACAAACAGCTTGGAGAATGTTAGAAAGAAGTGTCCAAAAGTAGGGGAGAATGAATAATGTAGGAACTGGTATAGTGGGATCCAGAAACCACTAAGGCCTACTTGAGGTTAATAATCATTAGTTAAAGTGAGATTAATCAGTCTTACAAAGCCATTTTGTTATAGTGATTGGATAATTATTGTTTAATATCAATGTGAAGACTTTATAGCCCACATAATCTTTTTTTTTTTTTTTTTTTTTTGAGGCAGAGTCTTGCTTTGTCGCCAGGCGCCAGGCTGGAGTGCAGTGGCGCGATCTCAGCTCACTGCAACCTCTGCCTCCTGGGTTCAAGCAGTTCTCCTGTCCCAGCCTCCCAAGTAGTTGGGACTACAGGCACGCGCCACCATGCCCAGCTAATTTTTGTATTTAAGTAGAGACGGGGTTTCACCATGTTGGCCAGGATGGTCTCGATCTCTTGACCTCGTGATCCATCCACCTCAGCCTCCCAAAGTGCTGGGATTACAGGCATGAGCCACCGCACCTGGCCGCCTGCATAATCTTTTAAAAAAAATGTTTCTTAATACAGATCTTTGGAGTTACTCATGATAATCAACAGTGAGTATTAATATTAAATCTGCAAATGACAAGGGTCTGCTAGTTTCTTTTTTCCCCTACACATAAGTAGTTTTTAAAGTTTTATTCAAGTACTATATAAATTCTTATTCTGCTTTCTTCACTCAGTATTTTATCATATATATTTTTTCAGCCAAATTCTCTTAATTATTTTACTTTTATGATTTTTTACCCCTCAGAATGTTTCCATTGGAATTGTTGGTAAAGACTTGGAGTTTACAATCTATGATGATGATGATGTGTCTCCATTCCTGGAAGGTCTTGAAGAAAGACCACAGAGAAAGGCACAGGTATAATAACACAAGAGGCTTTAGTTCTATTGTAAGATACTGTTATTACCACAACTGTGTTTGTAAATTTTCCATTTTGTCTTAAATATTGAAATGGGCCCATAATTCAAATAGCAATAGGGAAATTAAGAACTGAGTAAAGTTAAATATTGAGGGGACAGTGATATCCATAAACACAAAAAGGGAGAAGCATTGATTATTTGATTATCTATTGCTAGTTAATAAGCTACCCCAAAACTTAGGGGCTTAGAACAACAAACACTACTTCTCATAATTTTGCGGCTGACTGGGACTCAGCTACATGGTTCTTTGCTGGTCTCATCTGGGATCTCTCAAACATTGCAGTCATTTGTGGGGTGCAACTGGAACACCCAAGATAACTTTAGTCCCATGTCTTCTTTACTCATACCTTCTAGGTGTCTTAGAAGAGCATCTAGAAGGCAGAGACCTCTACTAGGATGACTGAGCCTCTGTCCATGTAGTCTCAGGGCCGCTTCTTCACCAGTGGGTCTCTAGCATCTTGGCAACTCAGGGCTTGCAAAAGTCAGAAGTGAAAGTTGCCAGACGTTCTTAAGGCTGAGACACAGGACTGGCACAACATCACCTGTACACATTCTGTTTGTTAAAGTGTGTCACTGGCTAGACCCAGATTCTGTGTGAGTGGAGACTGGGAGAAATACTCATTGGGGCCAGCTTTGGACACTAAGATGGCTCTTCATAAAGAGAAACGCATCGAGAAGTAAATCTCAGGTTAAATATGGGTCTTTTTGCTGAATGTTTAGAATACACATTTGCTATTTATAGATGCTTATTTGATAGCTGTGTAATTGAAAGTAAAAAAGAATCTAGTATGGAAATTTCTATAGCATGTGTTTGTTCAACTTGAAAAGGACATTGTTGGTACTATTTGGGGGAGTAAGATTTGTAGTATTTAAAGTAAGTAGCACTGTTGGGAAGCATGCTGTGAAATACCACACAGAGTTTAGTAAAGGGGTAAAGAATGTCTAACAAGTGCTGATGGTATTTTAAGCATAGTAGTGATAATATAAGGAAAGCTTTTACTCCTGAGCAATACAAAGTACAATAAAATGGTAGAATTGTTCAATGATGTTTAGGTTTTCAGAACTGTGAAATTATATATACAGTTACCTTTGAACAGTGTGGGGGTTAGTAGTACCAAACCCCAACACAGTAGAAAATCCACATATAACTTTTGACTCCCAAAATCTTTTGATAGCCTGCTGTTGACTGGAAGCCTTACCAATAACATAAATAGTCAATTAACACATTTAGATTAGTTTCTTTTTTGTTGTTTTTTAAGACAAGGTCTTGCCCTCTTGTCCAGGCTGGAGTGCAGTGGTGCCATCATAGCTCACTGCAAGGTCGAACTCCTGGGCTCAAGTGATTCTCCCATCTCACCTCCCTTCACCCCCACCGCCACCAAGTAGCTGAGACTACAGGTTCGTGCCACCATGCCCAGCTAGTTTTTTTTGTTTTTAGTAGAGACGGGATCCCACTGTGTTGCCCAGGCTGGTTTCAAACTCCTGGGCTCAAGTAATCCTCCTGCCTCAGCATCCCAACTGTGTTGGGATTGCAGATGTGAACCACTGCATCTGACCGAATAGACTGGTTTCTACATATATTTTATGCATTCATGGCATACCTTTTTCTTATTTTTTTTTTTTTAATATTTCTAGGCTACACAGTTGGTCTGCTAGTTTATATTTATTGGAAAAAAAAAAAAAACTTCACCCTAAACAATGTTAGAGTAAAAGCAAACAAAAAAGAAAAAAGAAAAAAATCTACATGTGCAAGTGGACCCTCACTGTTTAAACCTGTGTTGTTCAAGGACTAACTGTATTTTTTTAATAAAAAAATATTTATTTACCTCAAATCATGAGCACTCAAGGAGAAAAAAAAGCTTTGCTCAGAAATGTTAACAGGACAGTGAACTAAAACTGAGTATTCAGAATATCTTTTTACCTCTTTTTCTCCATTTTTTATAATGTAATATTTGTGATTAGATGTATATATTGATCAGGTGTTCATTTTACATATTTTCTTTTTTCTTTCCCTGTTAAGCCTGCTCAACCTGCTGATGAACCTGCAGAAAAGACTGATGAACCAATGGAACATTAAGTGATAAGCCAGTCTATATATGTATTATCAAATATGTAAGAATACAGGCACCACATACTGATGACAGTAATTATACTTTGAACCAAAAGTTGCAGAGTAGTGGAATGCTATGTTTTAGGTATCAGTCCAGATGTGAGTTTTTCCAAGCAACCTCACTGAAACCATATAATGGAATACATTTTCTTTGAAAGGGTCTGTATAATCATTTTCTAGAAAGTATGGGTATCTGTACTAATGTTTTTATATGAAGAAAATAGGTGTCTTTGTGGTTTTAAACACAACTGTGAAATAAAATTGTTTCACCACCCTGGTATATTGGGTTTTTGTTTTTTCAAGTAGCTTCAACTATATATAGTAGTATGGGATTATAACTGATCATTTGCCAAATTAAATTGCCCTATTTTTAGTGATGGAGAAAAATAATACCTCTTATCTATCATAGCCTTATAACAATTCTCCAGTGTATAGACTGGCTGCCTAAGAATCCGTGGAGATTTGGTTTAGAATACAAGTTTCAGGGTTCAACCGTGGTGATTCTGATTAAAATCTAAGAAACCACCACTTCCTGACATAAACATCAGTTATCATATGAATGGTTTTCTTTCCAACCAGCAGATGGCAGTAGTTGTAGCTCTGGTCTTTGTAGGGAACTTCCGCAAAAATAACACTTGGGAAATTTTAATCCCAAACCTTTTATCCTCTCCAGTCCCACTCCAGCATGATCTTTAATTTCCCTTCTTTTATTCCCATGAGTGGTATACTCAGGTGTTGCAGAACCATTTTTATCTTAGACCATGCAAAATGAAATTAAAGGAAATCTGATTAAAAAAAAAACCCTCATAATCCAAAATTTGGCTGCTGATGTCTAGAGGAGTTATTTTATTTTATGAGATAATACATTCTGAAGAGAAGTTCATTTATAGATAGTAACCTATTTTAGACCTATTTCTAATTAGCTACTATTGGCTTTGGGCAAGTTACTTAGCCCTATTTTAAGGAAACCCTTTGGAGAATCATAGTGAGGGAGAATTTATGTGATAACACCTTTTAAGCGCTAAAATTCATAAAATGTTATTTTTCCCCCCAACTTTTCTCAAATCTTAAAAAGCCTTAGTAGGTTTAAATCCCTCTGATTTCTTAAAGAGAGTGGTAAAAGTAGCCCTGGGAGTCTTATTAAGGAAAAGATTCTTAAGTATTCTTATTAAGGGAAAGATGTCTTAAGTACTAGAATGTGTGAGATGTCTGTTTCTCCAGCAGTGGCCTCAAGAACCTACCATGTAAGCTTGGGAGTTAGATGCAAGTACCATGTGGCTGTTTGACCTACAATGGGTTGCATCAAGCACATGTAACTTTACACACACCACACACACACACATACACACACACACACACACAATAAAACAGTGAAACTCGGCAACTCCCACCTGCCTCCACACTCAGTGGATATGTAGTCTGGGGAGGGAGCATAGTGGGAAATTTAATAATCTGCTCTTTACTTAGGCAGGTCTGTCTTCCATTGTGTCTTCCATTGGGTAAGCCTCTGTCTTCACTGAATTATTCTATTGTTTAAAGACATTGTGGCCGGGCGCAGTGGCTCATGCCTGAGATCCTAGCACTTTGGGAGGCAAGGCAGGTGGATCACCTCAGGTCAGCAGTTTGAGATCAGCCAGGCCAACATGGCGAAACTCCATCTCTACTAAAAAATACAAAAATTAGCTGGGCATAGTAGTGCGCACCTGTAGTCTCAGCTACTTGGGAGGCTGAGGCAGGAGAATTGCTTGAACGTGGTTGGCGAAGGTTGCAGTGAGCCAAGATCGTGCCACTACTCCAGCCTAGCCAGGCGACAGAGCAAGACTCCATCTCAAAAAATAAAGATATTGTATGTTTATCATTGTGGAACATGCACCTGTTCCACAAATGCAAACCATTAGTTGGCTTGTATTCAGCTGAAAAAAAAATTATTGTACTTCGGGAGCAATTTAAGTAGTTTTTTCAATGTGACTTTTAGTCATATACTGACTTTAGAACTTAAAACCCTCCCCACTCCATTAATACTCAACCCTACTGTACATAGAGTTCATTGTGATGCCCTTCCATGTTTTAGTTTGTTGTACTCACATATTCCATTTACTCTTTTGAATAATTACAAACAGTGAAATTCCTAATGATGTTTTATAAAGCCTCTCACTTTGATACAAAGATACTCAATTCACCTGGAATTTATTGAGCATGTATATGTCCAGCTCTGAAGAACTCGCATGGAATAAAAGGCAGTGGCTGGGTGTGTTGGCTCACACCTATAATCCCAACACTTTGAGAGGCCAAGGTGGGAGGATTACTTGAGTTCAGGAGTTCAAGACCAGCCTGAACAATACAGTGAGACCCCCATCTCTACAAAATTTTTTATAAGTTAGCTGGGCGTGGTAGTACACACCCGTAGTCCCAGCTACTCAGGAAATTATACCAATGTGACTTTCGACTTTCAAATAACTCCAGCCCTTCCTGCATAGAGGCAGATTTAAACTACTAGCGATTTAAGAACGGAAATGGATTTTAATCTAGTGATCATTAATAAAATAACTGAAATTACTTTCCCAATAGTATTAGTTACTTTCCCAGTTTATTAGCAGGTGAGCAAGAAAAAGGATTCCTGAGTTTCCACTTTCCAGTCCTGAGCTCTTTTTCACGGGAACACAGCCCTGTAAAAGTTTCCCTCGCCAAGCACTTCCTCCCCTTTACTGTTACTGTGAGAAGGAACGATTTCCAGTCAGCTTTTAAATGAGACAGTGCTTAACTCAGCGCTTGGCTTGCAGGAGAAACTATAAAATAAGTGGTTTCATTGCTCTGCGGCCTAATCCACCCCTAGACGAGAGAAGAGGAAGAAAATAGGGTATACTTGAAGCGCGCAAGTGCTGCACAAAGAAAGCATGTCCTCTCTGAGTCGCCGTAGGTGCTAGGTGGCTGTGGCTTCGTTCGTTACCCCACCCCCTTCCACGTCAGCCGAGGACTCCGGAGTTGCCGCTGCTGCTGCGGGTTGGAGTTGGAGTAGACGGGTCCGCGGCTGCCCCAACCACTGCCTCTCGGAGCCTGGTAGTGGGCCACAAAGCTCCAATCCCGAACGCGTGGTGGGTCGGGCAGAGTCGGAAGAACTGGCTCTCCAGATGGAGGATGAGAAAGGGGAGCAACTAGGCCTCTTGCGTCTGGGCCTGGCAAAGGGGACCGGGTGGGGGCGGGGGACTAGGAAGCTCCGAGTCCGACGCTCCATTCTGCCCTCTGTATTGGCCAGGGGTCTTTTCCCTCCCAAGACCCTGAGGCTTGCCCTTTCTGGCCGAGGCCTGCTTTGCTATAGGAAGGGGACGAGGAAGCGGGTGGGTCGAGGTGGGAGTTTCACGGGCAGATTAAGGGACCCGCAGACAACAGTCGGAACCCACCGGGGACCTCGATAAAGCGCTTTAGGGTTTTGGCAGAGTATTCAGGCACAAGGTCTCTTTCTTTACTTGAGCATGCAGATTGTGTGTTGTGTAAAAAATCTTATGTTCCATAACATTGTGGGGTGGGGCTGGGGGACTGTCACTGCTCTGTGGGCCTTCATTCTGCTGTACAACATTCTCAAACACCGGACCGGGATGTGATGAGGGAGTGATAGATAATATACCTTATGCTGGAGCTGACGGTGTGGTTTTTACTAAAATTTATTTTTATGGAAACACTATATAGATTGACCTGCCCTTTCTAATACATCACTATAGTTACTGGTTTGTGGGTTAAAAAAAAAATTGTCATGATATCCCTGTGTTTATTTTTCTAGATTTTCTGACATCCTTAAATCATATATCGAGGATTGATTATAATATAACCAGAAATCATGACAGCTGCTGAGAACGTGTGCTACACGTTAATTAACGTGCCAATGGATTCAGAACCGCCATCTGAAATTAGCTTAAAAAACGATCTAGGTAAACTTTGATATTATTTTGAAAATGAAATGAAAAAAGAAAAAAAAATAAAAACCTCATATTTCATATTCTTTTATAATTAGAAATGCTTAATTTTTGTCTAAATACGTTTTTCTAGGATCTCTTCAATAGACCTTTTATTAAAAATGTGAACTTATTTAGACTAAATATTGGTAGTTTGAAATAGAACATCTCAGTTTATCTAAGTAAAGCTAAAGAAATTGTAATAGTTTAGATAGTCCTCAAAATGTCCTAATTTTTGTGCAGCTCAATATATTATACTTAATGTAGCTAATGATTTTTTCTAGGCATCAGGTTGAGGATGTATATTGGAATATATTAATTCCATCCTTCACTTAACTTCATGTTACTTAGCTTGTAAAACCAAAATAACTTTGTTCTTTGGGTTATAAAGAAATTGTAATAGTTTAGATATTCCTCAAAATGTCCTAATTTTTGTGCAGTTCGATATATTATATTTAATGTAGCTGATTATTTTTTCTAGGCATCGGGTTGAGGATGTGTATTGGAGTATCTTATTTCCATCGTGCGCTTAACTTCATATTACTTAGCTTGTAAAACCAAAAGAACTTTGTTCTTTGGGTTACCCACCCAAACAGTTAACACTGGAATAAACATGTGTTTCCAGTAAGGTTTAACTTTTCATTTTTTTAAGCATTTTTGCAAATAAGAACTATATTTCTGAATTTTATTTTTTTAATGTTTAATTTGTGTGGGTACACAGTAGGTATATATATTTATGGGGTACATGAAATGCTTTGATACAGGCATGCAGTGCATAATCACATCATGGAAAAATGGATTATCTATCCCCTCAAGCATTTATCCTTTGTGTGACAATCCAATTATATATATTTTTAGTTATTTTTAAATGTACAATTAAATTATTGACTGTAGTTACCCTGTTGTGCTATCAAATATTGGGTCTAACTTACTTTTTCTAACTTTTTTTAATACTCATTAACCATCCCTACTTCCCTCCCACTCCCCTTCCCGCCTCTGATAACCATTTTTTTACTCTATCTCTATGAGTTTGTTTTGATTTTTAGCTTCCACAAATAAGTGAGAACATGTGAAGTTTGTTTTTCTGTGCCTGACTTATTTCACATAACATAATGACCTCCAGTTCCATCCTTGTGGTTGCCAATTACAGGATCTCATTCTTTTTTATGGCTAAATAGTACTCTATTGTGTATATGTACCACATTTTCTTTATCCATTTATCTGTTGATGGACACTTAGGTTGCTTTCAAGTTTTGGCTGTTGCAAACAATGCCACAACAAACAGGAGTGCAGATATCTCTTTGATGTACTCATTTCCGTTCTTTTGGATATATACCCAGCAGTTGGATTGCTGAATCATGGTACTCTATTTTTAGTTTTCTGAGGACCCCCCCCAAACTGTTCTCCATACTGGCTGTACTAATTTACATTCTCACACAAAAAAAATGTATGAGGGTTCCCTTTTCTCCACATCCTCTCCAGCATTTGTTATTTTAGATAAAGGCTATTTTAACTGGGCTGAGATGATATCTCATTGTAGATTTGATGTGCATTTCTCTGATGATCAGTGCTGTTGAGCACCTTTTCATATGCCTGTTTGCCATTTGTATATCTTTTTTTTGAGAAATGTCTATTCAAATCTTTTGCCCATTTTAAAATTAGACTATGAGATTTTTTTTCTTCCTGTAGAATTGTTTGAGCTCTGCCAGGTGCAGTGGTATGTGCCTGTAGTCCCAGCACTTGGGAGGCTGAGGCTGGAGGATCGCTGGAGTCCAGGAGTTCTGGGCTGTAGTGCCCTATGCCGGATGGGGTGTCCGTACTAAGTTTGGCATCAATATGGTGACCTCCCGGGAGCGGGGGACAACCAGGTTGCCTAACGAGGGGTGAACCGGCCCAGGTAGGAAATGGAGCAGGTCAAAACTCCCGTGCTGATCAGTAGTGGGATCGTGCCTGTGAATAACTACTGCACTCCAGCCTGGGCAACATAGCAAGACCCCATCTCTTAAAAAAAAAAAGAATTGTTTGAGCTCCTTATGTATTCTGGTTATTAATCCCTTGTCAGATGGGTAGTTTGCACATATTTTCTCTTATTCTGTGAGTTGTCTCATTATGCTGATTGCTTCCTCTGCTGTGCAGAAGCTTTAACTTGATTTGATCCCATTTGTCCATTTTTGCTTTGGTTGCCTTTGCTTGTGGGGTATTACTCAAGAAATTTTTGGCCAGACCAATGTCCTGGAGATTTTCCCCAATGCTTCATTTTAGTAGTTTCATAGCTTGCGGTCTTAGATTTAAGTCTTTAATCCATTTAGATTTTATTTTAGTATAAGTTGAGAGATAAGGGACTAGTTTCTACATTAACTTGGTTAGGAACCAGAAATCTAAACTATTGCCTTCATATTCTATATAAAGAGTCTGAGATCCGAGATAAATGACTTGAGCAAAGACAGCTTGTTTGTGGCAGAGCCAGGTGGAGAACTCTTGTCCCTTGGGTTTGTACCTTTATTACCATTGCTGATAGCGAAGTAAGAAGGTACGTTTTATTTTGTTAATTGGTTTTAAATTTATGTGATGAATTTTCTTTACAAATAATTGTGTGTTTTTTTTTTTTTTTTAATTTTTGATTCAGAAAAAGGAGACGTAAAGTCAAAGACTGAAGCTTTGAAGAAAGTAATCATTATGATTCTGAATGGTGAAAAACTTCCTGGACTTCTGATGACCATCATTCGTTTTGTGCTACCTCTTCAGGATCACACTATCAAGAAATTACTTCTGGTATTTTGGGAAATTGTTCCTAAAACAACTCCAGATGGGAGACTTTTACATGAGATGATCCTTGTATGTGATGCATACAGAAAGGTAAACCAAATTATAATTATTTCTGAATATTGCTTTGAATTTAATTGTAAAATTGGTAGAATGGGCTTTGTTTTAATTTTTAAAATTGATTCTTTGATAAAATGTAAGTTGTAGAGATTTGGAATTAAAGTTGTAAAGAGTTATTGTAAAGTTTTATTGTCACTCTTTTCAGACATTTTCTATGCATTTTATGTGTATATATTAAAAAACAGAGACACATATGTAAGACATTGATGAGATAGGTAAAAATTTATTCAGTCAACAAGAATATGAAGGAAATTGGTAATCTAGGTCTTTATCAAGCTTATTTTGATTTTTTTCATTGGAGAGTTTTGCATTAAAATTTTCTTTTTGTAAAAAGCTGAAATTCAGCATTTCATATTTAAATTTTTATATCAGGATCTTCAACATCCTAATGAATTTATTCGAGGATCTACTCTTCGTTTTCTTTGCAAATTGAAAGAAGCAGAATTGCTAGAACCTTTAATGCCAGCTATTCGTGCATGTTTGGAGCATCGACACAGCTATGTTAGAAGAAATGCTGTTTTGGCCATCTATACCATCTATAGGTAAACAAAGATACTGCTTTGGCTTCGTTCTGTGAGGACTGTTTAGTCTTAATCTTTTAGACTAGTGGTTCCAAAGTGGTTGCTTACAGACTGAATGTAGCTTGGAGATATGTTTTGTTTGGCCAGCACTGTAAGTTTTCTTATTATCAATATTGAAAAGTCAAAAGATCTGGCAGCGCTGGCCTTAATTTCCACATGACAACATTCTGCTGAAATTGAATAACAGTAATCCCCATTAAATAAGTTATATACTTTCCAGTTTATGACAGTGCCTATCATTCTCAACCATATTACTCCAAGCCACTTTATATGTTCACTTGCTTAGTCTCTATAGGCTTTGAAATTTTGACATTGTTTTAGAAATCTTTTTGTGGAATGTTGATGTTTTCTTTTTACCATTAGAAGCTTTGAGGGGAGAACTTTTTAAATGAGAAGGGCTACAGTTCTGATTCCAATTCTTAGCTGAAGATTTTGGATTATTGTTTGTTTTTAATTTGTTTTGTTTTGAGATGGAGTTTCGCTCTTGTTGTTCAGACTGGAATGCAGTGGTGTGATCTCGGCTCACAGGAACTTCCGTCTCCCAGATTTAGGTGATTCTTCTGCCTCATCCTCCCAAGTAGCTGGGATTACAGGCACCCACCACCATGCCCAGCCAAATTTTGTTTTTTTTTTAGAGATGGAGTTTCACCATGTTGGCCAGGTTGGTCTTGAACTCCTGACCTCAAGTGATCCACTCACCACAGCCTCCCAAAGTGCTGGGATTATAGACATGGGCCACCATACATGGCTGATATTTTGGGTTTTTACCAATTTAAGGAACCAGTTAGATGAAGCTAGAATGCTAAGTTTTTACAGTCACAGGTGTCAATCCATTAAGAACTACAATGTCATTTTTTTGGCGGGGGATAGGAGGAGATGGAGTCTCACTCCATTGCCCAGACTAGAGTGTTGTGGTGCAATCTGAGCTTACTGCAACCTCCACCTCCTGGGTTCAAGCAATTCTCCTGCCTCAGCCTCAAGAGAAGCTGGGTCTACAGGAGGACGCCGCTATGCCCAGCTAATTTTTTTTTTTTGTATTTTAGTAGAGACAGGGTTTTACTATGTTGCCCAGGCTGGTCTCAGACTCCTGAGTTCAGGCAGTCTGCCTGCCTCGGCCTCCCAAAGTGCTAGTATTATAGGCATGAGCCACCGTGCCTGCTCTACAATGTAATTTGTATAAGCACCTTTGTACTTCAGTAGATTTGTTGGTTAAGGTATAATTTTAGGCCAGGCACAGTGGCTCACTCCTAATTGGGGAAGCCAAGGCGGGCGAATAACAAGGTCAGGAGATTGAGACCAGCACGGCCAACATAGTGAAACCCCATCTCTACTAAAAAAGAACTACAAAAAATTAGCCAGGCATGGTGGCACATGCTGGTAATCGCAGCTACTCGGGAGGCTGAGGCAGAAGAATTGCTTGAACCCGGGAGGCGGAGATTGCAGTGAGCCAAGATTGTACCATTTCTTTCTAGCCTGGGCAACAAGAGTGAAACTCCATCTCAAAAAAAAAAAGATATAATTTTATAGTTATTTTACTATTAGATTTTGTCTGTTAAGGCAAGTGGTATTCTGGTTAATAATGTAGATTAGTTCCTTTAATGTTCCCATACAGACTACACAAATTTTAGAATTTAAACTATAGTGCACATACAAAAATGAGGACATTTATAAGACAGTTGGAAATTTGAACACTGTCTATGTCATATTAAGAAATTATTAATTTTGTGAGGTATGATGAGGAATAGTTTTACAAGTAAAGAGTCCTTGATTTTAGAGAAACCTACCAGTATATTTACAGAAGAAAGGATACATTGCCTGTGATTTACTTCAAAATAATATGAAAAGAGGGAAATTTGACAAGGATATAGATGAAACAAAACTAGCTATGAATTAACAATTGTTGAAGCAAGGTGATGGATTTCATTAAGCTAATGTTCACTGTTCTCTATACTAATATTTCTAAATTCCCAGAAGAAGAGGCAAGTCTGTAAATATACAGCACAACTAATAAAATTCAAGGGACTATTTTTTTCCTGTTAATGTAATTCTTACTATATTGATATGCTCAAAATGTATGTATAACAGCCAGGTGCAGTGGCTCACGCCTGTAATCCCAGCACTTTGGGAGGCCATGGCAGGCAGATCACAAGGTCAGGAGTTTGAGACCAGCCTGGCCTATATGGTGAAACCCCATCTCTACTAAAAATACAAAAATTAGCCAGGCATGGTGGCAGGCACCTGTAGTCCTAGCTACTCGGGAGGCTAAAGCAGGAGAATCACTTGAACCCAGGAATTGGAAATTGCAGTGAGCTGAGGTCATGCCACTGCATTCCAGCCTGGGCAACAGAGCGAGACTCTGAAAAAAAAAAATGTGTGTACAACAGTTATTAGAGATACTAGTTAACAGACAGCATGTTGAATAAATCAGCTTTTTCTATATTGAATTAGAAAACATATAATTCGATAACTTAATAGGTGAAGATGTAACTTTGTGTTCCCTTCGCCCAATTCTAGTTAATTTAAAGTTTCAAAAAGCAGACTGGGTGTGGTGGCTGATGTCTGTAATCCCAGCACTTTGGGAGGCTGAGGCAGGTGGATCACTTGAGGTCAGGAGTATGAGACCAGCTGCCTGGCCAATATGGCAAAATCCCGTCTTTACTTAAAAAAACACAAAAATTAGCCAGCCGTGATGGTACATGCCTGTAGTCGCAGCTACTCAGGAGACTGAGGCAGGAGAATCCCTTGATCTGGGAGGCGGAGATTGCAGTAAGCCAATGTCACTCCACTGCACTCCAGCCAAAAAAAAGTCTTAAAAAGCATAAGAATCATTTATGTTGTAAAGTTTGATTAAATTTAACTTTGGTATTGTCCAGAGAGTTACTATAATAGTAAAGTAGGTTTTTATTAAATATGGATGTTACCTGTTTTATTTAAAGAAATTTTGAACATCTTATACCTGATGCTCCTGAACTGATACATGATTTTCTGGTGAATGAGAAGGATGCAAGTTGCAAAAGGAATGCATTTATGATGCTAATTCATGCAGATCAGGTGAAGTACTTTTTAAAAAATACTTTTTTAACTGTATTTAAGTGAGAAAATTATTACATAGGCTTAATCATGATTTTAGTCAGTAATTTTGTTTATAGTTCATGTGGTTTGTATAGTTTGATATTTTTAGATTTTTGGACTTGTATAAAAATACATTTTTTTCTTAACCTTTCTCTAAAATGATGCATATGTATGCATTCTTTTTTTCAATTAAACATTGAAGAGGCATTTTAGAACAACCACCTTACAGTTTTTAAAAATTAAAATTATTATGACTGTGTGCTATGGTCCTCTATTTTGGGGCTTTGGTTGCCTGTTCTTTCTTATGTTAGTATAGATCTAAAATTGTTTAGTAGAGAAAAGCAGTAGCTTTGCATAGGTACACCCTTAGCCTTGCCTGTGGAAATAGGGTGGCTTTTGGTGTAGATGTGTATCCTGTTAGACTCTTCAATTTTCATACGTGAGTGCCAACCCTACATCCTGGTCTGCTGGCAGTTAAAGTATATGGATCTACTTTTGGTTAGCAGTTACTCTGTACGCCTTGATGCCATCTAATCTTGAAATTTTTTAGCCAGTATTTATCACCAAAATATGGGCAGCGATATGCATGAAGACTGAAAAATATGGAGTCCTTCCATTCCTCTGAAATCTAGATACTGTCACTTTTTTCCCCCCAGATCTTCCTTTAATGGATTCTCCCCTAATTATTTAAAATTGTGGTAACATACACATAACAAAAAAATTTACCATCTTAACCATTTTTAAGTGTTCAGGTCAGTGATTTTAAGTACATTTATAATGTCGTAGAACTATTACTACATTCTATCCCGTAATTTTTTTGTCTTGCAACACTGAAACTCTGTACCCATTAAAAAATAACTCCCCATAGCCAGGCGTGGTGGCTCATGCCTGTAATCCTAGTACTTTGGGAGGCCGAGGCAGGCGGATCGCCTGAGATCAGAAGCTCAACCAGCTTGCCCAACATGGTGAAACCCCATCTCTACTAAAAATACAAAAATTAGCCAGGCCTGGTGGCAGGCGCCTGTAATTCCAGCTACTCGGGAAGCTAAGGCAGGAGAATCGCTTGAACCCAGGAGGCGGAGGTTGCAGTGAGCTGAGATTGCGCCATTGTTCTCCAGCCTGGGTGACAAGAGTTAGATTTGGTCTCAAAAAAAAAAAAAAACTCCCCGTTACCACTTCCTCTCCGTCCCTGGCAACCACCATTTTACTTTCTGTCTCTGTGATTTTGACTACACTAAGTATTCCATATAAGTAGAATCATACAGTATTTGTCCTTTTGTGACTGGCTTATTTTACTTAGCATAATGTCTTCAAGGTTCATTTATTGGCGTGTGTTGGAATTTCTTTCCTTTTTAAGGCTAAGTAATATCCCATTGTAAATATATGCCTCATTGTGTTCACTTGTTCATCCATTGGTGGACACTTGGGTTGCTTCAACCTTTTAGCTATTGTGAATAATGCTGCTGTGAACATAGATGTACGCATATATGTTTGAGACTTTGTTTTCTGTTCCTGTGGGTATATACCCAGAAGTGGAATTACTGGATATACAGTGATTCTATTTTTAATTTTTTTAGGAACTGCCATACTGTTTTCCACAGCAGCTGTACCATTTTACATTCCCATTGGTAGTGCACAAGGATTCCAACTTCTCCACATCCTTGCCAGCACTTATTATTTTTTGTGTTTTTTTAAATAGTAGCCATGTTAATGAGCACGTGAAGTGGTATTCGATATTGTCATTTTGTCTTCCTAAACAAGATTGTGAAAGCTGCTTATATGAGCCACAGTGTTTTGTCCTCTTGTGTAATTGGTTTTACTATCCAGTGCTTTTGGCATTATGCTGTTAACCTACATTGAGGGACATAATCAGAAATAGTCCAATAAAATTTATTGATACTTTACTGGAGAGATGTTTTCAACATCATAGTTCTCTATATCACAGTGTCCGATATATGATAACACATAGGAGATTTTTCTTTTAGGTCTCAGTAATAGGAATAACTATATACCTAAGCAACTGATTTTGATTGTACAGATACCCTGAATCCCATAACACATAGTGTTTTCCCTCTTTGGTTTAGCTGCTAGAAAATCAGACCCCAGGCTTGTGGCTCATTTCCAGAAAATATATTTAACTTTATGTCTTTTATATGTTAACTTTATTCTTGGTTTCTTCTTTATTTTCTAAATTAATTTCTCTTTGCCCTGATCTCCTCATTTGTTTTATATTGAGTTGTAATGTGTATATATTTTTTAAGATGCATTAAGTCCTTCTATTGAATGAGGTGGAGTATGATAAATATATTCTTATTTTTTTAGGATCGAGCTTTGGATTACTTAAGTACTTGTATTGATCAAGTTCAAACATTTGGAGATATTCTGCAGTTGGTTATTGTTGAACTGATTTATAAGGTAAGAATGATAATCTATGATGAGTAAAATAAACTCAGCAGTTTAAGACAGTTTAAGGGTTAGTTTCTTTCTGGGATGATAATTACTAGGATAATATATTTCAATAGTATAAATATTTTATAGCATAGCCTATTAAAGTTTTTTTTTCTTTTACTTTGGTTTATTGTATTTTCCAGGTAGAATACTTGCTTGTATCCTTTCTAAACCTCCATAAAGATTTCAATGAAAATCTGTAGCTTGAGCCAGTATAGCTACAAATAAATCATTGTGAACTTCCCAGTCACTGAATAGATTATGAATTAGGCTTTAGAATAAAATTCAAGATTTTCTTGAGCATTTATCAGACTACTCAAATCAAGCAAAAAAAGGCCTTAAATACTTGTTGTGTTCCCTGTTTGAAAAAGAGAGTAGAAAAACTTTAAATACATTAATATGACATTGTAAGCCATTGACAGGAAATCTAAAACCAGTTAAGAATTTTGGATTTTTAAATGAAGTACTATATTGGCAATACTTTTAATATGATACATTCTTTGAAAGAGCTGATTACAATGTAAATGTTCTGATAAAAGGTACAGTAAGATTCAACTTTGCTATTGATCCATTGGAGGCCAAAAAAATGTAGGTCCAGAATGGCTTTATTAAATACTATGGTCAAAACACCTATGGTAGACACTACTAACTGATTATAGCTGTCTTTGCTTCTGTAAGAAAGGGGCTCCTCTTAACACAAGATACCAGGATTTTGGAAATTTAAGATGAAACTAAGACTATAAATATATAGTTCTTTTTTTTTTTTTTTTTTAGGTGGAGTCTCACTCTGTTGCCCAGGCTGGAGTGCAGTGGCGCGATCTCAGCTCACTGCAGCCTCTACCTCCTGGGCTCAAGCGATTCTCCTGCCTCAGCCTCCTGAGTAGCTGGGATTACAAGTGCGCACCACCACGTCCGGCTAATTTTTGTATTTTTAGTAGAGACGAGGTTTCACCACATTGGCCAGGCTGGTCTCAAACTCCTGACCTCGTGATCTACCTACCTTAGCCACCCAAAGTGCTGGGATTACAGGCGTGAGCCACCACATCTAGCCTATAGTTCTTTTTAATTCATGTATGTAGTTTAGGATGCCACTGAGGTTCTCAAAATTAGCAGTTCTCTGCTATCTAATGACTTGTTTAGTAGGGTCCATGTTATAGTAAATGGGGATAGCTTTTAAGTCATGTTCATGTGATAGAGATTTGACTATATATATTTTAGGAAAATCTAATGCGAATACTGACTTCAAAAGAGAAATAAGGGACATTTGCTTCACAAGTAAAGGTATCAGGATGCATTTAGAATGGGATAGAAATTTGTAGTTTTCTCTCCAGTATTGAGTATCATCTCAAATAAGAAGAAGTAGTACTTAGGGAAACTATGTTATCTTTCTTGCTTGAAAAACTGGTATTTTGCTTTTATTAGCTATTGAGATTTATATCGTCATCATGTTTTTCTTTGGCATCCAGAATAAAAATTTAGGACCAAATTTAATATCCTGTGACAGTACCCATATTAGTGTACTGTGTTAATATGTCCTTGCTTTTGTTACTTTACATTTTCTTTTTCTCTTTCACTGTGTATAGCATACAAATATATTAAGCCATCAGAAAACCTTTTGTGAAACATTAAAAATATAAATTATGATAAGATGAATAAATGAGTGAGTAGCTGTAAAAATTACTTTGTTCACACCATCCTATCTGGTAAAACCATTTCTTATCTATGTTTTTGTTGGCATCTAACTTCTTTCTGAAATTACCAATGTTATGTCATAGTGCCTCATCCTATGTTGGCTGACATTTTCATCTGTCCTCATAAGACTGTTCTTAGCTTTGAGATTGAGAAAACTAGCATCCCATAAGCTGACATCCATAAAAAAATTCCATTTGAAAACCAGCATTCCTGAAATAAGTTGAAGTCTTAATGTTTTCTTCTCTAGGTCTGTCATGCTAACCCATCAGAAAGAGCTCGTTTCATTCGCTGCATCTATAACTTATTACAGTCATCCAGCCCTGCTGTAAAATATGAAGCTGCTGGGACATTAGTGACACTCTCTAGTGCACCAACTGCAATCAAGGTACTGTGATTCCTTTTGGGGCCAGATTAGATGATAGATTTTCTGTCTTAGCACTCATGATTTAGTGACATTGCAATTTACTGTGTGGTTATATGGCACAGAGAAAACAACTACAAATTTTATAAAACGATTTGATGCCTTATGTTGTCCAATCTTCCCTTCTTCCTTCCTGCTTTCATACACACATATAGATGCAGACAGTGAATGAGAGTACAGTTAACCCTTGACAACACAGTTTCAAACTGTACAGGTCCACTTACATGTGGACTTTTTTTCCACCTCTGCTGTTCCTGTGATAGCAAGACCAATCCCTCCTCTTCCTCTTCTTCCCCCTCCTCCTCAGCTTACTGTGTAAAGAAGTTGGGGATGAAGACCTTTATGGTGATCTAGTTCCTCTTAATGAATAGTAAATAATTTCCTTATGATTTTTTTAACATATTCTTTTTTCTAGCTTACTTTATTGTAAGAATACACTATATAAATAATACATTTAACATACAAAATATATTTTAATCAACTGTGTTATTGGTAAGACTTCTGGCCAACAGTAGTTTATTAGTAGTTAAGTTTTTGGGGAGTCAAAAGTTGCATGTGTGGCGGGGTGCAGAGGCTGACACCTAAAATCCCAGCAGTTTGGGAGGCCAAGCTGGGAGGATTACTTAAAACCAGGAGTTTGAGGGCCGGGCGCAGTGGCTCACGCCTATAATCCCAGCACTTTGGGAGGCCAAGGCGGGTGGATCACAAGGTCAAGAGATCGAGACCATCCTGGTCAACATGGTGAAACCCCGTCTCTCCTAAAAATACAAAAAATTAGCTGGGTATGGTGGCGCGTGCCTGTAATCCCAGCTACTCAGGAGGCTGAGGCAAGAGAATTGCCTGAACCCAGGAGGCGGAGGTTGCAGTGAGCCGAGATCGCGCCATTGCACTCCAGCCTGGGTAACAAGAGCGAAACTCTGTCTCAAAAAAAAAAAAAAAAAAAAAAAAAAAAAAAAAAACCAGGAGTTTGAGACCAACCCAGGCAACAAAGAGAGACACTTTCTGTAGAGAACATTTTTTAAAAAATTAGCTGATTCTAGGTGTGGTGGTGCATGCCTGGAGTCCCAGTACTTTGGGAGGCCGAGGTGGAATGATGGTTTGAGGCCAGGTGTTTGAGGTTGCAGTGAGCTATGGTGGTGCCACTGCACTCCAGCCTAGGTGACAGAGCAAGATGAAAAACAATATAAATTAACTGGGCGTGGTGGCGTTTGCCTATAGTCCCAGCTATTCTGAAGGCTGAGGCAGGAGGATAGCTTGAGCCTAGGAGGTTAAGACTGCAGTGAACTATGATTACTCCAGCCTAGGTGAAAGAGCAAGACCCTGTCTCTAAAAAGTAAAAAATAAAAGATAAATGTTACATGTATATTTTAAGTTCTAATGAGTGTTTTCAATAATAGAATATTACCTTACTCTAATTTAGTCTATCAAGACTGTGTCAGCAACCCCTAGTCTATTCAGGGAATGAGCTGTTCTAAAAACCAAATTGTTTAAATTGGAGAAGTTACTGCTTTACCCTCCAAAACTTGAAATTCTTTTTAATTTTTAATTTTGAAATAATTTTAAACTTACAGAAAAATTGCAAACATAGGACAGAGTTCTTATATATTCTTCACCCAGCCTTTCTCATATATTCACATCTTTTATAATCATTGTATAATTGTCAAAACTACAAAATTAACATTAGAGCAATATTGTTAACCAAACTACAGGCTTTATTCACATTTCATCAGTTTTCCCACTGATGCCCTTTTTTTGTTCCAGGATCTAATCTAGGATCCTATATTGCATTTAGTGGTCATATCATAGTCTCCTCCGATCTTTGATAGTTCTTAGATGTTGGTTATTTTTCATGACCTTGACGCATTTGAAAAATACTGACTGGTTTGTTTGTAAAAATATTCCTCATCTTGGGTTTGTCTGATGTTTTCTCAGATTGAGGTTGTACATTTTTGGAAAGAATATCACAGAAATAATGTGTCCTTTTCAAGGAGTACATTATATCTATATATTATTTTTTATTTTTTTGAGCCAGAGTCTCACTCTGTCACCCAGGCTAGAGTGCAGTGGCACGATCTTGGCTCACTGCAACCTCCGCCTCCCGGGTTCAAGCAATTCTCCTGCCTCAGCCTCCCAAGAAGCTGGGACTACAGGCATGTGCCACCATGCCCAGCTAATTTTTTATATTTTTAGTAGAGATGGGGTTTCACTGTGTTATCCAGGATAGTCTCAATCTCCTGACCTCGTGATCTGCCCACCTTGGCCTCCCAAAGTGCTGGGATTACAGGCATGAGCCACCGCGCCTGGCCTATGATGTCTGTGTATCTTATTACTGGTGACGTGCTATCTGCCAGATCTTCCAGTTTTATGATTTCTTCTAGTGTAATTGGTAAACATTGTGCGGGGAGATACTTTGAAACTATGCAAATGTACTGTTGTTCCTCAAATTCACTCCTACTTATTTTAGCATCCATCAGTGGATTTTCTTAAAACAATTATTACTGTGGTATTCTAATGGTGGTTTTCTATTTCTCTCATGCAATACTTACTAATTGGAATTCTTAGGCAAGGAAGGGCTGTTCTCCCTCCCTTCCTTTTCTTCCTTCTTTCTTCCTATCAGTATGGATATTCTATCATTCTAAAATACTTTACATATTTTTAGTCTTATTAATAATTATTTTAAATACTAAAACATTTTAATAACTCTGGGTGATATTTATATTCTAGTTTTTTCTGTCCAGCAATGCAGATGAGTTAGACTTTGCCTCTAAACTAAAATATGCTTAATAGATGTACTTCTTGGGATTCTTTTCCTGCTTTTCTCTGGCTTGTTCCTTAGTTTCAACCCTTAATTTTTGGCTGTTAGTATTTCTACCTGTAGCAGCCCTTTTTCATCCTTTTAATTTGTAATGCTTCTAATCTTCTGTAAGTTTGAAAACTAACAAGGGACTAGAGGAACCTATTCCTCAGAACAAAATGCATAAACCCTAGTACAGGGATTAATGAGTGTATTTGGCTTCATGGGACACTGTGTGTGTGTGTGTGTGTGTGTGTGTGTGTGTGTGTGTGTGTATGTGTTTGCACATGTTCACGTGCATGCTTATTTTCAGATTTTATGTTTATAATAGATGAATAACTTCTTAAAATGTATTTCTTTTTTTATATAGGCCGCTGCTCAGTGTTACATTGATTTAATTATTAAGGAGAGTGACAACAATGTAAAACTCATAGTTCTAGATCGCTTGATAGAGTTAAAAGAGCATCCTGCTCATGAACGAGTACTACAGGTAAGAGTTATCTGAAACAGAGAGATCCTAAATAAAATATTTTTCAAATTTAGGTCATTCTCAAACTTCGCCCATCTTGGTTAACCTAAATGCTTGAAAACTGAGCAGTTTACAGTTTGATCAGCTGAAGTGTAACTATTGAGTCATCACTGCTTTTTGGGGTATTACCTTTACCATAAAAAATATTCTAAAATGGCTGGGCACGGTGGCTCATGCCTGTAATCCCAGCACTTTGGGAGGCCGAAGCGGGTGGATCAGGAGTTCGAGACCAGCCTGACCATAGTGTAACCCAGTCTGTACTAAAAATACAAAAATTAGCTGTGTGTGGTGGGGTGCACCTGGAATCCCAGCTACGTGGGAGGCTGAGGCAGGAGAATCACTTGAACCCAGGGGCGGAGGTTGCAATGAACCAAGATTGCGCCACTATACTCCAGCCTGGGCAACAGAGTGAGACTCTGTCTCAAAAAAAAAGAATTCTAAAATGAATCAGTATTATCTTTTTTATCTTTTCAGTTTGTACTGTATTGACTATTCTTTTTTTTTGGAGATGGAGTCTCGCTCTATTGTCCAGGCTGGGGTGCAGTTATGCCATCTCAGCTCACTGCTACCTCCAGCTCCTGGATTCAAGCAATTCTCCTGTCTCAGCCTCCTGAGTAGCTGGAACTACAGGCGCATGCTACCACCCCTGACCAATTTTTTATATTTTAGTAGAGAAGGTATTTCACTGTGTTACCCGGGCTGGTCTTGAACTCCTGAGCTCAGGCGTTCTGCCTGCCTTGGCCTCCCAAAGTGCTAGGATTACAGGTGTGAGCCACTACACCCAGCCTACTATTCTCAGCAATAGTGACATATACATTTTAATTTGAATATAATTTATATTTCTTGGAAAATCATTATGCCAATTGATTGAGAATAAAAGATGATCGGATTCTAGAAAGTTATCATCGTATTTGTTGAATCCATGAGAATAATAGTGGTTATAAAAATAAAACCCCATGACAAGTAAGTGCAATGCTGATCTTGGATCAGAACAAGAGCCACAACAAATTGCTATGAAGGACATTATTGGGACATATTGAGAAATATGAATATAGTGTGTATATTAATTAATAGTATTGATCAATGTTAAATTTTCTCATAATTATAATGTGGTTATCTAACAAATTATCCTTATCCTTGAGAGAGATACACTACAGTGATTAGCAGTAAAGAGCAAATGTGGGCCGGGTATGGTGGGTCACACCTATAATCCCAGCACTTTGGGAGGCTGAGATGGGTGGATCACCTGAGATCAGGAGTTCAAGACCAGCCTGACCAAAATGGTGAAGCCCCGTCTCTATTAAATAGACAAAAATTAGCCAGGCGTGGTGGCATGCAACTGTAGTCCCAAGTATTCAGAAGGCTGGGATAGGAGAATTGCTTGAACCCAGGAGGCGGAGGTTGCAGTGAGCTAAGATCTTGCCACTGCACTCCAGCCTGGGCAACAGAGTGTGACTCCATCTCAAAAAAAAAAGAAAAGAGCAAATGTGGGAAAATATTAACTGGTAAATGTAGGTGAAGGATATACAGGAGTTTATTCTTAGAAGTTTTAGAGCTTTTTTATCAGTTTTTAATTGTCTTGCATCTTTTAAATGTTACATTTTTTTATGGAGCCAAATAATAATATCACACTTAACAAAATTGTTAATAATTTATTAGTGTTATCTAATACCACATCTGTATTTAGATTTTCCCAGTTATCCTAAAATCCCTTTTTGTTTAGTTTGTCCAGTTTGTGACCATATATCATATCTGGTGGTTATGCCCTTTCAGTCTGTTAATTTTGGACAATGTCTTTCTTTCATGACACTGATTTGTTGAAGAGACCAGACCAGTAATAATATAAAATGCCCCTCTTTATGGATGTCTATGGCTACTTTCTTATGCTTTTTAGCTTGTTCTATATTAACTGTAAGTTGGGGCTAAAGCTCGACAGAGTCAGAGTAGACATTGACAGTTTGAATGTGTCATGTACTATTATTTCATATTACAGTATATCAGGAGAGCCAAAATATCTAGTTTTTCCACCACTAGTGGTTTTATTATTGATTAAAGGATTAAAGTGATGATGGATAAAGCCCACCATTCTGCAGTGAAGACTTTCTTCTTATGACCAGAAAGTTCAATGTTAATTCTTGATTTTTTTGTCCTTTTTAAGGATCTGGTTATGGATATCCTAAGAGTATTGAGCACACCAGACTTAGAAGTACGAAAGAAAACTCTGCAGTTAGCACTGGATCTTGTCTCTTCTAGGAATGTTGAAGAGGTAAAACGAAATTCTGGCAGCGCTTTTTAAGCTACCAGGCCCAAATATGATGTAACTCTCACTTATTTTTACTTTGTTCCGTAGCTGGTTATTGTCCTGAAGAAGGAAGTGATAAAAACAAATAATGTGTCTGAGCATGAAGATACTGACAAATACAGACAACTCCTGGTGCGAACATTACATTCCTGTTCTGTCCGATTTCCAGATATGGCTGCAAATGTTATTCCTGTGGTATGTAATTCTGATGACTTTAATTTTGAAATTCTCTAAAAGAATTTTTTTAAAAAATCTAGGTATTTGACAGTCAAACTCCAGAAATCTCAACTGTCTGGAACCATTAAATCTCATGGTCAGGAGTGATCTTTATGTCTGCCTCTACCTTTAAGCTTAGAAGGATGAGGACTCTGACTTCTTTCATTTACGTATTCATCAAAAAAACAAAAACAGTGACTAAAGAAATAGCTTTGCATATTATTTTCATTGATGTTATGGTTACCTAAAGTAAAATTATGCTGTGTATATATTTTTCAGTAAGGCAAATAGATATTTATTTTAAATAGCTTTAGCTCTTAAAGGAATCAGTTATAGGAAAAATTCACGTACCTAGAAATATTTTGCTTTCTGTCACTATCAGGTAAGTGAGGTATGTTATTATAATTTGATTTTTGCCTTTGAACTCTGAGTGTTCTCTAAAATGATTTTACTTTTAGTTACAATTTAGGAGGATCTAATTAATTTATTTTGAGTTTTGAGTCTTTAGCCTATCTTTTATAGTGAATTTTATAATAAATTTTGTTGCACATAAAACAGGAAAGTCATTGTGACTTTGTTTACATAATAGTACTTGTCTCTCAATTTACATTTTGTTGTGTATTTGAAAATTACTAAGAATTTCAAGGGCCAGGCATGGCGGTTTATGTCTGTAATTCAAGCCCTTTGGGAGGGCTAGGCAAGAGGATTACTTGAGACCAGGAGTCCAAGACCAGCTAGGATAACATAGGGAGACCCTGCCTCTAAAAAAAAATAAAAAATATTAGCTAGGCATAGTGTCATGACTGAAATCCTAACTACTGGGGAGGCTGAGGCTGCTGGAGGACCACTTGAGTCCAGGAGTTCTAGGCTGCAGTGAGCTGTGATTGTGCCACTGTACTCCAGCCTGGGCAGCAGAGCAAGATCTTGTCTCTTAGAAAAAAAAAGAATTACATTCTTTATTAATTTATTTCTTGTCCTAGATAAGTTTTTTTTGGAAAATTGTTCGTTCCATTTTCTCTTTTTTTTTTCTTTTAGTTAATGGAATTTCTCAGTGACAATAATGAAGCAGCAGCTGCTGATGTCTTGGAGTTTGTTCGTGAAGCCATTCAGCGCTTTGATAACCTGAGAATGCTTATTGTTGAGAAGATGCTTGAAGTCTTTCATGCTATTAAATCTGTCAAGTAGGTTTAAAATACATTTAAATATAAGGTCAAGTAAGCATTTTATCAGTTTTTATCTTTAAGGGGTCAGTTGATAGAAAATAGAATGGAGAGAACGATCAAGCCAAAATATAACAAGTGTAACAACAAACATCACGCTACCCCCACTCTCAGTTAATCTATAATTTATGGCCTAAAATAAGTTTTTTAGGAGTGATTTAGCTCAGTGTCTCCATTTTTTATTATCTCTAAAACATTGTGAATCTTAAAGTAACTAAAGAGCATATTTTTTAATGGTGTCACTTTTTGGATATTACTATTATTTATATTTTCCTTTCACATTTAATGAAGAGAAAGATTGAAAATGCAACCTAAATCTATTCCTTCAGAGAGCCTTTGCTAATGAGAAAGGATTGTTGCATCTAAATTTTGCTTCATTTAAAGCATCTGATGGATAGTCTATAACAGACTTGAAGTATGTCTACTTAGGAAGGAAAGGACAAGTACAAGATTGTTTTATGATATGAAACTATATTTGTGGAAGTGAGCAGGATTTGCTTTCTTTGTAAGAAAAAAAATATATTAATGATTTTGTGTGTGTGTGTGTGAGTGGCTTTCTGGCAAATACTAGAAAGCCTGCTAAACAAATTCTAAAAGAGCTGTAACACTAAGGATTTGCTTTTGACAGCCATAATCTCTTAGAGCTTTGGTTTCTATAATTAATTTTTTTTGAATAAATTTAATTAAAATCTTAGGGGAAAGATGACTTGACTTTATTCAGTTTAACATTTTAAACTAAAGAATTGTTGGCTGGGTATGGTGCTCACACCTGTATTCCCAGCACTTTGGGAGGCCAAGATAGGAGGATTGCTGGATGTCAGGAGTTGGAGACCAGCCTGGGCAACATGGTGAGCTTTGTCTCTATATTTTTTAATCTAAATGAATGAATGGTTGCTTTCTTTACTATTATTTTTTGACTATTCCCTTGTACTTGTTTTGTATTCATTGTTTTATACATTGAAGAGGCACCTTGCCTCGTCTTTTCAGTGACTGAAAATAAAAAGTGAATTACTTTTACTTTAAAATAATATATTCTGGGTTTATTTGCTTTTTTACTTTATTTTATTTATTTTTTTTAGAGAGATGGTGTCTTGCTATGTTGCCCAGGCTGGTCTCAAACTCCTGGACTCAAGCAATCCTCCTACCTCAGCCTCCCCAAATGCTGGGATTACAGGTGTGAGCCACCTTACCTGACCATAAAATAATATATTTCTTATAGTAGTAAGCGATAAAGCCAAATTTACCCTCATTGTGTCCTAAATAATCACTTTTCTGGGAACATTTTGGTATTTTATTTTTACTGCTAGGTTTACCAGTTTTAGAATGTTCCTAATAATAATTAATAAGAACAGTTATTTTACTTTTAATCTTTATGATTTCTGGAGAGAACTGAAACCTACTTTTTGTTAATTTCTTTCAGAAATGTTTATGTAAAATACTTTAGAACTGCAGAATCTTGTTGTTTTTTGTTTTTTTGTTACTGGGACATATTCTCACTCTGTCACCCAGGCTGGAGTACAGTGGCGCAATCTCAACTCTTTGCAACCTCTGCCTCCTGGTTTAAGCAGTTCTTTTTTTCTTTTTTTGGAGACAGAGTCTTGCTCTGTCTCCCAGTGCCCAGGCCAGAGTGCAGTGGCATGATCTCGGCTCACTGCAACCTTCACCTCTCAGATTCAAGCTATTCTCCAGCCTCAGCCTTCTAAGTATCTGAGACTACAGGTGCGTGCCACTGTGTCCAGCTAATTTTTTTGTATTTTTAGTAGAGACCGGGTTTCACCATGTTGGCCAGGCTGGTCTCAAACTCCTGACCTCAGGTAATCCACCCACCTCAGCCTCCCAAAGTGCTGGGATTATAGGCATGAGCCACCACACCTGGCTGATTTTTGTATTTTTAATAGAGATGGGGTTTCACCATGTTGCCCAGACTGACCTTGAGCTCCTGGGCTCAAGTGGTCCCTGGCCTCGGCCTCCCAATGTGCTGGGAGTACAGGCGTGAGCCACCACGCCTGGCCCTTGTTTTTTATTTGAGCTTAAATTCACAAAGAAAGATCTCTGCTTCAAGATTGGTTTACCAAGTTCATATTTCAGCTCTTCTGCTGTCCTAGGATTTACCGAGGAGCATTATGGATCCTGGGAGAATACTGTAGTACCAAGGAAGACATTCAGAGTGTGATGACTGAGATCCGCAGGTCCCTTGGAGAGGTATGTTTTGCTTTAGTAAATGCTACTTTATATGGTAGTTTTTACTTTAGAAAATCTGACTTTTTTATGGTGATTTGCTTGTTTTTATTTACGTTATTTACACTTCTGGATTTTGTTTGAACAAAATGTTCTGTGTTTATTTAAAAAAAAAAGAAGCAGCTTGTAAAATTCTGCTTTAGCCTGTGTTCTGAAGAAAGAATGCCTTAGAGTAAGTCTGACTTTAGAATATTTATGTACTAAAACTGACAGTATTCTTCATCCTAACAACCTTATGGTAGAATAGAAAGAACAGTGGACTAATTGTCAGGAGACTTGGGTTCTAGTCATTGTTCTGTCGAATATAACCTTGAATATAAGTTCCTCAACCTAACTGGTTCCTGACCTTGAATATAAAAGTTCCTCAACCTAACTGGACATCAGTTTTTTCACCTATAAAATAAAGAAATTAAAATAGGTAATGATTAAACACTCTTAGTGCTCTTACATTAGATGATGGGCTGGTATTGAGTAATAAATATATAATAGCCATTCAGTTAATTTAAAAGATAGTTAATGAAATTATTGTGTACAAATAAGAAGGATTTTATTTTAGAAGGATGAGTACTGTTTTGGTTAAAATTTCAAGGAAGGGAATGAAGAAGAGGAATAAGGCTTAGTGAGCATATACTTTGTGTTAGACACTGTCAAATGCATTTTTCTGTTAGATAAAATGTGTGGAAAGAATTAAGATTTCCACTCAACAGATTAAGAAACTGAGGTCTAAAGTAGTAAGTGGCACGGAGAGAATTCAAACCCTGGAATATCTAACTCTAAAGCCCCTATTCTACCTACTACATTATCCTGGGAAGGAAAGAAATTGAAAGCAAAGTTCCCAGTTCCAAAAGTCCCATTAGGGTAATGCCTTTTTTAGAGAAATGATTGAATATTTAAATATAATTTTGTTTGCTGTTGATACTATTACTAAAATGATATTTCCAATTGACTTTTAGATCCCAATTGTAGAGTCAGAAATAAAGAAAGAAGCTGGCGAATTAAAACCTGAAGAAGAGATAACTGTGGGGCCAGTTCAGAAATTGGTTACTGAAATGGGTACCTATGCAACTCAGAGTGCCCTTAGCAGTTCTAGACCCACCAAGAAAGAGGAAGACAGGTAATTTAGGCATATATACCCTGCCAGCTGTACTACTTTTATTATTACTCTTGTATGTAAAACAGTCAAATGATTTCTTTCCTCTTTTTTTTGCAACCAAAATGAAAATCTTTACAGTTAAGGTACTTGAGAAGAGGAAGATGTTTGAGTTCTTCCCCCCAGGAACCGTACTGATAATCCTCTGTCCCTTTCAGTGTTTTTATGGAAATAACTGTTCTGTTTAAACTCAAATTATTTTTACTCAGGAAATGCTAAGTGGGTGAAACTGATGATATTTGGGTTTTATTGTTTATTAGCATCTGGAAACATTTTCAAGATTTTTCAGTTTCTAAATGATGGAATAAAATTGTGCATTTTTCTGTTAAGTAAATTTTAATGGTGAAAATGGTGAAATTTCTGTCTAAAATGTTGAATACCCACTGTATGCTAGGCATTGTGCAAAGTAGTTTGTCTCATACAGTCTTGATAATAGGCCTTTGAGATAAAATATATTACCTCCATTTTACGGAAGAGGAATTTGAGACTTACCGAATAAATAAATAGGTAAACTGGAATTTGGATGTATTTCATTAGCTGCAATTACATATGCCCTTAATTAAATATTTTCTCTTTCTGTATTCTGTTGGCTCTTGTGTCATTTGAAGGTAAGTTTTTTTGTTTTTTTTTTTTGTTTTTTTTTTTTTTTTGAGACAGAGTTTTGCTCTGTTGGCCAGGCTAGAGTTCAATGGTGTGATCTCGGCTCACTGCACCCTCTGTCTCCCGGCCTCAAGCAAATCTCCTGCCTCAACTTCCTGAGTAGCTGGGATTACAGGCATGTGCCACCATACCCAGTTAATTTTTGTATTTTTAGTAGAGACAGGGTTTCATGTTGGCTAGGCTGGTATCGAACTCCTGATCTCAGGTAATCCATCCGCCTCAGCCTCCCAAAGTGCTGGGATTATAGGCGTGAGCCATCACACCTGGCCAAAGATACATTTTAAAGTCATGTATTATTTTTCTTTTTCCTTTTTCCTTCTGGGAGCTAAGGAGTTAGTTAACTGAGGTATCCTTATCACTGAGGGATAGTAGTAAGAGTGTTTAATCAGAGTATATAAAACATTTATACAAAAGCTGCATGCTGCTTAACAAGTTGGTGGGTTTGATATTCCTTGATTGCTTTGTAGACCTCCCTTGAGAGGATTCCTTCTGGATGGAGATTTCTTTGTTGCTGCCTCCCTTGCCACAACTCTGACCAAGATTGCACTGCGCTATGTAGCTTTGGTTCAGGAGAAGAAAAAGCAAAATGTAAGTTCATTTATTGTACATTTACCCAACAACTAAATATTAAGTGCCTACTATATACATTGAACAGTGAGGGATGCAAAAATTAATACTAGGTTTCAATCATGAAAGAGTTTATGATTTAATAGTGGAAGTGGACACAGCAATATATTACTCTAAAATTGATAAAGTATATTCCTCTTCTGTTTGGGCTTTAAAAAAAAATTAAAATTAACAAAGTAATACAATAATAATGTCATGTGATTATTCCTGTGGAAGAGATTCACGGATTTATGAAGTCACCTTGGTTTGCTAGGATTAGTTCAGGACTAGTGAAGGAAATGTCCTTCTCTCCAGCATCTGCATCCAGTCTGTCATTGTCTGTTTTATCCCAGAATGTCTTAAATTATTCTCATCTGTAGTTCATACCTTCATTGTGGCTTCTGACTGTTTTGACTGAACACCCATTTACAATGGTATGTGGTTGGTCCTCCATATTCACAGCTTCTGCACCTGCAGATTCAACCAACTGTGGATCGAAAATACCTTTTTAAAAAACGATAAACCAAAAAAAAATTAGAAATTTGAGAACAATATAGTGTAGCAATTATTTACATAGCATTTACAGGCATACTTCATTTTATTACATTTTGCACGTACTGCATTTTTTTTTTAACGAATGAAGGTATGTGGGAACCCTGAGTTGAGTAAGTCTGTTGGCACCATTTTTCTAAGTAAGCATATGCTTACTTCATATCTCTGTGTTACATTTTGGTAATTCTCACAGTATTTCAACTTCTTTCATTATTACTACATCTATTATGGTAATTTGTGATCTTTGATCTTTAATGTTACTATTATAGTTGTTTTGGGGAGCCAGGAACCATTCCCATATAAAACAGTAAACATAGTAAATAATTGTGTGTTCTGACTACTCCACCAACTGGCTGTTACCCCATCTCTCTCCTGCTCCTTGGGCCTCCCTATTCCCTGAGATACCACAATATTGAAATTAGGCCAATTAATAATCCTACAATGGCTTCTAAGTGAAAGGAAAAGTCACATGTCTTTCACTTTAAATCAAAAGTGAGAAATGATTAAACTTAGTGAGGAAGGCATGTCAAAAGCTGAGCTAAGCCAAAAGCAAGGCCTCTTTTGCCAAGTAGGTAGCCAAGTTGTGAATGCAAAGGAAATACTCTTGAGGGAAATTAAAAGTGCTACTCCAGTAAACACATGAATAAGAAAGTGAAACAGCTTTATTGCTGATAGAAAGTTTGAGTGGTCTGCATAGAAGATCAAACCAGCCACAAGATTCCCTTAAGCCAAAGCCTAATCCAGAGTGAGACCTTAACTCTCTTCAATTCCATGAAGGCTGAGAGAGGTGAGAAAGTTCCAGAAGAAAAGTTTGAAGCTAGCAGAGATTCGTTCATGAGGTTTAAGGAAAGAAGCCTGTCTTCAGAACGTACAAGTTTGACATGAAGTAGCTAGTCCTGATGCAGAAGCTGTAGTAAGTTATCTGGAAGATCTAGCCAAGATCATTGATGAAGGTGACCACTCTGAACGACAGATTTTCAGTGTAGACTAAAGAATCTTATATTGGAAGAAGATGCCATCTAGGACTTTGAAAGCTAGAGAAAAGAAGTTAGTGCCTGGCTTCAAAGCTTCAAAGGATAAGCTGACTTTCTTGGTAAGGGCTAATACAACCAGTGGCTCAGTTGAAGCCATTACTCATTTCCCATTTTGAAAATCCTAGGGCTCTTAAGAATTATGCTTAATCTACTCTGCCTGTGCTCTGTCAGTGGAACAACAAAGCCTGTATGTCAGCACATCTCTTTGCAGGATGGTTTATCAAGTATTTTAAGCTCACCATTGAGACCTTCTGCTCAGAAAAAAAAGATTCCTTTTATTTTTTTATTTTATTTTTATTTTATAATTTTTAATTTTAAACCTTGGCCCTGCTAAAAAGACCCCTTTTAAAATGTTACTGCTCATTGTCAATTTAGCTGGTCACCCAAGAGCTCTGATGGTGATGTAGAAAGAAATTAATGTTTTCACAACATCCATTCTGCAGCAACAGATCAAGGAGTAGTTTCAACTCTTATTATTTAAGAAACAGAATCCACAGAACATTTGTGGTAGTAGGGCAGAGTTGGTCACAATGTCTTACCACAGCAATTTCTAACATTCACATTGGGCCTGTATAAATGTGACTCCTTTTGATTCCTTCAGCTTTGTGTATTATGTTGGTTTTCTGTACAGCAGGTTTCTAAATTGGAACAGTTTCATTCGCATCACTCTTATTTCCTTAGTTTTTGGAGAATAACAGGTTGGTCTAATTTTTTTTTTTTTTGAGACGGAGTTTCATTCCTGTTGCCCAGGCTAGAGTGCAATGGCGTGATCTTGGCTCACTGCACCCTCCGCCTCCCCAGTTGGAGCACTTCTCCTGCCTCAGCCTTCCGAGTAGCTGGGATTACAGGTGCCTGCCACCACACTAGTTTTTTGTATTTTTAGTAGAGACAGGGTTTCACCATGTTGACCAGGCTGGTCTCAAACTCCTGACCTCAGGTGATCACCCGCCTTGGCCTCCCAAAGTGCTGGGATTACAGGCGTGAGCCAACGTGCTCGGCCTGGTCTAAAATGTTTAAAAGTTGATAGGCTAAAAGAAAAAAGTAAATATCTAAAATAAGCTACCAGGGCCAGTCAAGAATGGCTTAGTATTATTCATTTTCTTTGAACATTTTACTTAAGTGCTTTATTAGAGCTTCTAGCTCATGGTTACCAACATGTATATCAATTTGTTTACAGGCTTTATTTGTTTTTATTTGTATAAATTTAAGGGATACAGTGCAGCTTTATTACATGGATTTATTACATAGCGGTGATGTCTGGGCTTTTAGTGTGTAAACATTAGCTGAATGATGTATATTATATCTTATTTATAGGCTTTAGATTCAAGCTCTTTTTTTTTGTTTGTTTTTTTGAGACAGAGTCTTGCTCTGTCACCTAGGCTGTAGTGTAGTCACCCAGGCTGGAGTGTCACCAGGCTGGCGCGATCTTGGCTCACTGCAACCTCCGCCTCCTGGGTTCAAGCAATTCTTCTGCCTCAGCCTCCCAAATAGCTGAGACTACAGGTGCCTGCCACCACTCTCAGCTAATTTTTGTGTTTTTAGTAGAGATGGGGTTTCACCATATTGTTCTTTGCATTGTAGATTAGCGTAATCATCTCTAATTGGGAAAAGGAGTCCACTGATAGTAACTTTAAATCTTTGTAATCAGAGAACAACTTCATGAGGCCTACTACTAATCCAAATAGTTCACCTGTCTTTTGTACATTGTAGCTTATAGTTTTCTACAATGATACAGGCATTATTATCCCTCCAGAAAATACTGTAGGCCTTGTCCTTGATGAAGTTCTAGAAGCTGGAGAGTAAAAAAATTTCACTGCATCTGAATGATCAAGGGTTAAGGCTTTCTTTAAGCCAAGGAAATATACATAATAGGCACAATTGATGACAGATGGAATTATATAGATGCTATGTGCCACAAAAAGCCATGTTGGAGTTTTGAATTGTCTTCGATATTATTGATTAGTAAATTGGCATTATGCCACATTTTTGTCACCTCAGTGATAATCTGTAGCTTGTCTTCTGGAACTTTCAGCCAGTGATTAAATTGCCTGTGAAAGTTTGGTTCATATCTGTTTACCTGGTAACTGAAATATGTACTTAAAGATTTCTAGAATTTCTTTGGACTGTTTCTTGAGTCTTTATTGTTTTTAAATTTCAAACTGGTGATTCAATAATGATAGCATGACATTCACTCTGCTGGTCCTGGAATAGCAGAACCAGCATCAGCTTACTTCTTTATAGTTCAGACCAAGGCTACATGAATACCTACGTGAATCCCTCCCTTTACTTCACCACGGAACTCTCCCCTACTCAGCTGCTAGCAACACCACAATTACTTGGTGCAAGAAAATGTGCTATCCCAGTCACACTCAAACACATTTCTTAAAGGCTATAGCTGTCACAGTGATTTCTCTGATGGAGCTGGGCAAAGTAAATTAAAAACCTTCTGGAAAGGATTCACCATTCTAGATGCCATTAACAACATTCTTGATTTGTGGAAGGATTTTTTTTTTTTTTGAGACAGAGTTTTGCTCTTGTCGCCCAGGCTGAAGTGCAATGGGGTGATCTGGGCTCATTGCAACCTCTACCTCCTAGGTTTGAGCAATTCTCTTGCCTCAGCCTCCCAAGTAGCTGGGATTACATGCATGCACCACCAAGCCTGGCTAATTTTCTGTATTTTTGGTAGAGACAGGGTTTCGCCATGTTGGTCAGGCTGGTCTTGAACTCCTGACCTCAGGTGATCCAGCCTCACAAAGTGCTGGGATTGCAGGTGTGAGCCACCCCGCCCAGCCAAGATACCAGTATTAACAGAAGTTTGGAAGAAGTTGATTCCATCCCTCATAGATGACTTTGGAGGGGTCCAAGTCTTCAGTGGAAGCAGTAACTGCAGATGTGATGGAAATAGCAAGGGAAATAGAATTAGAAGTGGATTCTGAAGATATTTTCTCACGAGACCAAGAAAATTGTCAGATGAGGAGTTCCTTCTTATAGATGAGCAAAGAAGGTGTTTTGTTGAGATAGAATCTACTTCTTTTATAGATGCTGACTCCTTGAGAAGATGTTGAAATGACAACAAAGAATTTAGAGTATTTTGTAAACGTAGTGATGAAAGTAGCAACAGGATTTTTAAATTGCCTTCAATTTTGAAAAAAGTTCTGCTGTGGGTAAATGCTATAAAACAGCATTGCATGCTATAGAGAAGTCTTTTGTGAAAGGAAGAGTCATTCGATGCAGCAGACTTGATTATCTTATTTTCAGAAATTTCCACAGCCACCCCAGCCTTCACCAATCACCACCCTGATCAGGGAGCAGCTATCAACATGGAGGCAAGACCTTCTACCAGTGTAAAGATTATACCTTGCTGAAGGCTTAGGTGATTCTTAGCATTTTTCAGCATAAAGTATTTTTAAATTACAGTATTACAGTATGTACTTTTTTTTTTTTTGAGACAGAGTCTAGCTCTGTCCCCTAGGCTGAAGTGTAGTGGGGCAATCTTGGCTCACCACAACCTTCACCTCCTGTGTTCAAGGGATTCTCCTGCCTCAGCCTCTCGAGTAGCTGGGATTACAGGTGCCTACCACCACGCCCAGCTAATTTTTGTATTTTTTAGTAGAGACAGTTTTGCCATGTTGGCAAGGCTGGTCTTGAACTCGTGACCTCAGGTGATCCGCCCGCCTCAGCCTCCAGAGTGCTAGGATTAAAGGCATGAGCCACCACGCCCAGCCTTTACATACATTTTTTTAGGTATAATGCTATTGCACATGTATTACACACTTAATAGATGACAATATAATGTAAAACATAACTTTTTTAAACATTGGGAAAGCAAAATATTAATGTGATTCACTGTATTGTGATGTTTACTTTATTGTGGTGTGGAACCTAACTTGCAATATCTCCAGGCTATGCCTGTACATTCTGTGAGGTCTTTAAGTAATCTAGAGATGATCTGTAGTATATAGGAGGATATGCATAGGTTATGTGTAAATACTATGCTGTTTTATATAAAGGAGTTTAGCATCACACATTTTGGTATCCGAGGGAGTTCCTGGAACTGATTGCATTGAGGGATTAGCTGTGCTTCCATTCCCCCAGTCCCTACTTCCATCCTTATGCTATTGTTGTCCTCTTTGTCATGTTATAAACCCCATGATATATTATTGTTATTTTTGTTTTAAATGGTCAGTTCTTGCTTTTTAAAAAAATAACTATTTGGAGGGAGTTATTTTTATAGTGTCTGGACTGAAATGGGAAGGGAACATGCATAGCCAGGTGTAAGCTGAGAGTTGGGAGCAGGGTGGAGTTAAGTACCTTCTGGGTGTTTTTTATTCTTTCTTTTTATATTGTGGTAAAGTATGCATTACATATAAGTAACCTTTTTGAAGTGTTCAGTAAGTACATTTGCATTGTTGTGTAACCATCACTGCAATTCATCTCTAGAGCTTTTTTTTTTTTTTGAGTTGGAGTCTCGCTCTGTCGCCCAGGCTGGAATGCAATGGTGCACTCTTGGCCCACTGCAACTTCCGCCTCCCAGGTTCAAGCGATTCTCCTGCCTCAGCCTCCTGAGTAGCTGGGATTACAGGTGCACGCCACCACGTCCAGCTAATTTGGGTATTTTTCATAGAGATGGGGGTTTCACCATGTTGGTCAGGCTGATCTCGAACCCCTGACCTCATGATCCACCCACCTCAGTCTCCCAAAGTGCTGGGATTACAGGCATGAGCCATCGCGCCCGGCTCTCTAGTGCTTTTTTATCATTTCAAACTGAAACTCTACCCAGTACATAATAACTTCCCATTCCTTTCCCGCCCCCCTCCCCAGCCTCTGGTAACCTTATACTTTCTGTCTGTATGAACTTGGCTATTCTAGGTACCTCATATAAGAGGAATCATACAATATGTGTCCTTTTGTGTCTAACTGACTTCACTTAACATTGTGTCTTCATGGCTCATCCCTGTTACATATTAGAATTTTCTTGCTTTTAAGGTTAAATGACATTCTATTGTACATATGTATATATACCACTTTCTGTTTATCCATTTGTCTATTATAAATAATTAACTTTTAAAGTTTTTTTATTTTTTATTTATTTTTTTAGACAGGATCCTGCTCTGTTGCCCAGGCTGGAATGCAGTGGTGCGATCTCGGCTCACTGCAACCTCTGCCTCCTGGGTTCAAGTGATTCTCCTGCCCCAGCCTCCCAAGTAGCTGGGATCACAGGCATGCACCACCACACCTGGCTAATTTTTGTATTTTTAGTGGAGATGGGGTTTCACCATGTTGGCCAAGCTGGTCTCAAACTCCTATCTCAAGTGATCTGCCCGCCTCTGCCTCCCAAAGTGCTGGGATTACAGGCATGGGCCACTGGGTCTGGACTCAGGATTTTTTTAGTATGAGAAAAAGTCTTATATTTACTTGCATTTTTACCACTTATGTGCTCTTTATTCTTTTGTGTAAATTCAGACTTCTATCTGATATTTCCTTTCTGCCTAAACAACTGATCATTCTTATAACACAGGTCTGCTGGTTAAGAATTCTCTTAGCTTTCATTTGCCTGAAAGTCTTTATTTTGCCTCCATTTTAAAAAGGTCTATGATAGAATCGTGAATGTTATTTTTCATTTATTTTTCAGTATTACTAAAACAAGGAATGATGTTGAAACTACAAAAAAAATTACTCATAGTTATAGCACTCAAGTACAAATCTTGTTAATATTGTGGAGGAGATAGAAACATCAAAAGATAGAATTACATTACCAGATATAATAATTGAAATCTTTCCTTCCTCTAAAAAGAGTTTAAGTTGGCTTTTATCTGTAAACTACTTTTTCCCCTACTAGTAATCGTTTTGTATTTTACAATAGTGCAGTTGCACTTAACATTATAACATTTTCCCATGTTACTATAAACTCTTCTTAGTCATAATCATAATATTTAATAGCTATGTAATAGTCCATTAAGTGTATGGTCCCTTCATTAATCTTAAATACAATTGGGCATTTCCATTTTAGATTGGGGATTTTCAAAGGGTTTTTCTTTTTTTAATTCCATCATAAGAAAAGCCATAAATGAGAGCCAGATAATTTACAGGTATATTATCCCTTATCAATTGATTTGATTTATGAGCAGTAATTTATGTCGTAACTCTCTTGTGGGCATTTATTTATTCAGATCTGGTCACAGGGTAATCTTTAAAGTATGCTTTTTTAAAGCCTCCAACATATTTTGTATCTCAGAGTTGAGTTTGCTTTCCTCTCTTGGTTGCGTCACTTCTGGAAGTTGGGAAAGTGTTTGCTGATATCTGCTTAAAAGAGCCAGTTTCTTGTAACATACCGAGTTAATAGTGTTTGCAGTGTTTGGTACAAGAAGGAAGTTTGGTTGCTTATCTCACTGGTGCTTCTTCATTCATACCATTTCCAACACTCCTCATTTGTTTGTGTAGGACTGAGTTTCTGGTATCATATATCTTTTGCCTAAAGAATTTGCTTGCTTTAACTTTTCTTACAGTGTAGATTTGTTGGCAACAGATTCTCCCAGTTTTTGTCTGGGAAAAGTTTATTTTTTGTACAGTTTTGAAAGTTACCTTTGTAGGTATAGGATTCTTGTTGTGGTTTTCTTCATGCTTGCTGTACTTCTGGTTCATTGATTTTGTTGGGTCTGCAGTGAGTTTGTTGGGTCTGCAGGTTTATATCTCTTATCAGTTTGGGAAATTTTCAGTCATTTCCTCAGATTTTTTTCTGTCCCTTCCTCTCTTTCCTCTCCTTTTGGAGACAGTATCCAAGTTTGGAGGATACATACTTTACTCTTCTGCAGGTTTTTCCCCAAGTCTCCAGTAGTTTTTCATGCATGTGTGCAGATCAATACTCAGCCAAAGGCAAACACATAGAGCATATTGTGTCAGGATAATGCTACATGAGACTAAAAAAGTAAGTTGCAATCACTTATGGAAGACTTTGAATAGCAGGCTAAGTAATATGGACCTCGATATGAAGGCTGACATTCATTAAAATTATTTACATGGGGAGTGAAATTATTGGTGCAGTATAAAAATTAAGAGAACAGCAGCAGGTGATCATGCTTAGCAGCACCAATAATGGGATAGCCTAATTTTAGGTACCTGTGATGCAGTACCGTGTGAAATACAAAACATCATCTATCTAGTATTCTGGTCAAAAGTGTGGGACATTCTACAAAACAACTGGCTTCAGTTCTTTTAAAAAAAAATGTGATTCAAAACAAAAAGGCAGAGAACTGGTCTAGATTAAAAGGGATGAAAGAGAACAATAACCAAATAAAATTCATGAAGCTGATCCTGGATTTAAAAAATAAAAAGCATTTTAAGGGCCGGGCGCAGTGGCTCACGCCTATAATCCCAGCGCTTTGGGAGGCCAAGGCGGGTGGATCACGAGGTCAAGAGATCGAGACCATCCTGGTCAACATGGTGAAACCCCGTCTCTACTTAAAAATACAAAAAATTAGCTAGGCATGGTGGCGCGTGCCTGTAATCCCAGCTACTCAGGAGGCTGAGGCAGGAGAATTGCCTGAACCCAGGAGGCAGAGGTTGCAGTGAGCCGAGATCGCGCCATTGCACTCCAGCCTGGGTAACAAGAGCAAAACTCCGTCTCAAAAAAAAAAAAAAATTTTTAAAGCAATTTAGGAAGATTTATTTGGATTCAGAGTATAGAAGATATATTTTAACATTGTTGGATTTTTCAGGTGAGAAAATATTTGTGGTTTGTAGGAAACTGTTCTCTTAGGAGATGAATGCTAAGTATTTATGAGGTGAAGACTCTTTCATATGTCAGCCAAAAAAATAAGCGTATATATATAGAATAGGTAAGCAAATGTGGCAAAATGTTAACAATTAGTAGAGTGCATCATTCTTTTAACTTTCCTGTAGTTGGGATTAAAAAGGACAGCATCAACATGTGAAGTGGTTACTTCAGGGAAGGACTGGAGCAAAGGAAAACAGTTAAAAAGCCATTGCTGTCTCAAATTGAGAACTAATGCAAGTCTTAGAGAGTGGCAGTTAAGAGTAGAAAGGAAAGAGAAGGATGCAAAAACAGATACGGACATAAAATCCAAAGAATTGAAATCTTACTCAAGTAAAGTGAAAATTTAGGTTTATTTCCTAGATTGTGAGTTATAATTAAGTGATATGATTGCAATCTGAGAATCATGACAATATCAGTAATCCATTTCTCTACTTTTTTAGTCTTTTGTTGCTGAGGCTATGTTGCTCATGGCTACTATCCTGCATTTGGGAAAATCTTCTCTTCCTAAGAAGCCAATTACTGATGATGATGTGGATCGAATTTCCCTGTGTCTCAAGGTCTTGTCTGAATGTTCACCTTTAATGAATGACATTTTCAATAAGGAATGCAGACAGTCCCTTTCTCACATGTTATCTGCTAAACTAGAAGAAGAGAAATTATCCCAAAAGGTAAGGTATCTATGATGAAGCAACAAAAGTGCTTTGTGTCTGGGTGCAGTGACTCACACCTGTAATCACAGCACTTTGGGAGGGTGAGGCAGGAGGACTGCTTGGGGCCAGGTGTTTGAGACCAGCCTGGGCAACATAGCAAGCCCCTGTCTCAACAAAAAATGAGAAAATTAGCCAGGCATGGTGGTATGTGTCTGTCATCCCAGCTACTTGGGAGGCTGAGGAAGAAGGATCGCTTGAACTTAGGAGTTCAAGGCTGCAATGAGCTGTGATCACACCAGTGCACTCCAGCCTGGGCAACAGAGTTAAGACTCTGTCTCAGAGAAAAAAAAAAAAAAAAAAGAAAGAAAAGAAAAAAAGTGCTTTGTGGGTTTTCTTGTTGTTTTGTTGATTTTTCAGTCTTTATATGTGAGGGCTGTCCCCGTTAAAGGCCTCTAAAAACGATCTTTTCTTATTGAAGAGAGACTTTGTTCTGTTCTCAACACAGAAAGAATCTGAAAAGAGGAATGTGACAGTACAGCCTGATGACCCCATTTCCTTCATGCAACTAACTGCTAAGAATGAAATGAACTGCAAGGAAGATCAGTTTCAGTTGAGTTTGCTGGCAGCAATGGGTAACACACAGAGGAAAGAGGCAGCAGATCCCCTAGCATCTAAACTTAACAAGGTAACAGAATGTCTGATAGACTCTTAAATTATTTAAATTGGCTCCTTAAGGAAGTTGTTAGTCCTGCTATTTTTAAAAGAAAAATAAATAGTTATACAGCATTAGTTTTTATCAAGTCACTGTGATAGGTTCATTAAACTTCATTTGAAACTCAGAAGCTAATGAAGTACTTTACTACTATATGTGATAGTACTGTAAATCCATCAGATGGTTTTATAACTTGATCCAGTTGTGTGTGAAATCATAGACCAATAAATAGAAGTTGAGGGGAGGGGATCCTTAAAGGTTAACTGAGCTTTTTAAAGGGAAGCTGAACAGGCAGAGCCCTGGCCTCTTCCCACACCTTGACCTCAACTTCTCTTGTTCCCTGCTACTTGAAATAAAGCAAATTTACTTTTATATTCTTAATATATTGAGTTCCATATAGAATTTTATTAGGAAAACGATTCTATTTTCTTAAATATATAAATTTAAGAATCAGTGATCTAGTTTAATCTCTTATCTAGTAGATTGAGTGAACAATCTTATATTGATTTTGTTTAAGATAAGGTCAGTAGCAGAATTGGAACTAAAACAATTTCTCTCCCTTAAAATTGGGAATTGATATCAATAATATTACATTTATAAAATTAAAAAAATTTTTTTTGAATTATAAAAATTACAAAATATTTTCCATGTTAACCTATTTGTAAGTGTGGAGTTCTTTGATATTAATTAAATTCACATTGTTATGCAGTCACATTGTTATACATCCATCTCCAGGACTGTTTTCATCTTGCAAAGCTGAAATTGTGACCATTAAACAATAACTCCTCATTCCTACTTCCACTCAACCCCTACTTCCCCCTAGCCACCAGTCCACTTTCTGTCTCTGTGATTTTGACTATTTTAAGTACCTCATAGAAGTGGAACAATACAGTATTTTTCCTTTTGTGACTGGCTTATTTTACTCAGTATAATGTCTTCAAGATTCATTCATGTTATACCATATATCAGAATTTCCGTCCTTATTAAGACTGAATAATATTTCATTGTAAGTATATGTCACATTTTGTTTATCCATATATCCATCCCTGGGTACATGGACTTCTATGAAGAATGCTGCTTTTAACACAGATGTACAAATATCTGTTCAAGTTTCTGCTTTTACTTCTTTTGGGTATATATCTAGAAGCAGAATTGCTGGATCATATGGTGATTATACTTTTAATTTTTTGAGGAACCTCCATGATGTTTTGCATAGTAACTACACTATTTTACATTCTTAAAAGGGTTCCAATTTCTCCATATCCTTGCCAATACTTGTTTTGTTTTTTTGATAATGGCCATCTTAATGGGTATGTGAAGTGATATCTCATTGTGGTTTTGATTTGCATTTTCCTAATGATTAGTGATGTTGGGTGTCCTTTCATGTGCTTATTGGCCATTTGTATATTTCCTTTAGAGAAATGTTCAAGTCTTGTGCCCATTTTTAAATTGGGTTGCTTGATTTTTTTTGTTTGAATTTCAGGAGTTCTTAATATTCTGGATGCTAACCCTCTTACCAGATGCATGATTTGTAAATATTTTCTCCTGTTCTGTAGGTTGCCTTTTCATTGTGTTGATAATATCATTTGATGCACAAAAGCATTTAATTTTGATGTTTAATCTATTTTTTCTTTTATTGCCTATGCTTTTGGTGACAGTATTACATTTTTAAAGTGCTATACTTTGGGTGTGTTAAAATTTAGAGTGGGAGGGCATTTGTAATTTTATCTTTGTGGTATTATAATCATTTCTTACTATATTATTTGTTTAGTTCCTGAGTATAGGTAGCAAGGGCTACCACATGATTTGGATTTTATTTGAATCCTGAGTTTTATAGAGCAAGTAGTGAGTTTAGATACTTACTGAGGGATTTAAATGAAAGTGTATCCAAATGTATTCAGTTGGTTAAATTGGGATAATGTTTAATGTGCTTGCTAAACATATTTAACATCTTTCTACTACTGAATTTATAAGCTCAAAAATCAACATATATAATACCTTATACTGAGTTATTGAGCTTAAAAACAAATAGATGTTTGGATGCCATCTTTTAAATCAGAGTTTTAAATTCTGTATTGTTTGAGTAACTTTAAAAACAAACGAACAAAAAAAACAAAAAAAAAACCTCTAGGACTTGCTATTTCTGATGTCCCAGTTTCAATTTCCATTTCTGCATGACAAAACAATTTTATTTTACCTATCTGAAAATGACTTTTCTAATCTAAGCAACTCTGTTAATAACCTACCAGACTTAATCATTTGGCTAGGATATGTTTGGTGAAATTGCAGCTGGTCATTTGATTATATCTTTATTTTTGTTTTGACAGGTCACCCAGTTGACAGGTTTCTCAGATCCTGTATATGCAGAAGCTTACGTTCATGTCAACCAATATGATATTGTCCTGGATGTACTTGTTGTAAACCAAACCAGTGATACTTTGCAGAATTGCACATTAGAATTAGCTACACTAGGTGAGGAAATTTACCGTTAAGGAAAGATGTTGTCACATAGTACATCTTTATGACAGATTAAGGGAGGTGCACAGGTTTCAGTATAAAAATTCTTTCTTGAACATTTATTGACATTTTGAACCAAGGCTTAGTTTTTCATTACCATTTAGTTTCCTTCAACTCCAGTTTTTTGAACCTCTGTCATACTGACTTTCTTATGTTCTTGGCACATTCAGATGGATTCATTTAAGAAGCTTAATCTAGTGAATGTCAGTCTTTCTAGACATAATTAGAGCTATTTAAGTCACAGATTGAGCAGGTGGCCCACTTAGTTAAATTTCTGATTGCCTCATTACAGAACTAAGTATTTTCTGAATGCATAACTGTTAGATACCACATGTGACCAAAGTAATAAATCATATCACATTTAGCAACATGAGATGTATTTTTTTTTTCCTTAATAAAGACATATGAATCAGACTGCTCACTTCCACATCTGGTTTTGAAGTTGGAAAATGTAAATTGTATATGGGAACAGTGCAGTGACCCCATCAAATTTCGTATGACTTATGCAAGAGTTAAGGAACTTCAAGATATCAAGGGGAAAACAATAAACTGTTAAGCTGCATACATTTTAAGGTTTTATGGTGTGTGTGTGTGTGTGTGTAGAAAAAAAATACATCTCATGTTGCTAAATGTGATATATGTATATATATTTTAACTGTATCCAAACTCTTTCTTTCAGGGGATCTGAAACTTGTGGAAAAGCCATCTCCTTTGACTCTTGCTCCTCATGATTTTGCAAATATTAAAGCTAATGTCAAAGTAGCATCAACAGAAAATGGAATAATTTTTGGTAATATAGGTAAGGTGCTGTTTCATGGCATGTAATGTGTGAATATTTTTACTAAAGAATTTCTGTAGTGACTAGCTGGGGACATTGTATGAGGAGAGGATCTGAATCCATTTATTCTTAATTTATGAGGCACTCTCTATGGTACCAGGCATTGTAGTATGTTTTGGATGTACAAAAATGAACCAGATAGGGTCACTGTCCTCAAGAAACTGTCAGGCAAAAGGGGATGGGTAAGGAAATATATAATTATAGTCCAATGTGATACAGGATGGTTTATATACTATATGCTTTGAGGTTAAGAAAAAAAGATGCTTACAGCATGGAAGGCTTTATAAAGGAAGATGGTATGTTATCAAAGGATAATATTTGACCTGAGTCATTTGTTGCTAGGCACACAAGGGTATTTCAGACCTAGGGATTAGCTTATATAGAGTCATTCAGTCAATAAGCTTATTTTGTTGCAATTTCTGTCATAAGGATAGGGCTACCATGGTGAGGAAAAAATGATAGATTGTGTTTGAGTAAGGGAAAGCAAATATATAAAATAGATATGTACAATAAGTAATGGTAAGTGCTGTGAAAGAAAAAGCCTGTACTAAGTAAGGTAGGAATCCGTAAAGGGATTTGGTCAATTGTCAGAGTGTTGGGGGATTGGGGAAAAAGGTTAGAAAAGATTTCGTGGAGGAGCTAGTGCTCAGTAGAACACTATACATAGACGAGGATGCAGTTAGAACAAATGCAAGTGATTTGATATACTTGGAGTTTAGAATGGGTTGGAGAATGATGGCAAGAAAAAAATGATGTTAGGAAGGTTAGCAGGATAACTAACCTTCCTATTTTATTTGTCATGCTAAGGATTTCAGACTTTATCATTGAGCAATTATAAATGAGTGGCTTATAACATTATATCTTTCTGTGACAGTACTATAGAAGATTGATTGGAAGAGGCAGGACGATTAACTAGTAGACTATTACAGAAGCCCAAGTGAGAGATGCCAGAGGACTTCAGCCAACCCAGTAGTGGAATGGAGAGAAGGATGAATATGTTGTTAAGGGTATGGTTAGTGGTGGAAGAAGAAGTAGCTAGAGTAACCCTCAGATTTCCAGATTGAGTTTTTTGGGTTGTTTATGTCATTACCAAAACAGTATATACGGGAGAGAAGAACAAACTTCAGAAAGACATAATAGGTTAAATTTTGAGCAGGTTCAGTATTAGAGTGTCTAAAGATATTCAAGGACAGTTTGATGTGAGTCTGGGACTCGAACAAGAGGTCTAAACTAGAGATAGACCAGGTACAGTGACTCACATCCGTAATCTCAGCACTTTGGGAGACCAGGGTGGGTGGATTACCTGAGGTCAGGAGTTTGAGACCAGCCTGGCCAACATGGCAAAACCCTGTCTCTACTAAAAATACAAAATTAGTCAGGCATGGTGGTGCACACCTGTAGTCCCAGCTACTTGGGAGACTGAGGCAGGTGAATAGCTTGAACCAGGAGGTGGAGGTTGCACCGAGCTGAGATCGCATCATTGCACTCCAGCCTGGGCGACAGAGCAAGGCTCTGTCTCATTGTTTAAAAGCCACAGGAATAGAAGAAATCACCCACAGAGGGCATAAAGACTAAAAAGAGGGGAGATTTGAAAACAGAATCCAAGCAAACAGCAATACTGAAAGCTTGGTCAGAGGAGAAAGAGATCCTACAAAGGTATCTGAAGTATGGTTAGAAAAGTAAGGAAAAACCTTCAGGAAGTATTTGAAGCTGCACAGGATCAAATAACTAGTTATTAAAGTCTGAAAGAGAGGTCTTTTGGATTTGGCTATTAGGGATTTTAAAACATTTATTGTGGGACATCTTGGGCATTGGTGGTAGGTTGAAGACTAAATAGGAGATGAAGAAATAAAGGTAGTGTAGACTATTCTGAGTGTAGGAACTTGGCTTTAATTAGGAATAGGAAAGGGTAGTACCAAGAAGAGAAGGCAAGAATGAGTGAGGATTTATTTTTTGAAGATAAGGACAACCTTGAGTATATTTATAGACTACAAGGGAAGAAAGTTGATAGAGAATGGGAAGGTAAAGATGTAAGAATGAAAGAGATAATGATTGGAATGGGGTCCTGGACCAAAGCAGGGATCACAGATGGCAGAAAGTATTAATCTTGAAGAAAAGAGGCAGTACTTCTCTGAAACATATGAGAGGGAAGGATGTGAAAGTTGATTCAGAGAGAGATTTGTTTTTAGATGTGGGCCTGAAAATTAAAGGAGCTTATTCTTGGTAGCCTCAGTTTTCTCTGAAAGTAGAAATGTGGAAGAATGTCAAGAAAAGAGCCTAGAAAGAGAAATGCAAGCTCCAATCAGATTATAACTCTCTACTGTGGAAGAGATGGTCATAGAAGCAAATATAGTCAGCCTTCTGTATCCATGCATTCCACATCCATAGATTCAATCAGCCACGAACTGAAAATATTTAAGAAAAAAAAATGATTGTGTCTATACTGAACATACACAGATTTTTTTCTTGTCATTATATCGTAAACAATACAGTATAACTATTTACATAGCATTTATGTTGTATTAGGTACTGTAATTAAGCTGGTGATGATTTAAAATATGTGAGAAGATATGTATAGGTTATGCAAAAACTATGCCATTTAATATCAGGGACTTGAGCATCTATAGATTTTGGTATACATAGGGGGTCCTGGAAGCAATTCCCCATTAATACTGAGGGATGACTAATGTTGTCTCATTAAGTAGTGTGGGTCAGCAATATTTATTCAAAAATATTAGTTAAGCATCTTCTATGGGAACATCGTCTGCTTGTATATCCACTGCAGTGCCTAGAACGCTGCAACTGCCTTATAAGTACTCACTGAATTGAATTATTGGTTTAACAACAAAAAATAAATTCTGTCCCCACCACTTAACAGTTTTGTGATCTGGAACAACTTATTTAAAACTCTGTGCTTTCATTTCTTCATGTGTAAGATGGAAGATAATAATACTATAAGATAGAATTGATGGGAGTATTAAGTAACATTTGTAAAGCATGTAGAATAGAGCTCTGTACATAGTATTATATAAACAGTCTTATTGTTAATATTGTAGTTGTTTGGATATTTGGATATTAAAATTTTTTTAATTGAAGCTTCCCCAGTGATTGTGGATCTTTTTTTGTATATGTAATTGCAGTTTATGATGTCTCTGGAGCAGCAAGTGACAGAAATTGTGTGGTCCTCAGTGATATTCACATTGACATCATGGACTATATCCAGCCTGCAACTTGCACTGATGCAGAATTCCGTCAGATGTGGGCCGAATTTGAATGGGAAAACAAAGTTAGTCTTTGGGAGATTTTCCCATAGTCCTTTATCTTTCTTCCTTTTGACTGATGTTGAGGAGTTTGCTAATAAAATTGATCTCTCTAAAAAGTATCTGACATGAAAAGCAAGTAGTCTTTAAGTATTTATTCTTGCAAATTAGCCTTAACTAGAAATCATGTAAGTAGATTGGTAATTTGCTGTTATAAATTGATTAGAGTAGCAGTTCTATAGCTAATCTGATAGGTCTGGACATTATGGATGATATTCCATCCCTTCTGTGTATGACTAAAAGTTAACCATTTAATCTAGTGTCTGAAAAAGGCTTTACAAAGTTCATGGTCTGTTGAGGAACTTTGGCCCTTTAAGCCTTGACTTTTATTAGAAATACTCTTTATGAGGCTAGGTGCGGTAGCTCATGCCTGTAATCCCAGCACTTTGGGGCGCTGAGGCAGGCAGATTGCTCATGCTCAGAGTTCTAGACTAACCTGAGCAACATGGTGAAACTCCATCTCTACAGAAAAATTACAAAAATTACCCTGGTGTGGTGGTGCATGCCTGTAGTCCCAGCTACTCTGGAGACTGAGGTGGGAGGATCGCTTGAACCTGAGAGGTTGAGGCTGCAGTGAGCTGAAATCACACTACTGCACTCCAGCCTAGGTGACAGAATGAGACGCTGTCTCAAAAAAGAAGAAATATTCTATATGCTTCATATTGAATCTCTGAAGTTATCTTTATTGGGAGGTACTGATGCCAACCTGCAGCTTGTTGGATTTTATAGATGTTACTTAGTTTCTTGGTGTCTACTCTTTCCAACCTAAACAGTAGGAACAAGTTTTTAATATGACATACCAGTAATTCACAGCTTTCTCACTATAAGATTTATGATCTCCTTGACTTTTTTTTCCCCTTCTCTACAGGTGACAGTTAACACCAATATGATTGATTTAAATGACTACTTACAGCACATATTAAAGTCAACCAATATGAAATGCCTGACACCAGAGAAGGTAAAATTTGACTAGGAAATTCTTAAATCTGATGGAATTGTATAGTAGTTTTCTGGCCTTCCTATGTTTCCTCTAGCACATTTTTTGTTATTCAACATGAGAAAAGCAGTGCCATTCATAGGATGTTTGAATCTGCTTACCTCTTTCTATTGGAATATAGTATCCTACTTGTTCCTAGTGCAGTGACTGAACTGTATAGTGGGATTAGTTTTTTTGTTTTCTTTTCAGTCTTCTTCCTTATTCAGCTAGAGGCACATTCTAAAATAGTTTATGCCAGGTGTGGTGGCTCATACCTGTAATCCTAGCACTTTGGGAGGCCGAGATGGGCGGATCACCTGAGGTCAGGAGTTTGAGACCAGTCTGGCCAATATGGCGAAACCCCATCTCTACTAAAAATACAAAAATTAGCCGGGCATGGTGGCATGTGCTTGTAATTCCAGGTACTCAGGAGGCTGAGGTGGGCAGATCACTTAAGGTCAGGAGTTTAAGATCAGCCTGGCCAACATGGTGAAACCTCGTCTCTACTAAAAATAAAAAATTAGTGTGGTGGCATGTGCCTGTAATCCCAGCTACTTGGGAGGCTGAGGCAGGAGAATCGCTTGAACCTGGGAGGTGGAGGTTGCAGTGACCTGAGAATGCGCCACTGTACTCCAGCTTCAGCTTGGGCAACAGAGCAAGACTCTGTCTCAAATTAAATAAAAAAAAATCACTTATGCTGTTTGGTTTTTCCTATACGTAGGTATCTAGCAAAGTAATGAATTTATCACAAATTTTTTTCCAGGCCCTTTCTGGTTACTGTGGCTTTATGGCAGCCAACCTTTATGCTCGTTCCATATTTGGTGAAGATGCACTTGCAAATGTCAGCATTGAGAAGCCAATTCACCAGGGACCAGATGCTGCTGTTACTGGCCACATAAGAATTCGTGCAAAGAGTCAGGTAACGATTCCTCTTTTTGAGAGTATCTCTGGACAGAACAAAGGGAGGAGGAATTTATGACTTTCTTATTTCTGTATGTAATATCTTTTTAGCATTAGATGCTTATACATATATAATAATAGTATGCTGTAAAGTATAACCTTTCTCATTAAAATTTCTCACCTTTTGGGCCCCTCGTTCTGGGATATTTGCCTAAAACCAGATTGATTTCTGTGGAGTTTTTGTGAAATGGGTTCTCTAGAATTTTTTGAAAGCCAAGGTATAAATCTAGTGACTAATTAGCTGGGCATGGTAGCACATGCCTGTAATCCCAGCTACTCAGAAGGCTGAAACAGTGGAATCACTTGAACCCAGGAGGTGGAGGTTGCAGTGAGCCAGGATCATGCCATTGCACTCTGGCCTGGGTAACAGAGCGAGACTTCAGCTGAAAAAAAAAAAAAAAAAAAATCTAGTGACTACTTGAAAATCTAGCACTAAAAGGTAATTAACCCAGTAAAGTTTTGGTGAGTCTGTTTGGTATGTCTTTGATTTGTTGTTGATAATGGTGTCATTGAATGGGGGCTTAATTAATATGGAATAACCTACTGATTATACATAGTTTAAAAAAATATAAATATCTTCATTTTTCTTTACAGGGAATGGCCTTAAGTCTTGGAGATAAAATCAACTTGTCACAGAAGAAAACTAGTATATAAAAATAAACAAAAAGTTCTTGAAGCTTTACAGTTAAAATTTAGGTATGGACTCCCTGGACTCCAACATCTTTTGTACTCTTTCATGCTTATATGTTATATAGAATCTGAGTTCATGCTGAATGCATTCCAGCCAATAATTTATAGCCTTTCCCTTAAATCAAGATTGAGTTTAAAATTACAGTTTGTCTTTTATCTTAACAGTTCTGAATGCTGTCCTCAAAGTATATAATGTTTCTCTCATGTACCAAGACCGTTTTCACAATACAATAAACAGATCTATTCATAAATTTTTGTTATTTTATAAATAAATGATTACATAATTTTAGTTATGTAGCAATGGATTTCTTTTAGTTGGATTATAAATTTCTATTATAAATTTAAATTGCTGAGTTGTGAATTTATATAGCTTATATTAAGAGAATTTACAAATTCAATGATATAAAATAAGGTAGGCCTTGATTCACTTGGTTGTTTTTTACTTACTTAATATTCCAGCATTGCTGTCTCTAAAAATGCATTATCATGTTTTGAAGAGATTTTCTCCCAAATTTAGCTCCAGGGAGAAAGTATCAAAATAACTTCAGAAAACAGATCGCTCTTCAGTTTAAAGAAGTATTATGTACGCTGACTGAAATAGATATACTTGAATCATAATGAAGAGCAGATAATCCAAAATAGATTTTTTAATCATTCACATTTAGTTTGGGGTGTTCTGTGTTTGTTAGGAATTAAATTGGTTCTAACCAATTACTGAAGCTGGTACTGGGAGGATTCAACTATAGAGGATTCAAAAAGCTGCCTTTTTCTCTATCGCCTCTGGTCCTCCCCTTTTTTTCACTTCACACTGGGGCTGGGTACCATCACACTGCAGTATAATTCCAAATGCTTCTCCAAGTTAAGTTTCCCAGAGTCTGATTGTGCTGTACTTTTGGCCTTTACCTTCACTGAGGATGACTGAGATAGTCTGATTTTTTTTTTAGCTAAGTCTAAACTTAGACTATTATTTGTCTACCAGCTAGGCTTTAGGCTGCATTCCCTATGAGTCTATAGATAAGGTCTGTGAAAGACTGAAAGCAGCGTCTCCTATTTCAGTAATAATGAAATGATTTGTTTGGCGTTCAAGGAGATTAATACCTTGTATGTGAAGCCACTTGCTTTAAAATAAAAAAACCCAGAAGATTACAGGGCATTTGAGATTCCACAGCACTGAGATCTTAGAACAAAGCCACGGCTTATCAAATGGGAAAGATACTGGGAATGCAGAGAAGGGATGTTGATTCAAGGGTAGAGATTTGCAGTGAGAGCAAAGGAGCCAGTGCAACTTTGTTTGGCTTAGATCATTTCCCAAACTCTGTTCTACTGAACATTAGTTTCCTTAGATGTCATTAGATATTCTCAGTGAAAACGTAGTTCCATAGTCAAGTAAGTTGGGGAAAGCTTCATACTGTCCTGCACCAGGGATTCATGGTGCACATTAGCATACCAGAGATTCTGAGAGGAAAGCAGATTAGTTTGGTTTAACCCAGTATATCCTAATCTTACTTTACCAGGGAATCCTTTTTCAATGACCTATTGACAATATATGGGACAGGAAAAGTGACTTAGCCTGTTAATGATATTAGTTTTGTAATCACAGTCAACCAGTATCACATTTCAAATCTGAAGGATTATGCACGTGTACATCCTAGAATATATCTCTGTTGATACTCTGAGAAAGTTGCCTGCCTGACATATTGAGGCCATTTTTGTTGGAATCAGATTGCCTCACATTGCCATTTTCTTAAATTCATAAATAAGGAGAACAAAGAGAAGTTAACACAGTTATCACATACATTAAACTGTTTACTTCATTAGCATTTCATTAGCTTTGTGCATGTAATAAATGTGTACTGAATTGGATAGCAGTACATTGTTTAGAGAAACTGTTTACACTATGCCCTATTATTTAGAATATAATATACATTCAAGGGTAGTAGCTGTTCACATTATAAGATACCATATAATTAGGACCATGATGTCTGGTAAAAGAATAAAGATTATTCAATACCAAATGAAAGTTTAATATATTAATATATTGAATGTGGATAAACCCGTAAAGCTTACAAGAGAATTAAATGGCTTGCATTGCACTAATGTCACAACACTAGAGGGAGCTCTATGCAGTAATTTTCATTTTGCAATTAGAAGTGATTCACACTTTAAGTTGTTTTGTAAGAAGAAAAAGGGCCAGTGTAGTGGCTTGCGCCTGTAATCCGAACACTTTGGGAGGCCAAGGCTGGAAATAGATAGAGGCCAGGAATTCAAAACCAGTCTGGGCAGCACAATGAGACCCTGTCTGTACAAAGAAAATTTACAAATTAGCCTGGCACAGTGGCATGTGCCTGTATTCCCAGGCTGAAGCAGGAGGAATTCTTGGGACCAGGAATTCAAGGCTGCATTGAGCTATGATTGTGCCACTGCAGTCCATCCTGGGTAACAAGGTGAGACACCCTCTCTTTTAAATAAATTTTTTTTTTTTTAAAAAAAGGAGCCTGGGCATGGTGGTTTAGTCCTGTAATCCCAATCCTTTGGGAGGCTAAGGTGGGAGAATCACTTGAGCCCAGGAGTTCAAGACCAGCCTGGGCAACAAAGAAATCTCCCATCTCAAAAAAAATTTTTTAAAAGAAAAAGCAAGATTATTTTTCCTTTTTTAAAAAAATTTTTTTGAGACAGGGTCTGGCAGTGGCGCAGTTGCAGCTCACTGCAACCTCCACCAACCAGGCTCAGGTGATCCTCTCACCTCATTCTCCTGAGTAACTGGGACCACAGCCACATGCCCTCATGCCCAGTTAATTTTTGCATTTTTTGTAGAGACAGAGTTTTGCCATATTGCCCAGGTGGGTCTCGAACTCTGAGCTCAAGCGGTCCACCCACATTGGCCCCCAAAGTGCTGGGATTACAGGCGTGAGCCACTGCACCTGACTATTTTTCAATTAGCAAGGTAATTCATAAATAAAGAGAACAAAGAGAAGGAAGCTAATATAGTTGGCAGATACATTAAGCTGTTTACTTACCTTACTAATAGAAAACTTGCTTTTTCTTCTTTTACAAACAACTTCAGCTCAGGCACAATGGCTCACACCTGTAATCCCAACATTTTGGGAGGCTGAGGCAGGCAGATGGCTTGAGCCTGAGGGTTCAAAAATTAGCCAGCTGTGGTGACATGCATCTGTAGTCCCTGCTACTCAGGAAGCTGAGGTGGGAGGACCAATAAGGCCTAGGAGGTCGAGGCTGTAGTGAGCTGTAATCACCCCACTGCATTCTAGCCTAGGCCACAGAGTGAGACCCTGTCTCAGAAAAAAAAAAAAAAAAGCCAAGATTGATAGTGATATTTTGCCACCTGTCAGAAACCTTTCTACTTAAGTGAGAAATAACATGGGGGACAAACTCTCATTTTAGGGGTCTCAGAAAGGTAAGACAACCAAAATGCAGTATCTTTAGAAATTCAATATCAAAGGTGAAATATTTGTGCCATGTATTGGATAAAGTAAGTATTTTTATTTGTGAACTGTTCCTTCCAAATTGATGAATGTTCTAATCAATTAGCTAGTAATGTATAGCCTTTCTCTTAAGATTGACTTTAAATTATAGTTTATCTTTTAACAGTTCTGAATGCTGTCCTCAAAACAGGGTTAGGGATACCGGCGCCCTGCCTTACTTTCCTCTCCCAGATTCTTAGTACGCCGTCAATGTTACCCAACTCCATTCTCTACTTCCAGGACCTCAGGAGCCTACAGAAATAACCAGGTATGATACAGAAGTTCAGTTTAGAGTTAGGAAAGTATGGAATCCTATCTGCTATTTATTTGCTATGTAGTCTTAGGCAATGGTAAATAGCTAACAGTGAGGGCTTCCTTGTGCCAGGTATAACTGTGTGTGCTTTTTCCATGACATTTACAATGTTCACAATGACCCTCTAAGGCAAATAATGTTAATATCATCATTTACAGATGATGATTACAGTCTTACAAGAGGTTAATTCACTTATTCAAGGTTTAATAGTAAGAGACAAACTCAGGATATCTGACACTAGAGACTGTGCAACTAGTCACACATTGACACCACAGCCTAATCAATTTGTACCTCAGTTTCCTCATTTGTAAGGTGCTTTTAACATGTATTTCACAGAGGTCTTATGAAAATGAAATGATATAATGTATTTATTATGAATATTTGGCACACAGTGGATGCTCATCAGTAAGTATTCATTCCATTTCACCCCCATGCACCTTCCTTACCTTGCGGAGAAAACTGAATCCTGTTCTCATTATCTTTATACTTCCCTCAGAATTTAGGTCTTCATTTTATACTGTACTTGAATGCTTTTGTTTTATAACATCAGTAAGTTACTTAAAAGAATCTTCATGTCTTGAGAATTATTGAGGTATCATTGGCCCTTGACTTTGTAACTATTTGTTGTGTAGTTCTTTTAATAAGCCCTTGGCACTTTTACCTATCAACTATTGTTAACTAAACATGATTGTCATAACCCATGTTCCTCACATGATGATAGATCATCTATGATGAATATACTGGCTTTGTTTGCTTTCAGAATGACAATCAAATGACTGGTTCTTTAAAATTGAGCCCAGGTTACAGTAACAGTGTGATGTTTAGGGGTTACTCACTGTGATCAAAAGTCACTTCTAGTAATCTTACCACTTTCTCTTTATTTTCTCCATCTAGCAATGGCAGAATCTCTGAGAAGTCAGTCATGCAGTGACAAAGAATGCAAGTGGGATTTGTGTCTTTTATCTAGGGCTCTGTCTATAATTATAGGATTCTGAGAAAACTTTGTATTGTATATAGTTTGGAATAATTATTATATTAGGGTCCTCTAGAGGGACAGAATAATAGGAGATAGATAGATAGATAGATAGATAGATAGGTAGATAGATAGATAGATTAGATAGACAAATAGGAGATATATAGATAGATTAGATATATATAAAGGATATATATAGATTATATATATAAGATATATATAGATATATATAAAGGATATATATATATAAAGGGGGGTTTATTAAGTATTAACTCACACAATCACAAGGTCCCACAATAGGCTATCTGCAAGCTGAGGAGCAAGGAAAGCCAGTCTGAGTTCCAAAACTGAAGAACTTGGAGTCTGATGTTCGAGGGCAGGGAGGATCCAGCACTGATGAAAGATGTAGGCTGGAAGGCTAGGCCAGTGTAGTCTTTTTTTGAGATGGAGTTTTGCTCTTGTTGCCCAGGCTGGAGTGCCATGGCACTATCTCGACTCACTGCAATCTCCGCCTCCCGAGTTCAAACGATTCTTTTGCCTCAGCCTCCTGAGTAGCTGAGATTACAGGCACCCACCACCACACCCAGCTAATTTTTTGTTTCCTGTAGAGATGGGGTTTCACCATGTTGGCCAGGCTGGTCTTGAACTCCTGACATCAGGCGATCCACCTGCCTCAGCCTCCCAAAGTACTGGGATTACAGGCGCAAGCCACCGTGCCCGGCCTCAGTGTAGTCTTTTCACGTTCTTCTGCCTGCTTTGTATTGTAGCCACACTGGCAGCTGATCAGATGGTGCCCACCCAGATTAAGGGTGGGTCTGCCTTTCCCAGCCCACTGACTCAAATGTTAATTTCCTTTGGCAGCACCCTCACAGACACACCCAGGATCAATACTTTGCATCATTCAATCAAGTTGACACTCAGTATTAACCATCACAATTGTAAAACCAGCACAATACACAAATGGAATGCAGCATGGTGAACTGAAACAGTCCTGAATCAATTTTTCTAAATCTTTTCTCAATTCACTAAGTAGCTTTGTGAAAACAGACAGATGTCCCTGTATGGACCTATCTCCTTATCTGTAAAATGAAATAATTTAGTTAGCTGACTTTCTGAGTTTCTAGCTTAAAAATCTATACTAAAAAGCCTTGTGTTTTATTCTTGGTTTTGTTTTTATCTTTTTAAAAATATCCTTATTGCCATAAACAAGGAGCAAGAAAGCCTTGTGTTTTTACAGCTGCCTCTTCAACAAACTCTATAAATCAATGGGGATATCTCTATCTGGATGTTACCAATGGGCACATCAAAATGAAATGGAATTTATCATGTTCCCCTAATTTGTTCCTCTACTGTGTTCTCCAGTCATTTATGATAGACACCCAGTAGTCTTAAAATTAGTCCTTAAAATTCTACCCTCACACCTATATCTCATCAGACACCAAGCCTCATTTTTTCCCTTCTTCAATATTTTTCTAATCTTCTTTCCCTACTCCCAGTGCCATTGTCCTGGTTTAGACTCTTGTCATCTTTAACATGGTCTACTACAGTAGCCTAACCATAAATTTCACATATAATTTTAAAGTTAAAGCCTATGCCTTAATATTGATCACATACAACAGTATCTATACAATTTTTGGACCTGGTCAGACTCTTCCCTGCTAATACTATTTTTAAGAGGCATACTGAAAAAAGAAAAAGTCCAAAGATTTAATAATATTTTTAATAATAAAAATCAAAAATGGTCAAGATGCTCCAAAATGAGCAATAGTGGTGTGTCTATAGTCTGTACCAGAGTACCCAGTAGATAGTAGATGTTTAATAAATATTTGTTGAGTGACCAAATGAATGATGCATACAGTCATAAAGATAACTAGGGTGTAGACTAAATCACACTGTGGGCATGTGCCTAGGAAATAATGTTAAGTGAGAAAAAAGACAGCACTCTCCTACATTATGATAATGTCTCCTACGTAAGATGAATCAGGGCCAGGGGCAGTGGTTCACGCCTGTAATCCCAGCACTTTGGGATGCCAAGGTGGGTGGATCACCAGAGGTCAGGAGTTTGTGACCAGCCTGGCCAACATGGTGAAACCCCGTCTCTACTAAAAATACAAAAAAATTAGCTGGACATGATGGCAGGCACCTGTAATCCGAGCTACTCTGGAGGCTGAGGCAGCAGAATAGCTTGAACCTGGGAGGCGGAGGTTGTGGTGAGCCCAGATCATGCTATTGCACTCCAGTCTGGGCAACAAGGCAAGACTGTCGCAAAAGAAAAAAAAGATGAATCAGTATATGTTGTAGATACACTGCCTATCTCTCCAAGTGAATAGGAAATTGAAATATCACATCAGTCTTATCTCCAGTACATCTTGAAAACAAATGCTGTCTATCCCACCCACCCTGTTACTGGGTGTAGCTAAGATATTTTGTTGGCTGGAGTCCCTGATTCCAGCTTTTGTGATTTTTAGATCTGTGATCTTGATCTCTTGGGCTTCAAAGTGGCTGAAACCTCGGACTTTTCTGAGCATCCTCTTGTGAGTAAACACTGCATTCCCTTATAAAAGGGTGGGGACAGACTCCTACCACACAGGACTTTACCAGCCAGGGTATGGGGAAAATGCCCCTCTGGCTCAAGTGATTCTCCTGCTGCACTCTCCCAGAGTGCTGGGATTACAGGTGTGAGCCACTGAGCCCAGCTCAGATTTGCATTTAGAAAAAAACCTTTGGAGAATAGATTGGAAGTGTGAGAGACCACTTAGAAGCCAACTGTAGAAGTGAAAGTTAAGAGTAATTTTAGGCCGTGCAGTGGTTCATGCCTATAATCCTAGCATTTTGGGAGGCCAAGGTCGGGGTATTGCTTGAGCTCAGGAGTTTGAGACCAGCCTGGGCAATATAGTGAGACCCCTGTCTCTACAAAAACTAAAATAATCAACCCAGCATGGTGGCCCAGCTACTCAGTAGATTGAAGTGGGAGGATCACTTGAGCCCAAGAGTTCAAGGCTGCATTTAGCTATGATTGTGCCACTGCACTCCAGCCTGGGCAACAGATGGAGACCCTGTCTCTTTTTAGAAAGAAATAGTGATTTTCACAGAACATGATGTGGAAAATGGGACATGGAAGAGGGAGGGAGTAAGGGACAGGTGGAAGCCTTTAAGCAAAGTTACATGTTTTCCTAAGGGAAATGCTGCTCTGAAAAATGGGTAGGGATACCAAATGTGCTCTTCTTCATATGTAAAACCCTTTCTGTCTTAAGCCACTACTGAAGTGACATGAAATTTAATCAGTAAAGGTGTGTACAGATGGGTGATGGAGTAGTTATTAATAGGGTTGTCAAGGTGATCTTTATCCACAGAACTAATACCATACTATGAAGTTGAAGGATATGAAATTGTTTCTTTTATGGGTTAAAAAAAGTCGAGTATCAGCAATTTTATGTGATTCAACCTAATAGTTTGTGAATCACTTAGTTTTTCCTATTACTTCCTGCTTCCTTTTAGGCCATATTATTGCCTTTTTTATTTTTTTTTAAGATGAGCAATATATTTCATCAAGGGGATTTCCAGGAATGCTGGAGGGGCAAGTGTGGTAAATAGAAAGTATGCAGGCTCTAGAATCAAATAAACCTGGAATTAGATTTTCCTCTGTAATTTATTAACTATGATCTTAGGTAAGTCAATCTGTTTCAGCCTTATTTTTTTGTTTTGGAAAATGGAAATAAATAGTGCCTGCCTTGTAGGGTTATTAAATGAGAAAAGTCATGGCTTTTGTTAGTGTGTGGCATAGAAAAGATGTTGAATGAAAGTCTCAGCTGTCCCCTCTCCCTTTCATTTTTCCTACTTGCTTATTCACAAAAGGTTTGACATAAAACTTAGAGTTCTCTGCTTCCTTGTGTCCCAGAAAAACTCGATTATGCCAGGGATTTTGATGTGTATAAGAAAAATTCATTTAACTTCAAGCCAAAATCATTTAGACTAAGTGGCCATTTAAACTTTTAAATATCATTCCATGGAATTGCTTTAGTGTACAGTTTGTATCAAGTTTTTCCAGAATGCCACAGCCTCATCACTTTTCACATCATTCAGGAAGTTACTCATTTAGCCCAGACTTCCAATAAGCTCATACATAGAGACTGTGTCATATTCTTCTGGAAGTGTCATCACCATTTAAAAAAAATGTGATAACTGCTTTTTAAAAAGAAAAGAGACCATTGAAATTGTATGTATTTGCTTATATTCCTCACTTTGAATCTAACCCCAAAAGGTGAACACATAGTTGCTGGCCCCTCACACTTCTGAATCCCAAAGGCACAACTGAATTTCTGCCTCAATTCCCCTGCTTATTTTTATTCCCTGGTGGGTTTTGATTTTACGTTAATTCTCTTTTTAATTGAGCTCCTCCTTTTTGCAGGCACTCTTCATGTCACAGCATGTATATGATGAATAAGACAGACAAAATCTTTGCGCACATGAGCTTACATTCCTGTGACAACAACCAAATAAGGTGTTTTCAGAGTGAGTAAGTCCTAGGAAGGAAATAAATTAGGCTAATGGGGTAGACAGTGGCTGGTAGATGGGGAGGGTAACTAAAAAAGGTTTTCAGGGAATTAAAGTAGTTAACAAGGACCTGAGTTGCTCTGGTCCCCAACTCCCCTGGAGGGTTGGATTCTGGTATCTAGCCACTGCCTAGGACTGCCCCTTAAACCCAAAGTATCCATCCAGATGTCTGATGTGACTGCTATTCTGACTTCATTCCCATTTTGTGGAACCTGGCTGCCTTGTGCTATCTGCTTGAATTTGACCATGGCTGAAATCAAACCTTGATTCTCCACTAAATGATGGCCTTTTTAAACTTAAAAATTAGTAACTACTAATGTCTGTTCAATTAAAATAGAAAATGAAGAAAGGCAAAAATAAACTATCAGAGATAAATACTGAATACTGGTTAACATTTTGGGATATACGATTTCAGGTGTATTTTATTCTTTTTTTTTTTTTTTTTGAAACAGAGTCTTGCTATGTTGCCCAGGCTGGAAAGCAGTGGTGTAATCTCATCTCACTGCAACCTCCACCTCCCAGGTTCAAGTGATTCTCCTGCCTCAGCCTCCCAAGTAGCTGGGATTACAGGTGTGCACCACCATATCCAGCAAATTTTTGTATTTTTATTAGAGACAGGGTTTCACCATGTTGGCCAGGCTGGTCTCAAACTCCTGGCCTCAAGTGATCCACCCACCTCAGCCTCCCAAAATGCTGGGATTAAAGGCATGAGCCACCACGCCCAGCCTATATATGTATTTTTTTAATCAAAGTATGATCATAATATGACCTTTTTATTCAACCATATAAACCAGTTTCTGTTTCAATAAGTCAATATCTGCTTCCATATTACTTTAAATAGTTTCTGTCATGCTGACGATATACCACAATTGATTCAACTCATTCACTCAGGACTAAAGAATAATTATGACCATCAGAGCAGTAACTAACCACTGAGCACTTAACGCCTGTTAAGAACAATGGTGATTTTACACACATCATTTCTTTTTTTTTTTTTTTCCCAAGACAGAGTCACTTTCTTGCCCAGGCTGGAGTGCAGTGGCATGATCTCAGCTCACTGCAACCTCTGCCTCCCTGGTTCAAATGATTCTCCTGCCTCAACCTCCTGAGTAGCTGGGATTATAAGCGCATACCACCACACCTGGCTAATTTTTGTATTTTTAGTAGAGACGGTTTCACCATGGTGGTCAGGCTGATCTCAAACTCCTGACCTCAAGTAATCCACCCACCTTGGCCTCCCAAAGTGTTGGGATTATAGGCGTGAGCCACTGCACCGGCATGCACACATCATTTCTGAGGCAAAGAATGTTAGGTAGCTTGCCTGATACCACTCAGATGGTAAGTAAAGAAAGTACTTAAAAAAAAAAAAAAAGAAAGAAAATGCTGAGCAGAAATGACATTTGCTAAACATGGAGCATGGGCTAGGCTGCATACTAGTTTTAGCAGGGAGGTAACTTCTGGTATTTCCCTTAAACTTCAAAGGTCAGAATTCTGTAGCCCTTCCCTAACTGTAGTGGGAGACATGCCTCTGAATGTCCGCTCCCACCAAGACTGCATATAATGTGTGCAGAAATTAGGGTACTATCAGGAAGTGGGGAAATGGATGCTCGGCAGCCAAACATTGACAGATAGTCATTATTGCCTTGCCTTAGGCTGTATTCCTGTCTCCTGTTCTGGTTTTTCTCCATGGGGCTTCCCTACCCTGAGCCTCTCACCTCTTACCCTCTCTGAGGTTTAGCTTGTTCATCTGTAAAATGGATACACCATGGTTATTATTATGCCAGGCTATTAAACAGAAATATGGCCCATCACTGGGTAACCAGGTTTTTAGGAATGGGTGGGTTACTGGGTCCCCACCAGTGCCCTTTGAAAAAGTATGAAGGGAACAGTCAGACTTTAGGAACCTAAGAGATTGAGGAAGAAGTAAACCAAATAGGATTTGTTTTTTCTCCAAAGTCACTGAAGGAAATAGAGAAAGGGGATAGAATGGAGGGACCTCTAGCAACCTCATTTAAGTGCAAAACAATCAGTGTATGTGACAAGTCACGATTCCTTTAAAACCCTGCTGGTTTCCTGGGAGAGCTGCTCACAGTTGACCTACTGGTCTCATTGATTCCCAGATAAGGCATGGCAGTCAGCCAACAGCAGGCATCATCAGACAACTGGGAAGACGCTTGGAGGCAGAAACTGAAGTGTGATGCCGCATATATGGGGGATCTGAGCTGTACATTTGCACACTGACAGTAAGTTGTTGACAGCAAATTGCAGAGACTAAGCAAGAATGGTGGTGCTCCCATGGCAGCTAGGCCCTTAGCAAAAACAAAGAATATGCTCTGGCATGGGGGCTCAAAGAGCACTGGGAAGCAGCACCTAACCGCATGTTTGTAGCCCTGGCTTCTACTTAGATTTCTACCACTAACTAAGGAGAGTGGAATAGCTCTCCCTTTCTCTGACTTTATCTTCAGGGCCAGCCCAAATGGCATTTCCACTATACAGTTCACTCAGGCTCTGAATTGTTCCTTTTTCTGTGTTTACACAGCACTCTCTATTCCACCATTATACGACATAGCACAATTTGGCATGGTACTTTGTCTCACCTCTAAAATAGAGTTAGTATTTGCCCTGTGTTCCTCCCAGGACTGTTCCAAACTGAGTCAGGAATAAGAACATTGAGCCAAATGCTAGCATGAACTCACTGTACATTAATGATAACAACATATGAGGACCACACTTTACAGTTTATAATGCAGTTTTGTACTCATTATCTCATTTGGTCCTCAAAGTAACCCAATTATTAGGTTACTGTTTCACAAATGGGAAAACTGAACTCAAAGAGGCGAAGTAATTAGCTAAAGTTGCTTGGCTAGTAAGTAATAGAGCCAGGAATGGAACCCTGACCTCTGACCAGGGCCTGTCCTCTCTCTATTACATGTTGTTACTTTTACTGCTGGAACAATCCTTGATTCATTGAAAAATAGGCAAATAAGCAAAAACCCCTCCTTTTTTTTTCCAAAAAACTTAAATTTTTTGGCAGTTTACTTTCTCTGCCTCCTGCTTAAAGGAATCCTGGCTCTTTCTCAATGCCATACCTCCCTTATATCTTCTTCCAGCTTCTTGATTAGACACTGCCTTTTCTACTTCTTCCATATACTACTGGGGACTTCACTGGCAGTCTTGTCATTCCCCATTGACACTAACCTACCACCATACTTCTCCCACTTGCAAAATTTACTTCTCCTTTGAGGCTTATACCATCCAGCTCAGCCTATCAGACCCTCTGTCCTGGTTGACTGTTGAATGACTGATGCAAGAATGAAAGGAATGAGAGGAAGGCCTGTGTTTGAGGCTCGTGCTGTCTTCTTTGCTATCTTTATAGGAGTCATCCTCTGACCACTTCAGTCCTTAAAGATTTTGGTACTTGGCACACAGTCTTCTTCACTTTAAGTCTCGCTGTCACCTAGGTAACTTCACTATATGGAACCACTTAACATCCTAGCCTCCATATTCCTTATTTCTGGCAACAGTAACCACCACCTCACAGCCACTCCACTCATTCATTTCCATGATTATGTCTTGGATCCTCTAAAGACCTGGCACTGCTCCACTTTTGAGATCTTAAGGTCTGGAGTACTAAATCTCTGACTATCACCTCCTGGCTCCCTAGCTCTCTCACTCTTATTCCCATCACACATTCTCCTTCATATCCTGGACTCCACCAGGTCTTTGGCCTCACTATTTTCCACCAGGTTCATCGTTCCTCTCGATATTTCCCTTCCCTATTCTGCCTAGACTTTATAGTGCCACATGAAGACCAACATTGTCTTCTTTCTTCCACACCCACTCTGAAAACTCTCAACCTTTCATCAGTTTGACTGTCTGCCTTCTTCACCCCCATAATGGAGCTGCTGAACATAACCCTGCAGACTGACTCTGCCACAGTGCTGTGGTCTCCATTCTTGACTGGGCTCTCAAGAATTGTGACCTTGATTATCTCTTCACAATACATATGGATTAATTAACAAAATTTATTAACCTATTCGTTTAACAGCTATTTATTTGCCATCTGTTACATGCCAGGCAATGTGCTATATGTTAAACTTATAACAGTAGACCAAGCAAACACAGTGCCTACCTTCATGGAATTATGATCTAGTGAAGGACAGTCCCCTTGTTCACTATATACAAACATATACAGTTGACCCTTGAACAACACGGGGGTTAAGGCACTGACCCCCTGCACAGTTGAAAATCCATGTATAGCTTTTGACTCCACAAAAATACAACTACTAATAGCCTACTGTTGATCTTATTGGTAACATAGTTGATGAACACATATTTTGTATGTTATATGAATTATATACTATATTCTTACAATAAAGTAAGCTAGAGAAAAGAAAATGTTAAGAAAATCACAGGGGGCTGGGGGCGGTGGCTCACACCTATAATCCCAGCACTTTGGGAGGCTGAAGTGGGTGGATATTTGAGGTCAGGAGTTCGAAACCATCCTGACAAACATGGTGAAACCCCATCTCTACTAAAAATACAAAAAAATTAGCCAGGCTTGGTGGCACGTGCCTGTAGTCCCAGCTACTTGGGAGGCTGAGGCGGGAGAATTGCTTGAACCCGAGAGGCAGAGGTTGCAGTGAGCCAAGATCGCGCCACTCCAAGCTGGGCGGCAGAGTGAGACTCCATCTCAAAAAAAAAAGAAAATCACAGGGAAGAGAAAATGTATTTGCTATTTATTAAGTGGAAATGAATCATCATAAAGGTGTTTATCCTTGTTATCTTTGTGTTGAGTAGCCTGAGCAGGAGGAAGAAGAGGAAGGATTTGTCTCACTGTCTCAGGGGTAGCAGAGGCAGAAGAAAATTTATGTAAACATGGACCTATGCAGTTTAATCCCATGTTGTTCAAGCGCCAACTATAATTACAATTGTGAAGAGTGCTACCAAGGAAAAAACTCCAAGTATCATGAGAGCATACAATAGGAAGACCTAACCTAGACTGAAGAATCACGGAAGACCATTCTGAGAAAGTGACATTTAATTTGAGACCTAAAGAAAAGGGTTAGACCGGGCACAGTGGTTCACGCCTGTAATCCCAACACTTTGGGAGGGAGAGGTGGGCGGATCACCTGAGGTCAGGAGTTCGAGACCAGCCTGACCAACATGGAGAAACCCTGTCTCAAGTAAAAATACAAAATTAGCCAGGGATGATGGTGCATGCCTATAATCCCAGCTACTTGGGAGGCTGAAGCAGGAGAATCCCTTGAACCCAGGAGGCAGAGGTTGCGGTGAGCCAAGATCATACCCCTGACTCCAGCCTGGGCAACAAGAGTGAAATGCCGTCTCAAAAAAAAAAAGAAAGGGTTTAAATTAGCCAAGTGAAAGGAGTAGGAGTGAAATGGAAGGGCTCTCATGGTGTAAGGAAGAGTATCTGTGAAGGACTCAAGGAGGAAAGGAGGAAGAAAATGAAAAGGGTTCCTGTTAGAGTGTATGGAGGGTTGAAGGCAAGGCTGAAAAGACAATGTGAACCAAATCTTTGGGTCATTTCAAGGCTTTTGAACAAGTGTATGGTTTCATGCAGAGGGTGGCATGATCTGATATGTCTTGTCTTTTAAAAAAGGTCAACCTGTTTGTAGTATGTTGAAAGGGTTTAATGAAGGTAAGTAAACCAGATGGGAAGCTATTGTATTAATAGTCATCCATCTGAAGGCAAATGGCTTAGTGCAGATAGATTCAAGAACCTTTTCCAAACTCCTGAAGGCCCATAACCTGGTCCCTTCCCCACCACACCACCACTACTACCAATTTTGGCAACTGACTTGCTTCCTACTTCTTAGGAAATTTAAAGTATCAGATGTGAACTTCAATTTCCTTCTTCTACACATACAAATTTAGCTAACTGTACTTCCTTCACTTCCTTCCTGCCAATCTCAGAGAAAGAAGATCAGAATCTCCTTTCTAAGGCTCATCATTCTTCCACCTTCTCCAAGACCAACACTATGCTCCTTGCTTAGCCACTCCCTCTCCTCTAAACACACACAATTCCCTTCTCATTAGAAAAACAAAAAACAAAATCACTCACCTCCTGTCACCCTAGCTACTACCTTATCTCTCTTCTTCCCTTTATAACAAAATTTCTATAGTCTACTCTTCCTATGTCAGAGATAGTGGTGTTCACCAAATATTCTATTCTGCTCTTCACATTTCCCAGAAACTTTGCAGTTAGGCAGAATGAGGTGATTAGTATCTCACTCTGAACCAAAGTGTAAAATAGGTGGTATGTGACCTCCCAAGATCTCTTCAGTTGCTCAGCCAATTGTGGAGAGCATTTTGTCTTCTAGAAGTTGCCCAGCACAATGAATGAAAATATATTCGTATCTCAACACTTAGTGAAATTCCAAACACTTGTGTTAACTTCAGAACACCGAAGACAAAGAGAAGATTCTAGCAGGGTATAGTGGCTCATGCCTGTAATCCAAACATTTTGGGAGGCTCAGACAGGAGAATTACTTGGGGCCAGGAGTTAGAGATCAGTCTGGGCAACATAGCAAGACCTTATGTCTACAACAAATTAAAAATTTAGCCAGGTGTGGTGGTGCATGCCTATAGTTCAAGCTACTCAGGAGACTGAGGCAGGAGGATTGCTTAAGCTCACTAGGACCAGGCTTCAGTGAGCTATGATCCTGCCACTGCACTTCAGCCTGGGTAACAGAGTGAGACCCTGTCTCTAAAATAAACATAAATAAGTAAAAAAGAGAAGACCCTAAAAACTTCCAAAAAGAAACAATGGGTTATATACAATCAGGAATCAAAATGTCTTCAGGATTCATAACAACATTGGAATCAAGAAGGGAATGGAGCAATGTCTTAAAAATTCTGCAAATACTTCCTAAGAATTCTATACTTTGCCAGGCTATAATCAAGTGTGAAGATAGCCTGAAGAAATTTACAGACATGCAATGTCTGAAATATACACCACAATATAGGAGTAAACAAAGAAAACAAGATCCAGCAAGGAAGGATATGAAGAGCACCTGAAGAGTGACAACAATGAGTAGAGATTCTAGAATCACAGCATTGCACCAGGTGTAGAGCATAACCAGGCCAAAGAGTAAGGTGATTCAAGAGAGGTTCATTGAGGAAAGTAATCAGGTTAAAACTGATGAAGCTACTGGAATAGATATCTCCCAAACAACGGTGCAAACTGATAAAGAGGAAGATACAAATTCTAGGCAACAGGGACCCCAACTCAGAAAAAGGCAAAAGATAATTCTCAGGATGACAGGGAAAAAAAAGTGCTGAGAAGACAGCTAAGCAGAAGGGCCAAGGAGCAATCAGTTAAGAAAATGAGCCGGGCACGGGGGCTCACGCCTGTAATCCCAGCACTTTGGGAGGCCGAGGCGGGTGGATCACGAGGTCAAGAGATCGAGACCATCCTGGTCAACATGGTGAAACCCCATCTCTACTAAAAATACAAAAAATTAGTTGTGCATGGTGGTGCGTGCCTGTAATCCCAGCTACTCAGGAGGCTGAGGCAGGAGAATTGCCTGAACTCAGGAGGCGGAGGTTGCGGTGAGCCGAGATCGCGCCATTGCACTCCAGCCTGGATAACAAGAGCGAAACTCTGTCTCAAAAAAAAAAAAAAAAAAGAAAATAAGTCTCCAGGAGTCTCTAGGAGATTCATTTTCAATTGTTTTTTTTTTTTTTTTTCATTTTCAATTTTTCAAGAGAAAAATGGGAACAGACAGATTACCTGATGCAATTGACTAAATGAAAACTGTAGTGAAAGATTATTGTAGTGTCAGAAGAATTAACTATAGGTAATAATTACAAAGAAAATTAAGCAGGTGAAAAACCAAGGCAATTATTAGATTTAAGAAAAGCAAAAGTAGGAAAAGAAGTGTAATTTTGAGCAGGGCATGGTGGCTTACATCTGTAATCCCTGCACTTTGGGAGGCTGAGGCAGGTGGGTGGATTGAGGCTAGGAGTTCGAGACCAACCTGGGCAACACAGTAAGACCCTGTCTCTACAAAAAATACAAAAATTAGCCACACATGGTGGTATGCACTTGTAGTCCCAGCTACTCGGGAGGCTGAGGTCAAAGAATTGCTTGTGTCAGGGGCACTGAGGCTGCAGTGAGCCAAATTATGCCACTGCATGCCAGCCTGGGTGACAGAGTGAGACCCTGTCTCAAAAAAACAAAAAAAGAAATATAATCTTAATGTACCTATAATAACGTAACAAGTAAATAGTTGTAAGGCAAATAATGAAATACTAAATCCTGATTTAGCGAAAAAAAAAAATTGTAGTACAATTCTGTTGGGAGTATAGGGGAGAAGAAGCAGATAGGACAGCAGTGTAAGAGAGCTAAATCTTGAATGCATTATAAGTCATTCACCTGACTTGGCTCCCAAAGTACTAGGATTACAGGCATAATCTACTGTGCCTGGCCAAGAACATGCTTTTAAAGCAAAATACTAATATCAGAAAGTGTATTAGAATCAATTTATAAAATTTCCTAGAACAGTAAAAATAGCTATACAAATTTAAAAAGTATTTAAGTGGTGATAAATTTCAAAGTACATTTTACCTTACAATAAAAAACAAATTAATGTTTTCAGTTTGTAAAACTTCAGATAAATCAATAAGATAAAGACTATTACCTCAGAATAAAGCAATGAATAAAGATTCTAAAAAGTTAATTTACAAAAAAAAAAAAAAAAGAAGTCATTGCATATGTCTGAAATTGATGAATCAAAAATTAGCATTAGCAGCATATTATTTAGGAAAAGCAGAGATATATAAATGCCAGAAGAAACCTCTAAAATGTCACTTCCAAGATTAGGCTATTAAAAAAAAAAGTCTAAAATGGTTACCTTGGAGAAAAGGGACTTGGGGAAATGGGGAGGGGAGGCAGGACAGGGATTACTGGTTTTTGTTACAAGCTTTGTGTTTATGTGACTTTCTTTTTAAAAGCCTTGTGCATACATTACTTGAGAAACATTAAATAAAAGTGAAAGTGCATAGAAGCATGCACAAGAAACTGCTGACAGGTATCCCTCAGGAGTGAAATTGGCAGGGAGAGGGTTTTTACCCCTTTATGTCCTCTGTACTGTTTGAATTTTTACAATAAGCATGCATTACTTTTATAATTATAATAAAAAATAATAAAACCAATGCACTACCTCTATTTTCTGCCTTCTTGGGAATTTCATCTCCAGGCCATTGAGACACCCAAGGAAGTTCTCACCATTATGAGACTCAAGCCCTGTCTGTAGATGTGTCTCCTTTAAGCTTGAATGACAGTAGGGCAGTAGGGTAGCCCTGTGTGTCCCATGTTGTGGTTTCTCTGCTCAATCAAGAGCCCATCTTAATTGTTTGGCAAACTCTTATCTTCATGCCATCTGCAAAGGGCAGGAAGCTCTGGTTCATCTGCTGAGTTAGCCACTGTTCTGCAAACCAGAGCGCTTCTATTGAACCACATGTTGCCGTGTGTTACAGTTTTCTTTTGTGAAGTTCTCTCCTCCAACCTTCACTCTATTCCCACTATACAATCTTTTCAGTGTTTCTTCTCCTCCCACCTCCCCATCCCCCGCTTTCCCCAACCACCTCCTGGTATAGGTATTTCCTGGAGCACATCATAGCTGTAAATATTTGTAGCTGTAGATATTTAAGTATGTGTTTGGGCCATACAAGAAAAAACACTCCGAAGTCAATTTTTACATTCATAGTATATGGTTACAAGCTAAAGTCTAAAAGCAAACGTGCCCAACCTTCACCGCAGAGGAAGACATTATCTTTACAGGATGAATCAGGAAACAAATCAGCCCTTTGCCTTGGAGAGAGACATTTTCTCCATCTTCCAAGGCTGTTTACTAAACAAACATCCCTTAAAAAATAGTTTAAAACAAAGATGATACAAGATATGGAGAAATGCCATGGAGAATTGTCTCCTAAGACTGACCCATATGAGATAATAAATGTTTGTTGTTTTAAGCCATCAAGGTTTGGAGTAATTTTATACAGCAATAGATAGTAAACCCATATATTTTTATCTGTAGTATTTTGCTTCTTTGCATAGATCTAGATTTCTATTTGGCATGATTTTCCTTTTGATTGGAGTATTTCCTTGAACTTTTCTTATAGTGCTATTTTGCTGGTGATTAATTTTTTACTGTATTTAAAAAATGTCCCAAAGTATTTCTCCTTTGTTTTCTGTTAAACAGCTGTATTGAGGTATAATTTACATACTGTAAAATTTACTCATTATAAATTTGTAAGTTCAGTCATTTAGTAAATTAATAGAGTTGTGCGACTATCATCACAATCCAGTGTTAGAACTTTTTCATCACCCAAAAAGTTTCCTGATGTGCATATAATAATTAATCTTCACTTCTACCCCAACCCAAGCAACCACTTAACCTGCTTTCTATCTCTTTAAATTTCTTTTTGCTGTCAGATTTTATATAAATAGGATCATAATTCTAATATTTTTGCTGCTAGCTTCTTTCACTCAGCATCGTGTTTCAATTTTGACCAATATTGTGGTATATATCAGTAGTTTATTCCTTTTAATTATTAAATAATATTCCATTTATAGATATATCACATTTGGTTTATCCATTCACCAATTGATGAACACTTAATTTGTTTCTGTTTTTGTGGGGGACCGTTATGAACAATACTGCTATGAACATTTGCATATATATCATAAGGTAGATAAATGTTTTCATTTATTTTGGTTAGATTTATAGAAATTCAATTGCTGGCTTGTAGTACTGAGTTTGTGCCTTTTTTTTTTTTTTAATAGAGGCAAGGTCTTATGATGTTGCAGGCTAGTCTCAAACTCCTGACCTCAAGTGGTCCTCCTGCCATGGCCTTCCACAGTGCTGGGATCATAGGCCTGAGACACTGTGTCTGGCCTGTGCTTACCTTTTTGAGGAACTGACAAACTGTTTTCCAAAGCAGTTATACTGGTTTACATTCTCACCAGCAATGCATGGGGGTTCCAATTTCTTCACATCCCCCCAAACATTTGGTATTGGATATTTTGGGTGTTATCTTTTTTTTTTTCTTGAGATGGAGTTTCGCTCTTGTTGCCCAGGCTGGAGTGCAGTGGCACAATCTCAGCTCACTGCAACCTCCGCCTCCCGGGTTAAAGTGATTCTCCTGCCTCAGCCTCCTGAGTAGCTGGGATTACAGGCATGCCCCACCATTCCAGCTTGGATTCATTCTCCCCATCATCTTCCAGTACACCAATCAAGCATAGATTAAGTCTTTTCACAGAATCCCATATTTCTTGGAGGCTTTGTTCATTTATTTTTCATTTTATTCTCTTTGTAGCAATTGTGAATGGGAGTTTGGTCTTGATTTGGCTCTCTGTTAGTCTGTTATTGGTGTATAGGAATGCTTGTGATTTTTGCACATTGATTTTGTATTGTGAGACTTTGTTGAAGTTGCTTATCAGTTTCAAGAGATTTGGGGCTGAGGCGATGGGGTCTTCTAAATATGCCATGTCATCTGCAAATAGAGACAATTTGACTTCCTCCTTTCCTAATTGAATACCTTTAATTTATTTTTCTTGCCTGATTGCTCTGGCTAGAACTTCCAATCCTATATTGAATAGGAATGGTGAGAGAGGGCATCCTTGTCTAGTGCCGTATTTCAAAGGGAATGCTTCCAGTTTTTGCCTGTTCAGTATGATATTGGCTGTGGGTTTGTCATAAATAGCTTTTATTATTTTGTGATACATTCTACTGATATCTAGTTTAGTTTTTAGCATAAAAGGCTGTTGAATTTTGTTGAAGGCCTTCTCTGCATCTATTGAGATAATCATATGGTTTTTGTCTTTGGTTCTGTTTATGTGATGGATTACATTTATAGACTTGCGTATGTTGAACCAGCCTTGCATCCCGGGATGAATCCTACTTGATCATGGTGAATAAGCTTTTTGATGTGATGCTGTTGCATTTGGTTTACCAGTACTTTATTGAAGATTTTTGCATTGATGTTCATCATGGATGTTGGCCTGATGTTTTCTTTTTTTGCTGAGTCTCTGCCGGGTTTTGGTATCAGGATGATGTTGGTCTCATAAAATGAGTTAGGGAGGATTCCCTCTTTTTGTATTGTTTGGAATAGTTTCAGAAGGAATGGTACTAGCTCCTCTTTGTATGTCTGGTAGAATTTGGCTGTAAACCTGTCTGGACCTGCACTTTTTTTGGTTGGTAGGCTATTAATTGCTGCCTCAACTTCAGCCCTTGTTATTGGTCTATCAGGGTTTCAACATCTTCCTGGTTTAGTCTTGGGAGAGTACAAGTGTCCAGGAATTTATTCATTTCTTCCATATATACTGGTTTGTGTGCATAGAGTTGTTTGTATTAAATCTCTGATTGTAGTTTGTATTTCTGTGGAATTGGTGGTGATATCCCCTTTATTGTTTTTTATTGCATTGATTTGATTCTTCTCTCTTTTCTTTTTATTAATCTGGCTAGCAGTCTGTCTATTTTGTTGATCTTTTCAAAAAACCAGCTCCTGGATTTATTGATTTTTTGAAGGTTTTTTTTGTGTCTCTATCTCCTTCAGTTCTGCTCTGATCTTAGTTATTTTTTGTCTTCTGCTAGCTTTTGAGTTTTTTTGGTCTTGCTACTCTAGCTCTTTTTATTTTGATGATAGGGTGTTGAGTTTAGATCTTTCCTCACTTCTCATGTGGGTATTTATTGCTATAAATTTCACTGCTTTAAATGTGTTCCAGAGATTCTGGTACGTCATGTCTTAATTCTTGTTGGTTTTGAAGAACATCTTTATTTCTGCCTTCATTTCATTGTTTATCCAGTTGACATTCAGGAACCAGTTGTTCAGTTTCCATGAATTGTGCAGTTTTGAGTTAGTTTCTTAATCCTGAATTCTAATTTGATTGCACTGTTGTCTGAGAGACTGTTAGGATTTTGGTTCTTTTGCAATTGCTGAGGAGTGATTGACTTCCTATTACGTGGTCAATTTTAGAGTAAGAGTGATGTGGTGCTGAGAAGAATGTATATTCTGTAGATTTGGGGTGGAGAATTCTGTAGATGTCTATTAGGTTCTCTTGATCCAGATCTGCATTCAAGTCCTGGATATCCTTGTTGACTTTCTGTCTCATTGATCTGTCTAATATTGACAGTGGAGTGTTAAAGTCTCCCACTATTACTGTGTGGGAGTCTAAGTCTCTTTGTAGGTACATAAAGAACTTGCTTTATTATCTGGCTGCTCCTGTATTGGGTGCATATATAGTTAGGATAGTTAGCTCTTCTTGTTGTATTGATCCTTTTACCATTATGTAATGATCCCTTTACCATTATGTAATGATCTTCTTTATCTCTTTTGATCTTTGTTGGTTTAAAGTCAGTTTTTTCAGTGACTAGGATTGCAACTCCTGCTTTTTTTTTTTTTTTGCTCTCCATTTCCTTCATAAATCTTCTTCCATCCCTTTGAGTCTATGTGTGTCTTTGCACATGAGATGGGTCTCCTGAATACAGCAAACCAATGGTTCTTGACTTTTTATCCAGTCTGCCAGTCTGTGTCTTTTGATTGGGGCATTTGGTCCGTTTACATTTAATGTTAATATTGTTATGTGTGAATTTGATCCTGCCATTTTGTTACTGGTTGGTTGTTTGCCCTTTGGTTGGTGCAGTTTCTTCATTGCATCATTGGTCTATACCATTTGGTTCTTTCTTGCAGTGGCTGGTACTGGTTGTCCCTTTCTGTGTTTAGTGCTTCCTTCAGGAGCTCTTGTAAGGCAGGTCTGTTGGCAATGAAATCTCTCCACAATTCCTTGTCCATAAAGGATTTTATTTCTCCTTCACTTATGAAGCTTAGTTTGGCTGGATATGAAATTCTGGGTTGAAAGCTCTTTTCTTTAAGGATGTTGAATATTGACCCCCACTCTCTTCTGGCTTGTAGGATTTTTGCTGAAAGATCCACTGTGAGTCTGATGGGCTTCCCCTGTGGGTGACCTGACCTTTCTCTCTGGTTGCCTTTAGCATTTTTTCCTTTGTTTCAACCCTGGTGAATCCGACAATTATGTGCCTTGGGTTTGCTTTTCTTGGGGAGTATCTTTGTGGTGTTCTCTGTATTTCTGTATTTCAATGTTGGCCTGCCTTGCTAGGTTGGGGAAGTTCTCCTGGATAATAACCTGAAGAGTGTTTTCCATCTTGGATTCATTCTCCCTGTCATCTTCTGGTACACCGATCAAGTGTAGATTAGGTCTTTTCACATAATCCCATATTTCTTGGAGGCTTTGTTCATTTCTTTTTACTCTTTTTTCTCTTTTCTTGCCTTTTCTTTTTATTTCATTGAGTTGATCTTCAATTTCTGATATCCTTTCTTCTTCTTGATCGATTTGGCTATTGAAACTTGTATATGCTTTTTGAAGTTCTTGTGCTGTGTTTTTGACGTCCATCAAGTTGTTTATGTTCTTCTCTAAGCTGTTTATTCTAGTTAGCATTTCATCTAACCTTTTTTCAAGGTTTTCAGTTTCTTTGCATTGGGTTAGAACATGTTCCTTTAGCTCAGAGAAGTTTGTTATTACCCACCTTCTGAAGCCTGCTTCTATCAATTCATCAAATTCATTCTCCATCCTGTTTTGTTCCCTTGCTGGTGAGGAGTTTGATCCCTTGGTGAGGGAGAGGCATTCTGGTCTTTGATGGTTTCATCCTTTGTGCACTGGTTTCTTCCTATCTTCTTGGATTTATCTAGCTTTGATCTCAGGTAGCTGCTTGGGGAGGCGGCCTTTCCTTTGCCTGCAGAGGTGCTGCTGGGCTGCCACAGATTCAGTGGAACTGCTGCATTTATTTCCTGCGTCTTTAGTTTACTCAGGAAGATTAAGCCCACCTCTGCAATGGCGGCTGCTCTTCACCCCAATGAGCTCAGTTGTTCCTGGTCGTGCTGTAACTGATGTGCTGACTGCAAAACTCTCAAGTGCGAGGGCTTCAGCCTGCTTGTCTTTGTAGGGGAGGCACTCGCCCCTGCCCAGCCGTATGGCCTGATTCCCTGCTTTCAGTTCCCCTTCTTTCTTGGGGGTGAGTTGCTCCATCCTGCAGACTTTCTTGGCATCAGCCAGTTCTTCCACCCATCTGTGCCAACAATCCCCGGCACTGGCCAGAGTTGCTGCTCAGCCCTGTTCAGGCAGCTTGTGGGCACTTTGCAGCCCGGCAAAGATCTCCTGTTCTGTGGGTTGTAGAGGGTTTGTGTGAAGTGCAATATCTGAACCAGAGTCCCAGAAGGGGAAAGCCCCGATCCTCCAGACAGTTGCACGTACCTCCCAGGTGGGGCAGTGCCCCACCATGCCTCAACTTGCCCTCTATGGGTTATACCCACTGTCCAACCAGACCCACAAAATGAACCTAGTACCTCATTTGGAACTGCATAGACCACTCGGCTTCTGTGTCTCTCTCACTGGGAACTGCATTCCGGAGCTACCTTTATTCGGCCATCTTGGAACCCCTTCTGTTTTCATTTTCTTAATGGTATCTTTTGAATGCAAAAGTTTTTCTTTTTGGTAAAGTCCAATTTATCAAAATTTTCTTTTAGTGTCATGTCTAAAATTGTGCTTTTAGTGTCATGTCTAAAAATTCTTTGCTCAACCAAAGGCGATGAAGTCTTTTTCTCCTATGTTTTTTTACCCAATGTCTAGGTCTATAATCCATTTTGAATTAATTTTTGTATATGGTGTAAGGTAAGGGTTTGAGTTCACTTTTTTGCATATAGATATTTAATTTTCCCAGAACCATTAGTTGAAAAGACTATTCTTTCCCTCATTGAGTCATCCTTGCTCCTTTGTCTAAATCAAGTGGCCATAAATGTAAAGTTTTATTTCTGGACAATTATGTTTCATTAATCTATATGTGTATCTTTCTTCCAATTCCACTTTCTTGATTACTATGACTTCATAATAAGTTTGATTGACTTTATTTATTTATTTATTTTCCAAGAGAGAGTCTCACTTTGTCACCCAGACTGGAGTGCAGTGGCATGATCTCGGCTCACAGCAACCTCTGCTTCCCAGGTTCAAGCAATTCTCCTGCCTCAGCCTCCTGAGTAGCTGGGATTATGGGTGCATGCCACCATGCCTGGCTACTTTTTGTATTTTTAGTAGAGATAGGGTTTCAACATGTTGGTCAGGCTGGTCTTGAACTCCTGACCTCAAGTGATTCACCTGCCTTGGCCTCCTGGGATTACAGGCGTGAGTCACCATGCCTGGCCGACTGCCTTTAGTTTTGAAAGACATTTTTTTTAGGTATGGAATTCTACGTTGGCAATTTTTTCTTTTAGCACATAAAAAATGTTGCACTACTCTTTTTTGGCTTGCATAATTTCAGATGAGAAGTCTGATATCTTTTTTTTTTTTCAGTGACAGAGTCTTTGTTCCCCAGGCTAGAGTACAGTGGCTATTCACAGGTGTGATCATAGCACACTACAGCCCCAAACTTCTGAAGTCAAGTGATCCTCTTGCCTCAACATCCCATGTCATTTTGCTCCTCTCTGCTACATCTTTTTTTCTTAGCTGTTTGAAGATTTTCTCTTTGTCACTTGTTTTAAGTAAATTGATTATGGTGTGCCTTAGTGTGTTGTCTACATGTTTCTTCTGCTTGGAATTCATGGAGCTTTTTGGATCTGTGGGTTTCCAATTTTTATTAAATTTGGAAATTTTGGGGCCATTGTTTCTTCATGTATTTCTTCTGTCTTCTCCCTGTCCTTTCCTTTAGATTTCCAATTATACATATATTAAGGACTAACAGTTCACTGACGCTCATTCCTTTTTTTACATCTTTTTTCCTATGTTTTATTTTGGATAGTTTCTATTGCCATGTCTTCAAATTACTAATATTTCTTCTGCAGCATTTAATCTGTTAGTTCCATCCAGTATATTTTTTATCCTAATGTTGCAATTTTCATCTCTTTAAGTTTGATTTAGGCCTTTTTTGCATCTTCCTTCTCTCTCGGACATGCTCATGCTTTCCTCTCTCTTCTTAAACATGTAAAATGTATTTATAAAATCTGTTTTATCATTCTTGTCTTCTAATTCTATCATCTGTGTCATTATGGGCCTGTTTCTATTGATTGATTTTCTCCTCATTATGGACCATAATTTCCTGCTTCTTTGTATGTCTGCTAAGTTTGAGTCATTGCCAATATTGTAAGCTTTACATTGTTGGGTGCTAGACTTTTTTATTCCTTAATTATTTTGAGCTTTGTTTCAGGATGCAGTTCACTTGCTTAGAAACAGTTTGATGCCTCGGAGGTTGCTTTGAAGCTTTGGGAGCACAGTCTATTCTAGGACTAATTTGGCTCCGTTATGAGGCAATATCCTTCTGGGTATTTTTCCCATACTAAATATGTTATGAGATTTCTTCACCCTGGTTGTTAGGAATATGAACAATTTCCAACCTTGTGTGAGCTCTACCTGTTTCTGTGAAGTGTGCTTTCTCCAGCCTCTAGTAGCTTCCTCATATGCATACAATCTTTAGTACTCAGATGAAGACTTAATGAGAACTCTTTGCAGATCTTTAGAGTTCTCTCTGTGCAACTTTCTCCCGTCTGATACTCTGCCCTGTGAATTCTAGCCATCTTGACCTCCCTGGATAATCAGCTGTCTCCTCAACTCAGAGAATCTTCCAGCTCTGCCTAGGTTACTATTCTATGCACTACAGCCTGGAAACTCTGCAGACAGTAAGCTTGTGCAGTATTAGTACTCACTTTTTTCTCTCTCTTTCAAAGATCAGTTTCCTGCACTACCAGAAACAGTTATGTTATATATTTTGACTGCTTTATAATTAGTTGTGTTTTTTTTTGTTTTTGTTTTTGTGACAGAGTCTTACTCTGTCACCCAGGCTGGAGTGCAGTGGCACTCTCTTGGCTCACTGCAACCTCTACCTCCAGGGTTCAAGCGATTCCCCTGCCTCAGCCTCCCGAGTAGCTGGGATTACAGGCATGCATCAACACACCTGGCTAATTTTTGAATTTTTAGTAGAAAGGGGTTTTCTCCATGTTGGCCAGGCTGGTCTCAAACTCCTGACCTCAGATGATCCACCTGCCTTGGCCTCCTGAGTATTGGATTACAGGCGTGAGCCACCGTGCCCAGCCTATTGCTTTGTCATTGTTTTAGGCAGGAGGTTAAATCCAGTGTCTGTTAGTCTGTCTTGGCTGGAAGAAAGTTTTCTATTCTAATAGCCTTCTAAAATATTCCCAAGTATTCTCTCTCATTGTTCAAATTTGGTCCACATGCACTGGAGTGATCTGGGAACATTGAGATAAACAACTGTAAAAGGGAATATAAAAGTGCCCATAATCTCCAATAGTAATAACTATGATAAATGTAATAACTCCTGTAATTCCCCATACTGATAACTCTAATTAAAGTTTTGTGTATTTCATATTTCCTTCCAGTCTTCTTTCTGTCTTTTGATTATGTATGGTTTTTACATCAGTTCTCTGCTTATTTGGCCTCTTTTTAGCCTTTGACACTAATTATTACTTCCTTATTCTTAAAATTTTATACAATATTAGCTTCCAGGAGATACCTCGCCTGATTTTATTTCAACCCTTTCACGCCCTAAGAATCCTCTCTCACAGTCTCCTTTACAAATTCCCCTTCCTCCATGTCCCCTTAAATATTGACTTCTTTCTTGCTTCTCTTCTCACTGGATATCTAAATTTCCCCTTAGTGATCTCATCTATTGCTCATCAGTTGTCTGCTTGTGGCTCACAAATTTATATTTCTAAATCTCTTTCCTGAATGCTCCAGACCCATATAGTCAATTGCTTGACATATATTTCTACTTGGAAATCTCACATTGTGTCTCAAACATAACTCATTATCTTCCCATAAGAACCTAAACTGCATTGTGGTTCCATCTCAGTGCTATGGCACTATCATCTACCTTTCTTCTCAAGCTAGAAACATAGAAACTATGCTCAACAATTCCTTCTTCCATTTTTTTTTTGAAACAGAGTCTTGCTCTATCGCCGGGCTAGAATGCAGTGATGTGATCTCAGCTTACTGCTACCTCCACTTCCTGGGTTCAAGCGATTCTCCTGCTCAGACTCCCAAGTAGCTGGGACTACAGGTGCACACCACCATGCCCAGCTAATTTTTGTATTTTTAGTGGAGACAGGGTTTCACCATATTGGCCAGGATGGTCTTGATCTTTTGACCTTGTAATCTGCCTGCCTCAGCCTCCCAAAGTGCTGGGATTACAGGCATGAGCCACCACATTCGGCCATCTTTCTTCTTCTTAACACCCACACATTTAATGAGGACATCTAATTTTTTACTAGTTTATCTCCTAAATATCTCTTTTCTTTAAGCCCATGTCCTAGTTTCCCACACATTCCTGTTGTTCACACCTTTATTTTCTCTCACCTGAACTATTGCAACAATCACTTATTAGGCCTCTAGATAAGTGCTGGATGCATTGTCGTCTTTGCAAACCATCAATTAAATCATGCCACTCTCTTGTTTAAAGAGCTCCAATAGTTCCCCTTCACTTACAGGATAAAAGCCAAAACCTTTAGCTTAGTGTGAACCAGGCCCTTCACAGTCCACCTCTAAACTCTTTCAGACTTTCTCCTGGCTCATCTCATGTGTATTGTTTCCCAAATACAGCACCCCCTTCTGCCTTTGTGCATGCTGTTCCTTCTGCCTGATAAGTCTTTCTGCATCTTCTCTGTTTGATAAATGGTTTCTCCTATTTCAATGTATAGCTTATGTGTCCTCTTCTTCAGTGAGTTTCTCCCAGAACCTCTCAAGAAGTGCTTCCCCTCATTCCTCTCATGCTCTGGCAATTCTTTTTTTTTTTTTTGAGATGGAGTCTCACTCTGTTGCCTAGGCTGGAGCAGCATGTCGGCTCACTGCAATCTCTGCCATTCAGGCGATTCTCCTCCACCACCTCCCAAGTAGCCAGGATTACAAGCGCCTGCCATCACATTCAGCTAATTTTTGTATGTTTAGTAAAGACGAGGTTTCACCATGTTGGTCAGGCTGGCCTTGAACTCCTGACCTTGTGATACACCCACCTCAGCCTCTCAAAGTACTGAGATTACAGGCATGAGCCACTGCACCCAACCTCTGGCAGTTCTTTCATCCAGCCGCTACTGCACTTGTCACAGTGCCCTATAGTTATGCATTTACATCTATTCCTCCTGCTAGACTGTGTACTCTATTTTTATTTTTATTTTTGAGACGGAGTTTCGCTCTTGTTACCCAGGCTGGAGTGCAATGGCGCGATCTTGGCTCGCTGCAACCTCCGCCTCCTGGATTCAAGCAATTCTCCTGCATCAGCCTCCCGAGTAGCTGGGACTACAGGCGCACGCCACCGTGCCCAGCTAATTTTTGTATTTTTAGTAGAGACGGGGTTTCACCATGTTGACCAGGATGGTCTCAATCTCTTGACCTCATGATCCCCGCCTCGGCCTCCCAAAGTGCTGGGATTATAGGCGTGAGCCACCACGCCCGGCCTGTGTACTCTTTTAACAGTGGCCATCTTCTTCTATGTACTTATCTCTCTAACAACGGCTCAGTATCATAGCCATTCAATAAGTATTTATATAATACTTGGTTTCCTTACCTGAGGTCCATGAATAGACTTTGAAGAGCCCCTTGAACTCCATAATATTGCATATGAAATTATGTGTTTTGAGGACATTTTCCTGGAAGATTCATTCTGGTCACCAGATTTTCAGGGGGACCCTAGATTCACAAACAGGTTAAGTACCCGTACCTTAGGGGAAAACTGTAGCCAAAGAGTTGGTTTGGGAAACCTAAATCATAGCCAGAACCTAAACTTCACAATGGCTTGATATGACCTTTTGCTGCTGCTGATGTCAATCAGTCCTGTGATGAGGAGAGAGAGCTGGAGGGAGGGACCTACAGCAGCCCTCCACTGCCAGTGGGAAATTCAACATTCTCAACTCTTAAAGCCCACAATCCTTCTCCCCCTACCTCTCACCGCCCACTTTCTCTTTCATGTTCATGAGCACACATCCTTCATGAATGCAAATTCAAAACTCAAACACACACACATGCACTTCTGCATGCACACAAATACACACACAAACACACAGCCAGTCATGCAAACACGCATTCATCCACACACATACAGACAAACATGGGCAAACTGGCCACATAAAAATGGCCACTCTGGGTCATACACAGCTTCACTCCTGCATGGTCCATGTGAACACACACACCCACATCCATGCATGTGAAACTCACACAACCTCCCTCCTGCTGAGAGCAAGTGCTGCCCCTGGCATCAGGCCCATGGAGACAGCCGAGTGGAGCCATCTGTCAGGCTGAGGTTCCTGAGCACCGCCCATCCTGCCTGAGCTCAGCTGGTCGGCATGCCGAGCATGCAGCCTCGCTATTCTCTCCGGCTGAATCATGCTGAGTGAGCTGGCCCAGCTAGCGTTTATCAAATCAGAACAGAATTTTGGCAAAACAGATGACTTGTGAGCTTGGCATTTGTGGATTTGGGAGGTGGAGACTTGTAGGGTGGGGGAGGAAGGAGAAAGGGAAAAAGAGAGAAAAATTCCTTCTGGATACATGGAGATATGCTGGAGAACTGAGTACAAGAGCGTGGCAGAGGAACTTAGGTGCCAGATGTAAAGTCAAAAAAACCGGATTCAAGTTCCAGCTCTACCACTTAATAGCCACATGACTTTGAACATGTTAATTTACCTCTTTGAGCCCTGATTTCTTTTGTTTGTTTGTTTTTCATTTTTGTTTTTTGAGTCAGAGTCTTGCTCTGTCCCCCAGGTTAAAGTGCAATGGCGTGATCTTGGCTCACCGCAACCTCGACCTCCCAAGTTCAAGCAATTCTCCCTGCCTCAGCCTCCAGGGCAGCTGGGATTACAGGCATGCACCACCACACCTAGCTAATTTTTGTAGTTTAGTAGAGATGGGGTTTTGCTATGTTGGCCAGGCTGGTCTGAAACTCTTGACCTCAAGTGATCCACCTGCCTCGGCCTCCCAAAGTGCTGGGATTACAAGCATGAGCCACCACACTCAGTCTGAACCTCGGTTTCTTTTACAAAATTGTTCTAATAAAATCATCTAGCTCATATGGTTGATAACAGATTTCTGTGAGACAGTACTTATCAATTAGTACAGTGCCCTGGCACATAGTAAAGACTTAATAGACAGTAGTTATTATAGTCAGAGAACATGCAAATTCAAAGAGAACATATAGACCAAGTAGCCCAACCTAGCCATCTCTTTTAACCCACCAACCCATCCCCACTGGGCAGCTAGCCTGGGTACCCTAATATGGTTCCCATGGTTCCCACCTGAAAACCATATGCCCTGAACAACCTTGTGCTGCATCGGACACTTGTCTGGCTTCCTGGCTACTGTTCATCACACTCCCCTTTTGAATCTGAGAACCAGCATTGCCCCTCCCATACCAGCTTTCACCTCTTCCGCCTCTAGCTGCTCAGCTCATGCAGCTCCCACCACCCCCATTAGCTGGTTTGAGATAATAATAAAAGAAATAGTACCAATACATGGAATTTATTAAGCCCTATCATGTGCCAGAAACTCGCAAAGCCAAGTCTAAGTTAGTCTTCGCAACTTTATAAAGTAGACACTATTGTTATCCCCATTTTACAACTAAAGAAACTGAGGTACCAAGAGATTAAGTAATCTGCCTAACATAAGAGATCAAGTGTCAAGACAGGCTATTATCTCATATACTCTAAGAGATAATAAGTGACAGTTAAACCATGTTATAATGCTGAGGTGCATTCTGATTTCGGAGATGTTTACAATATGGGATGAGTGGTGTGGAAAGTACCTTACAGAATCAATGAAATGTAATAATTGTGTTGGGACCAGGATTAGACCTTGAGAAGTCAATCTGACTCAAGGGTCTCTACCACACTGTAATGTCCTCAATATCCCACTTATTGCACACAAAAAGACATTGTGGTAACTTCCTTTTTTTTTTTTTTTTTTTGAGACAGAGTCTTACTCCATTGCCCAGGCTGGAGTGGAGTGGCACGATCTTGGCTCATGGCAACCTCTGTCCCCTGGGTTCAAGCAATTCTCCTGCCTCACCCTCCCTAGTAGCTGGGATTACAGACATTCACCACCATGTCCAGCTAATTTTTGTATTTCGGTAGAGACAGGGTTTCACCATGTTGCCCAGGCCCCTGACCTCAAGTTATCATTCTGTCTCAGCCTCCCAGAGTGCTGGGATTATAGGCATAAGCCACCTTGCCCCACCATATTGTGCTAACTTCTTAATATGCATTACCTCATTCAGACCTTATTAACTATCCTTGTTCTACAGTTGAGGAAACTAAGGCTCAGAGAAGTCATAATTTGTCTGAGTTAACATAGTGCCATGAAACTGATCATAAATGCCAGGCCTGTCTGACTCTGGAGTCTGCTCTTCACCATTATGCAAGTCAGATACCTGTTCTCTGCCTAGGTCGTAGTTCCCGTATCTTCCTCCAGAGGCCCCTTCAGGCTGGCCATGGGGCTGAGCCACAGCTGCTGTCCTGGTGACTTTGAACCCCAGACTTCATTTTCACTCTTTGTGGAGGAAAGGGGCTTTGTGGGGAGGAGGAGCACAGTCCTAGACTAAAAGGCAGAACACTGGGCTACTCATACTGTCTGGGCACGGTGAGCTCTGTCTCAGCAGGTGTCTCTTGTACTGGGTAACAAGCAATTGATAATATGGGAAGAATTGTCCTACTCCTGGTGCCCACCAAAATTAGTATACTTTTTTGAGATTATATTTGAAAGACATCTGAATAAAGGATTAGGGCATTATTAGATTGTTTATGGGTCTAACCCTTGACCAATGTTCCAGCCTTAATTCCCAAAATTTCCTACCAAACTTGGAAAACCTCCAAAGTATCCCTGCCTCTCTGCCTCTGTTCATGCCTTTCCACATTATCTGAAAAGTTTTCTCATCTTCACATACCATAAATCTACCTATCCAGAAGACCTAGTTCACAGGCTTTCTCCTAAGAGGTGTTCATGGACAGCTGTCCTTGAATTGATCCATTTCTCCTATCTAATCTTTGACTGTAAGCTCTCAGGACAGGCATGACTCCTAGCCTTGCCATAATTATTGGTGTATTGGACATCTCCTCTAGGAGGACATGTTGGTTTTTGCCTGTCCAACGTCCTCTCCCACTTTTGGTAATGGCAACTTTATTTCCCTTTGGTGAACCATCTTCCCTCACTTTTAGTCCATATGATTTGGATGGGGTTAACCCCACCTTAAAATCCAGAGGCAAGCATGTGATTTAGGCCTTTTCAATCAGAGTCACTGTGAATGGTTCTGTGAAGGGCAGATGAACCATTGGGAATTACTTTTGCTGGAAAGCTTGGAACAAGCAGCTCTAATTGCTGTGATTGGATGCAAACATGGAGCTATGAAGTACTTTCACATGGAAAAAAAATCCTGAGAATGCAGCTACCCAAGAGTAAGTTATAGAAAGAAATGTAATTTTGAGAATGACATTGTTGGAAACTCTTGGATCTTAGATTCAGTGATTCCTGAAGTTGGAGGTAATCTGCCTGGGACAAATTAATTCTGCCCCCTACCACATTCTTTTTTTACCTCTTAAGCTAGTTTGAGCTGGGTTTCTATAATGTATAATTGAAAGATATGAACCCATCCTCAATTTGTTTATAAACTTCAGGAGGACAAAAGCCTGATCTTTTTAACCATATAGCTCCTCAGTACCTGGTAAGACAGAGGGTGCTCAAGGTGTGAAGTTTGATGGATAGATGCCCACCTCATTTAATCCTGCTTCTGCTGAGCACCCACGAGGAGCTAAGCTGAGCAATGGAACCACAAGGAATAACTGGAATAAGTGCTTGCCCTCGAGGAGTTCTGAGTTTAGTAAAAGGAGAAGGTATGAAAACAAACATATTATAAAATAACCTGGGCTATAATAGAAATCTGAACACATTTCTGTGGGATTCCAGAGGATTGGAGATTTGGGAGTTGGGAATGAGGGAAAGCTTCTTAGAAGAGGTGATTTTCTGAGTCGAGTTTCGTTTTTTTTTTTTTTTGAGATGGAGTCTTGCTCTATCACCCAGGCTGGAGTGCAGTGGCACAATCTCGGCTCACTGCAACTCCCGCCCTCCGGGTTCAAGTGATTCTCTGACTTCAGCCTCACAAGTAGCTGGGATTACAGGCATCTGCCACCACACCCAGCTAATTTTGTTGTATTTTTTAATAGGAACGGGGTTTTGCCATGTTGGACAGGCTGGTCTCAAACTCCTGGTCTCAGGTGACCCACCCGTCTCGGCCTCCCAAAGTGCTGGGATTACAGGCATAAGCCACCGTGCCCGGCCCTGAGTCAAGTTCTTAAAGAACAAAAAGAAGTTCCTAGGCAGAGAAAAGCTGTCCCAGGGATGAGGAATTCCAGGCAGAGAGAGCAAGATTATATAATTATATTAATACAATTAATAATATCTCCATCTCCTTTTCTTCCTAGGGCTTCTTCACAATATCTTTCCTCTCTTCCTCCTCCTCACATATGGATGGAATTACCACAGTGATTAAGAGCACAGGCTCTGAACTCTGAAAGATTTTCGTTCTGCAACTTAACCACCCATATGACCTTGAGCAGAATCACTTATGTCTTACAATTAAGCACAGTAGTTCCATTTGCCTCGTAAGATTGTTTAGAACATTAAACAAAATTACCAATATAAAGCGTGAGCCTGGCACAAGCCAATTCTCAAGAAATGTTAGCTGCTATTATTTTTATTGTCATAGTTAAGAACCTTTAAGCACCAGGGAACAGAAAACCTAACTTGACCTGGCATAAACAGTAAGGAGATTCTTTATGGTACATAATGGGGAGTGTTGAAGTAGAGCAGGCTCCAGGCATGGAATAATCGGGGCTCTGACTCCATTTCTCTGTGGTGCTCCCAGCTCTGCCCTCTTCTTTGTACTGGCTCTATCTGCAGGCTGGCTTCCCTCATTGTCCAAAGACGGCTGTGTCACCGTGTCCTGGGCAACTGTGACAACATGCTTCCTTGTTCACATTCATCATAACAGAGAAAAAAATCTCCTCCCCCAAACAGAAATATAAACTCTTTCTTTCAATCTGTTTAGGCTAGCTTAGGGTATGTGCCTGCTCCTGGACCAGTGACAGTGACCAGGGGGATTCCCTGTGTTGATTGGCTTAAGCCTAGCTTCCTGACGCACTCACTGGTGGCCATAATTGACTTAGACTAATTGGGATCTAATGAGATCCACCTCTGGGATTAGAGATTGAGCTCAGCTTTCTCCTGATCACATGGCTGCATCTTGGCAAAGGGAGAAGGGTTCTGTTAGAGAGAAGGAAGGAATAACTGGATGTTGGCTGGACAGTCAACAGCATCTTTTGTGATGATTCCTATTGCATTTTTTTTGCATGCTAGTTCACATGGGTCTTTTAAGGCCGTGGCTCAAATGGTTCCTTCCCAGTGAGACTGACAATGGAACCAGCTACAGAGAATAACACAAGGTTCCCACCTCTCTCCCTCACTCCTCTTCTCTGCATTTCCTGTTGCCCTCACTCAGCATTAGTTTTATCTAAAGTTTTATCACCACCTGCCATGTCATACTTTTAGCTATACTTGTTTATTATGTCTCCTCCCTCTAGAATATAAATTCCATGAGGGTAGGTTTTGGGTTATTCAGTTTTGTACTTTTAATGTCTACAAGAGTCCTGGCCCACAGTATGCACAACATAATTTGTTGAGTGAGTAAAGTCTTCTAACCAGAGCCAGACTCCTTGGATCTTCTCAGAGGTTGTCACCCAGCTATGGTGCCTGGGAATGGTCTCAGCTTTCACAGTTTCCTTTCTCCTCTTTCTGCTCTGTTTCTCTATTTGCCCCTCGTCTATCTCTCACTCTCTCTAATATCCATCTGCTGAGTAGGCTCATATTTGTCATTTCACTTTCTTCCTACACAGCATTGATTATAAATCTTTTTCTTATCCTTTTTCATGCTGACTACTCTTATTCTCTATATGCAAAATATTAAATATTTTGTGTTCAAGCTAAAAGACCTTAGTGACCCTTATATCCTGCAAAGATTTAAGACAGGATGTCTCATTTTTTTGAGAGCTTCATTTATGTTTTACACACGTGTTTGAGAAATTCATAATGGAGGGTGTTACTGTAGGTGTTTCTGCGTCTACCATTCCATGGCTTCCTGGATTCGTATCCTTTCTTTTTTTTTGAAACAGGGTCTCACTCTATCACCCAGGCTGAGTGCAGATGTGTGATCATGGCTCACTGCAACGTTGACCTCCCAGGCTCAAGTGATCCTTCTACCTTAAGCCTCCTGAGTAGCTGGGACTACAGGCCCACACCGCAACACCCGGCTAATTTTTAATTTTTTATAGAGATGGAGTCTTGCTATGTTGTGTAGGCTGGTCTAAAACTTCTGGGCACAAGTGACCCTTCCACCTTGGCCTCCCAAAGGTGGAATCACATCTGGGATTACAGATGTGAGCCGCTGGGCCTGGGCCTGGATTTGTATCCTCTTTGAAGTCTTCTTTGGTATGAATACTTTTAAATTTTAAGAGAAAAACCTCTGCTTTCTCCCATACCACTTCCACCCGAAAATCTATCTGCCTCTAGTAAGGGACATGTAATGAGATGAGGTTTTCTTAGGTGATATTTTCTGACTCTAGGACTGGACGAAGGAATAATGATACAAATAATAATAGAAAACATGTATTTGCCTAGAACTTTATAATAAACTGTGACTGTTGTTCTTTTATTAATTATAAAATTAATGTGAGCTTACAAAATATTATAATCAAGGCTCTGCCTCCCAGGCCAGAGTGCAGTGGCGTGATTTAAGCTCACTACAACCTCTGCCTCCTGGATTCAAGCGATTTTCCTGTCTCAGCCTCCCAAGTAGCTGGTACTATAGGAGTACACCACCATGCCCAGCTAATTTTTGTATTTTTAGTAGAGACAGGGTTTCACCATGTTGACCAGGCTTGTCTCGAACTCCTGACCTTAAATGATTCGCCTGCCTTGGCTTCCCAAAGTGCTAGGATTATAGGTGTGAGCCACCGCGTGTGGCCTACAGTTTTTTTAATGGGATCGCATTACATCATCGTGTTATTTGGCTTTCAGAGACTGAGAGAGATTATCGAAGAGATATGGCTAGGAGGTAGAAGAGCCAGAACTAGAACCTGGGCCCTGTCTTCCCAAAGCCTTTGCTCTTCTCAGTGCCCCCATTCCAGGCATTCAACTTGGCCTTTGCCTCCCTCTCTGAAGATGTGAACATATAAGTGGGTGTTATTTGTTAGGCTTCCTTGATGACTCAGAATAGCTGCCTTCCCCTCTGAGGTGGGGGATAACCCCAGGTAGGTGCTGCCCACCCAGGAGTCTGTGGCTTCCTGCCTTCTTCAGTTCAAGGGTTTATCAGATAAGGCAGAGCCTTAAAATGCTCATATTTCCCGGAACACATAGTTTGATTTGACAAACACAGGCTACATAGACTGACCAGAGGACAGGGAGTGTGTGGTCATCAGTAAACAGCAGTGGAGACTGGAAGAGTCCAGGGCTAACAGCCTCTTCCTCCAGTCCAACATCAGTACCCCCAGGGCCTCAGTGTTTACAACTAGTGAGCTTATGTCCCTGGAGGGGGAGCGCCTCCACCAAAAAGTGAACTTTAGAAAGCCAGACGGTCTCAGCTATCACAGGCTTCCAGGAAACCTCGACAATTCTAAGAAGACCCCATTTCCTGCTTCACACACAGAGCCTGAGTCTTTGGTGGGGAAAGGGAGGGAGGTCCATGTCACCCCCTGCTCCCTCCACCTACAATCCATGCCCTAGGGAACCCTTCTGTGTGCACAACTTCTCATAGAGGCAGCACGCTGTGGGGTTCTGAGAGGAGGTCTCTCAGCTTATCCAGACTCTAGGATTCCCTCTTCTCTGGGATACCTTTCACACCCATGTCTCCTAACCCAGCATCCTTCTGTTACTCCCAAGCTAAACACAGGCCCAGAGGTGAGTAAAGTGACCTATAGCCCCAAAGGCATTTCAGTGTGGTTATGACATTTAATAAATCAATGCTTCCCAGTGTGAAAGTCATACAGCTTTGGTAGGACAGAAAGTAATTTAAAGTTTCCACATGAATATCAGCATTAAATAATATTTAATTACCTCCTTTTTCATTCCTTTTCAATGCTTTTGATTACATCAAGAATAATGTTTCCATTAGGTACTAGTAGTTCTTTAACATCTCTCTGATGCCAGTAAGACTCACCAAGAAAAAAAGGAGAGAGGGCATACATAAATAATATTAAAAATAAAAATAGGATTATAGCAAACATTTTTAAGATAATTTTTAAAAGATACCCTTTAAAAAGCAACAGCATTGCTCACACCTGTAATCCCAGCATTTTGGGAGGCCAAGGCAGTCGGATCACCTGAGGTTGGGAGTTCGAGACCAGCCTAATCAACATGGAGAAACCCCATCTCTACTAAAAATACAAAAATAGCTGGGTGTGTGGCACATGCCTGTAATCCCAGCTCCTTGGGAGGCTGAGGCAGGAGAATTGCTTGAACCTGGGAGGTAGAAGTTGCTGTGAGCCGAGATCATGCCATTGCACTCCAGCCTGAGCAACGAGAGTGAAACTCCATCTCAAAAAACAAAAACAAAAAGCAACAGCATTGTTTACATGTAGAAACAAATCTCATAAAAGATGTATGCCCAGTTTTTATCAAGAAAATTATATACTTTTAATGAAAAATATAAAGTAAAACCTAAACAAATAAGATCCAGCATGGATAGGAAGAAGACTCAATGTGATAAAGATGTCAGTTCTTCCAAATTATTCTAGAAGTTTAATGCAATCCCAATCAATATTCTGACTGTGTGTGTGTGCATGTGTGTGAAATTTTTCTAGCTGATTTTAAAACTTCCTTGGAAAAGCCAAGAAAGCTGCTATTTTATATTTTATATAGGATGGCCAGGGAAGGCCTTTCTGAGGAATGATGTGTGAGGAGTGAAGCATTTGACGTACATTGAGCCAAGGCTGTGAGGCGGGAGCTTGCTTGGAATGTTCCAAGAATATGAGGTCAGTGTGGCTGACCGAATGAATGGCAGAAATGAGGTCAGAGAAGTAGCCAGGGGCCAGATGATGTTGGACCTTGTGGACTGCGGTAAGAACTCCAAAATTTAGTCTGCATGGGAGGCCGTTTGATTTTTTTAAGCAAGGAGTGATCCAATTTAGTTTAAACATTAAAAATGTTTGAAAGGGCTGAAACTATTAAGCATGTGTGGGTGGTATGGAAATGCAATAAAAACTGTGAAGGGGACACATAAATGACTGAAATTTTGAAAATTCTGCGTGAAGTAATTCCTTGAGTCACAGATTTGGTCTTTCTAATTCAGCTGAGCCCAAACAGAATGGGAAAGGAATCTGAGTTCTTAGAGCCAACACTGACAAATGTGTGGGAGGGGCAGGCCAGGCCCAAATTTTCTTCCTGCTGCTTTGGCTCATGGCAGATGTCCCAGGGAATCCCCCCACGGCTGGACCTCCAATTACAGCCTCCCAGGGAGTGAGTCCAAAAAGCAGCTACTCTGAAAAACATCACTGACCTCAAAACTAGATTTAAAGAAGGCTAGAGCTTAATGGGACTCCAGAGAGAGTAATAAAAATAAGAAATTATAACAACACTGGCATGTCCCTAAAGATAATCATTATCTTCTTTCAAAAACTGTTCCTTCTCTGGCATTCCCTAGTCCTGTAAATGGCACATTATTCACTCAGTCAGCCAACAAAGTTTTATTAAGCCTGCACTACATGTCAGTATTGGATTCTCTCTAACAAACAAAATTGACATAGGCTCTGCCCTCATGTAGCAGTTACCAGTTTGATATAGGGAGAGAGAGAGTAAATAAGTAAGTTATTACAAAACACTTAGCACTGTGAAAGAAATAAATAGGGTGGTGTGGTAGAGCAAGGATCAGCAAACTAAACAGAGTTCAAATATGGCTTACTGTCCCTTTTTTGTAAACAAAGTTTTATTCGAACACAGACATACTCATTTGTTTATATATTGTCTATGCTTGCTTTTGTGTTACAATGGCAAGTTTGAGTAGCTTGTAACAGAGACTTACAGCCTTCAAAGTCTAAAATGATAGTTACTATCTGGCCGTTTACAGGATAAGTTTGCCTACCATTATTATAGACGATAATGGGATCAGTGATGAGTGACAAAATAAACAAAAACAAAATAAGATAATGGGAAAGCCTGTGTCCCAGTAATGTCCAATAGAACTTTCTGAAATGATGGCAGTATCCTATATCTGTGCTGTCCGTTATGGTAGCCACCAACCACATGAACTATTGAGTGCTTAAAACGTGGCCAGTAGCTGAGGAATGGGAATTTTACCTTATTTAATTATTATTTTTTAAGTTATTGTTATTATTATTATTATTTTAAAATGGAATTTTGCTTTGTCACCCAGGCTGGAGTGTAGTGGCACGATCTCGGTTCCCTGCAACCTCTGCCACTCAGGTTCAAGCAATTCTCCTGCCTTAGCCTCCTGAGTATTGGAACTACAGGCACGTGCCACCACACCTGGATAATTTTTGTACTTTTAGTAGAGACGGGGTTTTGCTATGTTGGCTAGGCTAGTCTTGAACTCCTGACCTCAGGTGATCCACCTGCCTTGGCTTCCCAAAGTGCTGGGATTACAGGCATGAGCCACTGTTTGAGGCCAATTTTAATGATTTTAAATGTAAATTCAAACAGCCACATGTACCTAGTGGCTACTGTGTTGGACACCATAGTTCTATGCAACTACTCAAGACAGAAACATGGGGGGGTCTTCACTGAATCTTCTTTTCTTCTTCACCCTTCTCCTAAATATCTCTTGAAGTCTCAATAATCCAATACAAACTAAAGTCAAAATGTACGTTCACCATAATTGCAATTGTGTAAAGTGTGTACAAGGATATGCAGCAGTATGTGTCACATATTGAAAGCTACTATTATTATTATTTTATTAAATGAGGAGGCAGGGTGGGTGATTTTATTTTCCTCTTTCGACATTGTCTTTAGTATTGAATCATTATATTGATTAAAAATTGGCCAGGTGCAATGACTCACACCTATAATCCCAGCACTTTGGGAGGCCGAGTGTTGGATCGGTTTGGATCACCCGAGGTTGAGAGTTCAAGCTGGCCAGTTCACCCTAGCCAGCATGGCAAAACCCCGTCTTTACTAAAAATACAAAAATTAGCTGAGTGTGGTGGCACATGCCTGTAGTCCCAGCTACTCGGGAGGCTGAGGCAGGAGAATCACTTGAACCCGGGAGGTGGAAAATTACATATGCCCAGTAGTGGGATTGAAAAAATAAGAAAAAATAAAAATAAAAATCTGAGATGAGGCTATGCTTGGGCTGAGCCATATGGTCTGGAAGAATGTGCTGGATATAAAGAGGCTCAGGGGACCTGAACCACAGGGTTTCCATTTCTATGGACCTTCACTGGCCTGCGCTATTCATGTGACTTGGCTACTTGCACATCTACATGGTTGCTCCATTTTCTCAATGATAGATCCCCTCACAGCTCTGCTTTCTCATAATTACTTTTTCTTTTCTTTCTTTTTTTTGAGACAGGTCTGCCTCTGTTGCCCAGACTGGAGTACAGTGGCGTGATCTCAGATCACTGTAGCCCCTGCCTCCCAGGCTCAAATGATCCTCCCACCTCAGCCTCCTGAGTAGCTGGGACTATAGGCATGCATCACCACGTCCAGCTAATTTTTGTATTTTTAGTAGAGGTGGGGTTTCACCATGTTGCTCAGACTGGTATTGAGCTCCTGGAATCAAGTGATCTGCCTGCCTTGGCCTCCCAAAGTGCTGAGATTATAGGTGGGAGTCAGTGCCGGTCTTTCTCGTAATTTCTATTTGTTCGTCCATTGCTCATGATAGTTGTCCCACTTCCCTCTAAATCATAGCCCTTGAATCATAGCTCCTGCTCTGAAATGCCTCCTTCTGTCAGAGTTTCTCTTTTTAAATTCCCGAGTGAGAAAATATGGTTGTCCCAGCTCCTCTTTCTGTGTCATTTCATGTTGTAGGTCACTTTCCAGCCTATGGACTTATCACACTTGGGTTTAGCTTCTCACTATCGCTTGTCCAGTCAGTTGTGGCCAAAGGGTGATAGCGTCACATGGTAAAAACAGGGCTTCCCTTGGCTGCCTTTTGCAGAGACAATGAACCAAGTATTTACCCTTAGGAAGGGTTGTGGGTGTAACAGTGGAGTTAGTTAATGTGTTAACTACCATCCTGTAATGTCTGCATTAGCTAGGACCACGTCTAGGTGCCCAAATCTGTGATGCTATGCTTCTCCCTGAGGCTTTAGCTCTTGGGGGGCCTGGATCTGTGACCTAAATTAACTCCTTTTATAGCCAGAAGTTCCCAGATGGTTATGATTGCTTGGTTTGGGCAAACCCATTCTTTCCTTCTGTGCCCCCAACCCAGACCTCCTCTATTCCTTCCCCAATTTAGAGACACTTCAGCAAGGGAGGGAAGGACAATGTCTCCCACATGTGGGTCTCAGAGCCACAAAAAATAGTGCAGTCCCTTGGGAGGAAGACTGCTGCAGAGGCTGCTGGAGAGTTTCTGATTTTCTGCTTTGAGTCTTAATAACTCAGGGATGATGTGGTTGGGGCCTAAGGGTATCATTTTGCAATTTCACCCCTGACAGCATTGGCTTGGGCTCTGATGCTTGGGCCACCTTTGACTCAGAGCTAAGTTAAATAATTAAATCTGCTGCCTCCCAAATTTGGCAGGGATAGGGGTGGGCGGTGGCTGCGCAGGCCCTGGGAATCTCCTAGGCAGGCAGAATGGGTTTTACTCAGCCATGTGGCAGGGGGGAGGCCTGGAAATGTTCCATTTCTAATTCACTTTCCCTAACTGCTCTGAATGCCTAAAAATAAGCCAGTGGACCCATACTTTACCTGAAGGCTTTAAAAGCAACTTCCTATACTACCCAAGACTGTCCTTGGAGTTAGCATCAGTCCCATGGGCTTTACAGAGGACTGAGTTTCACATCCTTTCCTCCTATTGGGTATGGAGAGGAAGATAGCAGGGAACTGTGAAAGCCCAAGGGTAATGTGTGCATGTAAGTGTGTGTGAGAGCGTGTGTGTGTGTGTGTGTGTGTGTGTGTGTGTGTGTATGTTTTGGGGATAGATGTAGGAGGCAGGATTGAAAGAAGAAACATGTTCAGAATTGGGGCTGGGTGGCACTAAATGCAGATGTCAGCAGGGCTATACCTCTAATAAAGACCCAAGTCTTATCCTGGCTGTGCCACTCATTTTCTGTGTCCTTGATTGAGCAAGTCTCTTAATCTCCCTGGGCTTCAGTTTCCTCATTTGTAAAATGAAGAGATTGGGGGAGGAAGTCTCCAAGGATCCTTCCAGTTCTGCATCACTGGACTGGAAATACATCCCTTCTGGAGAAGGGCTGATAAGGGGAGGCAGCTTCCACTGGAATGTCTCTGTTCAGGCTTTCAAATACTAAGAGCAGTACAGCAGCACATGCCCAGAAGGAAAAGTGTGGGAGGTCTCACAGCTAAGCTCAGACTGCCCTGAATCCGAGCCCCTGCCAGTCTCACCCCCAGTCCAGTTAGAAAACTGTGTCCCTTCTTCAAGCATGTTATTTCTGTTTGCCAGAAAATTGTCTTAATAACTCTACAGATCCACAATGCCTGCAATGTGAAAGGCACTCCCTGGAGCTGTGCAAAGCACAATGACCTGCCATACCATCACATGCTCTGCCATGGGCAGGGTACAGGCTCAGGAGGTACTGGGTGCCATAAAGACTGCTGTAGAGCAATGGTTTGCAAACTGCTGGGCCCTACCCCATAGTTTCTGATTCAGTAGGTCAAGGGTGGATCCTGAAAATGTGCATCTCTAAAAAGTTTCCAGGTGAATCTGATGCTGCTTAACTGGGGACCACATATTGAGAACCACACTGTAGAGTGTGAGACGTCATCTAGTCCCTTCCTCCACTCTGAATGCTTTTTATGGATTAGTAAACCTAGGGGAAGTGAGTTATCGGCATCACAGAGCTGTGACCAGATTTCTCATTCAGTCCTTTTTCATTTATTTATTTATTTTTCAGAGACAAGGTCTTTCTCTGTTGCCCAGGCTGGAGTGCAGTGGTATGATCCTAGCTTACTGCAGCCTCGAACTCCCAGTCTTCAGCAATCCTCTTGTCTCAGCCTCCCAAGTAGCTTGGATTACAGGTGCAACCTACTGCGCCTTGCCAGTCCTCTTTCTACTCTATCATCTTGTCATCCCTTGAATAGTGACATTAGTGGGAAATCCAGCATCTTCCTCAGCCTTCCCGGAGATCTTTGAGGAAAGGTGAGGCTAAGTCAGGGCTCTCTGGAGGCAGGAGAAGGACCTTACTAGCCTCTGACAAGCCGTGGGAAGTTATTTCTCATACTCAGGCTGTACCAGCACAGGTGAAGCCTGAACTCATTACAGGACCCTGGCAGCACACATGGCGGAAGTTCCCTCCTTACTCCAGTAAGGGGAGGCTAATTCAGAAGGAAACGCGCCAAGCTGTGGTTTTCTGCTCCAGCTCTGCCGGACCTTGCTGGCCTTGAGTGAATTGTTTGGCTTCACGGTCCCAAACCTTTGTTCCATACCCAAATTCCAAATCTAGTTTGACTAATCCTGCTTGTGCTTGAATGCCTCCAGTGAGTGGAAACTCATGCCTTCCCAGGCAACATCCTAACTAACTTCAGCTAAATAACCAGTCTCAGTGGAGAATTTCTCTTTCTGGAGAAATATGTGCATAGATGCCAAAGGTTTTCCTAAGGTCCAACCTTTTGTCTTCCCAAGATCAGAAGGTCTCCCTTATGCTGTAAGTCGGTGATCAATAAATACTTGTTAAAGGAAAGAAATGGAGTGAGGTTGGTTGGGTGGAGTGAAGCTGGTGAAAAGACCGTTTCATCAGCAGCTACTTAGAGGTGCAGACCATGCAGCATTTACATGGCTGCTACCACCTTGTGTGAGCTGGACACTGCCTGCCTTTCCTATCCCATCTCACATGAACTTCCCTCATACTCACTCCTTTTATAACTACATATTTATTTGTGTGATGGTTCAAATAATGTCTGTCTTCTCCCCCAGACTGGATGAGGGCAGGGACAGTGTTTGTTTTGCTCACCAATGTATCCCTAGCACTCAGCAATGTACCTATCACATAGTATATGCTCAACACATATTGTTTTTGAGACAGAGTCTTGCTCTGTCACCCAGGCTGGAGTGCAGTTGCATGTTCTTGGCTCACTGTAGCCTCAACCTCTGGGCTCAAGCAATTCTCCCACCTCAGCCTCCCAAGTAGCTAGGAATACAGGTGGATGCCACCACAGCGGCTAATTTTTGTATTTTTTGTAGAGACAGGGTTTTGCCATGTTGCTCAGACTGGTCTCAAACTCCTGGGCTCAAGGGATCTGCCCGCCTCAGCCTCCCAAAGTGTTGAGATTACAGGCCGGCTTCAACACATATGTGAAAGGAAGGAACGACTTGTCTGTTCTGTGGCAGAGCAGGGCTTAGCCCCCTTAAATTCCTGTTTAAATAGGCAGAAAACATATGCATATATAAATGATTTTGCTCAAACACTGAGGGTAGTACTCTAAGAGACAGCCTATTTCCAAAAAAAGAATGGATGTTAGGGTAAAGGCTAAATTGCTTTTAGCAACTTTAAAAAGGTTCCAAAATACAATGACTTAAGAAAATACAAACTTATCTCTAACAAAAGCACCCCAAGGTAAACAGGCTAGAACAGCAAAGCCCTCTGATCCACACAGTCATTAAGGGTCCTAAGTTCCTTCCATCTTACTGTTTTGTCATCCCCAATGCCATTGTCTTTATCTGTGTATTAGGGTTCTCTAGAGGGACAGAACTAGTAGGATATATATATATATATATATACTTACATGATCACAAGGTCCCACAATAGGCTGTCTGCAGGCTTGAGGGGCAAGGAGAGCCATTCTGAGTCTTAAAACTGAATAACTTGGAGTCTGATATTCGAGGGCAGGAAATGTCCAGCACAGGAGAAAGACATAGCTGGGAGGCCAGGCCAGTCTCGCCTTTTCACATTTTTCTGCCTGCTTTATATTCTCTGGCAGCTGATTAAATGGTGCCCACCAGATTAAGGGTGGGTCTGTCTTCCTCAGCCCACTGACTCAAATGTTAATCTCCTTTGGCAACACCCTCACAGACTCACCCAGGATCAATACTTTGCATCCTTCAATTCGATCAAACTGACACTCAGTATTAACCATCATGATCTGCATAGTCAAGATGGGCCATAGACCCAAACACGTTTCAGCTTGTAAGAAGGGGAGAGTGTAGATGTCCAGGGTGAGTAATTAAAAAAACAAACAAACAAGAAAACAAGTGAGGCAAAGTTGCACCCTTCACTTCCACTCATAGTCCATTAGTTATAGGTTAGTTACAAGGTCATATCTAGCTGCAAACTGACCAGGAAATGAATGGCCATTTGCCTAGCTTAACCTCTATTACTATGAAAGAAGAGATGAATGGATTTGGGAGTGTCTGTCATGAGAGGTCTTATAATAAATAACCATCACTCAGGATCTAAACTCAACTGGAATTACTACACCCAAACCACTAAGTTCTGCCAATTAATTGCGAGAAAAAGTTTTCTTCATGGATTCTCCCAGGTATTTCTGAAACTGTTACAGGTTGCTATTCTATATGTATTCAAGAACAGATCCCTCCTCAATATAGCAAGATATACCCAAATTACAGATGTCCATATCCTTTGACTCAGCAAGTCTACCTGTAGGAATTTCTCCAATAGATATATTTACCTTCATGGGAAATTAAATACACATTGTTCATAAAAGGAAAATATTTAAAAATATATAATGTCCCACTCTGGGTGCAGTGGCTTACACATGCAATACCAGCACTTTGGGAGGCCAAGGTGGGTGGCTCACTTGGGCAACATGGCAAAACACCAAAACTCCATCACTATAAACCTGTACAGCATGTTACTGTACTGATTACTGTAGTGAGTTGTAACACAATGCATCTAAACAGAAAAAGTACAGTAAAAATATGGTATAAAATATTCAAAATTGTACACCTGCATTGGACATCTATGAACAGAGCTTGCAGGACTAGAAATTGCTCTGGGTGAGTCAGTGTGTGAATGGTGAGGAAATATGAAGGCCTAGGACATTACTGTACTTTACTGTAGCTTTATAAATGCTGTACATTTAGGCTACACTAAATTTATAAACACAGCCTGTAGTCCCAGCTACTTGGGAGGCCAAGAAGGGAGAATCATTTGAGGCCAGCAGTTTGAGACCAGCCTCAACAACATAGTGAGACTCCTATCTCAACAAAAAATTTAAAAATTGCCCAGGTGTGATGGTTTGTGCCTGTAGTCCTAGCTACATGGGAGGCTGAGGTAGAAGGATCACTTGAGCCCAGCAGTTTGAGGCAGCAGTGAGCTGCCAGTCTGAGTGACAGAGCGACACCCTTCTAAAATAAATAAATAAATTTTAAAAAGAAGAGTTTATAAATAGAAAAAATTTTTTTGTCTTTATATCTTTATTCTATAAACTTTTTGCTTTTTTCTTAATTTTTATTTTGGGTTCCGAGATACATTAAGGTTTGTTACGTAGATGAGCTTGTGTCCTGGGGGTTTGTTTTACTTTTTACGTTTTTTTCAAAAAATAAAACTAAGACACAAACACACACATTGCCTAGGCCTACACAGGATCCGCATCATCATTACCTCCACATCTTGTCCCACTGGAAGGTCTTCAGTTTTAATAACATGAATAGAGCTGCCATCTTCTTATGATACCAATATCTTCTTCTGGAATATCTCCTGAAGGATTTGCCTGAGGCTGATTTATAGTTAACTTTTTTTTTTCTTTTTTTTTTATTCTTTGAGATGGAATCTACCTCTGTCTCCCAGACTGGAGTGCAGTGGTGCGATCTTGGCTCACTGCAACCTCTGCCTCCTGGGTTCAAGCAATTCTCCTGCCTCAGCCTCCTGAGTAACAGGGACTTAAGGCACCTACTACCATACCTGGCTAATTTTTTGTGTTTTGTTTTGTTTTGTTTGAGATGATGGAGTCTCTCTCTGTTGCCAGGCTGGAGTGTTGTGGCACCATCTTGACTCACTGCAACCTCTGCCTCCCCGGTTCAAGCGATTCTCCTGCCTTAGCTTCCCAAGTAGCTGGGACTACAGGCACACGCCACCATGCCCAGCTAATTTTTGTATTTTTAGTATAGATGAGATTTCACCATGTTAGCCAGGCTGGTCTCAAACTCCTAACCTGAAGTGATCCACCCACCTCGGCTTCAGAAAGTGCTGGGATTACAGGCGTGAACCACCGTGCCTAGGCTTTCTTTCTTTTCTTTTTCTTTTTCTTTTGACAGGATCTTGCTCTGTCACCTAAGCTGGAGTGCAGTGGTGCAGTCATGGATCACTGCAGCCTCAATTTCCCAGGCTCAAGAGATCCTCCCACCTCAGCCTTCTGAGTAGCTGTGACTACAGGTATGCACCACCACGCATGGCTAATTTTTGCATTTTTTATAGAGACAGGGTTTCTGCCATATTTCCCAGACTGTTCTTGAACTTGTGGCTTCATATGATCCTCTTGCCTCAGCCTCCCAAAGTGTTGGGATTACAGGCATAAGCTGCTGTACCTGACTTTTTTTTTTTTTTTAATAAGCATGAGTACACACTAAAATAACAATTAAAAAGTATAGTATAATCGGCTGGGTGTGGTGGCTCACACCTGAAACCCTAGCACTTTGGGAGACTGAAGAGGGCCAATCACTTTAGGTCAGGAGGTCGAGACCAGCCTGGACAACATGGTGAAACCCCGTCTCTACTAAAAATACAAAAATTAGCCAGGCATGGTGGTACATGTCTGTAATCCTAGCTGCTTGGGAGGCTGAGGCAGGAGAACTGCTTGAACCCAGCAGGCAGAGGTTGCAGTGAGCTGAAATCGCACCACTGTACTCCAGCCTGGGGAGCAGAGTGAGACTCCTTAAAAAAAAAAAAGCATAGTCAATACATAAGCCAGTCCCACAGTCATTTATTATCATTATCAAATATTATGTACTGTACATAATTGTATGTGCTATACTTTTTATACAACTGGTGGCACAGTAGGTTGTTTACATCAGCATCACCACGAACACATGAGTAGTGCTTTGTGCTATGACATTAAGATGGCCAGAACATCACTAGACAATAGAAACTTTTCAGATCTCTTAAAATATGGTTGAGGCTATATATAGCGTCAACCTCCCAGGCTCAAGAGATCCTTCCACCTCAGCCTTCTGAGTAGCTGTGACTACAGGCACGCACCACCATGCCTGGCTAATTTTTGTATTTTTTATAGAGACAGGGTTTCCACCAAGTGCACTTTGGGAGGCTGAGGTGGGAGGATTGCTTGAGGCCACGAGTTCGAGACCAGCCTGGGAAACATGGGGGAACCCTGTCTCTATAAAAAATATCCCGACCTTAAAGTACAGGCCAAACTGGCCCTAGGCCTCAGAGAAAGGAGGAAGTTTTGCCTTACTCCATTCTATGAGGTGGCTCCCCAGACCTCATTTATAGCCACAGGGTGGAACTCTAGCCAGGATGATTCACTGTAGTAATAACCAGTCCCTTCAGAACTTATTTCCTAAATGACTGCCAGAGTATTGTTTAGCCTTATGGTCCTCAAAAGACAATTGCAATAATCTGATATAAATATGTTTCCAATGTCTGGCCAGTCAGCTTTTAGATATCAAATTAAACTCAAATTAAGATATGTAATCTGGGGAATCAATTGCTGGCCCAGGGGCAAATGTGCCAAAATAAGTCTAGTTTCTCGTATGGTTGGTCTCTCCCCATTAACAGCTCAAAATCCTGGGGTCCGGTCTTTCCCAACATCAACTTATTACGTGAAGAAAAAACAACAACTAGATATTAGACACAATATTAGAGGAAGGAGAAATGTAATGGTACCAGGAGACTGGGATGAGATCATGATAGCTATTGAGCACTAAATATAGCTCTCTAAGTTCACTGCTGCAAGAAAGAATGATTATGGATTGTGTAATTGTCCTTGTTTGGTGAGAGGATATTTGTCCATAGATACAAACATGTAATTGAAAGAGACATTCATCACAGATTCTTATATAAAGGATATTGAACAAGAGCATAAACAGTGTCTTCAATGGTAATGTAGCAAAAACCTCAAGGTAAAACACAGCGGTGCCTGGGGGTGGCTAATTCCAGAACTTGATGGGGAGTTGGGTAACAAGAAAGAAAGAGGAGAAATGTTTTGGAGAGGTGTCCCCATGGAGGGTAGTGAGGACAGCCAATGGCTTTCATAGAGATTGTCGTCTGGCCCGGGCTAGCAGATTTGAATAGCTGTGTTTGAATAGCTCTGTTGCTGTGTGGAGAGTTAGTGGACACTCTGTGTTGCCTCCAGCTTCCTTTTAACAGAATCTTGATTTTTTTCAGCTATCCATTTCTCCCTCATGCAGCCATGAGTATCAAGGGAAGAAGACTCCATGCCCAGCTCCAAGAGCTAGGCCTGACTGATTGGTCCAAAGGAAATCTTATCCCCTTGCCCAGATTAGTCCAGGAATATGCATACAACCCAATTCTGACCAATGAGTATGTAAGAGGATTCCAAGAAAAGTTTCTTTGTTTCAAAAAAAGAGCCAGAAAGATGTTCTCTCTTCTTCCTCCAGATTTTATGCTTTGATTTTGTATGATGGAATTACAGGTGCCCACTACCATGCCTGGCTAATTTTTCTATTTTTAGTAGGGATGGGGTTTCACCAGGTAGCCCAGGCTGATCTCAAACTCCTAAGTTCAGATGATTCACCCACCTAGGCCTCCCAAAGTGCTGAGATTATAGGTGTAAACCACTGTGCCTGGCAAGAAGGTATTTTAACTAACACGTATCTACTCCCATGGAACTTGTAGTGGAGGAGGGCTAGACATTAAACAATTGATTTCACAATTAATTATTTAATCATAATAGTATAAAGTACTAAAAGCATACAGTGCATAAAAGAGGATCTGATCTTGTCTGAGAGTGGCATGTTCCCTTCTCAGTCTCCATTCTCACTGGTCTTTTAAATTTCAACTGTGTTTCTTGTAAGAAGGTATTTACACTTAAGTCTGAGTTTTGCTTCTTGGCAAGGACTTCTGACATCTATTTGGTGACCACGGATAGGCTTTAACTATAAGACAAGGGCCAGGGGCAGTGGCCCATATTTGTAATCCCAGCTCTTCGAGAGGCCAAGGTGGGACAATCACTTGAGGCCAGGAGTTCAATACCAGTCTGGCCAACACAGTGAGATCCCATCTGAAAAAGAAAGAAAGAGAAGGAGAGAAAAACAAAAAAACTATAAGACCAATAGGCACTAGAGAGAGAGGGAGAAAAAGAGAGAAAAGAGAGAAACAGAAAAAAAAATGCATAAGACCAATAGATAATAAAGCTGATAAGCTTCTGTGAAAATTGTGGAGCCTGAATTGCATTCCCTCTTGGATGGGAGGAGTCCAACCTGTGGTTTGCCTAGAATGAGAAAATCTCACTTCACTAACCAGCAACGCCAAAGAAATCCTGAGAAATGAGACAACTAGAAGAGCTGGGGGTGGGGTTTGGGAATCACTCACAGTAGTGCAATCAAGTATTAGATACATTAAAAGCAAGTGTTATATTAGTTATCAATTGGTTGACTTCTGAGGACAAGATAGCAAAATTAAAGTCCTTTCCCTCTACTTTACTCAGACATCAGTCCATTGCCAACAAGGAGACTAATAAACAAAAACACTAACTCCATCTTTGGGAACACAAGGAGAAATCTGAAATAGAGAAAGCAGGTGGAGAAATCGTCTCAAAATTAGAGGAAGGCAAAGCTGCTACAGCAGATTTGCCTGGTACCTCATTCATATATTCTCAGCCCACCTGTGACTTTAGCCACAGCTGAAACTCACCTGTGCTGATAGCTCGTGCCTCATACATGCAATCTGAATCTTTTCTCTCTTTGCCTTGGAGCTTCTTCAATATTATGAAAGCTGCTTGGCTCATGGGTAAGAGAAAAGGCACTTGGAAGATGGGGCTCCCCAAATTAATGCCAGTAGGGGGCAGTTCTCGACCAAAGGGGTCCCACAGAAAGAGAGGATGAATGCTTCAGTGTCCAGTGCCTTGGGCAGACAATTCGGAGAGGCATACTCTTCCCTTCTCAGCCCCCAACTGCCTCAGTGATGACCTTAATAATGTACCCTTATATTGGCTTTTCCTTCTTCCTTTGATTAGCTTTTCTCTACTTCTTCACTCTTGCTTCCTGGGATCATCCCTCAAATAAACTACCTCCACTCAGGTTCTTATTTCGGACTTTATTTTCAGGGAAAATCAAACGAGGGCAGAGGGTACTTGGAAAGGAGACACTGATAAGAAGCAAGTCATTATCCTTGCAGTACCTTAGAAACACTCAGGAATGAGAGGCACCAGATGCCTTGGAAAGCAAGAGTGAAGTTTCCAGGGAAAAGCCAGCCCTCTGCCTTAGCAAGGTACAAAGAAGCCTCTAGGCAACAAGTCCTGCCCATACACAGATTGCAATCAGCCTTCCAGTGCCATACTCTTCTTTTCCTCTAGAACATAAATTTTTCAAAACAGTCTGAAACCCATGGAAAAGTTGTAAGATTAATATCAAGAATTTTCTTCCTCCTGTTTAAGACCAAGTCACTGACATGATAACCCATCACCACTGAGTACTTCAGTGTCTATTTCCTAAACAAAAGGACATAGCCACAATACAGCCATCAAAATCAGGAAACTGATATCAACACATTACAACCATCCAGTCTTCAGACCCCATGCAAATTTCACCAGTTATGCCAAGTAGGTCTTTTTTCAGCAAAGAAGCCAGTTCAGCATTACATGTTGCATTTGGTTGTCATGTCTCTTTATTCTCCTTTTTAATCTGACACAGTTTACTTCAGTCTTTTCTTGACATTCATAACCTTGAAGATTACAGTTCTAGTTATTTTGTAGAATGTCTATCAATTTAGGTTTGTCTGATGTTTTCTCAATGATTAGATTCAGGTTACACATCACAGGAATGATATTATGCTCTTATTGCATCTTACCGGGGGTATGTTGTTTCCATTTGTCCCATTACTAATGATATTCACTTTGATCATTTGACGAAGGTGGTGTTTTCCAGCTCTATCCACTGAAAATGTTCTCTCTTTCCCTTTGTAATAAGCATTTTGTGGGCAGAATTTGTTGTTTTTGTTTTTGCTCCTCTCTAATTAGAAGAAATGTGGATAGATGTTTTGAAACCATGCAAATATACTGTTCTTCATCAAACTTTAACTTATTTGATCTATATCAGTATGTGCTCATGGTCCTGTTTTATTCAGTGGTGTATGTCTGGATTCTCCACAGAAACAAAAACAATAAGACATATATATACAAATGTATGTTAAAAATATATATTACATTGTATATAACATTAAAATATATAACATATAAAAATAGCAAACCTAGGCTGGGCACGGTGGCTCACGCCTGTAATCCTAGCACTTTGGGAGGCTGAGGTGGGTGGATCACCTGTCAGGAGTTTGAGACCAGCCTAGTTAACATGGTAAACCCCATTTCTACTAAAAATACAAAAAATTAGCTGGCCATGGTGGTGCATGCCTATAATCCCAAATCTTTGGGAGGCTGAGTCAGGAGAATCGCTTGAACCCGGGAGGTGGAGGTTGTAGTGAGCCGAGATCACGCCTTTGCACTATAGCTTGGGCAACAAGAGTGAACCTCTGTCTCAAAAAAAAAAAAAAAAAAAAAAAAAAACCTATATACATACAATAATCATAATATATGTGATTTATTTTCGTTTTATTTTTTGAGACAGGTTCTCACTCTGTTACCCAGGCTAGAGTACAGTGGGACTGTGTTGGCTCATTGCAAAGTGATCCTCCCACCTCAGCCTTCTGAGTAGCTGGGACCACAGGTGCACACCACCACACAGGCTAATTTGTTTTTGTTTTTGTTTTTGTTTTTTGAGATGGAGTGTCACTCTGTCACCCAGGCTGGAGGGCAGTGGCACAATCTTGGCTCACTGCAACCTCCACCTCCTGGGTTCAAGCAATTCTCATGCCTCAGGCTCCTGAGTAGCTGGAATTACAGGCACCTGCCACCCTGCCCGGCTAATTTTTGTATTTTTAGTAGAGACGAGGTTTCACCATGTTAGCTAGACTGGTCTTGAACTCCTGACCTCAAGTGATTTGCCTGCCTCAGCCTCCCAAAGTTCTAGGATTACAGGCATGAGCCACCACATCTGACCATATATTAGTTATTATAAAGAATTTTCTCACATAGTGTTGGAGGCTGAGAAGTCCCAAGATATGCAGTTGGCAAGCTGACGAGCTAGGAGAGCTGGAGGTGTAAGTTCTAACCCAAGTCTGAGTCTGAAGATGGGAGGAGACTGATGTCCTAACCCAGAGTGTAGGACAGAGAATGAATTCTCTCTTACTGAGCTTTGTGTTCTGTTCAGGTGATCAACAAATTGGATGAGGTACACCCACACTGGGGAAAGACAATCTGTTTTACTCAGCCTACCAATTCAAATGTTAATTTTATCCAGAAACACTCATAGACATACCCAGAATAATGTTAACCAAATATATGGGTACCCTATAGCCCAGTCAGGTTGACACATAAAATTAATCAGCACAAGTGGGTTATAATTCATTATTATCCTTAGTAACTTTGATATGCAAATCATTCTGGATTTAGCCAGTGAACATCTCTGCAAGCTGTCCTCTATGTCCTTTTGACATGTCCCCATCAACTTTTTGGCATTTCTTTACATTCTAGCACAAAAAGATGTTAAACCAGACTCATCTTGCATTTTCTGTAATTGAGGCCTGGAATCAGCCATATCCCCAAGGCACCCTGGCTCCTTTTAGTGAAGGATGTTTTTATTATTTATTTTTATTTGTTTATTTATTTTTTCTGAGATAGGGTCTGACTGTGTCACCCAGGCTGGAGTGCAGTGGTGTGATCTTGGCTCACTGCAACCTCTGCCTCCCAGGCTCAAGTGATTCTCCCACCTCAGCTTCTCATGTAGCTGGGACTACAGGCATGAGCCACCATGCCTAGCTAATTTTTGTGTGTGTGTGTGTGTGTGTGTGTGTGTGTGTATATATATATATGTGTGTGTGTGTGTGTATATATATATACACACACATATATATATATATATATTTGTGTGTGTGTGTGTGTGTAGAGATGGGGTTTTGCCATTTTACCCAGACTAGTCTTGAACTCCTGGGCTTGAGTGATCCATGTCCCTCAACCTCTCAAAATGCTGGGATTATGGGCATGAACCATTGCGCCTGGCCGAAGTATGGTTTTTAAAAATCAAGAACTGAGTGCTAGGTGTGTTCATTGTGTTTCAGATATCACTGTTTCTCGACTCTAAGAATGGGCAAAGCTAGGAAATATATCTACATATATCCATGTGGAGTGTGTGTGTTGTGTGTATATATGTTTTCATATATAGACATTTATATTCATATTTCTTTTTTTTAGTACACTTGGAAGAGGGCCAAGCAGGCGACTTGAGAGATTCAAGTGCATATATGTGTATTTATTTCTAAATCTATCTATATATATTGAAGAAAATGTTTCCACCAATATTCAATTTTTAATCCAACTCCAGAAGGTTCATCCTCGTTATCTTCCTTTGCATATTTTTACCTCCATTCTCTGATAGCAAGAAATCTTATGGATGCTTAGGATATTTTTTAATTGAAGAAAGGAAGTTACAAAATTGCATGCACATTATGAGGTCATCCTTTTCTTAAAGTTAACACATGCATTGAAAAAAAAAACCTGGAGGAATATATATCCAACCGCTAACACTGTTCCCTTCCATCAAGGGGAGTGGGGTTTTGGGGGCTTTGCAATTCCTGTATTACATCTATATTTCTAATATTTTAAAATTTTTGGCCAAGAGCAGTGGTTACTTTTTTTTTTTTTTGCAACAGGATCTCGCTCTGTCTGCCAGGCTAGAGTGCAGTGGAACGAACAATCAGGGTTCACTACAGCCTTAACCACCTGGACTCAAGCGATTGTCTTGCCTCAGCCCCCTGAGTAATTGGGACTACAGGTGTTCACTACCATGCCTGGTTAATTTTTTGCACTTTTAGTAGAGATGAGATTTTGCCATGTTGGCCAAGCTGGTCTTGAACTCCTGGATTCAAGCAATCCACCTGCCTCAGCCTCTCAAAGTGCTGGGATTACAGGCATGAGCCACTGAGCCCACATGGGCGGTTACTTTTTAACAGGATGTTGGTGGCTCTTTTCCTGTTGCCCTACAATTGACATTAAAGCCCATGGCCGAAAAAACCAAAAACAAAATATCTCATCTTCTAAAGAGAACAACTTACATTTAAAATGTAGAACCCTCCGACCCTTGAACCTTCCCCTGGGCTTACAAACAGGATGCCCAATTGGTTCTTCTGCCATCAGCCACCACCCCTCCACCGTCAGGCCCCACCTTCTGAATTATATTAAGATATAGAAAATGGAAGGCAGGGGAGACTTCTTGAAGGTAGTTGGACTTGTGGAGACTGTAGTGTTTGTTCATGGTGAGTGGGTGTTTTCTTCTCTACCTGAAGCCTTGTATGGAGAAACAAGGGAGGGGGCTCCAAAGGAATTGCTATTACTAGTATTATTATTTTTTTGTTTTTTGTTTGTTTGTTTGTTTTTGAGATGGAGTTTCTCTCTTGTTACCCAGGCTGGAGTGTAATGGCGCGATCTCAGCTCACCGCAACCTCTGCCTCCTGGGTTCAGGCAATTCTCCTGCCTCAGCCTCCTGAGTAGCTGGGATTACAGGCATGCACCACCATGCCCAGATAATTTTTGTATTTTTAGTAGAGATGGGGTTTCACCATGTTGACCAGGATGGTCTCGATCTCTTGACCTCGTGATCCACCCGCCTCGGCCTCCCAAAGTGCTGGGATTACAGGCGTCAGCCACCGCGCCTGGCCCTATTTTTTTATTTTTTAAGAGGCAGGATTGCTCTCTGTTGTCCAAGTTGAAGCACAGTGGTGTGATCATAGTAACCTCAAGCTCCTGGTCTCTGGCAATGCTCCCACCTGTCTCTCCAGTGAGTAGGACTATAGGCATACGCCACAATGCTTGGCTGATTCTTTATTTATTTATTTTGTACAGACAGGGTCTCACTATGTTGCCCAGGCTGGTATTGAACTCCTGGCCTCAAGCAATCCTCCTGTCTCAGCCTCTGAGAGCACGTGGATTACATATGTGACCCACCACAATGGTCCGCAGAGGAAGCATTTGTAGGGATCAGAGTTGCCTGCAAGAAGATGAGACTGCAAATCTATTTCCCATGTGGACATCTGCCTAGGCAATAGATTACTAAACTATCTGTAGGGTCTAACTGAGAAAGAGAGAAGAAAATTTGAGGGAGATGGCCCTTTCCTTCTTCCCGACCCCCATATACTAAAGAAACTAGAAATAGCTCCTTTCCTTTGGAAAGAGGGTGTTAGAGTCTCTGATGTGGGCCAATCAGAGTACTGCTTTCATCTGCCTGGGTTCTACACAAATTAAGAAACCAGAGAATGTCTGTCACCATCTAACCAGATAGACAGACGGTGACAAAAACTCACCTTTTCAGGTAATAAAGGTTAAATTGAGGCATACAGTTTACAGGGGAGCCAAATAAGTGAGCTAATGAACCCTTGAATTAGGCAGACTCACCATCCAGTGAGGGTAGCATGGACCCCAGGAGCCTCTAGACATGGGGCCCTCCCCAGATGAGACTTAAAAAGCAGAAGAGAACTCCTTCTTCCTGCAGGCAGGCTCTAGCCTAAGAACACAAAAGAAAAGAAATTTATTTATTATTATTATAATTTTTTGAGACAGAGTCTCACTCTGTTGCCCAGTCTGGAGTGCACTGGCACAGTCTTTGCTCACTGTAGTCTCCGCCTCCCAGGTTCAAGCAATTCTCGTGCCTCAGCCTCCCGAGTGGCCGGAATTACAGGCATGCGCCACCATGCCTGGCTAATTTTTGTATTTTTAGTAGAGATGGGGTTTCCTGTGTTGTCCAGGCTGGTCTCAAACTCCTGGCTTCCAGTGATCTGCCTGCCTCAGCCTCCCAAAGTGCTGGGATTACAGGTGTGAGCCACTGTGCTGGGCTAGAAAAGAAATTTTAAAGGAGGCGCTGAATCAACTATGCCCAGCCTACTCTCACATTTATGAATCAAGTAAGTCACTCTACTTTTCGTGGACAGGGTAAATTAATGGAGAGTGTCACAATAATTGAGCTCTCTTATTTGAAAGGAAACATTGATGATGAGGAAGAAGGCTTCCCCCTATTAAGGAGAGGGGATGGCTTATTGCTAGATTTTATTCCTCTACTTCTTTTCTAAGCAATCAGGGTGAAACCTAAGCCTGGGATGAGGAGTAGGTGTGTATGTGATGAGGATCAGATTTATACTGAATTTAAGTTTAAATTCCAAATGGATTATCAATGTAAGTGTAAGAGTTGCAACTAAAAAGCACTTGGAAAAGAACACAGGTGTAAAGTTTTAAGATTTTGGGTTAGGGCCAGGCACGGTGGTTCACACCTGTAATCCCAGCACCTTGGGAGGCTGAGGCAGGTGGATCACATGAGGTCAGGAGTTTGAGACCAGCCTGGCCTGGTGAAACCCCGTCTCTACTAAAAATACAAAAATTAGCTGGGCATGGTGAAACACGCCTGTAATCCCAGCTACTCAGGAGGCTGAGGCAGGAGAATTGCTTGAACCTGGGAGATGGAGATTGCAGTAAGACAAGATTGCACCACTGCACTCCAGTCTGAGCGACAGAGCAAGACTCCATCTCAAAAAAAACAAACATAAAAAGACTTTGGGTTAGACAAAGCCTCCTTGGATATTTAAAAAAAAAGCATGAGGCTAGGCACAGTGGCTCACGCCTGTAATCCCAGCACTTTGGGAGGTCGAGGCAGGCAGATCACTTGAGGCTAGGAGTTCGAGACTAGTCTGGCCCACATGGTAAAACCCCACCTCCACTAAAAATACAAAAATTACGCTGGCATGGTGACGCACACCTGTAGTCCCAATTATTCAGGAGGCTGAGGCACGGGAATTGCTTGAACCAAGAGGTGGAGGTTGCAGTGAGCTGAGATACGCACACCTGTAGTCCCAATTATTCAGGAGGCTGAGGCACGGGAATTGCTTGAACCGGGAGGTGGAGGTTGCAGTGAGCGGAGATACGCACACCTGTAGTCCCAATTATTCAGGAGGCTGAGGCACGGGAATTGCTTGAACTGGGAGGTGGAGGTTGCAGTGAGCGGAGATACGCACACCTGTAGTCCCAATTATTCAGGAGGCTGAGGCACGGGAATTGCTTGAACTGGGAGGTGGAGGTTGCGGTGAGCTGAGATCGCACCACTGTACTCTAGCCTGGATGACAGAGTGAGAGGCTGTCTCAAAATAAATAAATAAAAAGCATGAGTGAAAGAAAAAATAGATTGGAGTTTATCAAAACTTAAAACTTTTGTGCTTCAAAGGCTATCATCAGGGATGTGAAAAGACAACCCACAGAATGAGAAGTAGTATTTGCAAGTCATATATCTAATAAGGGACTTATACCCAGAATATATAAAGAACTCTCAGAAATCAGTAATTAAAAGACAACCTAATTTAAAAATGAGCTACAAATAGACATTTCCCCAATGAAGATATGCAAATGTCCAGTAAACACATAAACAGATGCTCAACATCTTTAGCCATTAGAGAAATGCAAATCAAAACCACAATGAGATTTCACTTCATACCCCCCAGGATGGTTATAATGAAAAAGACAAACAATAAGTGTTGACAAGGATGTACAGAAACTCCCATACACTGCTGGTGGGAATGTAAACTGGTGCTGCTGCTTTGGAAAATAGTTTGGCAGTTAACAATTAAACGTCATGTTTAAACAATTAAACAATATACATACTTATATAACCTAGATATTCCATCCCCCCAAAAATGAAAACATACATTCACACAAAAACTTATACACAAATGTTCATAGCAACATTATTCATAAAAGCCAAACTATTGAAACAATCCAAATGTCCATGAACTGATGTGGCACATGCATACATAAGAATGTTATTTATCAAAAGGATTAAAGTATGAATACATACTACAACATGAATAAATCTTAAAGCACTATGCTAAATGACTGAAGCCATGTAATGTCTACCCTGGACCTTATAGCCCAGGATGCGGATGAGGAATAGGAAGATGCAGCAGAAACATGGCTTCTGGGAGTAAACTTTGGGGGTGAGGCAGGCAGTTTCTGTAAAGATGGTTTCCCTTAGAAAACATATACCGTAGCTGGGCATGGTGGCTCACGCCTGTAATCCCAACACTTTGGGAGGTTGGGGCGGGCAGATCACGAGGTCAAGAGTTTGAGACCAGCCTGGCCAATAGGGTGAAACCCTGTCTTTACTAAAGATGCAAAAATTAGCCAGGCATGGTGGTGCATGCCTGTAGTCCCAGCTAGTTGGGAGGCTGAGTCAGGAGAATAGCTTGAACCCGGGAAGCAGAGGTTGCAGTGAGCCGAGATCATCCCACTGCTCTCCATCCTTGGTGACAGAATGAGATTCTGTCTCAAAAAAAAAAAAAAAAAAGAAAAGAAAAGAAAGTAAAAGAAAACATATACCATGGGCAAGTGCGGTGGCTCATGCCTGTAATCCCAGCACTTTGGGAGGCTGAGGCGGGTGGATCACTTGAGGTCACCAGCCTGGCCAACACCATGAACCCCCGTCTCTATCAAAAAAACACAAAAATTAGCCAGGCATGGTGGCAAGCACCTGTAGTCCCAGCTACTCAGGAGGCTGAGATGGGAAAATTGCTTGAACCCAGGAAGCAGAGGTTGCAGTGTGCTGAAATCATGCCACTGCACTCCAAGCTGGGAGATAAAGTGAGACCCTATCTCAAAGAAAGAAAAAAAACCCAAAAATATACCTCAATATGTGTCCCACTGGGGCTCTGGGTAAGAGCTGCCTGTCCCAGGGCCGCATGTTGGGATCTGTGTGGTGTTGACAGCTTTTCCTGGATCTCTATCAAGTTACACATCCCTGACTTTACCAAGGTGCATACCCTACTCTTTGCTTCTGGTTACAATTATGCCACCAAGAGATGGACAGTGAGTGACTGGCCGGGCAAAGGGAGCTCTGAGTCTGAAGGAAGCAGGGAAGGTGAGGGTACAGCTCCCTGAGAGCCTGGCCTGGGGACAGTGGGACCAGCATCAAAGGAGATAGGGAAGATATAGAAGACAGACCCTGGAGTGTAAATGGCTCTCTGCTAGACGGCTCAACCTTGCCTCAAAGTCATTTCCATGAAATTACCACCCCAAGGCACTAATAAGTGATCTAGGAGACAGCCAATATTTTGCATAATTTCCAGAAAGCCAGTACTAGATGGAGACCAGGATTGATTCCCTTGTATTTTCTAAGAATAATAAGGGCATGTGGATAAGTGTGTCATCATAAGAGCAGAGGCTGAGGGACACCTGGTGACCCCCTGTTGAGGAGCCAGCCCAAGAGATCCTCCGGAGTGGCCCACAGGGAGGAGAGAACTCAACTTTTGGAGTTTATAAAATTCTCCCTCACCTGCCTCAGTTATAGTATCATCTCTCTACTCCCTGTCACAGTCAGACTTCTAGAAAGAGTTGTCTGCATCTGCTGCCTTCACTGTTTCAGTTCAATGGTTCTCATCAAAGTCATTAAAGCTGAAGCCAATCCCTTATATCCCTTGCCCCTCTGTGGCATTTAACACTCTTTGGAAATCCTTGTCCTTTGGCTTCTATAACACCATCCTTTCCTGGTTCTCTTTCTATCTTTCTGATTTCTCTGAGTTCATCTTTTTCACGGAATTCTCACCCACAGTCCATTACTTAAATGCTATGCCCCCAGGGTTCTATTCTTGGCACTCTTCCCTTCTTGCTTTGGGTGACCTCATCTATTCCTTTGGCTTTAACCAATCCCTCCAAAGCAGACAACTCCCATCTCCATATCTCTTTCCCAAGTTTCCAGCCTTTATCTTGTCATACCACCTGGAAACACCATGGTCTCCAAGTTCAATATTTACACAATTGAGCTAATCATCAGCTACTTCAAATCTGATCCTGTGATGTTCTTCAGTTCAATTGGTGGCAAGACTTCTAGCCAATCTACTGCCAATGAAAATTTACCATCTCTGATCAGCTCTTTTCCTAATTCCTGCCCCAAATTCCCATCATCATTACTTTGGTTAAGATCTCATCATTTCTCACATGGATTTTGCAACAGTTTGCTAAACCTGCTAGAAGCAGGTTTTCCTGCTTCTCATCTTTCCCTCCCTCTAGTCCATCTTCCAAATTAATCTTTATGTGATCTATTGAAAACAGAAATCTAAGCTGGGTCAGGCGGCTCACATCTGTAAATCCCAAAACTTTGGGAGGCCAAGGTACCAGAATCGCTTGAGCCCAGGAGTTTGAGACCAGCCTGGGCGATGTAGTGAGACCTTGTCTCTACAAAACAGACAACCGCTAGAAAGGTCTGATTTTATCACCTGATTGAAAATCCTCTAATAACTCTCCATTTTCCTCACGATAAAATCCAAATACTTGATTCTGAATCCACTATGAAGTCATGACCCTGGGCCCTTGTGACCAATGGGACCTGATAGTCTGCAGGCAGGTAGTTGGGAGAGGTTTTCCTCACTACTAAAAAGCAATGCACAGGAGCAAATGCCTTTCTTCTTTGGAGATGAAATGTCTGCTTGTAATACTTGGAAATGCTTTGATCATCTCTTAATCATGAGAAAAGACACTGCAGATATAACAAGGACAGAAGAGCAGACAGACAGAAAATATTTGGATCCTGCTGCTATCCCTAAGCCACTGAATTAGCCAGCCTCAGAATGGCTCACCTCCAGATTTTCTGGAGCATGAGCTATTAACTGTCCTAATTATTTAAGCTGCTTTAGTTGGGTTTCCTGTTACTTGCAGCTGAAAGTACCCTAATTAACACATTTATAGGATGTTTCTCCTTTTGAAAATAGAAAAAATAGCAAAGATTTTTTTTTTAAGAAGTCTTCTATAACCCCTTAGGAAGAATTAGGTCCAAATCTTCCTATAGTTCACATAGCAATAAGTACCTTCCTCTGTTGTGGCATTTAGAATGGAATTTTTGTTTTGTTTTTAGGTTTCTTTTAACTTACTACAGCCAAAACAGTCAACTGCTACAATGAATAGCCAACTGCATTCCCAAATTCAGTCTCCGACTTTTGCAAACACAAACTTCCCCACCCCTCAGAGCTACATCCAGCCTGCTTTAGTCCTTAGGTCAGTGCAAGGAAGATAACAATAGCTAGTCAGCTACATTCTGTGGAGAGCTGGGTGTCACAGCTCCTCTCTGCTGAAACATCTAGTTGTGCTGGGCTTGTCGTCATGGAAACACAGCTGATGCTGTGAGCATATGGTGTAGAGGCTCTGTCTCTTATATTCCCAGTGAGGGAGAGGAGCTGGTACTTGCTAACAACATGACAATGTCCTATATTATCTGTTGGGCTTGTTGAATGAAGGAGGAGAATAGATCACTGTGGAGAGAGAGCTGAGCTGGAAGTGTTGTGAGAAATTAGAACTTAGAGAGCTCTAGTTCCTCTGTGAACAGCCCCTGAGTAAGGCCTGTGCGCCTAAAAATGTATGCAGATGGACCTAGGGAGGCTGGAGGAGTGGTGAGGAGGAGGTAGGGAAACAATCATGTAATGAATGCTCACTGTGTGCCAGACGCTATGTTTTGTATAACCATAACTAGCATTTTTGAAACTTTTAAGTCAAGATACTTTACATTATTATTTTATTTAATCCATACAACAATTCCATAGGGTGAATTCTATTACTCTCTCAATTTTTCAGAAAAGGAAACTCAGTAAATAATTGCCCAAAGTCATGCAGCCAGGAAGTGATAAACCCAGGCTTGAACCCAGGGTGGTCTATGTCTAAAATGTTTGCATAAACTTGTGCTATACTGTCTCTCTGCTATGATAAGTACTTTGGGTTTATTTTGTTCAGATAAATTATATTGATATTAGACTTTTGTCTTAGTCCGTTCGGGCTGCTATAACAAAATACTATAGATTGAGTGGCTATAAACAGCAGAAACATACTGCTCACAGTTCTGGAGGCTGGGAAGTCCAAGATCAAGGTGCCAGCATGGTGGGGTTCTGGTGAGGACCAGTTTCCTCATAGACAGCTGCCTTCTCACTGCAACCTTACATGTGAAGGGGGTGAGAGATCTCTCTGGGACTTCTTTTATAAGGGTATTAATCCCATTCATAAGGGCTTTGCCTTCATGTCTTAATCATCTCCCGAAGGCCCCACCTCCCAATATCATCATCACCTCAGGGGTTAGGATTTCAGCATATGACTTTTAAGGGGACACAAACATTCAGACCATAGCAATTTCACATCAAGCTTATAAGATAAAGTTTCTCTGGCCGGGCACGGTGGCTCACGCCTGTAATCCCAGTACTTTGGGAGGCCAAGGCGGGTGAATCATGAGGTCAAGAGATCGAGACCATCCTGGTCAACATGGTGAAACCCCGTCTCTACTAAAAATACAAAAAATTAGCTGGGCATGGTGGCGCATGCCTGTAATCCCAGCTACTCAGGAGGCTGAGGCAGGAGAATTGCCTGAACCCAGGAGGCGGAGGTTGCGGTGAGCTGAGATCGTGCCATTGCACTCCAGCCTGGGTAACAAGAGCAAAACTCCATCTCAAAAAAAAAAAAAAAGTGTTTCTCTGAAATATCCTTGCATACAGTAAGTAGAGTCTTTTGAACTGTTAATTGTAATATAGTATAATTCTTATGATAATTCAGTGAGGTAGGAATCATTATTTCCATGTTATAAATGAGGAGTCTTATGCTCAGATTGATTAAGCAAATTGACCAAGGTCACATGGCTAGTGGTTAAGAGGGAACCAAAAACCAATGAGTGCCATTCCAAAGCCTGTATACCATCTATTTTCCACTATGCTTTAGGGATAGGCAGGTTGCCTCTCTTTGTCCACTGTGGCTCCAGTTGCCAATGGGTTGACTCCAAAATCCAATCCTCTCATTGATCAAGGAACCTGCATACCCAACTATTTTCTCAGTTTCACAGGCAAACTCGGCGTTCCCAGACCAAACCAAACTAAAACACAACCACCACAACTAGAAACTCCAATGTGTCTAAAGTTGAACTAAAGATCACCCCAAAACCTGCTCCTCTTCTAGTACTATGATCTCAGTAAAGGGCACCATCATTCACCTTATTTTTCATTCCAGTAATGTTGTAGAACTTTATTCCTTAGTTCAGCTAAAACTTGGGTTCTTGTCACATGACCAGGAAAATTTAGGCATGTGGATGCATTGAGGATCTAGTAAAGCAGGACTTTATTGAACAAAAAGGAAAAAAAACTCAGCAAGTGAGATGGAGTCTTGCTAACAGGCCTTCCACCTCACAGATTGATTCCCAGGTCATCACTGGAGCTGAAGGGAGCAGGCTCCTCCGCTGCCGAAGGTGCAAACTTCCCAAGGCTCCACCCCCTTCCCCCAGTGTGCAGGTGGGCATTATTTAGAGAGAATCAGTTGGGAAAGGGTGGGCTTCATCTGTGGCCAGCAGTCCAGTTTTTCAGCCTTCAGGCTTTTTTAGGCTTGCAGGTGGGGTTTTGCTGGGGACCCTTGGTTGTCTTCTGTCTCCATCAGTAACATGAGTGTTGCCTTTAACATGGCCTTCTCCCTTTCTCTTTTCACATGGAATCAGTCACTGAGTCCTGATAGTTTTATGCCTCATTGGTCTAGTCTCCCCATTTCCCTAACCCATGTCATTAGCATCTCGTCTGAATTATTGCAAGAGTTACCTAACAGGCCTCCATGCCTCCATTCTTGCATCCATCCAGTCTGGTCTTCATTGCAGCAGCCTCTTACTCTTTGGGGAACGTCCAAAATCTTTACCACAGCTCTGTTTTGTGTTCGCATAGCATCTTCTGCCTTTCCTTTGTGGGGCAACTGTCACATTTATGATTAGTCACTTCATTAATCATTTGTATGATTATTATGTCTCTACATCAAAGTCTGGGCCCTGTATTCTAGTCCTCGCTCTGCCACTTACTGTGCTACCTTGAGCAAGAAGCAAGATCATTGCTTTTTTGTCAGCCTCTTTTGTAAATCTTTGTTTATGTATCTGTGTCTTTAGCTGAACTCTGAGCTCCTTTGGGAAGACCTGGGCTAGAAACCAAGTCTGTCTGACTTCAGAACCTAAATTTCCTAATTCTTTTTGTTTGTTTGTTTGTTTGTTTTGAGACAAAGTTTCACTCTGTTGGCCAGGCTGGAGTGCAGTGGCACAATCTCTGCTCAGTGCAACCTCTGCCTCTTGGGTTCAAGTGATTCTCCCACCTCAGCCTCCTCAGTAGCTGAGATTACAGGTGTACGCCACCACACCCAGCTAATTTTTGTATTTTTAGTAGAGATGGGGTTTCGCTATGTTGGCCAGGCTGGTCTCAAACTCCTGACCTCAAGCGATCTGCCCACCTTGGCCTCCCAAAGGACTGGGATCATAGGTGTGAGCCACTGCACCTGGCCAATTTCCTAATTCTTACAGCAGAACAAGAATTAGGAAAATGATTGTGTAGATGAGGAAACAGGGGTCCAGAGTGGCAAAGCAACTTGCCCAACACCACACACAGCCAGAGAACTCTAGCCTTCTGGTTCCTAATCCAGGGCTTGTTCCTTCAGCCTACAGCCTTCCCAGTAGCAACAGCTGGCAGAAGTTAAGCTGAACTGAAAAGACTGTTCTGCTGTCTACCTTGAGTGCTGGCAGCATTATTGTGAGACTCTGTGGGATCTCTGTACTCCACCCTACCAACCTAAATCTTATTAGTGCTTAGTTCTGATGAGCTCTGCAGGTTATCTTCATTGGTCCAAGGCAGCACTGCTCATCAGCTCTGCAGGGGCCTTTAGGTGAGGAAGACATATCCTTGTTTAGCCCTAGAGGACTCATTTGAGTTTCAGATTATTACTTCACAGTCCTTGACTGCCATAAGTTTCTTTGGGATGCATATGGGCTCTGCTAGCTCATATAGCACCTTAGAGCATACTATAAGCAGGTCCCCCTCAGGTGAACAAATTGTGAAAGGCAGCTCCTCTGGGAGCCCAGTTAAAACAGCCTCCCCTCTGCTAGCTGCCTCAGCCTCAGGTAGGAGATCATGAGCTGCCTCCTCTGCAGGTGCCTTCTTTCACGGTACAACTTGTCCCACCAGAAGCTGTGGGCTGACAGTAGTTCTGAGCCCTGGAAATGCTACAACTCCTCTGGCTACTTCTCTTTATCCTGTGCAATTTGTCCAAAGCCTTTTCACTACCTATTTGGGAAGATGAGATCTATAAAACTCTAGCTCTACACCTACCATCTTACACCAACCTCCTAAATCATGGCTCTTCTCCTCCTGGGGTTCATAATCTAAGGAAAGAGACCAGGAGAGAATCCAAGGTGGTTCTGGGGAGCCATCCCAAATGCATCAACTCCCCTTCTCTTAGACTCAGACAGGGACACATTATTAGGCTCTCATGGACACAAGCCCTGAGGGGTCAACAGGATGGTGGGAGGTAAGGGGAGTGGAGGGACCTAGGGGGAGGTAGTGTGTAAAGGGAGCCAAGGGCATGGGACTGGAGGTTAGGAGGCATCAGTCTGTCCCTCCCATGATGAGTGATCTTGGGCAAGTCTGGTTCTTTTGCTGGGCCTCTCTCTGCTAGTGGAGTCTGCAAAGGGAGTTGGCCCTGGTGATATCTAGGATCTCTGTCAGTGTGGACATGCCATGATGGGCTCTGTGAGGGGCTCAACAAACAAGGAGAAGTGAGTTTGCCAAAGTGTGCGATACATAGCCTGCACATATTACGCACTCAGACATCTTACCTGGCGAGATGGTTTGCCTCTGTGTCCCCAGCCAAATCTCATCTAGAACTGTAATCCCCAAGTGTTGAGGGAGGGAGCTGGTGGGAGGTGATTGGATCATGGGGGCGGTTCCCCACTGCCATTCTCGTGATTGCGTGATAGCGAGTGAGTTCTCACTAGAGCTGATGGTTTTCAAGAATGGCACTTCCCCCACCTCCTCTTGCCACAATGTGAAGAAGGTCCTTGCTTCCCCTTCTGCTTCTGTCATGATTTTAAGTTTCCTGAGGCCTCTCCAGTCGTTCGGAACTGTGAGTCAATTAATCCTCTTTTCTTTATAACTTACCCAGTCTCAGGTATTCTTTATAACAGTGTGAAGATCGAGTAATACACATGACGTAAAAAATGACCTTAGGTGGTTAGAAAATGAACATTTTCTACTTTAATAGTTATGTATTTCTTAATAAAGTAAGTTATGTCAGGGAAAATACAGAACAAATAAGGGAGTAATATTTTTTTCTTAGGAAACATTTTTTGTTAGACTGTTTTAAAGAAAAAACATTAAATGTACATGTGGCATATAAATAGAGCAAAACACATGAAGATGGTATGTAAATGACTGCTTGGGCAATGCAGATTTAGAGACCATCCCATTTTTTCCTGAGGGCACTTGTCTTGCTTAATTTTGTCCTCTGTACTAATCTTTTCTGATAATGAGTACATTATCTGATCTTGGTTCCTTTTACACTTTGACTGACTGCTGTGAAACTCAGAACTGAATTCCAAACCCAATGTTAGAAATGCTACTGATCTTTATATTGGCAGGTATGTGCTCTCTTTTGCTTTGGACCTGATTTCCTTCCCAGTTCACTGCACTATAGTCTTCCACTTTAAGCTGTGGAAAGTGGAAAGTGATGATTTACCAGTACACACAAATAACATTCAAAGTTAAAGAACAATTAAGTCCTAAGAAGTATACATCCAGTGAACGGGGACTGGCATCAGCTTATCCTTCATAATTTACAAAGCAGTTTTCATTACTCTTTTTTATATCATTGTATCTTCATTAATAAGACTCACGGCTACCTCTTGGGACAAATAGGATCATTATATCCATGTCACAGATGGGGGAGCGGAGGCATGAATGTGACCTGCTCATGGTCACATGGGTTGACAGTCAAATCTAGGTCCTCTGACTCTTGTTTTTATATTTCTTTTGCGTCACCGTAATTTGTGTTTTTGTCTTTTTAAAGTAAGACTGACAGACCCCCTGGGTGGAAATGGAGGGGAGAGCAGCCGCCCGCAAGGAATGCCAGGGCTCCTGAGTGCGGAGCACATGATCCTCGCCTGCCCTGGTTCCCCTGGCACTGCTCCACTGGCACTGCTCGCCGGCAGCGGGGCGGGCGGGCTGCCAGGACGGCCTGGCCGGGGAGCCATTTCACGATTGCTCCGCTGCAGCGGCATGCGGGCTCCGGCGGTCAACGCAGCGCTCGGCAGGCCCCGGCCAGGGCACACTCTTGCGGAACCGCTTCTACCTGGTTGGCTTGGCTTTTCACAGGCTTACAGCTTCCTAGCTCCGCGAGCAGAGCTTGCTAGCATCCCTCGTCAGCGGCGCCACCCGGGTGCCCGCGCGGTGCCCCAGCATGCTCCGGCTCAGTGCCCTTCCAGAGCCACGCATCCGAGCGCTTCGCCCCGAGTCGGCCGAGCAGAGGTTGGGGTGAGCGCCAGCCAGGGAGAGAGCTGTCTGCTGGCGCCCGTCCGCACGCCAGCCTGCCCTTCCTAGGTTCGGTCCACCATTTTTGTCCTCTGGCCTTTTTTTCCTGACTGTCACCTGTGCACTTTGCTCTCGGAGCAAAAGTCTTTCACTTAGTTCTGGTTTCCCCAAGCACGGGGCTGTGGGAGACGTTGGGAATTCCGGCAATAGTTTCCTAGGCACACAGCGTGATTTTCCTTAAAAAAAAATTAAAAGCAGGTGAGGAAGTCTCCTTCTTCCTCCTTTCCCTAACTTTAATTAGGCAAACAAGGTACTCAGGGTAGAAAAACACAAAAGAAAGCAGACTAGTATAAACGAAAAATACAAAAATTTCTTCTAATCATTGCTGCCTCCCAACCCAAGAGCAACTGCTGTTAACATGTTAGTATCTGTCCTTTCAGTACTTTATGCCTGTGATAGCGTGCATTATTCTCTGTACAAAAGAAAGGGTGTCACATTGTGTTACTATTTTGTAAGTTTTTTTGTTTGTCTTTTTTTTTTTTTTGGCTTAGCAGTACATCATGAACATTTTCTGTACCAACCAATATTCTTTTTTGTTTGTTTGTTTTGAGACAGAGTGTCACCCGGGCTGGAGTGCAGTGGTGTGATCTTGGCTCACTGCAACCTCTGCCTCCTAGGTTCAAGCAATTCTCCTGCCTCAGCCTCCTGAGTAGCTGAGATTACAAGTGCATGCTATGAAGCCTGGCAAATTTTTGTATTTTTAGTAGAAACAGGGTTTCACCATGTTGGCCAAGCTGGTCTTGAACTCCTGGCCTCAAGTGATCTGCCCTTCTCGGCCTCTCAAAGTGCTAGGATTACAAGCGTGAGCCACTGTGCCCGGCCTACAATATGATTTTTTAATGGTTGTACAGCATCCCATTCTATGGATATACCATAATTTATTTAACCAATACTCTGTTGTTTGGCATTTAAGTGGTTTCCTTTTTTTTTTTTTTTTTAACTGCAACAATACTATAATAAGTATTTAAGAGCCTACATTTTCATGCATTATCTCTGATTATATTCTTAAAATAAATTCTTGGAAACCAGTATTGCAGAGCCAGCAATACACACACACTTAAGGCTTTATCCCAGGAGTTCCACAGTGGTTTTAAAACAAAATTGTTATTTAATGTAAAAACATCATTAGAGCAACACTAATGAATTTTTCAAAATAAATGTCATCCACAAAAATCCTTCCCAAACAAATTGATGGTTTTTATTTGTGCATGCTCCTGTCCCTATCTATATGCAAAGATAATTTTTACTGCTATGCTAGACTATTATAGCTGTAATAGTTCCCAGGAATGCATACTCATACTAGCTATAGGGTCTAATTGAAACCATTTAGCCAAAAGAGGCTGGAGTCCAGCTAAGCTGAGGACTGGACCTAGAAAGCTGTTCTGGATCTAAGGCAGCTCTCCAGAATTCTTGATTTTCACTCTAACACTGCTATTTACCTAAGTTAGCTACTTTTTGTGCTTTTCTTTCTTTCTGTGTCTACCTCTGTCTCTCCATTCACCTAGCTGACTTCTTCACGCTGTACTCTGTATCTTTTCTCAGCCTAATATTTTCTGGTTCCTTATAACACATTAGTTCACAGCCTCTCATGGCCCTTGCTTGACAACATAGTCTACATTTTTTTTTTCTTTAAGACACAGGGTCTCACTCTGTTGCCCAGGCTGCTGGTGAGCAGTCACATGCTAATTTTTATTTTGTTTTACTTTATTTAATTTTTGAGATGGAGTCTCATTCTGTCACTCAGGCTGGAGTGCAGTGGCACAATCTCAGATCACTGCAACCTCCGCCTCCTGGGTTCAAGTGATTCTCTTTCCTCAGTCTCCTGAATAGCTGGGATTATAGGCACCCACCACCACATCTGGCTAATTTTTGTATTTTTAGTAGAGACAGGGTTTCACTATGTTGGCTAGGCTGCTCTCGAACTCCTGGCCTCAGGTGGTCCACCCACCTCAGCCTCCAAGAGTGCTGGGATTACAGGTGTGAGCCACTGCACCTGGCCTAATTTTTATTTTTATAGACATGGAGTCTCACTATATTGCTCAGGCTGGTCTGGAACTCCTTGTCTCAAGCAATCCTCCTATCTCAATGTCCCAAAGTACTGGGATTAAAGATGTGAGCCATTGTGCTCACATCTTTAAAAAATCAGTATATACCTTTTTTTTGAGGCAGGGTTTTGCTGTCTCCCAGGCTGAAGTGCAGTGACACAATCATACCTCACTGCAGCCTCAAACTTTTGGGCTTCAGAATAGCTGATACTGTAGGTGTATGCCACCATGCCCAGCTAATTTATTTATTTATTGTAAAGATGGAATCTCACTATGTTGCCTATGCTGGTCTCAAACTCCTGGCCTCAAGTGATCCGATCCTCCTGCCACAGCCTCCCAAAGTGCTGGGATGGCAGGGATGAGCCACTATGCCTGACCATTTTATGTATTCTTTAAACTTGAGCTCCTGATGTGATTTGCCTGATTCTCTTCGTATTCTACCAATTCTGATTCCAAAGGATGAGAATCTTACTGGACCAATTCACCCATGTTTGAGCAGAGAGTTTTGCAATAAGCATCTCAAAGGATGTTGGCTACTCTAGATCAGATGTCTACCCCAAGCCAATCAGCTGTGTGGAGTTGGGGTGGTCATTGAGCCACACGGCACAGAACATATTTATAGCTGCTCTGCTCATCAGGTGTAGTGGGTGATTCAGTTCCTTTAAAGGTGACAGTGAGCATTGCAGATAGCTGGGTTTGTATCCATAGTACATAACATAGATACAATTACTCATTCTAGGGTTTTAATTACTATCATGTCATAAACATATAATGGCTTCATAATTATCCATCTCACTACAGGCATAGTAGTTCATCTGCTGGATAGACTGTAATTTATTTAAGCAATCTCCTATAGGTAGACATTTAGATTTAGTTAATTTTTTTAACCAGTTTGTAATAAACAACTTTCTCTCTCTCTCTCTGTATATATATAAATACTTCTTTTAGATTTTTCTCTTAGGGATATCACTAAATAATGATATAAGCTGAAAGGAAAGAAAACTTCTGAAAACTGCTTTAAAATCAGAGGCTATTTTTCTCACCTAACAAGACATTCAGAGGTGGGTGGATGTTGGTTTTGGTTCTCTTGGCCATTTTCTCAGGTTTATGTTCTCAAAGTGGCTGCTGAAGTTGTAGTAGTAACATCAGCATTCATGGCAGAAAGAGGTAGAGATAATGCCAGTCAGGTCTACCTTTTTGCTTTTATCATCCCCAAGTCACTTTTAGTGGACACAGTCTTAATGTCTCATTTGACTAGAATTATGTTACATGGCCACCTCTACCTGTAAGAGAAACTAGAAAAATAAGTGTTCCAGTCTCTTCACTGGAAGGCGGCAAAGAAGAAAACAGTTGGTAAGGTATATTAAACCAGCCGCCTTTGTGCTCCACAAGGGCTTTTTAAATGTGTTGAAGCTGCAGAAACCTTCCAGCAAACAAAATCTTGCCTGGAAGCCTATTTGGAAAAGGTAATGAAAATGGAGTTGCTCTGGTTGAAGTGGGGGTAGGGAGCTGAGAGCTTTATGTGGTCGGCATCCCCGAATAGCATCCAGTAGTTGATAAATATTTCCTGCTTTTCAACTGTCCAGTATCCGTATCATCCGGCAATTAGCACCCAAGTCTTCTGCTTGAGGGTTCCCCATATGTGTATAGATTTGAGAGGTAGTTCCCATCACCCATTAGGGAACCAGAAATGCAGAGTCTTCACCCTCACCCCCTCCTTTCTTGCAAAACCTGAGGCATATGATTTAGGTTCAGTCAATCAAACATCCTTTCTTATGAATCATGGGCATATGATAGTTTGGGGGTGATTGAAGGTCACTTTCCTCCTAGCAGCAGTGCCACATGCACCTTACTGTTCCTGCTCTGTGACCTGTAGTGTGGTTCCAGCTGCCTAGCCCTCTGGAATTCTCTTGTTTCCTGCCTATTTTCAGAACCTTGTTCTGTAGCTTCTCACTGACTCTGTGAGCCTCCGAGTTTTCCCTGTGCATTGCCCTTTTGCTTAGGATAATCAGGGTTAGTTTTTCTGGCTTATAAAACCCCAAACGTTGGTTAATGCATATCCCCACTATCAGTTCCACAGACAATTCTATAGCACTTCTCGGCTTGCCAGAAGCATAGTTTAAAATCTGCTGCCTTAGAATAAATCTCTCGGAATGGAATTAAGGAACAAAGGTACAGTTTAAAGTTTCTTGATAATTATTGCCAAATACTGGTCCAAAAGGGTTGTACAAATTTACCTAACCACAAGCATTGGGTATTATCACTGTTTAATAATATAAGAGAAAATGTTCTTATTAATGTTTTAATTGCACATGCCTGAAAATAAGAAGCTAAGCATTTTTCCTTATGCTGACATTTTCAACTTATGGAAAATATCTGTTTATTCAAGCTTTAATTTTTCCTTTTATGATACAAACTTTATATAATTTAAATATTTATTCTTTGAATGCTTTATCGCAAACTTTTTATTTTTATCTTGTTAGTTTTCTTTGTTCAGAAGCATCACTTCTTTTTTTTTTTTTTTTTGAGATGGAGTCTCTCCCTGTCGCCCAGGCTGGAGTGCAATGGTGAGATCTCAGCTCACTGCAACCCCTCTGCCTCCCGGGTTCAAGCCATTCTCCTGCCTCAGCCTTCTGAGTAGCTGGGATTACAGGCTCGCGCCTCCAACAACTTTTTTTTTTTTTTTTTTAAAGAGAAGATGGCCCAGGTGTGGTGGCTCACACTTGTAATCCCAACATTTTGGAGGCCAAGGTGGACAGATCACCTGAGGTCAGGAATTTGAGACCAGCCTGACCAACATGGTGAAAACCCGTTTCTACTAAAAATACAAAAAATTAGCCAGGTGTGGTGGCGGGCACCTATAATCCCAGCTACTTGGGAGGCTGAGACAGGAGAATCACTTGAACCCAGGAGGTGGAGGTTACAGTGAGCTGAGACTGGGATACTGCACCCCAGCTTGGGCAACAAGAGTGAAACTCTGTCTCAAAAAAAAAAAAAAAAGAAAAGAAAAAAAAAGAACGAAGCTCCATCTCAAAAAAAAAAAAAAAGATGAGATCTCACTATGTTGCCCAGGCTGGTCTTGAAATTCTAGGCTCAAGCAATCCTCCCCCTTCACCACTGCCCCCCACCAACCTCCACCCAGTAGTTGGGATTACAAGCATGTACCACTGTAATAAAAATCTTTTCCTTCATGATTTCTTCTTTTGCTTTAATGCTTTGAGAGTTACCATTCCTTCAAAGATCTGATAACTAGTAAATTCAATTTCCTGCAGTTTTCCTGTGATTTGGCTTTTCTATGTTTAACTCTTTAATATGTTTAAAATATATTTTTGTTTATGGTATAGAGGTGTGAATCTAAATTATTACTGGCTTTAAGATTCATATGTTTTTGTGAATAGCAAAACACCCAGGCTTATTGGGTGTTTTTGCTTTGTTTTTTGTTTTGCTTTGTTTTGGGTTTTTGTAATGCAAAGAAAATTTCCCAGGGAGCCCTGCTTGTTATTCAGAGAAATGTGAGTAAAATGGAAAAAGAAACCTTTAAACAGAAACAAAGACAGAAAGAGAGAACAATTGGAACAGAGACAGAAAAGCTGAGATAGAGACCAAAATAGAAACAAAAAGAAGTGAAGGATCAAAGAGCAATAAGCCAAGGGAGGGGGACCAAGCTCTAGAGAAGGAGAGGGCTTTGTGTCTAGGCTTGGAGCTTGGATTGCTGACCACTGAGGCTGTGGGACTGAGGCTGAGGCGATGTTCAGGGGCAGCAGTGGAGGATCTCCCTCAGCCCCACTACCCGCATCCAGTTTTAGACTGTCCCACGGATCTGGGGAGACCCCATATACTATTAGGGGAATTCAGTTTCCCCATTATTCTCCAGCTGGCTCAAGGTCTGGAGGATCTCAGGGGCTTGGAAAAAAATATCTTTCCTGTGCCCTCTCCTTAGTCTTCCTTCTTTCCAGTTTGTCTTCAGCCAGGCATTCTAGGAAGGACAAGATCCTTAATACCAGCCATCTGAAACGGCCACAGGTAGGGCAGTAGAGACCAAATATCTCAGCCCAACTCTGAAGTCCCATTCTTCCACTCCACAGTACTTCCATTCCAGTCTGTTTCCTGGAGCTTAGCCTGCTAAATCTCTCCCAGTGTTCCAGCCAGCACCCTTTCTTAACTGTTGCCTGTAGCCATTGGCTGAAGACTTTTGGGTTCCATGTATGAAAGCGAAAAATCATTTATTGAACGCCTACCATGAGTGAGGCACTGGACTAGATTCCCAATATAATTAACTAGCTTACTTCTCATAATGGCCTTGTGAGATAGTATCCTTATCAGAGGGGTTAAGTAATTGTGCCCATCAATAAAAGGTAGAACTGGGATTCAAACCTTGGGCCTGTCTAATTCCAAATCTTATAGTTCTTTCCCCTGTATCGAGCTGTTGGGCTTATACAGCATCTCCACGAGAAATTGTCTTCCCTAGAATGCCTTCCTCTTGATCTCTGCATGTCTAGGTGTCATATGCCCATCACTCTACTGAACAGGGCTATTCTTCTACCTCTGATTGCCTGTAGCTCAGGCTTCATTTGACACGGAGGCCTTATTTATAGCCTGTCTCCTATGCTTACCTAAATATTGTGGTATTTTTGTCTTGTCTCCTCAACTGAGTTATAACCTAGCACTGTGTATTTTACTTCTTTGGACTTCCTGCATTGCCTCACATTATGCTGCCAACTATTGGCTCATTCATTCACTCACCAAATATTTTCTGAGAAACCTCTATATGCCAGGCACTGAGCCAGGGGCTACAAAGGCAAAATGATTTGTACTTTAAAGAACTTTCACCTTAGTGTTTATAAAATATGTTTACTAAATGTTTGTCAAAAATATTTTTCAAGCCAGTTTTGATAAATTCCCTCCCTGTAGTATGGCACTGTCATGCTGTAGTCACAGAAAGATGTGGACCCTATGCTCTGGCTCTGGCATGAAAATCTGTACAAAGGGGCTAAAGACCAAATGGCTATCCTTCCTGCTTACTAGGGTACTTTCAGGCCTGGTCTTTGGGTGATGACCCCTTATTCAATGCTCTTTTCACTTCTTATCAAGGTCTGAATCTTTAATAGATAGCACTGAGGGGATGTTGGCATATATTCTTTCTCTGGAGTCAGATAGACCTGGGATTCATGTTCTGTTTATGTGACCTTCAGCCAGTCCCTTCAGCTTTCCAGCGTTAGTCTCCTCACCTATAACATTGGGATAACAATGGATCAGCAGTGCACACAAGAGAATATGCCTATAAAGCACCAATCTCATAGCAGTTTTACAGGATAGGTGAGATGTTATTTATAATGAGAGCTTCCCAGTCCCCAGCTGTGACTTCGGGCTCTTTAACAACTTGCCTGTCTTTTATCTTTCTACTTCTCTGATTAATTAACACATTATCTAAACCTTTTAAAGCTCTAGGTGGCTGTTGGTATACATTTGTTGGACATACTGCAATTTGTAGTTTTGTAGTTTGAAGTTACAATTACATCTAACTTTATACAAATAAATGTGTTTCTGAAATGACTCAGAATAACTTTCTAAATATAAAATCTTTTTTCCACATTCATTTTTAAAAAGTTTCAATTAATTCATTTTTTTCTGAATAGGTAATACACTCACACAGCTCACAACTCAAAAGACACCAAAGGGTTTATATAAGAAAAATTTCCCAGATTCTTGTTTATTCTTCCGGAAAAAAAAAATCTGCGATTACAACTAAATACATGTTTATGCTTCCCCTTTTCCGCAAATGGTAGTGTATAACACACGCTGTTTGGTATCTTGTTTTTTCATTTAAATAAATCTTGAAGATTGTTCCAAGTTATTAGGAGTTCCGATTTTTTTTTGTTTTGTTGTTTTATTTTTCGCTGCACAGTATCCATTGTATCAATGAACTTTGATTTATTTAACCAGTTCTCTATTAATGGGCATTTAAATTGTGTCTCTTGCTATCACAAATAGTGCTTCAGTGAATAACCTTATATCTTACATATGTTATTTTGCACATGTATGAATATACTTGTTAAAATTGTTATTAGAATTAGATTTGCCAGGTCAAAGGGCATGTGAATTTGTAATGTTGCTAGACATTGCCCACCTCCAGAGACTATTTATATCTTGATTGGGGTTCCTCCAGAAAAACACATCTTTGTGACAATGATTCTAGTGCATGTAGTATATTTGGGAGGTGCAGGGAACACCAGAAAGCTGGGGGAGGGGGAATGACAAGGGGTGGGAAGGCAGCCATTAAAGGGATGTGTTATTAAGCCAACTACTACAGTGAATAATTCGGAGAAATGGCACAATACTCGCTTCTGGATTTTCCTAATCAAAGGTGAAGAAGCTGAAACTCCCAGGGGTAACAGGATAAAAGCTGCTCTAGGATTTGGAGGTGTGAATTGGGATAATACCCTGGCCTGGCCTTCTGGCAGCCAGCATGGACTTCCACAGTTCAGAAAAAAACCCTCTGGTAAACAGATGAAATTCCATGAGGCATTGGGCCACAGAGGAAAATGAAAGGTCCTAGGATGCAGAAGAGCTCAATCAACAATAAATGAAAGTATCTCTTTCCCCAGACTTTTGCTCAATAGTGTTACCAAATATTTCATCTTGCCAATTTTGCAGGGGAAAATAGTACTTATAAAACAAAAAGTAGTAACTCTAGGTAGTTTCAATTTTCATACATTATAATTCACATCCACTTTTAAAATAATTTATGATGGGCATGCTGAATCACACCTGTAATCCCAGGAATTTGGGAGGCCAAGGCGAATGAATCACCTAAGGTCAGGAGTTCAAAACCAGCCTAGCCAACATGATGAAACCCGTCTCTACTAAAAATACAAAAATTAGCTGGGCTTTGTGGCATGCACCTGTAATCCCAACTACTCAGGAGTCTGAGGCAGGAGAATCACTTGAACCTGGAAGGCAGAGGTTGTAGTGAGCTGAGAGTGGGCCACTACACTCCAGCCTGGGCAACAAAGCAAGACTCCATCTCAAAAAAAAATTAAAACTCATATTTAATACTAATAAAGAAGTGTTACATATTCTAGAAAATAGTCACATTCTCATCCCACCCTGTGAGTGGGTGTTATTGTTATTCTCATTTTAAAACACTAAAGAGAGAAATGAAACACTATACGGGTTTAGTGATCTGCCCCAAACCAGTCAGTTTGTCTGTGGTGAGGATAGATTTTCTTACTTTAAAACCCAAGCATGCTCTTTCTGGTATGCCAAGCTGCCTTTCAAAAAACTTTTATCTTCTACATGGGATAAAACAGAACAGCCACTTAACCTCTCTGTTTCTTAATCTATGACACAAATGGTAGAGAACCTCTTGTTTGTGCCACCAGCATTCATTTGCCATTTTCTTTTTTTTTTTTTTTTTTTTTTTGAGACGGAGTCTCGCTCTTGTTACCCAGGCTGGAGTGCAATGGCGCGATCTCGGCTCACCGCAACCTCCGCCTCCTGGGTTCAGGCAATTCTCCTGCCTCAGCCTCCTGAGTAGCTGGGATTACAGGCACGCGCCACCGTGCCCAGCTAATTTTTTTTTGTATTAATAGAGACGGGGTTTCACAATGTTGACCAGGATGGTCTCGATCTCTCGACCTCGTGATCCACCCGCCTCGGCCTCCCAAAGTGCTGGGATTACAGGCTTGAGCCACCGCGCCCGGCCTCATTTGCCATTTTCTAAAAGCACCTTTATGTAGCTCTATCTCTCACCCATTTTCATTCTGGATAGCTCATGTGGAGTTAACCCCACTTGCATCTCCAGGTACCTCTGGAGTACTTATGGAAACTTATGATCTGAGCCTGGCCAATGAGAACATCGCAACAGTTGTTGGCTCCAGGACATGGGCATTCAGCTCAAATCCAGCTGGAGCTAATGAGACTAATTCCAGGTCTTATTTTGTTTTTTGAATGGCGTGGAAAACAACAGTTAGGAGAGAGAAAATCTCTTTCTTTTCTTTAGAAGCTGCTTAGAGAAGTGGTTCTCAAAATGTGGTCCCTAGGAATTTGTTAGAAATGCCAATTCTCAGTTGTTACCCAAGACCTGCTGAATTAGGATCTCCAGGGGTGGGGCCCAGTAATCTGTGTTTTAACAAGGCCTCCAGGTGATTCTGAATCATGCTCAAGTTTGAGAAACACTGGCTTAGGGAAAAGAATATAAGTGGAGTCATCTTGCCAACACCAGAGGAAACTCCGCTTATGACTAGAGCCATGCAGACCAGAGCGGAGAGATATGGAGAGTCCTGAAGGCATCATTTGAGTCTCTGAGTCTAGTTGTGCTTGAACTTAAACTGTTATAACATTTAGCTATATGAAATAACCTTTTCTTTTTTTAACAGGTTGTGTATCCCTTATCCAAAATGATTGGCACCAGAAGTGTTTCAGATTTCAGATATTTTTCGGGTTCTGGAGTATTTGCATTCTATTTACTGGCTGAGCATCCCTAATTGGAAAATCTGAAATCTGAAATGCTCCAATGAGCATTTTCTTTGAACATCATGTTGGTGTTCAAAAAATTTCAGATTTTGAAGCATTTCAGATTTTGAATTTTCAGATTAGGAATCCTCAGCCTGCATTTCAGTTTGAATCAGGTTTGTCAATGGCAACCAAATAAGATCTGGCTGTCAAGAGGAACACTTATTCTCCTAATGTTTCCAAGTGGAGAGATTTCGTTTGAGCAGCGGTTCTCAAAGTGTGGTACCTAGACAACAGTTTCACGATGGAACCTGTTAAAAACACAGTTTATCAAGCCCTACTGAATCAGGGTTCTGGGAGTGGATGCCAGCAATCTGTGGCATAACAAGCTCACCAGGTGACTCTGATGCCTACTAAAATTTGAATATCACTGGAGCAGAATTCCTGGCCTCTCTTTCCACCCCTTATTCATTCTTCTCCACGATGAAGATATGAATTATCTAATCAGTAAGTCTGGCATGCTCAGTTTAATGCCTTCTCTTTTTTCTCTTTGGGAGCCAGCCTGATTAAAGGGGACAGTTATTCTGTTCCTGTATGTGCCACAAGTTTTACAGAGGCAGATCCCCATGAGATGAGGACTGCAGTCTTCCCAGCACTGCCTGTAACTAGGTGGGAAGTTTATTCTGGGAACAGTGTAAGCAAGCCCATTTGACCTTACATCTAAACCATATCTTCCAGTCTAGCTCTTATCAGTAATAAAGCTGACATATTGATCCCCATCTGTTGGTTTTCTGTGCCCTATTTCTCAATTGGTTCAGAACTTAGGTGAAAAGAGCTGTTATTTAGTGAGCCCCCTAGTGCCTGACTACTATAGGAGATCTCTCAGTCCCTTCCCCTTCTGATATTCTAGGATGCCAGGTCCCACACTCTCTCCAGGGATCCTGAATGCTCTGGTGAAGAAAATCTTGTTTGTTCTCACCAGATCACTGATGTTGCATCTGTGGGAATCAGAAGTATCCGTTGCCCCATGGGCACAGGAGGGAAGATTGCAATCACAAAACATTTCCTTTCTGTTCTCTCCCGAAACAGTGTAATTCTGTGAGGCAGGAATGCAGCCTAGAAACCATTGCATTTTAAAAAGCTTCCTAAGAGCTGTCTACCTTGTTTAATTATCAGGTTCTGTCAGCTGTCTAACCTAAATCTATATGGCTACTCTTGAAGTTATGCCCGCTGTTCTGGAAGTTAGAAATGTCTTAACTTGTATTTGAAAACAGAAAGGACTTCCCTCTTCCCCTTTCCACTGTTTTGTTCTTTTCTGAGTTCTTCATTAATTTTTTTTTTTTTTTTTTTTTGAGATGGAGTCTCACTCTGTCACCCAGGCTGGAGTATAGTGGCATAATCTTGGCTCACTGCAACCTCTGCTGCCCGGGTTCAAGTGATTCTCCTGCCTCAGCCTCCTGAGTAGCTAGGATTACAGGCATCCACCACCATGCCCAGACAATTTTTGTATTTTTAGTAGAGCTGGGGTTTCACTATGTTGGCTAGGCTGGTCTCGAACTCCTGACCTCAAGTGATCCTCCCGCTTCAGCCTCCCAAAGTGCTAGGATTACAGGTGTGAGCCACCGCACCCGGCCCTTCATTAATCTTTAAAACAGCAATAGTCATGGTCCTGGTAAGAGGTGTGGATTAAAGAAAGACCTGTTTGGAGCTCCCAAAACCAGGCCTGGGTGTGACAAGTAGCTCAATTTTCAGAGCTTAGTCCCCTCAGAGCATTAGGTATGCCTCCTTTGGAAAGCTGCTGTAGAGAAGGAAGAGAAAAAATACCCATCACAATTCACCTGAGTGATAGAAGGCTACATAAGTGTTTTCTGTATATTAACCCTCATTCTCAGTTTTCTTGGAATAGTTAATTCTCCCTTCCAGATGATCTAACTTCCATGTCTTTTTTATATAAATAGGTCATATGTGTATCATCTGGCTCCCACTTTGCCCATATAATAAACAAATATTTGTAAATATAATTTTATATTTTTCTCATTAAAAAGAAATAGAAGGCCAGGCATAGTGGCTCATGACTACAATCGCAGCACTTTGGGGAGCCAAGGTGGGAGGATCACGTGAGGAGTTTGACCAGCCTGGGCAACATAGCAAGACCTCGTCTCTACAAAATAATTTAAAAATTAACCAGGTGTGGTGTCACATGCCTGTAGTCCCAGCTACTTGGGAGGCTGGAGTGGCAGGATGGCAGCATGGGGTGGCAGGAGGAAAGGGAAGGGAAGGAAGGAAGGAAGGAGATTGCATTGCATTAAAATTAAAAACATGCACATCCAAGAAATTATAAAGAGAGTAAAAAGACAAGCCATGGAATGAGAGAATATGTTTGCAAATCACATATTTGATAAAGGTTTAATATCTAGAATATTTAAATAACTCCTATAGCTCAACAACAAAAAGACAAACAATCTGATTAAAAAATAGGCAAAAGACTTGAATAGACATTTCTCCAAAGAAGATATGCAAATGGCAAATAAACCTGTGAAAAGATGTTCAACATCATTAGTCATTAGGGAACTGCAAGTCAAAATTACAGTGATTTATCACTTCACACCTACTAGGATGGCTATAATGAAAAAAAAATCTAACAAGTGTTGACAAGACTGTGAAGAAGAAATTAAAACCTTCATACATTGCTAGTGGGAAAGTAAAATGATGCAGCTGCTATGGAAAACAGCGTGTCAGTTCCTCGAAAAATTAAACACAGAATTACCATATGATCCAGCAATTACACAACTATACACCTGAAAACAAGAATTCAAACAGGTACTTGTACACAAATGTTTATAGTGGCATTATTCATAAGAGCCAAAAACTAGAAACAACCCAAATGTTCTTCAACAAGTGAACGAATAGTGTTATATCTATACAAAGGAATATTACCCAACCATTACAAGGAATGAAGTATGAATATGTGCTACAACATGGATAAACTTTGAAACATGCTAAACAAAATAAACCAGACACCAAAAGGCAAATATTATATGATTCTAGTTATATGTAATGTCTAGGATAGGAAAACTCATAGAGACAGAAAGTAGATTGGAGGTTTTCAGGGGCTGGAGGTAGAAGAGAATGGGGAATTATTTTTTAAAAAGACAGAAAATACAAAAGGTACAAAATAAAACTCACCTGTGATTTCACTCCCTAGGATAACTGAGCATCCGCCAGTCTTCATCGTTGTAAAAAAATCTATACTTAGTGACTAAGTACAAGCGCTCCGGAGCTTGGACTTCCTAGGTTCAATATACACTCTGTCATTTAGTAGCTATAGGACATCTCTGTGCTGCAGCTTTTTTGTACAATACAAATAATAACAGAACCCACTCAGATGGTTGATGGATTAAATTGGATAATGCTTTGAGTGGTTAGCACAGTGCTGGGATCCTGGTAAGTGCTCAATAAATGACAGCTTATGTATTAACATATATTGGTAGCTATCTTTGTAACTGTAATTACATTGGATATACTGTTTTGTATCCTACTGTATTTTCCATTTGGGTGGCTATAACAAAATATCTTTTTTTTTTTTTTTGAGAAAGAGTCTTGCTTTGTCACGCAGGCTGGAGTGCAACGGCACGATCTCGGCTCACTGCAACCTCTACCTCCTGGGTTCAAGCGATTCTCCTGTCTCAGCCTCCAGAGTAGCTGGGATTACAGGCATCCACAATCATGCTCAGCTAATTTTTGTAGAGATGGAGTTTCACCATGTTGGCCAGGTTGGTCTTGAACTCCTGATCTCAGGTGATCTGCTCCCCTTGGCCTCCCAAAGTACTGGGATTACAGGCATGAGCCACCACACCTGGCCCAAAATATCTTATTTCTAGTAACTGGCCAGTGGATAAAAATATATATTATCTTAGACTGAGTAATGGTTAAGCAACATAAATGTACTTCTCACAGTTCTTGAGGCTGGGAAGTCCGGGTCAAAATGCTAGCAGATTTCATGTTTGGTGAGGGTTCTCTGCGTTACAGATGGTGACTTCTATGTGTCCCTACGTGGCAGAAGGGGCAAACAAGCTTCTTCAAGCCTCTTTTATAAGGGCACTGTGATGGTTAATACTGAGTGTCAACTTGACTGGATTGAAGGATACAAAATATCCTGGGTATGTCTTTTGAGGGTGTTGCCAAAGGAGATTAACATTTTGAATCAGTGGGCTGGGAAAGGCACCTCACCTTTAATCTAGATGGGCACAATCTAATCAGCTGCCAGTGAGGCTAGAATATAAGGAGGCAGAAAAATGTGAAAGAGAGACTGGCCTAGCCTCCCAGCAACATCTTTCTCTTGCTGGATGCTTCCTGCCCTTGAACATCAGACTACAAGTTCTTTAGTTTAGGAACTCGGACCGGCTCTCCTTCCTCCTCAGTCTGCAGGCAGCCTATTGTGAACCATGTGATTGTGTGAGTTAATACTTAATAAACTGTCCTTTATATATATATATTTCATTAATTCTGTCCCTTTAGGGAAGCCTGACTAATAGAGAGGCACTAACCCCATTCATAAGGGCAGAGCCCTAATAACCTCCTAAAGGCCCCACTTTTTAATGTCATTACATTTAGTATTGAGTTTTAACATATGAATTTGGCGGGGGGGACACAAACATTTAGACCATAGCACCTATCTTTCTCATTTTCTTATAAAAATTATTTTTAAGGGCCACATAGTGGCCATTGCATCATTGATTAATCCAAGTCCCTGTTGTTGAATATTTCAGGAGTTTTCAATATTTCATTATTTAAAAAATGCTATGGTGAGACTGGGCGCAGTGGCTCACGCCTGTAATCCCAGCAGTTTGGGAGGTCAAGGCAAGTGGATCACCTGAGGTCAGGAGTTTGAGACCAGCCTGGCCAACATGGCAAAAGCCTGTATCTACTAAAAATAACAAAAATTAGCTGGATGTGATGGCACACACCTGTAGTCCCAGCTGCTCTGGAGGCTGAGGCATGAGAATCACTTCAACCCAGGAGGCAGAGGTTGCAGTGAGCCAAGACTGAGCCACTGAACTCCAGCCTAGGTGACAGAGTGAGACTCTGTCTCAAAAAAAAAAAAAAAAAAAAAAAAAGGTGATACCTTTGCTTGATTCTTTCTGGTAACTATGCAGAAGAAGGAATGTATGATTTTTGGCCCTGCTCAGACTTCTGGGCTCTTGAGTTCCTAAGACAGTGTGCTACACTGAGATGGATCTCAAGGTGGGAGACAAAAATCTGAGTTCCAGTCATGCTTCTGTTCTGTTTCCAGGTGATGCTGGGGACCACTCTTCTTTCTGTGGGCCTTTGGTTCCCCATCTGTGAAAGGAGAGCTTTAGAGGGAGTGAACTCAAGATGCCTTTTCTGTTGTGGATTTCTCCAGCTCCATTATGGCCTTCCGCAGGGCTGTGTGTGTGCACACGCTTGAGCGTGTGTTTCAATTTCTATTCTTAGCAACGTGATCTTTAAACAAGGAATAGATTTGTGCTTCTGTCTCATCTCAGATGCATGCAGCTCCTGCTGGGCTGTTTCACTCTCTGCCAGCCATTCATTCACGTTAAAAGCAATGGCCCATTAAGGAAATAAGTGGATGATGCTCCTCCATCACCCTTGATAAGCATTGCAGGCTCTGATCTGGGGGCTTGGCCTTCTTTGGCCACCAGATCTTGGCTCTGTCTATGTGCTATAGATGAGGTCAGGGGAGTCTTGATTTTAGTATCTCCCTCTCCACTCTCCCCTCAGATCCTGTCTCTGGGATGGGCCAGGGATGCTGTTTGGTCAATATTGGTTTTTAAAGATGATGAGTAATCAACAATCCAGATGAGACAGGTCATTGTTTGTCCTGAAATAAAAAGTGGACAGGGATGTGTACCCTCCTCTGAGTTCTTGCTGTGGTGGTGTCTTAGAGTCACTTTATTTTATTTTTCTGAGACACAGCCCTGCTCTGTCGCCCAGGCTGGAGTGCAGTGGTGCAATCTCAGCTCACTGCAACCTCTGTCTCCCCGGTTCAACCGATTCTCCTGCCTCAGCCTCCTAAGTAGCTGGGATTATAGGCACACACCATCATGCCTGGCTAATTATTTTGTACTTTTATTAGAGACGGGGTTTCACCATGTTGGCCAGGCTGATCTTGAACTCCTGACCTCAGGTGATCCACCTGCCTTGGCCTCCCAAAGTGCTGGGATTACAGGTATGAGCCACCACATCTGACCGTCACTTTAGATATTCAATATACAAATTCAGATTCTAAGTCTGCATCCTCAGAGGTTCTCATTTAGCAGGTCTGGGGAGAAGACCAGTTTCTTCTTTTAAAGATACTACAGGCTGCCTTTCATGTTCAAATAGGAAAAAATAAATAAATAAAATACACTACAGGGGACTTGGAAGCACATCCTTCATGGAGAACATTGCCATATAGTAGCAGGATTTGCAAGCTCTTAAAGCTCACTAAAGCCAGGCAGGTAACAAATGGGTGGTGTATGAGAGAAGAGTGCTGGTGACTCTGATGAACAGGAGGATCTTACGTTCTCTAAAAGGCAGTCAGTACTTAGCTTTAGCTAGTTGTTGCCAGATAACACCAGTCCAATGTTGCTAGATATTCCACTTAACTTTCCCAAGAAGAGTTAGAAATCCAGATTTGTGAAATATCCTATTTTTAAAAATCAGCAACCAATTCAAAATTTAAACAAAAAATTTGAATTGTAGGCCAAAACATATGCACTGGCCAGATCTGGCTCTGAATTCTGCCTGTTGAAATCTCTTGACAACACTTTAGCTAAACAATCACTCAATTTAAGTCAAAATGATGCAGTCAACAGCTCTCTTGACTGGCAGCATCACACTGCCTCCCTCTGCGATGTGAGGCTCTCCCGGGTTCTGGATAACACCCAGCTTGGCGTGAGGCAAAGTGCTCTGAGCAAGGGAGTCAGGAGACCTGTTTCCTAATCCCTGCTAACAACTTGCTAGGTGACATTGGGAAAGAAATTCTCCCCCTTGCCACAGGATTTCTTTCTATAAAGTAAGGGGGATGATCTCTACTGTTCTTTCCAAGGTTCTAGATCATTCTTTTCATGAAGATTTATGTACTTACTATCTGTCAGCTACTTGAAAAGGAAACTTTTCAGATTAAGTTGAAAATTCACCTTTAATTGGCTTGAGTGACAACTAGTTCTTCCTCTCCCACATTCTCCTGTGTGTCTTCAGTGATTTGTGTTTGCAGGGAAGTTTCTTTTCGCTGTATGCTTTTGGGGGCATTTTCTAAGGGAAAGAGCTCATTTTAGAATAGAAAGTCTGGGTGGGGTGGAGCATATGGACTTTTTGTTTGCTGAATACTATGTTTTGAGTCAAATAAAAAAGTAAAGGAATAGAGTTAATATGGAGAACATACTGAAGTACAAAGTCACTTCCTTGAACTTCACAGTTCAAATAAAACCTTGCAATTGAATCTTTTTTTCTTGTAACTTCTCTGAGATATAATTCACACACAATAAAATTCACCCATATAAAGCATACAATCCAACGTTTTTAGTATATTTACAGAATTGTGCAATCAACAACACTATCTAATTTCAAAACATTTTCAACTCCTCAAAAAGAAACCCCATACCTGCTATTGGTTGCTGTAGTTCTGGCAACCACAAATCTGCTTTCTGAATCTATAGATTTGCCTATTCCGGACCTTTTATATAAACGGAATTATATAATACGTGGTCTTTTGTGTCTGTCTTCTTTCATTTAGCATAATGTTTTCAAGGTTTATCCATGTTGTAGCATGTATCAGGACCTCATTACTTTTTATTGCCAAATAATATTCTATTGTGTGGCTATATGACATTTTGTTTATCCACTCATCAGCTGAGGAACAATTGTTTCCACTTTTTGGCTATTACATATAACAACGCTATGAACATTTACAAACAAGTTTTCATGTGCATATATGTCTTCATTTCTCTCAGGTATAGATAAGTAGGAGAGTAATTGTCAGGTTGGATGATAACTCTACATTTAATCTTTTGAGGAACTGACATACAGTTTTCCATCATTTAACATACCTACCCACAGTGTATGAGGGCTCCAGTTTCTTCACATCTTCATCAACACTCATATAATCTGTCTTTTTAATTTTAGTCATCCTTGAGTGTGTGAAGCAGTATTTCAATGTACTTTTTTTTTTTTTTTGAGACAGGATCTTGCTCTGTCACCCAGGCTGGAGTGCGGTGGCCCCAATCTCGGCTTACTGAAACCTCTGCCTCCTGGGTCCCAGTGATCCTCCTGCCTCCGCCTTCCAAAGTGCAGGGATTACAGACAGGAGCTGCTACAATTTTATTTCGCTTATGATTTTGTGGGTCAAGTGTTCAAGAGGGGCCAGGAGTGATGGATCATGCTTGTAATCCCAGCACTTTTTTTTTGAGCCCGCTCTGTTGTCCAGGTGCAAGTACAGTGGCACAAACTTGGCTCACTGTCACTTCTGTGTTGCAGGCTCAAATGATCCTCTCACCTCAGCCTCCGGAGTGGCTGGGACTACAAGCACGTGCACCACCACTCACAGCTAATTTTTGTAATTTTTTGTATAGAGATGGGATTAGTCATGTTGACCAGGCTGGTCTGGAACTCCTGGGCTCAAGTGATCTGTGTACCTCAGCCTCCCAAAGGTTGGGATTACAGGCGTGAGCCACTACAATTTTATTTTGCTCATGATTTTGTGGGTCAAGTATTCCAGAAGGGCTGGGAGTGCTGGTTCATGCCTGTAATCCCAGCACTTTTTTTTTTTTTTTGAGCTGCTCTGTCACCCAGGCGGTAGGGCAGTGGCACAAACTTGGTTCACTGCAACTTCTGCATCCCAGGCTCAAGTGATCCTCCCACCTCAGCCTCCGGAGTAGCTGGGACTATAAGCCTATGCCACCACTCCTGGCTAAATTTTGTATTTCTAGAAGAGATGGGTTTAGCCATTTTGGCCAGGTTGGTCTGGAACTCCTGGGCTCAAGCGATCCACCCGCCTGGGCTTTCCAAAGTGCTGGGATTATAGGTGTGAGCCATCCCTCCCAGCAATCCCAGCACTTTGGGAGTTTGAGACCAGCCTGGTAACATAGGGAAAACTTGTTTCTAAAAAAAAAAAAAAATTACCTGAGCATGACGGCATGTGCCTGTAGTCCCAGCTGCTAGTGAGGCTGAGGTGGAAGGATCACTTGAGTTCAGAAGTTGGAGGCTTCAGTGAGCCATGATTGTGTCACTGCACTTCAGCCTGGGTGACAGAGGGATCTTGTCTTTCAAAAAAGACAAAAATAAAGTGTATATATATAAAAAATTCAGGAAGGGCTGGGCTGGGTAGATAGTTCTTGCTTGGGGTCTCTCACACAGTTGCAGTCAGACACTAACAGGGGATGCCGTCATTGGAAGGCTCCACTGGGCTGAGTGTCCAAGATGTCTCACTCAGATGGCTGACAGGTGATGCTAGTGATCTCGTGGGAGCTCAGTGGGACTTTTTTTAATTTTAATTGACATGTTGCTCCTGGCCATCAGTGAGAATTTTGACTGGCATTCCTACATGTGGCCTCTGTAGCATGGCAGTCTTATGGTTGTCAAACTTTGTTTCTCCCGGAGTGAGAATACCAAGAGAACAGCTACATGGCCTCTTCTGATCTAGCCTGGGAACTTAGGCAGCATCTCTTCTGCTGCATTCTACTGGTTCCAAGTGAGTTACCAGGTAAATCCAAGAACTTGTAGTCATGTTCCAAAATTGCTGTAAATGCTTCCTATAAATGCTTCCTGTGTACCAGCACTGTTTTATGTGCTTATTTAATGCTTATTAAAAACCCCATGAGGCCGGGGCAGTGACTTGCACCTATAATCCCAGCACTTGGGAGGCCAAGGCAGGAGGATTGCTTGAGGCCAGGAGTTCAAACCCTCACACTCACACTCCTCATATCCAATTACTGAACATTTGTCACCCATAAACATAGCAACTATGACACTGTACTGACACATACAAAATCTGTTACGTTCCGTCTTCCCCATGCAAGCTCAATCACTGTGACTTATTCTCCATGCTCACCCACTGTCCCATTCTTCACGCTGTCACAAGCACACGCCCATCACACACTCAATTACTGTGACACAGCTCTAATCCTCAATCACTGTCACATACTGTTTTTCACACAACTATGGTCACCATCTGTACTCTTAAAGCACGGTATTTACTCTCCTATAAAACTGAGTTAATATGCCAACAGCTCTATTTTTCACACAAGCCGTCACATATTGTATTTTTCCATCCACACAATCCCTGACATACACAATTAGGGTCACACACTCTTACTGCCTTCGTCCCACTCCCAGCTGACACCCACTCCCACACTCGCTCACTGGCTAGGGATTGGAGTAGCCTGTCCGTGGGATTCTGAAGCCTGGGTCACCTCCCGAACCTCAGCCCCAAGCAGCGTGGCCCCTCCCCTCCCCGCCCCCTCATGCATATGCAGCACCTCAGCCAGGCAGCCCGGCCCCCAGACGGCCATTTGTGGCGGCGCTGGAGGCTGCGTTCGGCAAGCGCTGCGGAGACGCGTAGAGGAGCGCGCCCCCCGGCCGCTGCCGCCACTGGCCTGTGCAGTCACCCCACTTCTCCGCGCCTCGGGCGGTACCCAGCCAGCCCCTGGCGCCGCGCCGCCGCGCGGACCTGCCCTCCCGACACCTCCCGCTACTCGCGACCCCCGCCCGGCCGCTCGCCCGCTGCCCGCCGGCCGCACACGTCCCCGGAGCCGGGCCTAGGGCGGGCGGCAGCGGCGGCTTGGCGCAGTCAGGCTGGGCTCTGTGGCGTCCCCATGGCCGCGGCCGGCTGGCGGGACGGCTCCGGCCAGGAGAAGTACCGGCTCGTGGTGGTCGGCGGTGGCGGCGTGGGCAAGTCAGCGCTCACCATTCAGTTCATCCAGGTAACTGGAGCGGGCCTGCCGGGGGCGCCCAGGCGGCGGCGGGCGGGGGCTGGCGCTACCTGTGGCGGGGCGGCCGCCGCGACCTCGCCCCGGAGGCGCCTCGCGGACCGGGGCCGGGGGCGGGAGGGCGTGAGGCCGATTACGCTCCTGCCCTGCGGCCGCGGCGTCGCGCTCCTGCCTCCTCCCGGGCGCGGCGTCGCGGGAGTAGGGCTTCTCAGGAATGTGGTCCGGAGGGCGGAGCTGGCAGGGTGGGAAGCACCGATCCACCTTATCGCTCTGGCCGAGGCCGGAGACCTCCGGGAGAGACTGGGCCACCTAGGCGAGCTTCCTGGTCCGAGGGTCCGGGCGTGGGGCTTGGAGCTGGAGCTGGAGCCCCGCGAGCTGCTTTTCCAGCCGCCTGCGGCCGCGCCTGCACCGTCGAGGCGATCGCTGTGGCAACTTGGCCGCGGCTCCGCGTGGTCTTCAGGCTTCCCCGCGCCGCCTGAGCCGGAGCTGCCCGCTTCAAGCGCTGCGTATTTCTTTGTGTGTGTGTTGTGCTTTTAAGTACTCTCTTAGGTAATATGTCCGGGTGGGAGTGTGCGATAATGCCCCGGGGAAATGGTGGCTTCGAGGAAGTTAAAAATGTTCTCTGGTCGGGTGAGACCATTTCCTAGGAATTCCTGGTGCCTTCCTGCTTCTCGCCTTGCCTAGGTGAAGTTTGGGATGGGCCAGGCTGGGAGGTGACCGAGTCGTGCGTTCTGTTTTCTAACCACCTTCTCCCCCACCCCCAGCCCTCTCTGATTGCTAGAGGCGGAAAGTCTAGGGTTTGTGGTAAAGAAAAGGGAGGTGGAATTCTTCCTTCTTAGAATTTGCTCTTGGGGAGAGGTTTGAGTAATCTTTTTTGGGATTTTTAAAACACAAAGCCCCGATGTCTTCCTGCTTTTGTTAACCTAAAAGGTGTGGCATATGCTGGGAGAGAACGAAGGTACCCTGTTATAACAGGTAACAAGGATATTTTCACAGTATCTAGAGTATGAACGGTAAAATTTTTTTTTCTGATTTCCGTTTCACCCATTTGTTATTAATTGGGATATTTGATTAGCTTATTTCACTTAGTGTTTATAGTGATATTAAAATATTGTTAAAATATTGAGTACTAAAACAAACGTGATTGTCACCTTTCACATTGAGTAAATGAGCAATAATTGTTGCTATAATATTCCCTGGGATTACTGCTGCTAAAACCTTTGTATCCAGGAAGAAAGGATGTTTATGTAATGAGCATTTACAGTATGCTCATTAGTGGGTTAAAAAGAAATCACTGAGCAAGAAGTGAGATTGGTTTAAGTTTAGCAGGCTGCAGAATCAGGGATGCTGTTAGGTTGCTATTTCTCTAGGGCACAGAGAAATTGTACGTAACTAATGGCAAAGCAAAACAATTTATACCTAACCCTTTCTTTGGGGACTAGTCCGATGGCTGGGGGGTAGGGGGTAGAGGAGGAGAAATCTAGAAGTGGGAGAATAATCTTGGGTTCCAATATTGATATTGTTAACTAAAAGATTTAAACTACTAATATTTAATTTTTTTGAGGAAGGGGCCATCTGAATTATTTGTGTCCATGTTAATTAAGGTGTTTGGTCTTTTTGTTTTTGGGGAGTAACATTAAAAGCCATTAAGAAAGCAGTAATCTAATAAATAATATTACATGTTAATTTAATAAATAATATTAAAAGCCATTAAGAAAGCTAACGCCTGTAATCTCCGCACCTTGCAAGGCCGAAGTGGGCAGATCACCTGACGTCAGGAGTTCAAGACCAGCCTGGCCAATATTGGCAAAGCCCCATCTCTACTAAAAATACAAAAATTAGCCTGGCATGGTGGCGAGCACCTGTAGTCCCAGCTACTTGAGAGGATGAGGCAGGAAAATCGCTTGAAGGCGGAGGTTGTGATGAGCCAAGATTGCACCACTGCACTCCCGTCTGAGGCAGAGTGAGACTCTGCCTCAAAAAACAAAAAAAAAGCATTAATTGCTGTTTTCCTAATAATTTGTAGAATTCGTTTGTTGAAGAAATACCTCCACTATGAATAGTATAGTACCTAGATGCTCTAGACCATATCAAAGAAGTAAAGGAAGCAGGTATGCATGAGAAAGACATATATGCATATATGTACTTCAGCGTGTGTGCCTTTTAAAGCTCTGTCATTAATGGGCTATGACAACATGGCCAAAATATTCAGCCTCTCTGAGCCTCAGTTTTCTCACCGGTTGAGTGAGTCTGATTACACATTCTTTATAACTTTTAAATGATGACAAAGATAGTAGCATTACATCTAGCATGTTGTATGTGGTCAGTAATGGTAGGTGTTATCAGTGTTTATGCCTACAATTCTGTAATATGTTTAAATGCAGAGAGAATTCAGACTCAGAAAAGTCAATGTGGAAAAAATTGTTAAAAGCACATTGTAGGCTTGGTGGTAGGGAGAATGGAAACGTCATATTTGGGAGTCATATGGAGGTGGGGGGCAGTGGGATCGATAGTTGATTTGGGACCTATCATCTGGGCTCTGCAAAAAGCAGACTTTTTGGAGAGACAGGAACCCCACCACCTGGATGCAGTCTCAGCTCTACCACTTGCTGTATGTGTAATTTTAGGCAGGTTACTTAACCTCTCTGTACCTCAGTTTTCCCCATCTGTAAAATGGGGAAATATGGTGGACTGCATACAGCTGTACAATTAAATGAATAAACATGCCAAGGACTTAGAACAATGTCTAGTATAGTATATAGTAAAGCTGCATACATTATTTTATTAATTTTAGATTATGGAGCTAAAGTAACTGTTTATATTTACACTTAATAGGGTAACTATTCATTGCCCGACTCCTGGGATGTTAAAATTCATTTCACTATGATTGTTCAGCAGTAGTAACTGGAAGGAGAGAACACAGCAGACTAACCATTTTAATAAGCAAAAGTCAGTTCTCTTTGTAGGAGATTAGATTGGCACAAATTGGTCTTAATTATTTTTTTAAGACTCCTGAAATACTAGGCTGTTTCTACAATTTTCAGTATATATTTGTCTACTATGTAATCTTGAGCAGAAAATAAATTCAAAATTGGGAATGGAAAATTTAAAAACAATGCCTTTTACCCTTTCTTGAATGTAGATTTAGTTGTTACCTTCTATTCATATGAAGAGTTGCAAAATTAGGAAATTAAGGTAATTGAGATACCTTTTTCTTTTTAAAATAAATACAACAAATCATAAAGTAGCCATGATACAATGTAAAGTATTATGTTTAATGAGTATATATATGTACGTGACCTCCTCCTTTCTGTTGCTTATAGTTTTTTGAAAAACTTTAAAAGTTCTCTTGGTAAGCAGAACACCTGAATGATGAGTAAACTCTAGGTAGGAAATGACTTCGAGATAGTACAGAGTGGTTAGGAGAGACTGCTGGGTATGTGGGTCTCAGTCTCTATACGCAGGTGACTTTGAGTAGTCTCTTAATCTGCCTTTATCTCGACTGAGCTTCTGTTTCTTCTCCATGAAATATTGGGTTTGGTTGAACCAATTTCTGCACCTTTGAAATTCTAGGATTTTTTTTTCTCATTTAACTAGCGTGTGTCTTTAGTCAAGTTTCTTAGGTTCTCTAAACCCAAGTTTCACCATTTGAGAAGGGAGAATAATATTAAATAATAGTACCCTTAGGGTTTTTGGAGTAAATAAGATAATGCAGGTAAATCATTCAGCACAGTGCCTTCTACAGAGTAAGTAAGAATTGTTTGCTGGGCATGGTGGCTCACGTCTGTAATCCCAGCATTTTGGGAGGCCGAGGCGGGCGGATCACTTGATTTCAGGAGTTTGAGATCAGCCTGGCCAACAGGGTAAAACCTCACCTCTATTAAAAATACGAAAATTAGCTGGGTGGTGTTGGTGCATGCCTGTAATCCCAGTTATTCGGGAGGCTAAGTCAGGAGAATAACTTGAACCCGGGAGGTGGTGGTTGCAGTGAGCCGAGATTTTGCCTCTGCACTCCAGCCAGGGTGACAGAGTGAGACTCCATCTCAAAAAAAAAAAAAAAAAAAAGAATTGTTACTTGGTTTTATTTGCTGCTATTAGTTCTGTATTTTGGCATTCCTCCAAAACAAAATTTGTAATTTATTCATTTTTTCTTTGACACATAATCTGGTCTATTACTTCAAGTCTTCACTGCACTCTCTTTCCTGCCCCAACCCGATACTCCCTTCCTTACTTCTCTGTGTGATATTCAGATGATGAATGTGGATTCCATTTTGAGTTGGAGAAATTTCTTTTTGTCAGTTTGGAGTTGATTTTAAGAAATAATGAGGTAAGCATTTAATTTTGTGGTTAGTGCTTTATCTGGTAACTCTGAGAAAAGACCATACATGTTTTACAAATTTACAGGGAGAAGTATTCCAGTTTCAGGTTTTTTTTAGCATCTTTTTATTCAATAGTTTGCCAGATTTTGAGGTAGGTAGGGGTTAGCCGATTTCTCACATCTTGAATTTTAGTCAGTCTTATGACCTGTTAATCTGGACCCAGCATTGCTTTTTAAAAGTTTGTCTTTTGCTGAGTGCTTTTTCATTGCTTTTTCCTGGGGCAGAGATCTTAAAGAGATTTGTGTTAATAGTTAATTGATCAACATGTGAAGGTTGTGAGTTTAAATTCCCAAATTGCAGTTCCATTGCTACATCTTGAAGATTTTTCCTGCCATTAGAAACTACACTGTTAACTTTTATCTATGATTTTGAAACTCTAGACATTTTTAGTGTGCAAACTCTTGTTTTACATTCATTTACAAATGAATTGTCAGCATTGAAAAATAAGACACCTGCCCCCAAAGTGGTACCATGCTAAAGGTTTCCTTGTTTGGGGAACAGTTGAAATGGTCCTGCAGGCAATTCCTGGATAAAATTTCTTTTTTTTTTTTTTTGGAAGAAAGAGAAAGGAAAAAAAAATGAAGGAGAGGAAGAAAAAGGAAGAGAAAGAGGGAGAGAGAACGGGAGTATTGCTTTATTGCCTAGGCTAGAATGCAGTCTAGAAATGGGTATTGAAAACCTCTTTTATGCCAATAATTGTGCTTAACAATGGAGACAGGAAGGAATAAGGGAAGAAAATAACAAACAAGCAGCCAACCAATATTTCATTTAAAACTGTAAAATGCTATGCAATTGCTGAGGAGTGATTTACTTCCAATTATGTAGTCACTTTTGGAATAGGTGTGATGTGGTACTGATAAGAATGTATGTTTTGTGTATTTGAAGTGGAGAGTTCTATAAATGTTTATGAAGTTTACTTGTTTCAGGTCTGAGTTCAAGTCCTGGATATCCTTGTTAATTTTCTGTCTCGTTGTTCTGTCTAATATTGACAATGTGATGTTACAGTCTTCCACTATTGTAAGTCTCTTTATAAGTCATTAAGAACTTGTCTCCTGTATTGGGTGCGTATATATTTAGGATTGTTAGCTTTTCTTGTTGCATTGATCCTTTTACCATTATATAATGTCAACTCCTGCTTTTTATTTATTTATTTATTTTTGCTCTCCGTTTGGTTGGTAAATCTTCCTCCATCCCTTTGTTTTGAGTCTTTGTGTATCGTTACATGTGAGATGGGTCTGGATGCAGCATACTGATGGGTTTTGGCTTTTTATCCAGTTTGAATAATAATATATATGAGTTTAATACTGCCATTTGATGCTAGCTGGCTGTTTTGCCCATTAGTTGATGTAAATTCTTCATTATGTTGATGCTGTTTACTTTTTGATTTATTTTTGGAAAGGCTGATACTGGTTGTTCCTTTATATGTGTAGTGCTGCTTTCAGAAGCTCTTATAAAGCAGGCCTGGTGGTGGTGAAATCTCTAAGTACTTGCTTGTTCACAAAAGATTTTATTTTTCTTTCGCTTGTAAAGCTTAGTTTGGCTGGATATGAAATTCTGGGTTGAAAGTTCTTTTCTTTAAGGATGTTGAATATTGGCCCCTACTCTTTTCTAGCTTGTAGGGTTTCTGCTGAGAGATCTGCTGTAAGTCTGATAGGTTTCCCTTTGTGGGTAACCTGACCTTTCTCTCTGGCTGCCCTTAGTATTTTCTCCTTCATTTCAACCCTAATGAATCTGACAATTATGTGCCTTGGGGTTGGTCTTCTTGAGGAATATCTTTGTGGTGTTCTTTGTATTACCTGGAGTTGAATATTGTCCTGCCTTACTAGGTTGGGGAAGTTTTCCTGAATAATCTCCTGAAGAGTATTTTCCAACTTGGATTCATTCTCTTCGTCACATTCAGGTACACCTATCAACCGTAGATTAGGTCTTTTCACATAGTCCCATATTCCTTGGAGACTTTGCTCATTCCTTTTTATCCTTTTTTCTCTAATCTTGTCTTCTCGTTTTATTTCATTAAGTTGGTCTTCGACCTCTAATATCCTTTCTTTATCCTAGATAAAATTTCTATACACTCAGGAAGAACATTTTCTTTATTTTATTTTATTTTTCTTTATTTATTTTTTTTGAGACGGAGTTTTGCTCTTGTTACCCAGGCTGGAGTGCAATGGCGCGATCTCGGCTCACCGCGACTTCCGCCTTCTGGGTTCAAGCAATTCTCCTGCCTCAGCCTCCCAGGTAGCTGGGATTACAGGTGCCCACCACCATGCCTGGCTAATTTACATATATATATATTTTTTCCTTGTTTGGGGAGCAGTTGAAATGGTCCTGCGGGCAATTCCTAGGTAAAATTTCTATACACTCAGGGAAGAGCATTTTCTTTCTTTTCCCTTTCCTTTTCCTTTTCCTTTCCTTTCCCTTTCCCTTTTCCTCCCTTTCTCTTCCCTTTCCTTTTCCTTTTCCTTTACCTTTCCTTTCCTGACGGAGTTTCACTTTTGTTGCTCGGGCTGGAGTGCAGTGGTGCAATCTCGGCTCACTGCAACCTCTGCCTCCTGGGTTCAAGTGATTCTCCTGCCTCAGCCTTCTCACTAGCTGGAATTACAGGGAACCACCACTATGCCCAGCTACTAATTTTTGTATTTTTAGTAGAGACGGGGTTTCACCATGTTGGCCAGGCTGGTCTTAACCTCCTGACCTCATGTGATCCACCCGCCTTGGACTCCCAGAATGTTGGGGTTACAGGCGTGAGCCACCGCACCCAGCTGCATTTGCTTTCATGAATATAATATATAAACCAAACTAAGAAATTAACACTGATTTTGTATTATTATACTATTATCTGATGGGTAGAATTTGTTTGAAATTTGCTAGTTGTCCCAGTGATGTCCTTTATAGTAGAAGAAGATCTCAGATTATCTAATTCATTATTTCCATGTCTTACTTTGGAACGATTCTTTAGTCTCTGTGTTTTATGACATTGACATTTCTAAAGAATACAAATTAGTTACTTGTAGAGTCCCCTCAGTTTGGGTTTGACTGATGAGATTCAGGTTATGCATTTTTTTGAGGGGGGCCAGAAATAACACAGAAATGATGTGTTATTAAGAGACGTAAGATGTATTTATTTGAGCACATACATGCCTTTTGACTCAGCAATCCCAATTCTCAGCATTTACCCTGAAGATACACATCCAACAGTATGAAAATAACATGCACAAGGTTGCAGCATTTTTTTTTTTTTTTTTAAATAAGGGAAGAAAAAAACAAACAGCCAACCAATATTTCATTTAAACCTATGAAATGCTATGCGATTACTGAGGAGTGATTTACTTCCAATTATGTAGTCACTTTTGGAATAGGTGTGAGGTGGTAATGTATGTTTTGTGTATTTGAAGTGGAGAGTTCTATAAATGTTTATTAAGTTTACTTGTTCCGGGTCTGAGTTCAAGTTCTGAATGTCCTTGTTAATTTTCTGTCTCGTTGATCTATAGAATCGTTAGCTCTTCTTGTTACATTAATCCTTTTGCCATTATGTAATGTCCTTCTTTGCCTCTTTTGATCGTTGTTGCTTTAAAGTCTACTTTATCAGAGGCGAGAATTGCATCCCCTGCTTTTTGTTTATTTGTTTATTTTTACTCTCTGGTTGGTAAATCTTCCTCTTCTTTGAGTCTTTGTGTATTGTTGCATGTAAGATGAGTCTGGATGCAGCATACCGATGGGTTTTGGCTTTTTATCCAATTAGAATATATATAAGTTTAATACTGGTATTTGATGCTAACTGGCTGTTTTGCCCATTAGTTGATGTAGATTTTTCATTGTGTTAATGTTCTTGCTTTTTGATATATTTTTGGAAAGGCTGATATTGGTTGTTCCTTTATATGTATAGTGCTTCTTTCAGAAGCTCTTGTAAAGCAGGCCTGGTGGTGGTAAAGTCTCTAAGTACTTGTTTGTTCGCAAAAGATTTAATTTTTCCTTTGGTCATAAAGCTTAGTTTGGCTGGATAGGAAATTCTGGGTTGAAAGTTCTTTTCTTTAAGGATGTTAAATATTGGTCCCCACTCTTTTCTAGCTTGTAGGGTTTCTGCTGAGAGATCTGCTGTAAGTCTGATAGGTTTCCCTTTATGGGTAACCTGACCTTTCTCTCTGGCTGCCCTTAGTATTTTCTCCTTCATTTCAACCCTAATAAATCTGGCAATTATGTGCCTTGGGGTTGGTCTTCTTGAAGAATATCTTTGTGGTGTTCTCTGTATTACCTGGAGTTGAATATTACCCTGCCTTGCTAGGTTGGGAAAGTTTTCCTGAATGATAACCTGAAGAGTATTTTCCAACTTGGATTCATTCTCTTCATTACATTCAGGTACACCTATCAAACGTAAATTAGGTCTTTTCACATAGTCCCATATTTCCTGGAGGCTTTGCTCATTCGTTTTTATCCTTTTTTCTCCAATCTTGTCTTCTCGTTTCATTTCACTGAGCTGGTCCTCGACTTCTGATATCCTTTCTTCTGCTTGATCAATTCGACTGTTTAAACTTGTGCATACTTCGCGAAGTTCTCGTGTTGTGTTTTTCAGCTCCATCAATTCACTTATGTTCCTCTCTAAATTGTCCATTCTCGTTAGCATTTCGTCAAACCTTTTTTCAAGGTTCTTAGTCTCTTTGCATTGGGTTAGAACAAGTTCTTTTAATTCACAGAAGTTTCTTATCACCCACATTTTGAAACCTGCTTCTGTTATTGGAACACACTCGTTCTCCTTTAAGCCTTGTTCCGTTACTGATGAGGAATTGCGATCCCCTGTAGAGGGAGAGGCATTCTGATTTTGAGTATTCTCTGCCTTTTTAGGCTGCTTTCTTCCCTTCATTATATATTTATCCCTCTGTCGTCTTTGTAATTACCGACTTTCTAACTAGGTCTCTGAGCTGACGTCCAACTTTTTGATTCCCAGCGCCAAAATCTGAGCAATCCACTGCACCGGCCAAAACAGCGGTGTTAAGATTGATGGTGCTTTTCTGCCCGGGAATCTCCGGACTCTGCACCAAGAACTGCCGCGCTAAGGCGCCAGCAAAACTGCCGCGCTAAGGCGCCAGCAAAACTGCCGCGCTAAGGCGCCAGCAAAACCTCCGCACCGGCCACAAGAGTTGCCCTGGCGACCCGTGGGGCTCCTCCGCTGGGAATCTCTTGGTCCGTGAGCAACAAATATTCGTCTGAAAGTGTGGTGTCCTTTCGTTCTCTGCACTTTCACTGGGAGCTAGGTGCCCGAGCTGCTAGTGATCAGCCATCTTGGCTCTCTCCTCCTCAGCATTTCTTAATTACAAAAATTACAAGCAACCTACACGATAGGAAAATCCAATGGAGCATTATGCACCTGTGAAAAAGTGTGAGCAAGGGCATGATTAACCGATATGGAGTGCTTTCTTGGATATGTTGTTCAGATGTCTTGGTTTGTTTGTCTTGCTTTCGAACAAGCTAACAAGCTTGTCCAACCCGCAGCCTGCGAGTGGCATGCGGCCCAGGACAGCTTTGAATGAGGCCCAAGACAAATTAATAAAGTTTCTTAAAATATTATGAGGTTTTTTTGCAGTTTTTTAAGCTCATCAGCTATTGTTATTTTAGTGTATTTTATGTGTGACCCAAGACAGTTCTTCCAGCGTGGCTCAGGGAAATCAAAAGATTGGACAACCTAAAGGAATACCTGAGGCTGGGTAATTTATAAAGAAAAGAGGTTTTGTTGGTTCAGAGTTTTTCAGGCTGTACAAGAAGCAGGGTATTAGCATCTACTTCTGGTGAGGGTGTAAAGAAGCTTCCATTCATGACAGAAGGGGAAGGGGAGGGGCGTGTGCAGAGATCACATGGTGAGAGGAAGCAAGCCAGTAGGGAGGCACCCAGGCTCTTTTTAACAACCAGCTGTAGTGGAACTAATAAGTAAGAGCTCATTTATACCCCAGTTCCAGGGAGGGCATTAATCTATTTATGAGGGATTCACCCCCATGACCCAAACACTTTCCATTAAGCCCCACCTCTAACTTTGGGGATCAGATTTCAGTATGAGATTTGGAGGGGTCACAGAAACCAAACCTACAGGATCAGTGAAAAAAGTAAAGTGCCAAAGTATCTACTACTTTGTGTATAGTTTACTACCTTTTGTTTAAGAAAGAAGGAGAAATAAGAAAATACATCTATATTTGTTCATGGGGCAAAAACGAAACACAGGAAAGATTAATTAGAGGTTGATTGATTTCCTAGAGAATGGGTAGTTATGCGGTGGAAAGGATAGAGGGAATGGGGCAGGGACTCTTCTGAGGATACCTTTCTGACTTTTGGAACCATGTTAATGTTTCACATACTGGGTATATCAGCAATAAGCACACCAACAAAATCAAGTGATGAAAAAAAAACACCTTAAGGTGGAGTACAAACAGAAACAAATGAACTGAACCTATTTCAAATGAGTAACAACTACACTGAAGAAGTGAAAAAACAACTAATTTAGGTAACTTTTGATCTTAGTATTTGAACTCTGTCCTCAGGATAAAAACAAAAAGATTGAAATAAACATTGAACTCTAGTTAGTAGAGTTAACTAGAATTTTTGGTTTTTGTTTTTGTCATAGAGGCATGGGTTTGCAATTTTGAAGCAATTGTCTATAGTATTATAAGCAAATAAGTAAATATGTTTTGGAAAATGGGAGCCAGTTTTGACTGTTGGAGAAGGGAGTTACAAAGATAAAAAGGGTGAAGGTTAAAATGAACTCTGATGTTTGATTGGAATTGAAGATAGTGGCATAAATTCATGGTTTTGGAAGTATATAGATATAGAAATAGATCTTATTATGGGTACACATGCCTATATCTGTATGTCTTTTTCCACTCCTGTCTGCTAAGATGGCCAAGAAGCAGTGATACCTCTTCAGCAATGATATCACCTAGCCGTAGATTTTGGTTTCTAAATACCATTAATACTATTCTCTACTGGAAGGAACCTTAGAGAAATGACAGATTCCAGAGTAGGGGAAAGAAAAAATACAAAATATGCTTGGAGCTTCTTGTAGTCTCATAAGATAAGGGAGGGCTCAAAAAAGTAAAATGATGGGATATGTCTAAGAGACATAGGAGACAGACTGGCAAAACTCCCAGTAACTGTCTATAGGGCAGTTTAATCATTGAAATAAATAAGACAGTACTTGTTTATTTCCCATAAAGTAAGGATCTATGATAAATAAATGATCTAGAAGTTCTTCTTGTAGAATTCTGACTAGTGAATGAACATAAAGGAAAAAGTGGAATTAGTAAATTGCCCTTTGGCAATTATAACAGTTGATTTAAGTAAGAACCATAAATGGATCTTAAAACTAGTGGGTAAAAATGGATATTAAAGCTAGTGGCTCATGCCAGTAATCCCAGTGCTTTGGTAGGACAAGACAGGTGGATCACAAGGTCAGGAGATGGAGACCATTCTGATCAACATGATGAAGCCCTGTCTCTACTAAAAATGCAAAAATTAGCTGGGTCTGATGACGGACAATCCCAGCTATTCTGGAGGCCGAGGCGAGAGAATTGCTTGAACCCGGGAGGTGGAGGTTGCTGTGAGTTGAGATTGTGCCACTGCACCCCAACCTGGCAACAGAGTGAGACTCCATCAAATAAATAAGCAAATAAATAAATAAATAAAGCTAGTGGGTTAAAGTTTGAGAGTAGCTGGATGTTAACATAATCTCAAAGTATGTTCTCAGAAGTTACTGTGAATTTTACGGGGGTAAATAACTTTACAGGGGGAAACCTGACACCAACTTGCCCACGTGATTGAAGTTAACATCTTTGATGTTACTCTAGGTAATAATAATGAGCAAAGTTTGTTTTACTTAGTTATGCTAACGAGATCTTGTCTTTATAATTAGCTTAGCCAGTCATTCCTAAAGGAACCAAGCAGAGAGTAAAGGAGACCAGCTTTCTCTCTGTTTAAAAAATATCTTTTCTTAATTTTGTAACCAAATATCTTGGGAGGGAAAGGTTAATAAATTTAGGTTGGGCAGGTAAGGTTTTGGCCAGGAACTTTAATCTTTATTTAGTATAATAACTTCCTTCCTTTGCACCAAGTGTGTCTTTTGCTGTACAGTTTTTGTTTTTTTCTGTGTTCTGTGGTGGTTTTTGGAAAGTAGATAATTTTTTCTACTGGAATGTATCTTAAAAATTATTTTTATTCTTTTTAAAATTTTAAAGACAGGGTCTTGCTCTGGTGCCCAAGTCAGGCTGCAGTGCAGTGTTGTGATCACAGGTCACTGCAGCCTTGGAACTCCTGGGCTCAAATGATCCTCCTACCTCGGCCTGCCAAAGCGCGGACACTACAGGTGTGAGCCACTGTGCCTAAGTTTTTGATTTTTGTAGAGACAGGGTCTTGCTATGTTGCCCAGGCTGGTCTTTAACTTCTGGCCTCAAGTGATCCTCCTGCATTGGCCTCCCAAAGCGCTGGGATTACAGGTGTAAGCTACCCCACCCTGTATAAAATGACATATATATATATATAATTTTTTTTTTTTTTTTTGAGATGGAGTCTTGTTCTGTCACCCAGGCTAGAGTGCAGTGGTGTGATCTTTGCTCACTGCAATCTACACCTCTCAGGTTCAAGCGATTCTCCTACCTCAGCCTCCTGAGTAGCTGGGATTACAGGCGCACACCACCATGCCCGGCTAATTTTTGTATTTTTTTTTTTTTTCCAGTAGAGACGGGGTTTCACCATGCTGGCCAGGCTGGTCACTCCTGACCTCGTGATCCACCTGCCTTGGCCTCCCAAAATGCTGGGATTACAGGAATCAGCCAGTGCGCTCGGCCATGATTTATATTTTTAAACATACTTAATTGGAGAATCAGAATACTAGTGTCTTATTCCTAGTTACAGAAGATGGGAATTTAGCAGTTTTATTTACTCTGTTTCTACTCCTTTCATACATTTTTTTGACTTTATTTACAACAGCCAAAATTGTGAGATTGAGCAGAGTTTGTTTTACTTAGTTATAACACTTAATGAGGGTTTTGCCTTCTGTTTTGTTATTACAATTATAATAGTTTATAATACCTATTGGTATTAATTCCTTTGTCATTAAGGGTTATTTTATTTCTGTCATTCTGCCCAGTTTTAGTGCTTACAAACAATCCTCATGAACAGCTAGGTTTAATTATTTTTAAAATTGTTTCTGTTTATTTAGAGACAGGGTCTTGCTCTGTTGTCCAAGCTGGAGTGCAGTGGCATGATCATAGCTTACTGCAGCCTTGAACTCCTAGGCTCAAGTAACCCTCCTCCTGTTTTAGCCCTCTGAGTAACTAGGACTACAGGTGTATGCCACCATGCCCAGCTAACTTTTTTATTTTTATTTTTTAGAGATGGGGTCTCATTTTGTTGTCCAGGCTGGTCTTAAACTCCTGGCTTTTAGCCATCCTCCCACCCTGGCCTCCTATAGGGCTGGGATTATAGGTGTGAATCACTGTGCCTGGCCTTTTTATTTTTAAATTGACAGATAAAATTATATGTATTTATTATGTACAACATGGTGTTTTGAAGTATATATACACTGTGGAATGACTAAATATTGCTAACATAGGTATTATGTCACATAGTTGTCATTTTTGTGGTGAGAACACTTTTAACATCCATTCACTCAACATTTTTCAAGAGTACAATATAGTGTTATTAACTATAGTTACTGTTTATTTAGAGACAGGGTCTCTACTTTGTACAGCTACTTTTTATTTTGAATTGTGATTTAAAGAACATTTCCAAGTTTTTTTTTTTTTTTACTGAAAACATATCTAAAACATTTTGCATGATAAATGGTGATTTGGCTGGGTATAAAATTATTGGGTCCCAACATTTTTATACAGTAGAGATCCTGCTTTATTTGCTGTCTTTATCTGGCTGGCCTCAAATTTCTGGTCTGCAGAAATAACTTCCCTAGGTGTGTGCTTGCAGCATTCTCTTATCATTGGAAATGGACACATTTATCAGGATATGACTAGAAGTTTTTCTCTGTCACTAGTTTTCCCAGGAAACATTCTCAGGTCTGGGGAGACTGACTTCTCCATTTTTGTATTCATTTTTTCAATTATCTTCTGAAATACCTATTATTTACACATTGATTTTCTGTAACTTTTATAGTACATTGTTTTGAGTTAGCTAATCAAAAGGATAAGATCCTCTCTATTCTAGAAAGATTTATCAAATTTGTCTTCTCCATCCCTGATGAAATTTTCTGGATGTCACACATAATTACTGTCTCCAAAACATATTTAGCGCCCTTGATTTCTCAGTCTGTTATTGAACAATGGTAATGTTCTATTGTCTTTTCTGAAGGCCACAAAATGGGTATTTTTGTAAAGCTTGGTATATTTAATGAAACAACTTCCAGGGAAGTGATTTTTCTTTGTGTGGAAGAGTATATTTGTTTTTCTTCTTCCTTATTAAGAGTTGCTTGTAGCTGTTCTTGGTGTGGGACGTTAAGAGCAGCTGGTCATCTCTCAGAATTGCCTTGGGATACTGAGATTTCTGTTTTGTTTTGGTGCTGAAGAGCAAGTTGACATTGGTGAGCCTCAATTTCTTGGAGAATATCAGTAGCAGAATTTCAACAAATAGGAAATTTTACTAAATCCTATAAATCTTAAGAGCCAAAGACATTCAGCTGAATATGGGCTTTTGGCTGAGAGGTATAATTTTGTAGAATTAGAGATGTTTAAAAGGGATAGTTTTCAAGTTTTTAAATCCTTCACAACTCAGCTTTCTGCACTGAGGCAAGTGGAAGAGTGTATGTGTATTCTTAAAGAAGATTTTGGACTAGAAAACAATTTTTTTCCCCATCTTCTTTTGTTCTTCTGTAGCTCAGACCTTGAACAATGCTCTGTGTCTGGTTCACCTTGACATTATTTTAAACCCTGTAAGCACTAAACTATAAATAAGTATTTAGAGGACTTTATTTGGTATGCTTTGTCTGAATCTGTGCCTCTTAGTTGTATTTGTACATTTTATTCATATTTACATTTTCAGAATCGTAGACTAGGAATACCTTTGTTACATAGAATGAAGCACATAACAAAATATTTGTTACTATTTGCTAGTATCAAGTCTTGAGTAGAGGCCAGGCATGGTGGCTCATGCCTGTAATCCCAGCACTTTAGGAGGCTGAGGAAGGCAGATCACTTGAGGTCAGGAGTTCCAGACCAGTCTGGCTGACATGGTGAAACCCCATCTCTTCTAAAAACAGAAAAAATTAGCCAGGCATAGTGGCATGCACCTATAATCCTGGCTACTCGGAGGCTGAGGCAGGAGAATCGCTTGAAGGCAGGAGAATCGCTTGAACCCAGGAGCAGAGGTTGTAGTGAGACGAGATCATGCCACTGCACTCCAGCCTGGGTGACAAGAGTGAGACTCTGTCTCCAAAAAAAAAAAAAGTCTTGGGTAGGACACAGGAAACAGTGGAAAAAAGAGGCCTTTAGAAAGATGAGTTGTATCTATTACAGTCCCATAGCATCTAGTTACTGAAGAAGGAAACGAGCTGGCTTTCATTTTGTATTTCAGAGTTTCTGTATAATTAAAAAGATCATATGTGACTTATACACTTTGAATCTTGAGTTTTAGAAGTTGATCCGTAGCATTCAGTTTTAGCCAAAATAATAATCCTCTGTGGAGTAGATAGTCCTCTTTTAATTTCTCTCTGGCAATTCTGACTTGGGAAGTGTACAACACTCTGAGAGTAAGTTCTTAAAAGTTCTGACTTTTGTCTTATTTCCCGATGAATTTTCTCCTAATGCCTGTTTTTGGTTAATGACGATGTGGTTGACATTTCAATAGTCAGCAATTTCTTAACTGAAAGGAAGAGAATAGTAAGCAGGTAGTCAAGTCAAACTGCAAAAGAAGATTTGTGATAGATTTAATGTTTAAGTTTCAGAAATCACCTGGGAAAGATATGTGGCTATTAAATTTGTAATTTTGTCCTTTTTGCCTCTAAAATTAAGATGTGTCAGCTAAGGTAGAGAAATTTGCCTGATGCAAGTATGCCTGTGTGCAGGTACACAGAGGTATATATATTTTACTTAACTTGAGGAAGGAGCGAATTTAAAGTTAGAGAGGGGTTTGTGGGTTTTTGGAATAAAATGGAAATAAAATGTGAAACAAAGATTAAGTCTGATAATTTAATGATGAATTGCAGATGATTAAATTAATGATTGTAGTAGCGTGAGTACTACATAAATTATTTACAGAGAATGGCATGGAATTTCCGTGCCAACAAGTTGGTTTAAATGACTTAACAAAATTTTTTAAATTATTGTTTTTTGAGATAAGGTCTTACTCTGTCTCCCAGGTTGGAGTGCAGTGGCACAATCATGGCTCACTGGAGCCTTGACCTCCCTGGCTTAAGTGATTCTCCTACCTCAGCTTCTTGAGTAACTGACTACAGGCGTACACCACCATGCCCAGCTAATTTTTGCATTTTTTTGTAAAGATAGGGTTTCACCATGTTGCCTAGGCTGGTCTCGAACTCCTGGACTCAAGTGATCTGCGCACCTTGGCTTCCCAAAGTGCTGGGTAACAGGGAACTACTATATTTAAAAAAAAAAAAATTATTTATTTATAAGACAGCATCTCACTCTGTCGCCCACACTGGAGTGCAGTGGCACGATCTTGGCTCACTACCACCTCAGTCTTCTGGATAGAGGCGATCCTTCCACCTCAGCCCCAGAAGTAGCTGGGACTACAGGCGTGTGCAATCCTGCCCCATTAATTTTTGTATTTTTTTGGTAGACATGGGGTTTGCCATGTTGCCTAGGCTGTTCTCAAACTTGGGCTGAACTCAAGCGATCTGCCCGCCAGCCTGCCGTGGCCCTGCAAAGTGCTGGGATTACAGGCATGAGCCACCATGCCTGGCCTACGGGAAACAACTTTAAAGTTATCAAGTGACTTAATGTCAGAAATTTCTGATAGCCACTGCAAGTTGTTTTATGACAAAGCACTTTCATTCATTTGAAAGTTAAGAATGGAGTAGGAATGGTGTGGTTGCTTATTAGTAATTCAAATTTAAGTTTTGAGTCTTTGGGTTATTTCCTTACTATTATGAAGCCTGAGAGGTGTGAAAATAGCATGGAAAAGTTTGTCTTCTGTTTCACTGTTAGTTTGTAATTTTTAGTCTTTAATTTTATATTTAGAGACAGACAGTTGTGTGTGTGTGTGTTTTTTGTTCTCCTTCCTCAAATCATTGCAAAGTATGTACTTAGTGTATATTTCTTTGAAGTGAAAGTTTCAGAAAGAAGCCATTGGCTGAGCTGATTATCCAATGAAGTTGTCTGACATGGGTTACTTTAGTTTGTGGTTTTAGATGAACAGTGCATGGTGCACAGCTGTTGCTCAAACAGCTTTGTTCCAGCTGTCTTACTGGCCAGTCACAAAATACCCCACATTCCTTTTCTTTTAAAAGCAGAACCTCTTGTAATATTCTATACTTTATACTTAGAATGGATCTGGTAATTAATGACTTTTCTTCATTTTTACTCCGATCAATAGCTATTTACTTAGAGTAATGCCAAAATGAATAATGTGTAATAGATTTCAGCTTTGTCATATTTTTAATTTTGAGAATTAAATTTGCAGTTGTGAAATATGTATATGAGACAAGTTAAGTGATTAACATTGAAAAAGGCACCATACATTAATTGTGCCCCAAATAAGTAGCTAGTATCTAGATAATGAAACTGGGCATCTTCTCTTTTCTTAATATGAACCTTGAGTTTGCATTAATTTCAATAGAATTATGAAATGAAAGCTATAATATTGTGTTCTGTGGCTTGAATAGAACCTATATAGGTGAACTTTGGTTTGTATTTTTGATAAGGTGGTTGGTTGGTTGGACTTCATTTTCCCATCCAGTGCAGTAACTGAATTGTATAAAGGGTTTTAACTTTTGTTTTTTAATTAGGAACATGTGTCTATGAAAAAAATACATTGAAGTAATTATGACTAATTATTTCATTTTCTACCAGTTACAACCCTTTATGATTGGAAGGCAGCATGGAATCGTCATGGTCACTATTTCCATTCCACAGATGAGGAAATGCAGGCTTGGGAAGAAGGGATTTGATTTGCCTGAGGTCCTGCAGCAAGTAAAAAGTGAAGCTGGGATTTAAGTTGATTTTCCTACTAAATATGATCCTCTTCCCACTACAGAACTATTAATGTTAAGTTGGAGTAAAAGTGACAACACTTATTAGAGGGGAGCTGAAAAGCATGATAAATAGATACTCTTTGTGTATGACGTTTTTGGTCATGTGACTATGTTAACAGTTTGAATCTGGGAACAGCACTGGGGTAGGAAGAGAGGGAAGAGTAAGTGAGATTTAACTCAAAACCACACTTGATGTATTTGTATTTTTATTAAAAATGCAAATGATGGCTACTGATAAAAGCTGGTATGGAGCTGAAGATTTGCAGTGGTGTCCTGTCCAAAACGTAGTTTAGAAAGACTATTATATAATTATTAATGATGTATAGATGCATGAAAATGACGGATACCAAATTCAGGATATTGATTACCTCTTGGTGTTGGGGGAGAAGAGAGGGGACTCTTATTGAGGAGGCTTGCAAAAGTCTTCAATCATATTACATATGTTTTATTTCCTAAGTTGGGAGGTGGGTATGCATATTTATATTTTTTCAAAACATTTTCTGAGGTATTTTATAGTTAAGAATAGAATATACTCTGAATTGACTTAAATATATAGTCATATGAAAAGTTTTAGCTGTTCATTTGGTGTTAAAGGTATGGCTTGGTTGACGAGACACAAAGTGTGTTCTTCAGGATGGGAATTTATTTTTATTTTTATTTTTTTTGGCCCTCCTTGTCTTCTCAACGAATAAAACTTGAGTACGTTCTTATTACAGTAAGAAAGTCATATTTGAATTTGTGGATAAAACTGTTGTATGTGAATGTGTGTGTTGTGATTTGCTTTTAAAATTACTATACATGGTTTCTGAAGATTTCTCCAAAGCACAGTATCTGATTTTGTCTTGGTAGTTACAGGAACTGATGATTATTTTTTTCTTAAGTTTCCTATGTAAAGAAACGATGGCTTTAACTTTTCTAAGCACCAAATTCTTAAACACTTTTGTAGGTATACAAAACAAATGCCCACATAACGTAGTTTGAGGTAGGTTTAATGATTGAAAGAACACCTGGAGTATCATACTAGACCTGTGCTCTCTGCTATGCTGTTGACTCTTTTTGCTCATGAAATTTACTGCTATAGAAAATGGATAACTTTTGGACTGAGAAGATTTTCATCAAGGGTTGAATTTTTTGGAGGAGGGGTAGGATTATTTATTTTAAAAACGTGCTGCCACTCTCGGTGGCCTTATGTATGACAGGAATCTCATTTTTATCATGGGATTAGAAAAAATGATGTGGTCATTGTTCATCTATAGGCTTCGCCTTTGCTTTTGAGAGAGGTGGGATGGAAGAGAGAAAAGGAATTCTGTGTTCTTGCAACAAGAATGTGAAAGTATATACATTTGAATGTTGCTAATTGCCTCAAGAAAGAAACTCTTCATCTTTAGATTTACAGATTATAATGTTTAAGAGGAAGAGGGTAGGGTAGGTAAGAGGTGAAAGGTTGGGAAAGGTGGATAAGTGCTCTTGTTCTTGAGTTTAGAGGTTTGGATTATATCCTTTTTAGGAATTACCAAGGAATGAACTCATGGTGTAAATTGGGGATCCTTTGATGATTGTGGATAGATCTTTATAGATCTAAGGGTCTGGCTTTTGTGGTATTGATTTTTGAGAACTTGAAAAAGCGTTTTGCTTCTAGCATGGTTTAGTTTTGTAGGCATTTTTCTTTTGGTGTCTTCTAGCAGAGCCGTTCTCATTCCAGTGACAAGTAGAAGCTGTGGTTCATTAAGATTTTTTAATAAACACAATTTGGAAACTGTTCTTAACGTAGGGATTCTTAACCTTTTTTGAGTAAAGGGCTCTTGGTAGTTTGGTAAAGCCTATGGGATTCTCCGAATACTTTTTTCTGGCCATACATGGTGACTCATGCCTGTAATTCCAGCACTTTGGGAGGCCGAGAGTGGATCACTTGAGGTCAGGAGTTTGAGACCACCCTGGCCTACGTGGCAAAACCCCATTTCTACTGAAAAAAATGCAAAAAATTAGCTGGGCGTGGTGGGGTACCCCTGTAATCCCAGCTGCTCAGGAAGCTGAGTCAGAAATAGCTTGAACCTTGGAGGCGAAGGTTGCAGTGGGCCAAGATTGCCCCACTACACTCCAGCCTGGGCGACAGGCTGGACTACACTCTAGCCAGGGTGAAGTGTTGCCTTGTCACCCAGGCTGGAGTGTAGTGGCAAGATCTTGGCTGACTGCACCTTTCCCTACAACCCCCAACCCTGGCTCAAGCAAACGTCCCACTTTAGCCTCCTGAGCAGCTGGAACCGTTGGCCTGCACCACCACACCTGGCTATTTTTTTTGTGTTTTTAGTAGAGACGGGATCTTTCTATGTTACCCAGGCTGGTCTCAAACCTCTGAGCTCAAGCCATCTGCCTGCCTCAGCCTCTCAAAGTGGTGGGATTACAGGCATGAGCCACTACTCCCAGCCAGAATACTATTTTTAAATGTATAAAATAAAAAGAATATGATAATAAAGGGAACCAATATGTTTAAATTCAAGTAACTTTCTTTTTTAACTTTAATAACTTCTCTTTTTAAATTCTTTTTAACTTTAATACTATAAATACTATTTTGACTTATCTGCAATAGCTATTACATGAAAATATCTGATGTCTGTTGGTGATAGTCCATAGGTATTACTAGATTGCTTTATAGATAGAGGAAGTGCTAAGTTTCAGTTGGAGGTATCAGAAAACAAAATTAAAACAAATTTAGTTGAAAGATCTAATTGGCTTTTTGATACTAGAATCTGGCAACATCTCATTCTATAAAATAGAGTGACTATTTTGATGAACTGAGCACAGAAGTTTGGCTTTATAGGCAGAAAAGGGCTGAAAAAAGCAGAAACAAAACAAAAAATGAATTGGTCTTTTTATTTTTTATTGTTAATTTTTTCCTTTTCCTTTTTTTTCTTTCTTTTTTTTTTTTAGAGACAGAGTCTCACTGTGTTACCCAGGCTGGTTTTGAACTACTGGCCTCAAGTGATTTTTCCCACCTTGGCTTCCCAAAGTACTGGGATGACAGGTGTGAGTCACTAAGCCCAGGGCGATTGATCTTTTTAAAGTTATTTTCCTTGTAAAGGTTAAAGCAGATGGGACTTCGTTATAGTGCCAGCTAAAACTGGCCTGTTTGGGGATTCAGCTGTTATCTCTCATTCTCCTGATTTCTAGGTCAGATAAATGGCTTGCTGGTGTGAAACTTCATTCAGCATGGGTAACTTTGTTTTGGTTTGGTCTGTTGGGCCTAGTACAGAAGCTCAGTCCAAACTGATGGCCTCTCATAAGTTTGATTTAACAGAGGTTAGTGAAAAACCATTTTGCCCATCATGTTTTGAAGTTTTAAATACCAAGATCCCTTTTCTATTGTGGTGGAAAAAAAAAATCAGAATTTGGGATTAAGTCCCATATTCACTGTTTTGTAGTATCCGTATTCTTCTGTAACTCTGAGTCTTAAATCCCCAGAACCTCTTTTTAATGTGGTTAAAAAAAAAAAATCAGGATTTGGAGCCATTTGACTTTGGGATTGAGTTTCATCTTTACATGTTGTGCATTCCTAATCCAAAAATCTGAAATCCAGAATGCTCAAAAAATCAAACTTTTTGAGTGCCAGTATGATGCCACAAGTGGAAAATTTCAAACTTGACCTCAATTAAGTGTGAAATAAAGTACACAAACTTTGTTTCATGAACAAAATTATTTTTAAAAAGTATCAAATTACCTTTTAGATATGTGAAAAAAGTGTATAGAAACATAAATAAATCTCACGTTTAGACTTGGGTCCCATCCCCAAGTTAACTTATATGTATGCAGATATTCCAAAATCCAAAATAATTTCAGATCTGAAACATTTCTAGTCCTAAGTATTTCTGATAAGGGATACTCAATCTGTACTTACTAGTGTCTATATCCTTATGCTTCTCTGAGCCTTAATTTCCTCGTCAATAAAATGGGGATGATAATAGTACTTACCTTATAGGATTTTAGCTTTTTTTGTGGGTACTCTAGGTATTACATTATTTATGTATAATTTATTGTGATCTACTGGTATTGTCATTTTGCCAGTTTGAGTAAAGTGTGGAAACCTTATTTCCCTTTATGTTCTTTTATCTTACTGTTTACAATATAACCTGTAAATATTCTCACTATATACATTTTACAGTATTAAAATTTTTCTTTTAACTATCAAGCATACTACAGAAAACTTGAGAAGGAAAGCTATGGAGTTTGTCTGTATTTTTACTAACCATGTTCTTTTTTCGTTTCTGATTTATCAAGGTTCTTTTTATTAAGGAACTTTCTTTAGCCATTCTTTTAGGGTGACCCTGCTGGCAACAAATTCTCTTTGATTTTCCTTATCTGAGAATATCTCGATTTCTCCTTCATCCCAGAACAATTTTTAAAAAATGTACTGTACGTAAGATTCTGAGTTAATACAGTAGTCCCCCTTATCTGCCAGGATATATATTTCAACCCCCTGCATAGATGCCTGAAACTGTGGATAGTACTGAACCCTACATACCCTGTTTTTCCAATACAGAGATATCTATGATAAAGTTTAATTTATAAATTAGGCACAGTAAGCGATTAGATTATTAACAAAATAGAAAAATTACAACAGTATACTACAATAGAAGTTATCTGAATGTGATCTTTCTCTCTCAGAATATCTTTTTGTTCTGTGTTCTTATGATGATGATGTGAGATAATGCCTACTTGAGAGTAGTCAGGTAAATGATGTAGGCATTGTGATGTTGCATTGTTACTATTCATCTTGTAATGTGTGGTCAGAATCATCTGCTTTGGCTGATCCTGGATTGTTGAGGCATGATGATATCGATAGTTGAATGTTAGGAGCAGATGGTGTTGATGACTAATGGGTGAGTAGCATATATAGTGTGGATACTCTGGACAAAGGGCTGATTCATTGTCCTGGGTGAGATGGTGTGAGATTTCATCAGGCTACTCAGAATGGTACACAATTTAAAACTTTATTTCTGAAATTTTCCACTTAGTATTTTTGATTGACTGTGGGTAACTGAAACCAAGGAAGGTGAAACTGGGGATAAGCATGGTACTGTAGTTTTCTTTGATCAGCACCTGAAAGATACTGTGCCACTTCTTCTGATCTCCATGGTTTCTGAGGAGAAGTCTGCTGTTTTTCTCCTGTGGGTAAGATGTTTTCCCCAGGCTGCTTTCAATATTTTTTGTCTTTTGTTTTCAGAAGTTTGATTATGATGTGTCTTGGCATGGATTTCATTGGGTTTTTTTCTTCTTCGGGGTTCAACTTCTTGAATGTTTAGGTTTATGTCTTTACAAATTTGGGGAGTTTTCAGCCACTGTTTCCTCATGTCTTTTTTCAACTCTATACTCCTTTTCTTCCCATTGAGATCCTCTGATAACATGAAAATAAGATCTTTTTTTTTTTTTTAACATTACCAAAGGCTCTTGAGGCTCTGTTGTTTTCTCTTCTTCAGTGTATTTTGTGTTTTTCAGATTTGATAGTTTCTATTGTTGTGCCTTCTAGTTTGTTGATTCTTCTGTCTCTTCCATTTTGCTCTCTTAAGACCATCGGCTGAGCTCTTTATTTTGATTATTGTATTTTTTAGTTTTAAGTTCCCATTTGTTTCTTCATACTTCTGTGTCTTTACTGAGACTGTTTTTTTTTTTTTTTTCATTTGTTTCAAGCTGTTGAAACATTTTGATGGAGACTGCGTTAATATGTTTGCCAGGTAATTCTGACATCTTGGCTATCTCAGTGTTGGCATCTGTCAACTGTGTTTTTGTCATTTGGTTTGGGATCTTCCTGTTCTTTGGGTTTTGCTTTTGAAACCTGTACATTTTCATATTTTGTTGTGTGGCTCTATATCTTTTTTAGACTGGCTTAGCTGGCTTTCTTGGATACCACTCTGGCAGGAGAAGGGAAAGTGCTGCCTTGTTACTATGAGGTGGAGGCAGGTGTCTAGATTCCCTGTTCAGTCTCCATTAAGTCCAAAGTGTGGGGACACTCCTTGTTACTACCTGGTGAAGATGGAAGTCCATTGACACTGCTGGGAAAGGGAGGTTCACACTAGTGACTTGGGATGAAAGTCTTAGCTCTCCACTTGGTCTTCTCTGACATCATTACAGTAGCATGTTGGGGTACCTCTTTACAGCCTTTTGAGTGTGGGATTCTGGGATCCCTACTTGGCCTTCCCTGGTATGGGCAGAGGTTTTTTCTGTGGCATCTGGAGGTGGTAGAGCAGTTGTCATCTAAAAGTTTTCCATCTTGCTGTGACATCCTATTCTGGTCCTTTGAGAGAGCATGCTTTTGTTGGGGCTTTTTTTGGTCTGTGCCTGTTGGCATTTCCATGTTGCTGGCTTTTTCATCTCCAACTCTGGGATATATGTTGTAAAAAAAAAACCAGGAAACTCACCACAGTGTTGTTTCTTGGATTCCAAAGCATTGCTCTATATGCCTTCCCTCCAACTTTCAGAATCTTTTGTTTGACAAGTCTTAAATTTCTCAGCAGGAGGAATAGGGAAAAGTATGTCTACTCTATATCTTTTCAGAATTAAAATTTACTTTAAGGGCTTTTTGGTTTATTAAGTAATGTTGTAATTGATGTTTTCTTCTAGAGTTTTGATTTTGTTTCCATTCTTATCTCTCTACTAGCTCAAAAAATAGATTGATATTTTTATGCCTTATGATTCAAATTGCAAGTAGTTTTGTCATTCAACTTAACTTTATAATGAGTTCAGTTCTGAACCTGTTGAGTTTGAGATGCTTCAGGGGCCTCCATATGAAGGTATATATCCCTTTTTGTAATCAGAAGAGAAATGTAGGTAAGAGATCTAGGTGCAGAGGTAGATTTGGGAATGTAAAGTAGGGATTTGTGAAGCTAGTTTGTGAGGTGAGAGTCACCCGTATTAAGGAGGTCTGCTGGTTCAAGATGGAACTCTAGAAGGCTGCCTTTGAAAGGGAGTCTGGAAAAAGAAAAGGAACAAGATGACTGAACAGAACCCACTGGAGATCTAGAGACACAAATCATGTTAGGTGTTACAGAAACCAGAAGACAGTTTCAGGAATGGCTTTGAGTGTTCAACAGAGTACATATTAGATTGGTAAATAATCTGACAGTGAAAATTATAAGCTTAGATTCAGCAATGAATAGGTCATAGAGAGCAGTGTTAGTGGAACGATGGGACTAGAAGCCAGACTACACTGGATGAGCAGTCAAGAAAAATGTTGATGGAGGAGAAAGACGGAAGGTAAGAGCAGAGGTTGAGGGGGGTGGTGGTGGTAGTGCAGTGGTGCATGTGAGTGTTTTTAGAAAAGAAGGTATCATATTTATATGATGAGGAAAAAGCTAGTACAATAGGGAAGATGTTGGAGGAGGGACAGTTTGTGACGGCAAGGACCTTTGAGAAGGCTGGAGGAGATTTGATTTTGAACTGAAGGATAAAAGCTGGACAGAATAATATACTTTTTTTTTTGACCCCCTAGAAGGGTGGGAAGGATATTTATATAGCCATGTTTATGGATGCAGGAGAGTTTTTAGAAACAAGGAAGAACCAGCTAGATAATTTTCTTTGATACAGGAGAGAGACTAATCTATTGTTTATATATATGTGTATGTATGGATGGATGCTTTTCAAAAAATTTTTACCCAGCTGGGCATGGTGGCTAATGCCTGTAATCCCAGCACTTTGGGAAGCCAGGGTGGGTGGATCACAAGGTCAGGAGTTCAAGACCAGCCTGGCCAACATGGTGAAACCTCATCTCCACTAAAGAAATACAAAAAGTTTAGCCAGGCTTGGTGGCAGGCACCTGTAATCCCTGCTACTTGGGAGGCTGAGGCAGGAGAACTGTTTGAATCCAGGAGGTGGAGGTTGCATTGAGCTGAGATGGTGCCTCTGCACTCCAGCCTGGGCAACAGAGCAAGACTCCATCTCAAAAAAAAGAAAATAAAAGTTTTACCCTCCATCAGTAATTGAATAGGTTACATTATAGATATATTAGAATTGTGTATATAACTTAATGGATATAAACAACAAAAAAGAATTGCATTTTAAAACGAATTTTGCTGATGATACAAATAATTCTTATATCTTGAAAAATGGCAGCAAGGTGAGCAGTTGAAAAACAAATCAATAAACATTTAAAATTGTTAGCCCTCACTGAATAGGACAAAGTAAAACAATAAACCATTTTTAAATTATCAGATTGACACAGATTAAATACTACCTGTTACAGGTAAAGTGGGAACTCCCATGCTGCTATTGAGATTGTAACTCAACAAGCTGAATGAAGTATTAAATTTCATAGATTTTGACCTAGTAGTTATTTTCCAGGTAACTTTTTCTGATGAAATAATTTGCTATATGTGCAAAGATTTGACTGTTACTTATATTAAAAAAAAAATTAGAAATAGGCTATATGGTCAATAACGAAGATGGATTAAATAATGGTCCATGTCATTAAAAAGACTGGTAAGCAGGAAATGCTGATTAAAAGTAAGGGCGGGGGGCTGTGTGAGGGTTCATGGCTGGAATTCCAGCACTTTGTGGAGGCAGGTGGATTGTTTGAGTCCAGGGGTTTGAGACCAGCCTGGGCAACATGGCGAAAGCCCATCTCTAAAAAGTTTAGCCAGGCATGCTGGCACTTGCTTGTGGTTGCAGCTACTTGGGAAGCAGAGGTGAAACCAACACCTGAGCCCAGGGAAGTTGAGGTTTCAGTAAGCTGTGATCACTGCCAGGACAACAGAGTGAGACTGTGTCTCAAAAAAAAGGGCAGTGTTGGGGTGGGGAAAACAGATTATAAAACTGAATTCACAGTACAGCATAGATTTAATTACATATGGATAGGAAAATAGGACACTAAGAGTGGGCATCCCTGAATGGTGGAATTACAGATGATTTTAATTATTTTTGTTTTGTTCTTTTCTGTGTCTGGATTTTCTTTACTGAATACCCAATATGTTTTATAAGGAAAAGGAATTTTTAAAACTCTTAAGGGAGTGTAATTGGTGTAGCTTTCTAGAGTATAGTTTGGTATTATTTATCAGTAGCCTCACCTTTTCCTTTGACTTGATAAACACACCTCCAGAGATAAGAACCATAAATATCTATCTACAGTGATATTTATCATGACATAACTTATAATAGTGATATACTTAAATTATCTTAAATAGACCAATGGATAAATATAGCTCTTCTCTAGTGGACTTAAAGCAGATCGGTATTTTATAAGATACACTTATAAGATCAGTGTATCTTATAAAGATTATTTTAAAGACGGGGCATGGTGGCTCACACATGTAATCCCAGCATTTTGGGAGGCTGAGGCAGGCAGGTCACCTGACGTCAGGAGTTCGAGACCAACCTGGCCAAAATGGTGAAACCCCATCTGTACTAAACATATAAAAATTAGCTGGGCGTGGTGGCATACACCTGTAATCCCAACTACTCGAGAGGCTGAGGCAGGAGAATTGCTTGAACCCAGGAGGCAGAGGTTGCAGTGAGCCAAGATCATGCCACTGCACTCCAGCCTGGGTGACAAAAAACAAAACAAAAAAACCAAAATGTATAATCTCAGAACGTTGGGAGGCCGAGGCGGGCAGATCAAGAGGTCAAGAGATTGAGACCATCCTGGCCAACATGGCGATACCTCGTCTCTACTAAAAATGCAAAAATTAGCTGGGTGTGGTGGTACGCGCCTGTAGTCCCAGCTACTCAGGAGGCTGAGGCAGGAGAATCACTTGAATCTGGGAGGCAGAGGTTTCAGTGAGCTGAGATTGTGCCACTGCACTCCAGTCTGGTGACATAGCTAGACCCTGTCTCAATGATGACATAAGAAGTTGCTTATACTGTGATTTACCTGAAGAAAAAATACTTTTTGTGCTATTTTTCACTTTTAAAATAATAGGTAAACAATGGGAAGAAATAAAAATTGACCCAAATGTTGAGTTACCTTCTTTATACTTTTATAAAGTTTTTACAATGGTCTAATTATTTTATAAGAAAAAAGTTATAAACAGATTTGCTAATTGATATAAAATGATATTTAAACATTTTTTGGTTTGTATTGTTATGGTTTCCAGGGAAGTCTGATTCTTATTTTTACTCTTGATTTTTTTTCTTGTATGATTTGTTCACATCTTTGCCCATTATCTGTTAGCTTACTTGGAAAAGCCTCTGGGTGTTTTATATTTACTTCAGTTAGTTTCTCTATTGTGTGCTGAAACATACACAGTAGAGTACAAATCAAGATTTCCTCTGTCACTCAAAGCTTAGAAAAAGATCATTGTTTTTTTAAAGATCTAATTTGTAATTCTTTTGTTTTCTATTTTCAGGTTTTCTTATGTATTATATCTTCTTTTATAAGGAGTTCTGTATCTTGGCTTTCTGTTTTGCTCCAATGATGATATGTATGTGTGATTTTTTTTTTAATTGCTTGAAAAACTGAGTGAAATATTTGTGAGTCATTAAAAATGAAACATTTTAACATTATAATTTGTAAAGATGCAAGCAATACAAATGCTTATAAAGTAAAAAGTAAAAACTTCCTGTTTACCTCCTATTCTTGTTTACATTCTTATGGGTAGTAACCACATGTTAAAGTGTATACTTTTTTAAGTGTATTGTCATGCGAGTTTTGAGAAATGTTCACACTTGTGTAACCATCATTACAAGCACAATATAGGACATTTCTGTCTCTCCAAGAAGATCCCTGGTCTCCCTTCCTGCTATACTGACTTTTTATTCCCACAGTTCAGTTTTGCCTGTTTCTAGACTTCATGTAATAGAAATATACAGTGTGTACTCTTTTGTGTCTGGATGTCTTTGCTTGGCATAATGATTTTGACATTCATTTATGATATTGCTTGTTTCTATAGTTCTTTATTTTTCATTATTATTACTACTGTTTTTGAGACAAGGTCTCACTCTGTTGCTGAGACTTGAATGCCATCAAGGCTCACTGTAGCCTCAGTCTACCCAGGCTCAAGTGGTCTTCCTGCCTCAGTCTCCCAAGTAACTGGGACTACAAGGTGCACACCACCACTCCTGGCTAGTAGTTTGTTCTTTTTTATTGTTTGGCAGTATTTCATTGTATGATGTGCCACAATTTATTTGTCTGCTTATTGATAGAACATTTGGGTTGTTTCCAGTGTTCAGGAACTATGAATAAAGCTGCCTTAGACACTGATGTACAAGTCATTGTTTGGACTTATATTTTCATTTCTTTTGGATAAATACCAAATTATGATTACTGGGTCATATGGTAAGTGTATGTTTAACTTTGGGAAACTGGTTGTTTCTTATAAAATGGTTGTACCATTTTACATTCCCAGCAACTGGGTATGGAAATTCCAGTTACTCTGGATCCTTACCAATACTGGGTATTTTAGCCAATCTGGTGGCTGTGCTGTGGTATCTCACTGTGGTTTTAAATAGCTTTTCCTTGATGACTAATGATATTCAGCATCTTTTTATGTGCCTATTAGCCATTTGTATAGCTTCTTTTCTGTCTGTTTAAATCTTTTGTATCTTTTAAAAATTGAATTGCTTTGTGTTACTGGGTTGTAAAGTTTCTTAGCATATTTGGAACACAAACTCTTTACCAGCTGTGTATTGCAGACAGTTTCTTGCAGTCCATAGCTTGACTTTTCATTTGTTCCTTCCCTTCCAATACTTACATTCTCTTTCTATAGTTGACTTGCCAGAACTTTTTTTTTTTTTTAAATAAGAGATGAGGATCTCCCTATGTTGCTCAGGTTGGACTTGAACTTCTGAGCTCAAGTGATCCTCCTGTCAGTCTCCTGAGTAGGTGGGACTATAGGTGTGCGCCACCATGCCCAGGCCAGAACTTAATTTTATTAAATTGTGTGGGTGTTGCTTCTTGTTTCCACTTTCTGGGTACACAGAAGCTTGTGACCAAGATTATATTCGACTTAAAGGATGAATTAGGTAGTGTGTTCATCTTTATATTCTTCCAGAGCTTTAAATTTTATGTTCTTTAAAAATCTGGATTTAGGGTCAGGCGCAGTGACTTAGGCCTGTAATCACAGCAGTTTGGGAGGCTAAGGCAGCAGGATTGTTTGAGCCCAGCAGTTTGAGGCTGCAGTGAACTACGATCATGCCAGTGCACACCAGCCTGACTTAAGAGTGAACTGTCTCTTAAACAAAAAAACGAACAAAATGTACCACTGTTATTAACTACAGTAACTTCTATTGGTGATAGATAATTTTGTCCATTTCATCTTCTGTTTATTCAGTTTTCTATCTCTTGAAATATAAGCTTTATGTGTAAATATGTTTTTTTCTTAAAAATTTGGTGTGAAAACGTCTTAATTAAGCTTCTCAACTTTATTGTACAGCTGTGGTTAAAAAGTATCTTATTTTTGTTACAGCCTCTTTCCCTTAAATATTTATATCATCTGAATATTTTTCTTTCTTTCTTTTTTTTTTCTAGTGTTAACTACATGTCACCATACTGCTTCTGCTTTTTCGGGGAATCTGAAATGATTAAGACAGTCCCCTATCAGTGGTACTCATTTAAGTTTTTGAGAATGGTGTACCTCCCACCCCAAGGAACCAGTTTTTTGTTTTTTAATTGAGACAGGGTCTTGCTCTGTCCTCCAGGCTGGAGTGCAGTAGCACAGTCATGGCTCACTGCAGACTTGGCCTTCCTGGCTGAAGCGATTTTTCCGCCTCAGCCTCCGGAGTAGCTGGGACTACAGGCATGTGCCACCATGCCTGGCTAATTTTAAAATTTTTTGTTTAGACTGGGCCTCCCAAAGTGCTGAGATTACAAGATGTAAGCTGCTGAGCCTGGCCAGGAAGCAGTTCTTAAATTATCAGGACTATCAATGAATAGACCTTGTATTTTTCCTTATTTTGTTCTGTTTTCCTTTGGGTTTGTTTTCTAAAATCATATAATTCATTGCTGTGTTTTTCCGTCTTTTAATGAACACATTCACGTTTCACTGTGAATACTACATTGGTCATTTGGATATTTGTTGAATCTTGTTTTTAAATTTTTTTGTTTGTTTGTTTCTCTTTTAAGAGACAGGGTCTTACTCTGTTGCCCAGGCTGGGGTGCAGTGGCACAGTGATAGCTTACTATAGGCTCCAACTCTTGGGCCAAAGCAGTCCATCTGCTTCAGCCTCTTGAGTAGCTAGGACTGTAAGCATGTCACCACACCTGGCTAATTTATTTTTATTTTTATTTACAGAGATGAAGTCTCGCTATGTTGTTCAGGCTGGCCTTGAACTCCTGGGCTCAGATGACGTCCCACCTCAGCCTCCTGAAGTGCAGGGATTACAGGCATGAACCACTGTGCCTGGCCCTGTTTTTTAATTTTCTAAATTAAAATGTGTCCTTTCATCATGTGAATTTTTAGTATATATTTAAAATTTAAGTCTTTGTTGATTTCTGCTTTTTTGTTCTATTTTACTTTTGGCATCATGGCCAGAAATTTGCAATTTTTAGACATTAGAAAAAGGTATGTTTTGGCTATTTACTGCAGGAATCAGATCCAAGTGTTAGGGGACCTAAAGCTTATATAATTTTGAGGACCCTCTTTAGGAAAGAAAATACAAGATTATGTACGTGTGAATATTTGTATAGAATGAGAAAAGGTATCTGTGTATGCAAGGGGTCTCAAAGCTTAACTTTATTTTGTGTTGGATCTGTCTCTGCTTTAAAATACATAATTTTGGCCAGGCATGGTGGCTCACACCTGTGATCTTAGCACTTTGGGAGGTCGAGGTGGGTGGATCACTTGAGGTCAGGAGGTCGAGGCAGGTGGATCACTTGAGCTCAGGAGTTTGAGACCAGCCTGACCAGCATGGTGAAACCCCATCTTTACTAAAAATACAAAATTAGCTGGGCATGATGGTGCATGTGCATGCCTGTAATCCCAGCTACTTGGGAGACTGAGGGAGGAGAGTCGCATGAACCTGGGAGGTGAAGGGAGGTTGCAGTGCGTCACTGCATTCCAGCCTGGACAACAAGAGCGAAATTCCATCTCAAAAAAATGTGCCTGTGTGTGTGTGTGTGTGTGTGTGTGTGTGTGTGTATACACACACGTAAAATTTTGTGTATGTGTATTGCATCTGCATTAATTTTGTTCATTGCTTTGTATCATGTATATTTTACTACTTTACATACTATAGATGTTTTTCTTCTAGTAATTCTAAGCTTGCATTGATTTGTACTTTTTTGTTGCCTAAATATTATTTTTACTATTACCTATTGGTGTTTTAAAATTTTACTATGGCTCTTGCTAAGTAAATTTTACCATGTTTGATGTTTTTACACTTGTCTTCCTGGCTTAACTAAATTTATGACGTTATTTTTCTCACTTTTTTTTTTTGAGATGGAGTTTCACTCTTCCTGCCTAAGCTGGAGCGTGATGGTGCGATCTTGGCTCACTGCGCCTCCCGGGTTCAAGCGATTCTACCGCCTCAGCCTCCTGAGTAGCTGGGATTACAGGCATGCGCCACCACACTCGGCTAATTTTGTGTTTTTAGTAGAGACGAAGTTTCTCCATGTTGGTTGGGCTAGTCTTGAACTCTTGAGATCGCCCGCCTCCCGCCTCAGCCTCCCAAAGTGCTGGGATTACAGGCGTGAGCCACTGTGCCCGGCCATTTGGCCATTTTTCTCTCTTTATTGTTATCCTTGTGTATTTTGTAAGCACTACAGTGGTAGATTTTATTTTTAAAAAATCCTGTCAAGACTTTTTTTTTTTTTTTCCTGATGAAGCCATTTAACTTTGTCACAGCTACATTTGGTCTAAGTTTGGCTTCTTTGTGTTTTTTCCTCCACACGTTCCTATGTTTGACCTGTGACTTGTAAGAGACAACATCCATTCTCATTATCTGCAGTATGGAAAGAAGTAAATAAAACCTTTTCATCCTTGAATTTTTTTTCTCTGTTGAGTTGTTATAGGTGAGAAGTATATATGAATCTGTGAAGAGTTGTTAGAACCTAATTAAATTATATACTGCACATTTTTCTTTTTCCCTAAAGCATTTAGAGGCTGGCTAAATAGGGGAAAATTTATATTGTGTGGGTTATGTTGTGTCAGTTTCTATTAAAATTCTGGTAGCAGTCATACTAATAATTTGCATGAGATCAAATGAAGAGAAAGGGGGGTAGAGAGAGACGCTCAGGCAATGTAAGTTTAGTTTACTAGTACAAATTAAAAGGCAGTTCTTTGGATACTGATAAAATGCTTCTGAAGGTAACATAACAGTGCTTTACTTTTTTAGTGTTAGTAATGGCAAATTGCATTTGTTCTTAAACATTTAGGAAGGGCATGGAATTGTTTTTCTTTCTCTCCATCCCCACTTCCTCTCACTATAGTTGTGTAAGTAGTAAGATTTCTTCCCCTCCTCTTAACGCTGAAGAAGACAACTTCCTTTATTTTGCATTTTTGGGTGGTGGTTATACTACTTGTTTTGAGGTTTGACCACCCTCTCTTCGGCTATTTTTATTTTTACACACCACTTGAAGTAAGTACACTCAGTGGTATTTTAACTATAATAATCTTCTGTAACGAAATTCATGCATGCATAATATGTCTTAAAACTGTTGTTTTGATTTAGTTTGGTTTAATTGGTTTATGCTATGTCTGCTTCATCTTAGTTTTTAAACAAGTGACTACTTAGTTTTCCACAGCAGAACAGAATAGCAAAATCATATGCTTAATAGGATTGAAATTTTTATTTTCTTTTTGATGTTATAAATGATTTGAGATACGACATAGGAGTTTTAACTGCTTAATTGCTTAGTGTCCTGTCCCCCGACCCCCGAAATAGAGGACAACGTTTTGCTCTTACTGAAACTCATGATTTTGTCAAGTCAGCTGGAATAAAGGTAAACTTTTACCCCTTAAAATTCTTACTAAACAAATTTCAGAATTGGTGACATTTGATGATAATTTTATGTTTGTATATTTACAGTTTTTTCTAAAACTTCATCAGCATTAGAGAGCACATATTCCCTGAAATGTTTTCGTATAACAATTTATGTAGCTGAGTTTAATCTGATATGTGTGATTACTTTTTATTTAAAATAAAACTTAGGCATCTTGTAAAATAGTTAACAGTGCTATACTTCCTGGCATAGAAATTCAATATACAAAATACTAAAAATTACACAATAGCAGCAGCATTTAAAAAGCTATATAATAGTCTAGTTACTTGTTGTTTTAAGCTGTCACTGTTTCCGGTTTTGTGAAAAATATAGCATTAGGTACATGCCCTGAAATTTTTCAAATTTGCACATATTCTATGCAAGCTGCCTTTACTACTATTTTTGGATTCCATGCTATGGGATAACGAGGTCACTTTTAGCATTATTCAAGGAAAGAAAACCAAGTTCTCTCAAAGGGATTCTAATACATGTCAATGTTTTGCTGAATACTTTTCTGTAATATTCCTAGAGAACTCTTAAATTCAAGGAAGGGGATGAGAGAAGCATAGTGAGATTCCAGACTTCATCCTCCTTCAGAATGGTATCAATTGCTGTTCATTCCCCAGCCTCCACTCCATTCCACAGTTGTACAGTATTTTATGCAATACATGGTATTTTTACAAACCAAATAGAGGATACAATGGAAGAAGACACCCCTTTTAGAACAGCAAACAAAAAGGCTATACTTCCCCACACTTAAGAAATGTGTGTTAATTTTTTTTACAGTCTTCCATACAGAATTTTAAAGCAAATATTAAATTTTTTTAAGACAAAAAAAGACTCAAATCAATAGAAAAGCATACTGTATTTTGAGATATGAAGATTCAGATTCTTAACAGTGTCAATTCTAATAGTTAATCTACAAACTTAATGCCATTCTAAAATAAAAATACTAAAAGGATTAAAAGAAACCCCCAACAGTAAGTTACTCTTGCTGAGGTAAGTGCTAGTGCAGGCTCATTTTGTAGTAAGACAAAGCAAATTCGGGTTACTTCTCCAATGTTACAAAGCTAGGAAGTGATGAAGCCAGGCTTCACATCAGGGTGAGTTTGAGGGCTCAGATACGATGATAGCTAACATGTAGTAAGCATTTACATTATTGTACATTATCATTCCAGGTGAAGTACTATGTATTTTCTCAATTAGAGTAGCATCTTAATTTAAAACTCGGGAGGCTTTGCTAGGAAGAATCTAGAGATAATACAGGCTGTGCTTAGAGATTTATGAACCCTTTGCAATCCCTCCCCTTAATCTCACTTTTTCCACATGCATAAGCGGTTGTCCCAGCATCATTTATTGAATAGTGTTCTATCCTTCCCCTGTGATCTGCTCTTCTATTTATATATCAAATTTCATTCATGTGGATTTGTTTCCAGGCCTTCTGTTTTGTTCCATTAGTCTTTTTTGCCTATTCTTGTGTTGTTTCCATTCTAAATTTCATAGAGAGTAGGATAAATTTCCCTGATGTGTTCATTTGGTAAATTCATTCAGCACATATATTGGAGACAGTTGCTATGTGCCAGAAACTTTTTAGGTGCTGGGAATATGGCATTGAGCAAAACAAAAAAATTCTCATGGATCTTACACTTATAAACAATTTCTTGGTTATTTTCTTGCTTGTACATTTTAGGATCAACATGTTAAGTTCTGTGAAGAACTCAATAAATTTAAAACAAATTTAAACTGGGTCAGTTAAGGGAACACTGATATCTTGACAGTTTTATCCATGAAGAGAATGCTTTTACACTCATATATGTTTTCCTTTTTTTTTTTTTTTAATTTTTGCCCTTTGTTTAAAGCTTAATTATTTCTTTCTCTAAAGGTCTAGAATATATTTTTACTAGAGTTAGCCTTGGGTACCATGTATTTGCTGTTGCTATTGTAAATGGTATCTTTTATTTGACTTAAGGTTTCTAATAGCTTTATATAGAAGTAGTATTGATTTTTTGTTTGTTTTTTGGACAGGTTGAGGGGACTGTGTAGACTTTTATATCCAAATACCTTGCTGAATTCTAATTCCAATCATATTCTGTATATTCTATTGTTTCCTATATAGATAATCATATCAAATATATTCTTTAAGAATTTGTATACCACTTAATTTTCTTATTAAATTAACTAGGACCTCCAGTGTAACGTTGAATAAATATAGTAATAGTGGTTTTAATGAGTTTCAGCGTAAAAAGTGTTGTTCACTATAGGTTTTTTTTTTTAAAGACACATGTGACATTTTCTTAGGCCTTTTCTGTATCTCATAACGTTTTTCTTTAGTCTGTTCATATGGTGAATTATATTTGTAATTTTTAAAGTCTTTTCTGTTCCTGGATTCCTGGGATATATTGGTCATAATGTATATTCTTGTTTAGATACTGTTGGATTTTGGATTCTTTTTGTTAATATTTTACATGTGGACTTTGTTTTCATGTATGTTTATTAGTGAAATTGGCCGTAATTTTCATTTTTTATTAATGTACTTGTCTGGTTTTGGTATCCAGATTATACTATCTTCATAAAATGAGTTGGGGGAGTATTTCCTCCTTTTCTGTCCTCTGGAAGAATTTGTGTGATACTGGATTTACTTGTTTCCTGAAAGTTTGGTAGAACTTGCTTTTCCAACTTTCTGAAACAAGTTTGTGTGTGTGTCAGTGGGGGGAAGGGGAGAAAGTTTATTTTTTCTTCCTTTATTACTTTATTAGTCATAGGGCTGTTCAGGCTTTCTAATTATCCCTTTCTTTTTTCTTTTCTTTTTTTGTTTTTGGAGGCAGAGTCTTGCTCTGTCACCCAGGCTGGAGCGCAGTGGTGTGATCTCACTTCACTGCAACATCCACCTCCCAGGCTCAAGTAATCCTCCTACCTCAGCCTTCCCAGAAGTTGGGACTACAGGCGCATACCACTACTCTTGGCCTAGTTTATTTTTTTTGTTTTGTTTTTGATTTTTGTAGAGACAGGTCTCATTATGTTGCCGAGGTTGATTTCAAACTCCTGGGCTTAAGTGATCCTCTCATCTCAGCTTCCCAAAGTGCTGGCATTACAGGTGTGAGCCACTACACCCAGCCTTCTAATTATTCTTGAATAAATTTTGAGTTTGTATTTTTCTGGGCAGATGTCCATTTTGTCTGTGTTTCATATTTATTGCATAAAGTTGTTCATAGTATTCTCTTTTAAATGACTCCTTTAGCTGTAGTTATGTTCACTCTAGTCTGTCCTTTAGTTCTTGTTAGCAGTGTTTGAAGAGATACACTTCTTAGTCTATCCATTGAATTTTTACCATTAGATTTTTATTACAGTTAAGTTCTATATGTTTCCTCTTAAGATCTTAGCGGCCATTCTTTAACTTTTTATTTTTTAAATTCACATTTGTCTTGATTGGACTGATGGTCATTTTTTGTAGCCTCTTGCTCACTTGTTTGTGATTTCATTTATTTATTTTTAACATTTAATCCAGAATCTTGATGGAGATGGTTGATAACATTTTAACAATGGATGTTATATATTTCCCTAATAAGAAGTTTGAGATAAATTAGATTGTGGCTACTTTACCACATAGATACAGATCTGGATTGCTGTATTTAGCCAGTAACGTACATATTACAAGGGAATTACTTAATGAGTATTTAAGCTTTGCTTAGGTAAAAAAAATTTGGAAAAAATATTATTTGTGGGAAATATAGAAAGAGCGAAATTAAATGTCAAGGAAGAGCATTTGATATTTCTTTGTGTTTTTTTTGGGGGGGGGGGTGTGGTTTTTTGTTTTTTGTTTGTTTGTTTGTTTTGAGACAGAGTCTCCTCAATTTGTCACCTAGGCTGGAGTGCAGTGGCGTGATCTCAGCTCACTGTAGTCTCACCCTCCTGGGCTCAAGTGATCCTCCTGCCTTAGCCTCCCAAGTAGATGGGGCTACAACTGCCCACCACCATGCTGGGTGCTTTTTTTTGTATATTTTCGTAGAGATAGGGTTTCACCATGTTGCCCAGACTGGTCTCAAATTCCTGAGCTCAAGCGACCCATCTACCTCCACCTCCCAAAGTGCTAGAATTACAGGCATGAGCCACCGTGCTGAGCACATTTGATATTTCCTGATGATAGTTATCACCTATTTGGTTGGGTATATTTGTTTTGAGAGTTAGATTGTGATCTCTTTTGGGGCAAACACTTTTATTGGTATTGTTTTCTTTTTTATACAGTGTCTAGCATAGTAACTGTTAAATAGTATATAGTCAATAGGTTTATTATAGCTAGGCAGATAGGATTTTAAAACTATTAAACAAAGTTCAATTGTAGTTAATTATAATGAACTAATCATTATCATATGATTGCAGTACAAGGAATGATACCAGAAGCCACTGATAACTAGATCTGGATTAAATATACCTGTTAAATGTATTGTTGGGTTCAAAGTCACCAGAACACATTTTCAAATGTTGTCTTCACCTCACTCAAACAAGGGTGAGCTCAAATGGAATCAGGGGAGCATTTAGCGACAAAAACATAGGAAAGGCAGAATTTCAGAAATGGGTCAGACTTTCAATTAGAGACTAAATTTTCAGCCAGCAACAAGCCAAGGATGGTGGAAAGGAAGCTAAATCTGATATTTCCTTTGTTAGGAAGGAGCCATCTAACCTGGCTAGAAGTGGTCATAGGTAGGCTAAAGTGGTCTTAAAAGCTAGACAGCTCCCCTACTCTACCCACTCCCACTTGCTCCTGGATGATCAAACACAAAACACAAGACATGGCAAAATAATAACAAATGTAGCCATCCCCCAACTCCCATGCAAGGACTTCAGAAATTTTGACGATTTTTCATCATTCTTTTAAGTGTGAGTATAAAGAATGAGGGACTTTAGTGCCATCCTTGTAGAGTTCCCTTCCCTGTCCCACTACCATTTCACCAAGGGAAATTTATTGAGAACATCTAAAATTTGCTGTTGATTAGTCATGTTACTGGAAGGAGGAATGGTATGGACATAAGATTTAAAAATATTGATGTGTGTTTACTTCTTTGCAATCTTTTTTTCTTTTTCTTTTTTTGAGATGGAGTCTTGCTCTGTTGCTTAGGCTGGAGTGCAGTGGCTGATCTTGGCTCATCACAACCTCCGCCTTTCATGTTCAAGTCCCAGCTACTCAGGAGGCTAAGGCAAGATATTCACTTGAACCCGGGAGGCAGAGGTTGCAGTGAGCTGAGATTGCACCACTGCACTCCAGCCTGGAGACAGAGTGAGACTCTGTCCCAAAAAAAAAAAAAAAAATTTCATAGTTTTCCCACATTTTACTGGATACTACTTTATACAGCTTTATGATTGTCAAGTTCTTAAGAAATGAATTTTGACTTAAATTCTTTTATATTTTTATTTTTACCAATCCATCTTATTTAAGATAAATTGACAATATGTTTAATTAATCTTTCAGAAAAGTTCCCTCCCTGTGCTAACCAGTTTTAGCTAATGTTTTTGTATAACCTTTTCTAAAAGCAGCAAATAATTGATTTAAGGGGAATCTCTGGGCTAATTTGAAGTTGAAGTTTAACTCTGAAGGCTGTATTAATGAGTTTCTATAGGAAAAACTGTCTACTGCTTTTATTTTGTTTATATATTGAAATTAGCTAAATGAAAGAATAAGTAAATGAGAGCTGCTTAAGACATCCATTAAAAATTTTTGTCTTGATTAATTTCCAGTCTGAGAGTCAATTGATCTGCCTTTTGGTCCTGAGCACATGACTCTAGACAAGCATGCAGTCATTCTAGGTATACTGCTGTTTGAAAAACAGCTTTAAAAAGATGTTAGAACCTGGGAAAAAAGATCTTGCTCTCTTGTGGTTTCACAAGGTGCCAAAGGTTTGGTCGCTTGTATGTTTCACTGAATTGCTTTCTGTTCAATGAATAAAATCAGCACGGTGCATTAGAACTTTGCAGACTCACTGCAAAGGAAATAGCAGGAGGTAAAGTGACCTCAAATGAATGTGGCTTTTTTTGTGGGGTACAGTGGGTGGGCAGTGCTACAACTAAATAAACAAATTGACTTTTGCAGGAAGAAGACCTTTAACTCATCTTTATGTTCTCTCATGATGACATTTTTCTTCTGCTATCATTACTGTTCTTTAAATATTTTTACAATGATTAGTTCATCGTAAACATGTAACATAGCTACAGTTGAATTGTTTAGTTGTTTTATAATTGTCTGTATTTTTCGAGTCCATCAGTAACTGCAATTATAATCTTGTTTTTGTTGTTTTGATCATACAACTTTTCTGCCCTCTGAAAAATAAAACTGATACTTGCTTCTCTTCACCAAGTCTTTTAGGTAGGTGTATCACCTTTTATCAGTTGAGTAAGATGTTTTGAAAATATTTTAAAGGGAAAGTAGTACAAATACTCCATCATGTATGGTAAACTTGCAGTTATCTGTGCTCTCAGAAGACAGAGGGAACCTGAATAGTTGATATAATTTTTATGGCAGTACAGGTCATACTCACATACCTTGGAAAAAGCTGCTTTTCCTGCTTGGCATTATTGCCAAATGTCAGGATTGACGGAGGTGTGTGGGGAGATGGATTTGAGAAAATCTGGACATTTTATTTTATGAATCTAGAGAAAGCAGTATCAATACATTTATTTTTGTTTACTGAAGGTAGCTCTCAGTGTAATGATGTGGTTTGGGACACAGAATCAAACCAGAACTGCTGTGAATCAATTTCTGCTCCATACTTACGAGCCATGTGACTTTGGGCAAGTTACTGTAAGCCTTTCTTCACCTGTACTTTTTCCTCACCTGTATGATGGAGACAGTAAGACCACTTCATGTACTGTGAGGTTTCAGTGAACTAATAGTGTAAAGCACTTAGTGCCTGACACGTAGTAAACTATAGCTGTATTTTTGCCAAGTCAGTAAGTGTAACTCAAAGTCTACAGATATATTTCCCTTAAGGAAGTTGAAGTTTAATATTTAATTTTTCTAAAAGTCTGATTTATATTTACTTTTGAATAGTCCAAAGTGGGGACTGAAAGAATCTACAAAATCTCCATGTTTGGGTTATCTTTCCTAAACACTCTGCCTTCCTCAGGATGTTTTCTTCTGTCTCAGCTGTTCTACTACCCTGTTAAGCTGGAGTGACCACAGCACTGGGAGACACAGGTAGAGCCGCACCTTGCTGGGCTCAGGTGCTTTGCTGTGAGAGAAGGGTTTTGCTTTTCTTATCAGGATACTTAACTGAATAGGTGCCATCTCATCCCTGGGCACTCAAGTCCTTTTTTTTTTTTTTTTTAAACAGTCTCATTCTGTCGCCCAGGCTGGAGTGCAGTGGCACAATCTCAGCTCACAGCAACCTCTGCCTGCCGGGTTCAAGTGATTCTCCTACCTCAGCCTCCTGAGTAGCTACGACTACTGGCACGTGCCACCATGCCCAGCTGAGTTTTGTGCTTTTAGTAGGTAGATATGGGGCTTCTCCATATTGGCCAGGCCGGTCTTAAACTCCTGACTTTAGGTGATCTGCCCACCTTGGACTCCCAAAGTACTGGGATTCTAGATGTGAGCCACTGTGCCTGGCTACACTCAAGTATTAAAAGATGTAAACATCCATATAGGATTTATTAGGATAGTTATTCATTTCACAGGTATTTCTCTAGGGTTTACACATAGCAAAGCCTTCTGGAGTTTGCGAAGACAGGGTTTTCTTTTCCTGTATAAAGTACAGCTTTAGTCTTAGCAGTGAGGGGAAATATAATGAAAATGATTTCTTTTTTCTTCCTGTTTCCCTTTAAAATAACATGATTCTGTTTTAGAAATGTGGTTTATTTTACAGTTGTCCTCTTCATACATTTGTTTGTTTGTTTATTTATTTATTTATTTATTTATTTATTTATTTATTTAGAGACAGGGTCTCACTCTGTTGCCCAGGCTGGAGTGCAGTGGTACAATCATAGCTCACTGCAGTCTTGCACTCCTGGGCTCAAGCGATCCTCCTGCCTTGGCTTCCTGACTTCCTAAGATTACAGGTGTGAGCCACTGTGCTCAGCTCCCCTTTGTATATTTAGAGCTTGCAATGATTTGTTTTGCAGGGAAAGATCAAGGGGAAAAACTAATAAGTTAACTCATCGTCTCTTGTTGATAGAGTCTACATTTCTTTTTTTTTTTTCCTGTTTTTTTTCTTGAGATAGAATCTTGCTCTGTTGCCCAGGCTGGAGAGCAGTGGTGTGATCTTGGCTCACTGCAGTCTCCACCTCCCGGATTCAAACGATTCTTGTGCCTCAGCCTCCGGAGTAGCTGGGACTGCAGGCATGTACCACCATGCCTGGTTAATTTTTTGTATTTTTAGTAGAGACGGGGTTTCACCATGTTAGTGGGGATGGTCTCCATTTCCTGATCTTGTGATCTACCCGCCTCAGCCTCCGAAAGTGCTGGGATTACCGGCGTGAGCCACTGCACCCAGCTGAGGCTACATTTCTTAGAAGCATTTTGAATTTTGTTTCCCAAATAATTTAGTGAAATATCAGTATGAATTCCTCTTGTATTTTAAGATTTTATTTTATTTTATTTTGAAACGGAGTTTTGCTCTTGTTGCCCAGGCTGGAGTGCAATAGCACGATCTCTGTTCACTGCAACCTCCGCCTCCTGGCTTCAAGCGATTCTTCTGCCTCAGCCTCCCGAGTAGCTGGGATTACAGGTGCCCGACACCACACTCGGCTAATTTTTGTGTTTTTAGTAAAGGCAAAGTTTCACTGTGTTGTCCAGGCTGGTCTTGAACTATTGACCTCAGGTGATCCACCTGCTTCGGCCTCCCAAAGTGCTGGCATTACGGGCATGAGCCACCATGCCTGGCTGCCTGGCCTAAGATATTATTAATACTGATGTTCTGCATCTTTAAAGTCTGTCTTGCATTTTGCAAATAAGTCTGTTCTTGGTAAGGTGTATACATTTTGAATTCTCTTTTTCCCTAACTTGGATGATTGAGAATCTGTGGAACTCCCCCTAACACCTATTAGCGTAGAAGTGTTAAATGGCAGTACATTCACATTCCATAGGACCTTTTTCTAAATTTATTCTAGCACTTACCACACAAACTATAGTATCTCCTCCATTGTAAGGCACACATTAAAAAAATGCCTTATTTTAACACTTCTGTAATTAGGGTGCATCTTCTAATTGATGGCATCCTCCCTTCAACAAAAGATGGTACTCGTTTTCTTGTCTTGCTTCTTGCCTCCTACTTGACTCTTTGTAGACTCCTTGAAGGCAGGATCTGATAGTCATTTACTTTTGTTATTTCCAATGCCTGATTTGCATTAGAACCCTAAGTTTGATGAATTACAGTGTAACTATTTTCAGGATGTCTTAATAAGTGTTAGTTGAAATGAAAGAAGTGTTAATTGAAATGAAAGTTTCATCAGGACACTTTCTGGATTGTTTGTTTTGAAATGGTGTTACTTTGTCACCAGGCTAAGTGCAATGGTGTAATCATAGCTCACTACAGCCTTGACCTCCTGGACTCAAGCAGTCCTCCTGCCTCAGCCTCCCAAGTAGCTAGGAGGACTGCAGAGATGTACCACTATGCCTGGCTTTATGAATGAATGAATGAATGACAGGGTCTTGCTGTGTTGCCTAGGCCAGTCTTGAATTCCTGGGCTCAAGCAATCTTCCTGCCTTAGCCTTCCCAAGTGCTGGGATTATAGGTATAGACTGCTGTACCTGGACTCATTAGGATACTTTTTCAGGGAAAGATGCAAAAAAATGTAAAAAGGAGGGCCTGGAAAATGCTGATATAAATAGTTAAATGCTATTCCTACTTTTCCCTCTTTTGTAGTACCCCTTCTCTCCTTCTCTTTTGGTTGATTCTCTTTGGACTGATGCATACCTCACCAAGAAAGCATTGGTTTTAGCAGATGACAAGTGAAGTAAAAAGACTAAGAATTTTATATTTTTATTTATCACAGGCTAGCATCTTTTGGATATTGCACTGTGCTGTTGTCAGTTTCCATTATGTAAATGAGGAAACACAGTCAAGTGTGTTCAGAGACATAAAATTGTAGTCCAAGATGGTTGGAAGAAGGACCATACTTCCTGTTCTGGGTTTCTGATCTGGGCTTTCTGCTTTAAAAGAATTATCTTCTGAACTACACTTTTTTTTTTTTGTCATTTTTATTAGTTTAAAATTAATCTTATTTTTTAATAACTATGTGGTTTTGAGACTGAATTTTTACATTCTTACCACAGTAAATGTTTGGTTAAAAAGGTGGAGTTGATCTGGTCTCCCTTTATCTTGCCTCTGAGTACCCTAAAATGTGGATTTAATTTTAGTGTTAGAAACTGTTTAGTTAGTCTAGTTGTTTTCATTAATTTAAGCTTTTACATGTGGGTGATTAGAAAAGTCTTATCTAGAACAACTTCAGTTGGTTTTTTTATTTTTTTAGTAGACTTTAAGAACTTTAGATTTACAGGAAACCTGAGAAGAAAGTACAGGAAATTTCCATATATCTGTCACTCAGTTCCTCTATTGTTAACACTAATGGTACCTTTGTTAGAATTAATGAACCAATGTGGATACATTCATATTAGCTAAAGTCTATACTTTATTCAGGTTTCCATAGTTTTTACCTGATGTCCTTTTTCTGATCCAGGATCCCATCAATATAACTCATTAACATTTAGTTGTCATGCCTTCTTAGGCTCCTCTTGGCTGACTTTCCTTGTTTTTGATGTACCAGCTATTTTGAAGAGCACTCATTAAGTATTTTGTAGAGTGCCCCTCTATTGGAATGTGTCTGATGTTCTTCTCATGATGAGTGTAGGGTTATGAGCTTTTGGGAGGAAGACCACAGAGGTGAAGTACTGTTTTCATCACATCGTATCAAGAGTACATGCTGTCAGTGTGATTTGTAACTGTCAATGTTGACCCTGATCATATGGCAGAGGTAATGTTTGTCTGGTTTCTCTACTGCAAAGTTACTCTCTGCCCCAACCCTTTTCCATATTGTATTCTTTGGAAGGAAGTCATTGTGTGCAGCCCACACTGAGGGAATGAGGATACTGTCTAATTTTGAATAAACATTTAAATAGTAGAGGATTTAGTTTAAAAATTTACCTGGAGTTAGTGAGACTTTTGCTTTTTATAACAAAAAAAAATGACTATTTAAATGAATTATTAAAACATGTGCTTGCGTTCAACTGGGCGTGGTGGCTCATGCCTGTAATCTCAGCACTTTGGGAAGCCAAGGTAGGTGGATCACTTGAGGCCAAGAGTTTGAGACTAGTCTGGCCAACATTAGCCAGGCGTGGTGGCACATATATGTAGTCCCAGCTACTCGGAGGCTGAGGCAGGAGAATCACTTGAACCTCGAGGTAGAGGTTGCAGTCAGCCAAGATTGCACCACTGCACTCCAGCCTGGGCAACACAGTGAGACTCCATCTCAAAAAAACAAAAACAACAACAAAAAATGTGCCTGCATTTAAAGATTTGATTTGCCAAGAATTTTCAAGCTATTTTTCATTCTCAGTATTTCAACATTTGCTAGTGCATGGCAGCTGTTAGATGTTCCTCTTTATTTTATGGCATCTAATTGATAATTATTTTTTGAAAAAATGTAATAGAAATGTGGAAGACCATTAGTCAAGAGCTCTTGAATAAAGTTTGTTAATATTGCTTTTCTGCACTTATTTCTGCATATATTATTTCTAAAATTGAGGATTTGGTTGATATGTAAATTATGATTAGAGACCAGAACAGTTTAGGACCCAAAATGATCAAGGGAAAGCACCTTGCTGGAAACCCCCATGACAATAAAACTCTCCTTGTAGTTCCCATTTGTGTGTTTCAATTATAAGGCTTATGTTAAAATTAGATCAGAATTTCCATCATAGACTCTCAATTTCATAGTCGTGTAAGTAGCATATAAACCTAATTGTAAACAGAGGCATTTAATGATGGGCCTTATTTGAACAATTTAAGATCAGGTTGTTTAGCTCACAGGCTAGAAAATACATGTCTAGTTTCACATTTTAAGTTGAGAGATTGTGAAGATGGGCTTTGGTCCTAAAGGTGAGTTTTGTAATTTTTTCTAATGATTTTCCAGATTTTCTACAATGAAGACATGTTGTTTTATAACAAATACTAAATTATAAATAATTGTTAAATTCTTTCTTCTTTAGTAATTACTCTTGAGACTTACTACATTTTAAACAAATCATTATTTTGGTTATTTTCCTACAACTACTCGAACTTTAATGCTATTTAATTCCATTAACTCTCTTCTACCTTTTGTATTTTTGTTGACTAACTGAAATTTCTCTAGTTTAGAGAATGAAAACAATTACTTCATGGATCTATCTAGTAAATTGCAGTGTGGTCATCAGTATCATATATTTGTAATGCTAGTACTGTTAGGGCAGCTTTATATTTGAGTTCTAATAGCTTGTGAGTAGAAAAAATTATTTCTATCATTTGTTCTTCTTTGGTTTATAGACATATAAAAAATAATGGGACCAAATTTTATAGATGAGTATATATCAATTTCCTATGTCTGCTGTAACAAATCACCTTAAACTTGGTGGTATAAACAAAGAAAATTTAATTTTTCATAGGTCATAACTTCAAAATCAAGTTATTGTCATGTTGGTTCATTCTGGAATCTGAGGAAGAATCATTTCCATGCCTCTGTCCTGGCTTCTGGTGCTTGTTGGCAGCCCTTTGTGCTCCTTGGCTTGCTTGTGGATGTATCCCTGCCTCTGCCTTCATGTGACCTTCCTCTCTGGGTTATTTTCTGTGTTTTTCATCTCACCCTCCTTTCTCTTATAAGGACAGCAGTGAATGGATTTAGGTCCAAGACCATCTTACCTTAATAATAACTGCAAAGACCCTATTTCCAAATAAGGTCATATTCATAGGTACCAGGTATTAGGAGTTGGATATATATTTTTTTAGGTGCCACTATTCAAGCCGCTACAGTGAGTAAACCTCTTCCTACATTTGCAAATAAGCACTATGAAAGTACTTTTACTAAATGGAATAATAGCTATAGAATTTGACCTATATTATATGCATATAAATGTGATTCAGAGTTTAGTTACGTGTTTACTTTCTTTTCATGTGGTTTACAATTGATGTGGGATTCTTTTACTATGAAATTAGGCTGAACGCATATAGACAAGCTATAATTCGTGTCTCTAAATGGTGTGAGAAGGGTCTTAAATTCTGTAAAGATGTGCTGTTTAGCTCTTGACTTTTTAAACCTACATACTTAGGTATTTTTATAAAATGAATGTTTATATGCTTGGTTCCTTTTTATGAATCATGTTTGTCTCCACTTAAAAGTTGAAATTAGCGATCTAGTCTGATTTAAATTTGTGTGCCATAAGAAGAGATTTTATAAAAACTGAGAATTGCTGATAGAATGAGGTTAAGTAATCAAAAGTAAGAAGGGTCGTCCTGGGTGTGAATAGACAGCCACTTTCAGAGAAGTGCTGGCCCAGCCTCCAGGCATGTGATTTGGAGGGAAACTGGTAAGAGCATTGGTTGCTGCTTCTTTCCCATTTTGAGATGAACACAATGAGGAATTTAGTTCTTTGTATTAGGAAAGTAAAACAACAGTGATACAGGTGTAATATTGTTTCTTGAATTTAACTGTGCTATAGACGCATATGTCTCCACTAAAACATAGCTCCACAAGTGCTAGAACTGGCTGGGTGCAGTGGCTCACACCTATGATCCCAATGCTTGGGGAGTCCTAGGTGGTTAGGGGTCGCTTGAGACCAGGAGATGATGACCAGCCTGGGGAACATAGTGAGACCCCCATCTCTACAAAAAATGAAAAAATTAGCCAGGCTTGGTGTCATGTACCTATAGTCCCAGCTACTCAGGAGGCTGAGGTGAGAGGACCATTTGCGCCTAGGAGTTCGAGCCAGCAGTAAGCCATGATCAGGTCACTGGACTCCAGCCTGGGCACCAGGGCAAGATTCTGTCTCTAAAAGTAACAAAACCCAAACCAAACCAAACAAACAAAACAAGTGGTTGAACCATGCTGGTTTTATTCTGATTCAGAACCATTCCTAGCTTGTAGGTAGTAAGTACACAATGAGTATTTGTCAAATGAATAAACTCAGTATATAATAGATGCTCTTGAAATCTATGTGGCATTTCAAGATATGTCTCATTCTTTTCAATGGCTGTTTGCTATTCTGTGATAGATAATGCCATAATTCATTTAACTAGTCCTGTGTTCTCCTCTTAGGGACATTTAGGCTATTAAGAGTTTTTCAGGCCAGGTATGATGGCTCACACCTGTGATCCCAGCACGGGAGGCCAAGGTGGGTGGATCACATGAGGTCAGGAGTTTGAGACCAGCCTGGCCAACATGGCAAAACCCTGTCTCTACTAAAAATACAAAAATTAGCTGGGCGCGGTGGTGGGTGCCTGTAAGCTACCTGGGAGGCTGAGGCAGGAGAATTGCTTGAACCTGGGAGGTGGAGGTTGCAGTAAGCCAAGACTGAGCCACTATACTCCAGCCTGGGGTGACAGAGAGAGACTATCTCAAGGAAAAAAAAGAGTTTTTCACACTAACAAAGCTACCATGACACATCTTGTTTGTGTATGTTTATATGTCTTTGGTAGTTTGCAGTGTTAATTTCCTTCATTACTGGCTATGTTCTTGTGAAACAGTTAAGCACATTTTACTTTATTTTTATTTTTTTATATATGTATATCTTATTGCACTTTAGGTTCTGGGGTGCATGTGCAGAACATGTAGGATTGTTACATAGGTACATACATGGCAGTGTGGTTTGCTGCCTCCATCCGCATCACCTGTATCTGGCATTTCTTCCCATGTTATCCTTCCCCAACCCCCTACTCCCTGCTCTCCCTCCCTTAGTCCCCCTCAACAGACCCCAGTGTGTGATGCTCCCCTCCCTGTGTCCATGTGTTCTCATTGTTCAACACCCGCCTATGAGTGAGAACGTGGTGTTTGATTTTCTGTTATTACGTCTGTTTGCTGAGAATGGTGGTTTCCAGGTTCATCCATGTCCCTACAGAGGACACGAACTCATTGTTTTTTATGGCTGCATAGTATTCCATGGTGTATATGTGCCACATTTTCCCTGTCCAGTCTATCATTGATGGGCATTTGGGTTGGTTCCAAGTCTTTGCTGTTGTAAACAGTGCCACAGTGAACATATGTGTGCATGTGTCTTTATAATAGAATGATTTATAATCCTTTGGATATATACCCAGTAATGGGATTGCTGGGTCAAATGGATTTCTGTTTCTAGGTCTTTGAGGAATCGCCACACTGTCTTCCACAATGGTTGAGCTAGTTTACACTCCCACCAGCAGCGTAAAAGTGTTCCTATTTCTCCACATCCTCTCCAGCATCTGTGGTCTCCAGATTTTTTAATGATCGCCATTCTAACTGGCGTGGGATGGTACCTCAATGTGGTTTCGATTTGCATTTCTCTAATGACCAGTGATGATGAGCATTTTTTCATGTTTGTTGGCCTCATTTATGTCTTTTGAAAAGCGTCTGTTCATATCCTTCTTCTACTTTTGAATGGGTTTGCTTTTTCTTGTGAATCTGTTTTAGTTCTTTGTAGATTCTGGATATTAGCTCTTTGTCAGATGGGTAGATTGCAAAATTTTTTTCCCATTCTGTTGATTGCTGGTTCACTCTCAACGATTGTTTCTCTTGCTGTGCAGAAACTCTGGAGTTTAATTAGATCCCATTTGTCTATTTTGACTTTTGTTGCCGTTGCTTTTGGTGTTTTAGTCATGAAGTCCTTGCCTATGCCTATGTCCTGAATGGTTTTGCCTAGGTTTTCTTCTAGGGTTTTTATGGTGTTAGGTCTTATGTTTAAGTCTTTAATCTATCTGGAGTTAATTTTAGTGTAAGGTGTCAGGAAGGGGTCCAGTTTCTGTTTTCTGCACATGGCTATCCAGTTTTCCCAACACCATTTGTTAAACAGGAAATCCTTTCTGCATTCCTTGTTTTTGTCAGGTTTGTCAAAGATCAGATGGTTGTAGATATGTGGCATTGCCTCTGAGGCCTCTATTCTGTTCCATTGGTCTATATCTCTGTTTTGCTATCAGTACCATGCTGTTTTGATTACTGTAGCTTTGTAGTATAGTTTGAAGTCAGGTAGCATGACACCTCCAGCTTTGTTCATTTTGCTTAGAATCGACTTGGCTATGTGGGCTCTCTTTTGCTTCCATATGAAGTTTAAGGTGGTTTTTCCCAGTTCTGTGAAGAAGGTCATAGGTAGTCTGATGGGGATAGCATTGAATCTATAAATTACTTTGGGCAGTATGGCCATTTTCACAATATTGATTCTTCCTAACCATGAGCCTGGAATGTTTTTCCATCTGTTTGTGTCCAGTTAAGCACATTTTAAAATACATTCTTGAAATAGTTTTCCAGTATAACTGACCTGTATTTTCCTAAGTACATTTAAAGTACTTTTATTTTGCCAGGTACAGTAGCTCAGGCCTGTAATTCCAGCACTTTGGGAGGCTGAGGTGGGCAGATCACCCGAGGTCAGGAGTTCACAACCAGCGTAGCCAACATGGTGAAACCCTGTCTCTACTGAAAATACAAAAATTAGCCTGGTGTGTTGGCACATGCCTCTAATCCCAGCTACTTGGGAGGCTGAGACAGGAGAATCACTTGAACCCAAGAGGCAGTGGTTGCAGTGAGCTGAGATTGCGCCACTGTACTCCAACCTGCGCAACAGTGTGAGACTCTGTCAAAATGAAATAAAATAAAATAATTTTTTATTTTTATTTTTTAGAGACAGATTCTTGCTCTGTTGCCCAAGCTGGAGTGCAGTGGTCTGATCATAGCTCACTGTAGCCTGAAACTCCTGGGCTCAAGCGGTCCTCTAGCCCCAGCCTCTAGAATAGCTGGGACTATAGGTGTACCCCACCACACCGGGTTAATTTTTAAGTTATTTTTTGTAGGTCTTGCTATGTTGCCCAGGCTGGTCTTTAACGCCTAGCTTCAAGCGGTCCTCTCACCTTGATTTCACAAAATGTTGGAATTACAGGCATGAGCCACTGTTTCTGGCCTAAAATGCTTTTAAATTTGCTCCCCCTTGAATCAGTGAAAATTCTTTGCTACAGAGGTTTGAAAAAAAGTATCAGAAGGAATGTGTATGCACATACTGTTTTGATTTCCTCTGTGGGATGGTTCTTGGGTAATCCCTTGAAAGGAAGTATCAGAACCTGTCTATCCATTGCATAGCAAGGCTGGGAAGGAAAGCAGTAGCCACAGGATAGGCTATGATTAGAACACTGAATAAGAAACAAGGAAGAATTCCTCCCATGCCTAAGAGAGGTGCATAACCTTGTGGTGGCTGTATGTCTGCCTAGGAAAGTCCTGGTTTATGCCTGTTGTCCTGATGTATTTATTGTTAGCATCCTCTTTCAGCCCCAGTTTATCAATAGCTTATGTGGTCACCCTACATAATCTTTCAGCTCTTTTTTTCCTTGTCTGTAGAGAGAGAACAGTGCCTGGTATGTAGTAAATGCCATATAAGTGTTTGCTGTCACTGTTGTTAATATGATTACTTGACCTATCAGCAACCCTTATCTTTTCTTCCTCCTTCAATTATTTCTTCTCTTGGCCTCCTGGTTACCATTTTCTTGGTTCTCTTCCTACTTGTAGCTGTTCCTTCTCAGTTTCCCGCTTAGATCTTTCTCATTTTCCTAACCTCCCAACAGTAGAGTACCCCAGGTCCCAGTCCCTGTTGTTTTCTCTATCTGATTAGTCTTGTGATAATGCCATCTATCTCCTGTTGACTTCCAAATTTGCCTTCAGCCCTACCTTTTCAGTGAATCCCAGACTCATTTCTGTAGTAGGTGTCTAATGAGTGTCTTAACAGAACATGCACAAAACCACGCTGTATTCTTGCCTCCATTCTGTACCCCACCAACCTGTTCCAGCCCAGTAAATGGTACCACCATTCTTACAGAAAAACTTGGCATCATCTTTGAGTTCTTTCTGACAGACTCTATGTCTATATCCAGTTTATCTGCAAATCGTATTAGCTCTCCTTTGGAGGTAAACACAGATCTGGCCACTTTACACCTCTATTTCAGTCACCCTCGTTCAAGCTGCCATTTTCTTTTCATGATTTACCGCAATAGCTTCTTAAGTAGTCTCTTTGATTTCACCGTTGAGCTATAGTCCAGTCTCTGACTGCAGCCGGTATTACTTTTCATATGAAAGTCAAAACATTTTACTCATTTGCCTCAAACCCTCTAGTGTTTTCATTTCACTGGAATAAAATCTAAGGTCCTCACTGTGACCTGTAAGCCTCTGCCTGCTTCCCTGTTAATTTTCTGAAGTCATTAACCGCTCTCTCTTTGGTTTGTTGTGTAGCTACACTGGCTGTTTTGCTGTTCCTCAGACATGTTAATAGTACTCTCGCCGCATTGCCTTTAACTTAGTGTTCCCTCTGCCTAGAATGATATTCTAGATCACAGCATGGCTTACTCCCTCAGTTGATCCAGGATTCCCTTTTCCGGTGTCACATTGTGCGTGGAGCCTTCTCTGGCTATCTTATGCAGTATCACATCCTCCCCTCCAACTCCTGCTGTTGCCAGCCCCCTTCATTTTTCTTCAGAGTTCATATCACCTCTGATGTATTATGTTTTCTTACTTGTTGGTGGTCAGTACTTCAAGAAACTGCCAGCCCTGTGAGAGCCTGGGATTTAATCCTCAGCTCCCAACACAATGTGTGGCACATTGTAGCTGCTCAGTTAGTATTTGTAGATTAAATGGGCTGGTGTGAGTGAACCTAGGGAAGATTCTTATGGCAGTTTTAGCAGTTTATAGTAGAACATGGGCTATGGAAATCACCCTCTTTAATTCTAGTTTTGCTTCTACAGATTATTCTCTGCTCTAGAAGAGGTGAGAAATGAAATTGGGGTTTAGGATATTGGTAGGTAACAGTAGATAGAGGGGAAAGGAAGTAAAAATGGAAGTAACAGTCCAGACTCTGGGAAGGTAGAACTAGAAGTGAGTTGGTTACCTACCTGTTTATGGGCAGCCTTTCATTTCTAAGTTTGGAAAGGAAAAGAGCCAATTTTTAAATGCCCATTTTTAGTTAAGCCGTATACCGAGTACTTAACAATATCATTTAATCTTCACGATAGCCCTTTCAAGTAAGAATCATTACGTTCATCTTTTAGGTGAGGAAATTGAGGCTTAAGAGATTAAATAACCTTCGCAAGATCATATAGCAATTAAGCGGGATATGTGCGTCTACCTGCCTCCAAAATACATGCTCTTTACTTCATAGCACCTAAAGGGGGAGTCTGTGTGCAGTAGTTCACATTTCATGTGGAGCTGTAAAGTACGGAAATTTTTCACGTTTTACTCCTTGTAACAAACTTTTGAAAGTAGCTCTCATCTCAGCTTTGCAAGTAATTAAATTTGTTGTCAGTGATGAGTGACTTGCTGCAAATCCTTCAGCTATAAAGTAGCAGAGGTAGGGCTTCAAGCAGATCTTCCTCATTTAAAAATCTGACATTTTTCTGTATTCCACAAATTTAAAACAAGGAAGTTCTTGATAGCACTTATAAATTATATTTGGCATAAACATGTCATAATAAAATTATATAGCTGGAAAGAGTCTAAAAGAGGTCATGAAGAGCAAACTCCTCATTTATAGCTGAGAGCCAGGGAAGAGGTTTTCTCATCTAGGAGCACTCAGCTAGTTGTTTGTATAGCTGGACTAGAATCTAGCTTTTATTACTAAAGAGTTTATGTTTAATCTGACTAGGTCTTTCAAAACTCTTTTGTTCCTTCTTTTATTCACATATTTCAAATTTGGAAGCTATAAGAATTATTTTTCCTTTCATCCATATCTCCCAGCAACCCAGTTCAGCTTTCCACAGATAAAGTTAATCAGTTTCTTGTGTATCTTTCCAGAGATATTTTGTGCACATAAAACAAATACATAAACTGTGGGTATTTATTTAACAACATATCTTGCAGATTACTCCATATTAATACATGAAGTCATTCCTTTTTTTAGTGGTTATATTCATATTGAATGAACATTTTATAATTTAACCAGCCATTTGCTGAATGACACTGTCCTTGCTGAAGGACATTGTGTTACCAGTCTGTTAAATTAAAGACAGTTCACTGTGAACAACCTTGTACATGTTATTTCTTACATGTGCAGACCTATCGGCAGGATAAATTTCTAGAATTGAAATTGCTGGATCAAAGAGTGTCTTTGTGTATTTAAAAAAAAATACCTACTTACACCTTTATTCTTAACTTACAAATGGGGCATTTCCATTTTAATGAAATGACTTTACTTTTCTATTTGGCAGTAGCAGTTTATAATTTAAAAAATAACAAATCACTTATTTTGAGGGTACTAGGATTTATTTATTTATTTATTTTGAGACGTAATCTTGCTCTTGTCGCCCAAGCTGGAGTGCAGTGGTGCGATCTCTGCTCACTGCAACCTTTGCTTCCTGGGTTCAAGCGATTCTCCTGCCTCAGCCTGCTGAGTAGCTGGGGCTACAGGCGTGTGCCACCACACCCAGCTAATTTTTTGTATTTTTAGTAAAGACGGGGTTTCACACCCAGCTAATTTTTTGTATGTTTAGTAGAGACAGGATTTCATCGTGTTACCCAGGATGGTCTCGATCTCCCGACTTTGTGATCCGTCTGACTCGGCCTCCCAAAGTGCTGGGATTATAGGCATAAGCCACTGCGCCTGGCCCAGGATTTTTTTTTTTAAACTGGTGCAGGCTGTATGCTATGTTAGTATGGCAGGTTAAAGAAAGTGTAATGGAAGTACTGCATTGGAGTTAGACCTGATTTGAATCCCAGTTCCACTTTGTGACCTTTGGCAGGTTATTTACTGCTGAGCCTCAATAGTCTCATCTGTAAAATGGTGGGCGCCTGTCATCTCAGCTACTCGAGAGGCTGAGGCAAGAGAATTGCTTGAACCGGGGAGACGAAGGCTGCAGTGAGCTGAGATTGCGCCACTGTACTCCAGTCTGGGCAACAAAGCAAGGGACTCTGTCTCAACAAAAGCAACAACAACAACAACAACAACAACTACTAGCCTTAACAATATGGTTGTCTAGAACTATTGTATTTCATCACATTTTCCCCCATACATTTTAGTATATCTGAAATTGAGATGCCTCATAATCAAAGGCATGTCATAGATGTATTGGTAACATTTTTTCCCCTCTTTTTCTTCTGTTTTTTTTTTATTTTTTATTTTTTTATAGAGGGGATTGGGGGACAGGATCTCCTCTGTTCACCCAGGCTGGAGTACAGTGGCACAGTCACGGCTCACTGCAGCCTTGACTTCCCAAGCTTTGGTGATCCTTCCACTTCAACCTCCCACATAGCTGGGACCACAGGCATGTGCCACTATGCTTGGCTAATTTTTGTATTTTTGGTAGAGACTGGGTTTCACCATGTTTCCCAGGCTGGTCTTGAACTCCTGAGCTCAAGTGATTCACCTGCCTTGGACTCCCAAAGCGCTAGGATTGTAGGTGTGAGCCCCTGCACCTGGCCATTTTTTATCCTGGCACATAAAATAATGACGGTCTTACAATCAGTGGCATCTTAGGTTTGATGAAAAAGGGTAAATTCACATACTGGGACAAGTGAACTGTGCTAGGGCATGGTCTAGGCTGAAATTCAGTGTGACAGGAAAAGCTCAGGCTAGGGAGTGGGGTGAATGGGTTTTTAGAGGGATGGGTACAGTTAAGGAATTTTCATTGTAGATCAGCAGTCAGCACAGTAGAACACAGGAGCAGATATTACCAAAAATCCTGGGTATATGAAATTGGAATTTTGGAGAATTGTTGGTGGGTAATAAGACTTTGGCCCACGGTTGAGATTTAGAAACTGTGTACTCATTTACAGCAGGAAGGCTTTATAAGAAGGGAGCTATGAGAGAAAATATTTGCAAATCATCTGGGCGCATGATGCATGCCTGTAGTCCCAGCTACTCAGGAGGCTGAGATGGCAGGATCCCTTAAGCTTAGGATTTTGAGACCAGCCTGGACAACACTGAGATCCCATCTCTATAAATGAAGGAATGAATGAAAACCATTTTCAAAAAATTTGTAAATCATATTTCTGATAAGGGATTTGTATCCAGAATATATAAAGTACTCTTTTACATCCAATGATAAGATAAAATTTAATAAGGGCAACGATTTGAATAGCCATTTCTAAAAAGAAGATATACAGATAGCCAGTAAGCACACGAAAAGGTACTCAACATCCCGCTAGGGAAATGCACATTAAAACTGCAGCGAGGACTATTTTACATCCGTAGGATGTTGGTTGTAAAAAAAAAAAAAAAAAAAATTATTATTATTTTTATTTTTAAGGGACAGGATCTTACTTTGTAGTCCAGGTTGGAATGAACATCAAGTAACTTAGAAACAAACTTTTGTGATAGAACCAGTTTGTAAGTTGACTTTGTACTGTACTTTCTGCTGGCACATGCCAGGCGCATTCATTTGCAACTAAATACTATACATGAGGTAATACATATATATTAGCTGAAACTGCATAGAAGGCAAATGGAAGGCATACGGTTGTTTTAGATAGTCTGAGACGATTGGCAACACTGAAGACCTCACTACATTTTGTTAAAAAGAAACTAAAAGGATTACTGGATTTAGTGTAGCTTTTATTATTCTGCATTAGAGTTCTGGGGATTAAATTATAGACATCTATAATTGTACATGTTAGATTAAATGAAATACTAATTTTAGTCAGAAAAAAATGTGCATTTCAGTGAAGGGATGTCAAGCATATTGGAAACATTGGACAAAAAAATAAAGGAGGATGTTGCAGGGAACAAAGGTTCTCTGTGACGTGACAGCTGCTGCTAAAAAGTGACACAAGGAGGAGCCCAGCTCTGGCTCACAGCTGCCTGAAGTTGCTGCAGTCTTCTCTACTGTTACCAGAGGAATTTGCTCTGCTCTTGTTTTAGTAAGTGGAGGCTACCAATGGCTGATGAGGTCCTTATTCTGCTTGAGGAAACTAATTCTTCTCTCTCCACTACGGTCGTCACAATTACTGCGTTTTTCAGTAGCTGATACTTTGAGATCTATTTGCAAGTATATTACTTAGCTTCAGGAAAGTTCTAAAAACCTTAAACATGTAAATCTAGTTTTATATGTCCTGATACATACATTTAACATAATATTAACTGGAACTCTAATTCATTTTAGCTTTTGTTGAAACCCAAAAGACAGAATAAAACAGTAGGTGCCAAGTTACCCTTGTATTCCAAGAACTTGCACAGTAGGTAGGCTTAAACTGGTTTTGCACACTTAGCTCATACCTACCTCTAGGTCATAAAGTATTGAGAGTTAAGAGTTCTAAGACAGTGTTTTTGTCAAGAGCTATTAGTGTTGTAAGTTGAGTGTCCTTTCCTGCTTCCACACATAGTGGAGGAGAGGAGAAGGATGCTTCTCCTTAAGCCCCTTTCATTTAAGCCAAATGATGAGGGAGGCTCGAATGGAGTCATTCTGAGAATTGAATGTGTATCCCCTGGAGTTTGGGAAATGAAAGATTTAGTATACAAACCTAGGGATTAGTAGCCCTGCAGCAGCAGAGCACAGAGAGGGCTGTATGTTAGCACTCTGTACTTGGAAAGACATTAGTGTTTCCGTGAGCTGCTGGGTGAAACCAGCTTAAAGCCCTCTAGAAAGGGACACTGTGCTTGGCCACCTAGAGGGTGATGTGAACCAGGAAGGAGGTACCCATGGAAGCACTGAGATTGAGGATTGGAGTTGTAAATGGCCAGGTCTCACTCAAGTCCTGGGAATTGTATGTGGAGGGCCCTCATGAGAAAGTTGGTATGAACATCATACTTAATTGGTATGGCCTTTTGACACCCCCATAGCTTTTCCCACTCCTTCAGTTCCCATCCAGAAGGAGCCAGAGACAGCCTTGTTAGGGGTAGAAGAGATAGAGTGGGGAGAGAGAGATGATGACAGGACCCCCCTCCCCCCACATCCCCAAGCCCAGCTAGACTTCTCAGCGCTCCATCAGGGAAGGTGAGAAGCTTTAATTTAGATGAGTTTTGATTAGTGCAAATAAGAAGTTGTTGAAATTGTAGTGTTCGTGGTCTGAAGGATATTTAAACTTTGTTTTTTTCCTGTTTGTGGAGATGGGTTTTCTCTGTGTTGCCGAGGCTGGTCTCAGACTCCTGGGCTTGAGCAGTCCTCCTGCCTCTGCCTCCCAAAGTGCTGGGATTACAGGCATGAACTGTTTCATGTGGCCTGAGCTATATTTATAGTCAAAGAATGATTTTTTAAAAATTATGATACTTGCCTTAGATTTGATTCAGGAACAAAGAAAAACTTTTCCTACAGAGGGGCTTCAAAGTTTTATGCTTATACCCATCGAGTTTAACTCAATGTATCAATAAAATAAACATGTATTTTTATGTATTTATTTTCAAGTTGAGACAATCCAAACTGTTGTAACCTTAAGGGTAAGAGAGTATTGAGATAATTTTCTGGTTGCAATGTTGAAGGCATTGCAAAGAAAACAAGATGTGATTTGTGCTTTATCAGCTATAATTTATTAAGGGCCTACTGTGTGTCATCTGTTGTGCTTTGTACTCCACATAGAGTATTTATAACTTTTTATAACTTTTAACTTTTTATATAAATTTTATAACTTTTATATAAAATTTATAACTTTTAACTTTTTAAATAAATTTTATAATTTATAACTTTTTATAATTTATGCCTAGGGAGGCAGCCACACACACCAGAGATACAGTGGTGGTACAGGGACAGGATAACTTCAGCCAATGCTTCTGTCTTGGAAGAGGAGAATGGAGGCTACATAGCAGTCACTGGGGACCTGTGGCCCTTAGATCCCGAGGGACAACTTTGTGAGCTTCCCTCTAACCCCTGCGAGTGGGAGCAGTTCCTTGCATCTGCTCCTTGGGAAGTTTTCCTTTTCCCTTATCCTTCTTCACTCCCATATCTGAAGTGGGCATTGGAATATGCCTTCCCTAAACTAGCCATTCTTGCCCTTTTCTGTTGAGGAAATGGGGTTAGAGATGTGTTAATCAATTCACCCAAGGACTCAAACAACTAGCAAGCAAGTAGGGTATCTTCTGGATTTGGCTCTCAGGCTCTCTGACACCAGAGCCCTTGTGTTTTTTCTTTTCATCGTATTGCCTCCAGTAAAGACGTAAATGCAACTATTAATAGGAAGCTAGTTATGAAATCTCCTTTTTGGTTTATCATAATTTAAAAAATGTATGTGTTTTATGGATACAAGTAATAATAGGGAAATGCTTAAACTGGAGGGGAGCAGAGAATCACAGAATTTTGCCCCTAGAATGTTTTATAACCTGTTACCTGTGTGTGTAGTATGGGGGTAAGGGGTGAGCTGAGCAGGAGATCAAGAAGGAGAAGAAAAGAAAGTAAATTTGTTAGTCTTTTTTTTTTTTTTTTTTGGTGGTATGTTTTCTCCTTGTTCTATAGGCCAATAAGGAATGAGAAATTTGAAATTTTATGAATTTTTTTTTGAGACAGAGTCTCACTCTGTCACCCAGGCTGGAGTGCAGTGGTATGATCTCGGCTCACCACAACCTCTGCCTCCCAGGTTCAAGCGATTCTCGTGCCTCAGCCTCCTGAGTAGCTGGAATTACAGGTGCATACCACCACACCTGGCTAATTTTTGTATTTTTAGTAGAAACGAGGTTTCGCCATGTTGCCCAGGCTGGTCTCGAATTCCTGAGCTCATGAATCCACCTGCCTTGGCCTCCCAAAGTGCTGGGATTACAGGTGTGAGCCACCACTGAATTTTATTAAATAGCAGGAATTATAGAGCATGAACATTAGGATCAGGAGCATCAAAACATTAGGAACAGACCTGGATTTAAGTTGTAGTGCTCTTATTTATTAGCTGGGTGACCTTCAGCAAGTAAAGTGATTTTGTGACTTATTTTCAAAAAGTCTATAGACGGGAATTCTATCAAAAAAGAGAAATTAAAGGAGAAAATATAGTTATGAAGTAATAAAATGACATGTTATAATCTGTCTGTCACATGGCAAATGCCCCATCAGCAGTGATGGCTGTAATTATGATGGAGGATATCTCACTTTCTCCTTTTTTAAACTTTTATTTACTTACTTATTTTTGAGACGAAATCTTGCTCTGTCGCCCAGGCTGGAATGCAGTGGTGTGATCTCGGCTCACTGCAGCCTCCACCTCCTGGGTTCAAGTGATTCTCCTGCCTCAGTCTCCTGAGTAGCTGGGATTACAGGCATGCACCATCATGCCTGGCTAATTTTTGTATTTTTAGTAGAGGCAGGGTTTCACCATGTTGGTCAGACTGGTCTCGAATTTCTGACCTCAGGTGATCTGCTCGCCTCAGCCTCCCAAAATGCTGGGATTACAGGTGTGAGTCTCATGCCTCAGCCTCCTGAGTAGTTGGAATTACAGGCGTCTGCCGCCATGCTGGACTAATTTTTATATTTTTAGTAGAGATGGGGTATCACCATGTTGGCCAGGCTGGTCTTGAACTCCTGACCTCAGGTGATCCACCCCCCCTTGGCCTCCCAATGTGCTGGGATTACAGGCGTGAGCCACCACACCCGGCCTACAGCTATCTCACTTTCGATGGGATCCGTGGAAGGAGGAAGGGAGGATGAATGTGAGTGTGTTTTATATTTAGAGAGGCAGATTTGCAAAGTATAAGAAGCCTTGGTCAGGAAGCCCAGAAATGTCGGTTTCAGTACTGGACCCACCAGTGATTTGATGTTTAAGCATTAAATAGGTCACTTTACCTCTCTGACAAAGTCCCTGCCCTCATGGAGTTTCTTTCTAGTTGGGTCAGGGAGGAAATGGACAATAAATGTAAAAAACAAAAGACAAGGTAGATGAGATATATGTGTTGTTGAGAGAAAAGGAGGGAGGGAGAGGAGAGAAAAAACTGGAAAATATTTTGAGCAAGAAAAAAAATCAGGCTTCTACATGATGTAGTCTTGGGTACAGTGAGGTGAAAGCTCAGGGTTAAAAAAGGATCCCTGTCTCTTATGTGCTAACACCAGATTAAAAAAATAATTTTAATATGGAAATTGTCAAATATATACAAAAGTTCAGAGACCCTACAGTCATACATTGCGCAGATTCAGGAGTTTTTGAGGTTTTCCTACACTTGTTTCATCTGTTTCCTTCCTCTCCTCTCGTTTTCCCTTCCCCCTTCTACACCCTATGGTTTTAGAGAACTCCTACAACTTTCCTGAGAATGATGCTGTGCTCAGAAATGCCCTGCATTTGTTTACAACTCCCCAGTGGTACCTTAGATTTAGCGTATCCTTTTTCTATGCAAGGGTGGTAGACTTAACCGTTGTGCTGGATTCACTGAGTTTCCCAGAATCTCCAGTAAATTACCAGTCCCAGTGTGTAGACCAGGCACCACTCTGTGGCAGTGTTTGGGAACTACACTTTCACCAATAGCTTGGTGTTAGGAGAAAGTGAGTTGTCACTCTTTACCACTGAATGCAGTGTGGAAGGGTAACTCATCCCTTTTTCTCTTCTTCTTTCTTTTCGTCCTTAACATAGCTTCTTTGACTGAGGAGATACTGAGTTGGCAGTTCTCCTTAGGAGGCCAGCCCGACCTCCTGTTATACAATCTGGTGGCATGTAAGCAGGATTATCCTGCTTATCCCAGCATAATATTCTACTTTTGCATTATTAAGGGCTTCTAACAAACTTACCCAGACCAGTTTTTTCTCTTTTTTGGGTTGAGACGGGGTCTTGCTTTGTTGCTCAGGCTGCAGTGTAGTGGTGCCATCCTGGCTCACTGCAGCCTCAACCTTCTGGGCTCAAGGAATCCCCCTACCTCAGTCTCCCACCTCAGCCTCCTGAGTAGCTGGGACTATAGGTGCGTGTCACCAAGCCTGGCTAATTTATTTTTTGTAGAGATGAGGGTCTTGCTTTATTGCCCAGGCTTGCCAGACCAGATTTTTATCTCTGTCTGAATGGGATAGCTTCCCTAATCCTAAATGTTTCTCCATATCTCCTAACAACTTTAAAGAAACTGAAGTTCATTTGCCCTTCCATACTATAGGGAAGGCATGCTGCCCTTTGAATGGGGGTATTCCCTGTCTTCTGTCTAGGATCCTTCTGCACACATTCTTTCATGTCCATTAGGAAACACATGCTCTCTCCATCCTTCACCCTTTCCCCTCAGTGTACTCTTTTCAACCCTTGGGTCCACCCTCCTTCTCTACCCCTGCCTGAACCTCTACTGTCTAGCTCAATGCAATACTGTGCTTTTTTTTTTTTCCCCTTGCTTTCTGCTACAGAACATCCTTTCTAGGCTGTGGTTGGTAACTTTTTATAACTTCAGGAGAGAGACTGTTTTCTTTTCTGGCAAATTGCTGAAGCCTTGTGTTTATAAGTAAATGTACAACATAGTTCCTATACATAACTGTAGTATTAACTGCCTTAACTTCTCTTGCCTTCTGAACAAGCATGTATTGGCATTTCATGCTGTTTCTGTTCTTTGGCTTGGCTATAGATTTAAAAAGCCCCAATCCCTCTTGCCCCAAGTAATAGCTCAACTACTGATTGTTGTATAAAAGGCCCTGGGCTCTGAAAGTATGGAGTACTTAGTAGGTGCTCCATACATGATCATTAAACAAATGAATGAGTGAAATCAAGAGAGCAGGACAACTGGCCGAAGGGTTTCAAGTAGTGGGAAATGAGGCTTTGAATGGTGAACAACACATCCAACTGGAGAGCTTTGCATACTTCGTAAAGAAACTGTGGAATCTTATAAGCAGCAGGGAGCCATTTAATTTACCTATCTTATAGAGGTATAATTCATATATGTACAAAAAATGTATATATCTTAAATGTACAGCTTGATGGTTTTTTACTTATGTAAATTACCTGTGTAGTTGCTGCTCAGTTCCAGAGAATATTTCCAGAACTCCAGATGGGGAGCTTTCATCTTGATTCACAGCATTTGCATACCAAGTCCCAGAGGTCATGTGGTTGGTCTGAAGTGTAACTACGACTGGAATTATTACAGCTACTCCTGAGCTTAGCAGTTCTTTATACTTGAATAAAAAACACCAATTCGGACCATTTAACTGCATGACAAAAATAATAGTTATGATTGTGGTTGACATTTATTAATCAATAGCATACTTGATTTTATCTGTTTCACAGGATTTTGCTCCTATCACTGTTTTACAGATGCTGAAGATTAGACAAGTAAAGTGATTTGCCTCAGGTCCCACAGCCAGAGAGTAGCAGAGTTAGAATTAAACCCAGGACTGTTCATCACTAGGATTGATTACTTATTGGTGATTTGTTGCCTCAAATATCTGGTGCCCAAGTTTATGTAACAAAAATGTCTTTTTGGTGGGAGGTGATGCTTGTATTTGTTACCTGCATACAGTGAATGGTCTTCTTAGGGATATTCTGACCTGTGGCTTATTAGAATTTTGAGAGGGAAAGAGATTTTTGCTTCTGTGATAGGCCCCAGAGTGATGTTTTGTAGGAAGAAAAATCTTTCAATGTGGATGGCTCTTTATAACATACATGTAGCCAGTAGATGATGGTCTCTGTAAACAAAGTATGAAGATAGGACACAGCAAAGATTAGGCATGAACCTAAATATCTAAAATCCCAACAATTAATTTGTCTTAAATATTAATGAGTGGAATAAATGCATGTAGCAATATGGCAAAATTCTTGTAATATTAAGATTGTGTTTCAAGAGTTAAGACATCCAAAGAAATATCCATAACTAGTAGAGGTAAAACAGTTAAAGTTGCAACAATCTTATGCCAACAGTCAAACCAACAATCTTTTGTACTTGTTAATATCTTAATTTATTCTCACAATGCAAAGAACCTGCACATTTAAAGAATTCTTACTGTTGTGCATGGCTTGGACATTTGTAAAAAATGTATTTAACATTTGTTTATTATATTTTTAGCTAAAACCAGTAGGGACAGTGTAGTACTTTGAGGCATTAGCTGGGAGTAGTCAGTGAAATTCGGGTTTTACAGGACACAAGCATGGCATGTGGAGAAACATGTTTCAAGAAATGAATCTTAAAAAATATAGAGAGAATGCTTTCTCCAATTTGCTTGTGAAAGACTGCTGATTCCTGTTGTTTAGAGTAGTGGGTACAGAGAATGTTGTTGCCAGTACAATTTATTTACTTTTTGAAGCGGTATGGGTGCCAAAAAGTAAGTTCAGGATTGTTTTGATGCCTGCTTTTTTTTTTTTTTAGGCAAGTAAAGTGAATTGATACCTGTTTATTTTTAAATGGTGATAGAGCAGTGGAGGAGGAGATGGCTTCCTACTAAAAGTTACTTCTGTTGGTAAACATTTCTTTTACAGACTTTGTTCAATAAATCATGCATTTAAGTGAAACATTTAAAAAAGAAAAAGGATTATAGATATGGAATTCTGTGATTATTCTTTAAAATTTTAATTTTAATTAAAAACAAATTTTTTTTTTGAGAGAGACAGGGTGTTTATTCTGTCCCCCAACCTGGAGTGCAATGTGGCATGATCATAGCTCTCTGTAACCTCGAACTTCTGGGTTCAAGCAATTCTTCTGTCTCAGCCTCAAGCAACTAGGACTATAGGTGTACCCCACCACTTCTGGCTAAGTTTTAAATTTTTTGTAGAAATGTGGTCTCGCCTTGTTGCCCAGGCTGGTCTGGAACTCCTGGGCTCAGGTGATTTTCACGAAGTGTTAGGATTACCGGCATGGGCCACCATGTCTGGCCTTAAAGTTATTCTTAAGATTTAAATAAAATGTGGAAGTGTCTTTCAAAAAAAATACATAAAGTCATGGTATCAGGCAGATTAGTATATCCCATCCCCAAACCAGGAGTTTCTTTTCTGTCCTGTTCAGAGTGCTTATTTCTGAGTAGCTCTCTGGTGTTTGCATAGGTCACCACGAATGCTGTGTTCATAGAGCCAGGAACCCTTTTGCCTGAAGAAGGCTAAACACCCTTGGTGCTGGTTCCTAGCATTAAGCTGTCTCCTTCCAGATCATTCCTTCAGATTTTGTAATGAGCCAGTGGGAAAATGGGCTTTGAGGAAGTCATTCTAAAGTAGGTCAAAGGAGATACTCAGAACAAAAGGAGGATGATGATGGCGTCCTAGTTAGTGCCCTTTTGTAAAAAGAGGGATATGCACTCTCTCAGAGATTATTTTGTTTTCTTTTTTAAACCTTTTTCTTTTTTGGTGACAGGGTCTCATCCTGTCACTGAGGCTAGAATGCAGTGGTATGATCGTGGCTCCCTGCAGCCTTGACCTTCCAGGTTCAGGTGATCCTTTCACCTAAGCCTCCTGTGTAGCTGATTATTTTAAACCCTTTTAAAGAAAACGGAAATGTCGGCTGAGATTCTTCCCTTCTTACTTGGATACTTTAACCATCCTTTTTTTTTTTTTAAATGGTAATGACTTCAATTGTTGGGAGGCTTTGATCAAAGAAGAGAGAAATAGAATTTAAGATAAAAAACAACAAAAGATATCAGTGAAAGAATAAGTTTGAGGTTCCTACAAATGAAAAAATTCTGAAATGATATTTTCTTACTATAGTATATAAGACCGTTGAAAGGGGAATAAGACAAAGTGTGAGAAAAGAAAGGTGAAGACGGAATGTTCCAGGCCTCTTTGTGTTGTCTTCGTTTCTTTCCAGCTATTTGTCTTCTTAGGACTGATGATTATAATCAGGTTGCTAATTCAAATAGATCTGATTATAACTTACTGTGTTTTCTAATTTTTCTGGAGTTTGAGATCTAGATTCCTAACCTGAAATAATTATGAAAAAAGTTGTAGTAGATCTTTTGCAATCTCGCATATTTCAGATATGAAAATTTAGAGATACCTAGTACCTTTTCTTCTCTTGAAGGTTCTCATAAGAGACTTCATTTGATGGGGAATTGACATATAGGATAAACCCTAGTACAGTGAAAATGTTTTGACTAGTTCTGGATAAGTGGAATTTGTTAAGCAAAGTTACATTGGTACATTGGTAAGCAGGTAATCATAAATTTTATTTTATTTTTCTGTTTATTCTTATTTCTGAGACAGGGTCTTGTTCTGTCACCCAGGCTGGAGTACAGTGGCACAATCGTGGTTCATTGCAGCCCCAACCACCTGGGCCCAAGCAATTCTCCCCCATCAGCCTCCCAAGTAGCAGAGACCACAGGTGCACACTACCATGTCAGCTAATTTTTTAATTTATTATTTTTACAGATAGGGTCTTGCTATGCTGCCTAGGCTGGTCTCAACCTCCTGGCCCCAAGTGGTCTTCCTGCCTCGGCCTCCCAAAGCACTAGGATTACAGGTGTGAGTTACCGTGCCTTGCCATGAATTTTAAAATAAGGTTTTTTCTTTTCTCGCAGTCCTATTTTGTAACAGATTATGATCCAACCATTGAAGATTCTTACACAAAGCAGTGTGTGATCGATGACAGAGCAGCGCGGCTAGATAGTAAGTAAATTTCCTTTATTTGATAATTTGCATATCATATTTTTTAAAAAAGCAAGCTCTGATGTTTTGCTAGGTTAAATAATACATTTGAAATATTATATGATCTGGAATATTAGCCCATGTCATTTCTAAGTTTTGATTGATGAGTTCTCATAATGGGCAATTTAAATATTCTTCAGTAAATGAAAAGTTAAACAGTATTTGTATTGATCTTGTTCTAGGGAAACTCGTCTCATTGTAGTTTGTTGAAGTTGTATTTATTGGGGCAACTGGAAAAAACATGTCAGGTCTCAACTCTTCCTACCTTTTGGCAAAGGTTAAAATGGATGAAGTGAATATAGAAAAGGTTCAATATTTGTTACTTTACTTAGAATTTATAGCACAGAGTCTTTAACAAATACTGTTTTGTGTCTAAACATTCCACCTCTCCACAAATGAAAGCCCTGTCTTCTATCTAATATGTATGATTCTTGAGATCAAAAATTATATTAGCACCTGCACTAAGTATGTTATTGGGGGGTGGTGATTATAACTCAGATTTCTTTCTTGAATTTACAGGTATCTTTTCAGTTTTTTCCTTGGAGGGGATAAAACATTCAAGTGATTTTAGAGGTTATGTGACTCCATCTGATTAAATGTGTTTGATATTTTTAAGCTTCTAACTAGTATGCTAATATATTCTAACCACAAACTCAACCAGTATTGATGAAGGTAAACTCTGTAACTCTGCCATTAGAATATATTTATCTTTAGTATTGAGAATAAAGTACTAAGAAAGGAATGCCATATCTGTATTATACCAAGTATGAGGCTCTCTAGAGGACCCACATGAATTAGGTTTGCCCTTGTGGGGAAGCAGTTTATAAAATGAAAGCACAGGCATAATTACATTTGTTGTTTTTTCTTTAGTTTTGGATACAGCAGGACAAGAAGAGTTTGGAGCCATGAGAGAACAATATATGAGGACTGGCGAGGGCTTCCTGTTGGTCTTTTCAGTCACAGATAGAGGCAGGTTTGTACCAAATTAGAATGTAGATTCACTGTTCTTGTCTAGATCACTAGACTTTATTGAATTTGGACTTTGTGTTTTTTTATAGCAAAAGGAAAAATAAGAAAATATTAAATGGGGCATGAGACTTGCTGAATTCTGATACTTGACGAAATTGATTAATTTGTTTTTGATTTTTTTTTAAGTTTTGAAGAAATCTATAAGTTTCAAAGACAAATTCTCAGAGTAAAGGATCGTGATGAGTTTCCAATGATTTTAATTGGTAATAAAGCAGATCTGGATCATCAAAGACAGGTGAGAAGGGATTTCACTATTGGGAAACCAATTGTTTATAATAATGTAAGTGAACTGATAGATTTAAGGAAATAATTGAAAGTCTGGTAAAAAAAATACTGGGCTCCATGCCACTTAAGTGTTTATATCTGAGTCTGGCACACTGTATTTACAGAAGTCACAACGGGTGAAAAATAAAAAGAAGTAGATTTGGGGAAATTAAATTTTCAGATAGTTTTACACAAAATTTTAGAAGACTTTATAAGCCTGCAGGTGTTTGAACTAGCTTCATTCACATGTAATAATTTCTTGGATAACATCCAAAACTCTAACTTAGTTGGCTGATTTAAAAGTTACTCCTAAAGGCCTCAGTTATTCATTGCTAATACTAAATTAACTTCACATAGAGAATGGCTTTCATTTAAATTACAATATTTGGATTTTTCCTAAGTCACTTTAATGACTGAATTTTTTTTATTAATTCTTTACATAGGCTAGTTCTAACACCAGTAACCTTTAAGAAAAGAATACTTTTAGGCTGAGCGCGGTGGCTCACGCTTATAATCCCAGCACTTTGGGAGACCGAGGCGGGTGGATCACGAGGTCAGAAGTTCGATACCAGTCTGGCCAAGTTAGTGAAACCCCGTCTCTACTAAAAATACAAAAAATTAGCCGGGTCTGGTGGTGTGCATCTGTAATGCCAGCTACTTGGGAGGCTGAGGCAGAATAATTGTGTGAACCCAGGAGGCGGAGGTTGCAGTGAGCTGAGATCGTATCATTGTACTCCAGCCCGAGTGACAGTGTGAGACTCTGTCTCAAAAGAAAAAGCAAAGAATATTTTTAGTATTTAGTTACAGGCTAAATGCTTATTCTCACGTGTTCTTTACCCACTTATTGAAATTTTATTAGTTAAAACAATTTTTTTGGTAACACTATACATTCATCTTTCTTGTGGGGGAGGGGAACAAGATCAGTTGTATATTAATGAGCCTGTACATTTGTATTAATTCATTCTCATGCTGCTATAAGGACACACCCAAGACTGAGTAATTTATAAAGAAAAAGCTATTTAATGGACTCACAGTTTCACATGGCTGGGGAGACCTCACAATCATGGCAGAAGACGAAGGAGGAGCAAAGGCATGTCTTACATGGCGGCAGGCAAGAGAGCATGTGCAGGGGAACTGCCCTTTATAAAACCATCAGATCTTGTGAGACTTGCTCACTATCATGAGAACAGGATAGGGGAAACCACTGATGGTTCACTTATCTCCACCTGGTCCCTCCCATGACATGTGGGGATTATGGGAACTACAGTTCAAGATGAGATTTGGGTGGGGACACAGCCAAACCATATCAATATTATGTGGGCTCTTTTTCTTTTTAAGGTCTTTAGCCCCTGCCCCAATCTGGAATGTATTGTTTAAATTGTTTCTTTTGTTGGTATTTAAGTATTCTTGTTTTTATATTATGTTGTGTTTACAGATTCTTAGGATTTTGTTGGAAAAGTGTAAACATCAGGAAAAATTGGTTGATAAATAGCTTTGAGGTCAGCCTTCTAGTTTGTAACTGTCTTTGATTTGAGCTGTATACATAAAATTTTATTGGAGCATACCAGATTTCAAACACTGACTTAAGAGAAAATGATATATTATCCTAATGCTAAAATTTGGAAATGTTCACTGATGAAACTTGTTAAAGAATAAATTTTCCTATTAGATCTCTTTCGAATCTGAGTTTTAAAAGTTAGAGTGAAAAAATTTGTTCATTTCAAATCAGTATAAACTGTTTGAAATAATTAAGAATATGGCTTGCTCACATTATAAACCTAGCATAGACAGTTCATCTAATTTTTTTTTAGATTTAATTTTGTTGTTTTTTAGACCATTTCCTTGAGGTTTCTAAACCTGATTATATTGATTGATATTGCCCAGTGGACCCTGCCTATGGCTCTTCTCAGTTCTTTCTAGTACTAGAAACTCTGTATGTCATTGCATCTGAGAAGTAATGGCAAAGTAGATGTACAGTGAAGGAATTCTTTTCCCCATCTCTTGCTGACTTCTGCCTCATCCCGTATGCTTCCTGCCCTGATTACAGAAGTAAGATCTTTCTCAAACCTTCTCATGGTGGTAGCTCCAGTAAAGGAATAGGTAGGAGACCTAGGATAGGTAGAGATCTCCTGTCAGGTAGGCAGTGGCAGATTAGGGAGAGGAGGAGGGTGTATTGTCACTAGAACCCAAAGCGGCTCTGCCATTATTAGCTTGGGGCAGGGTCTATATGAGTTATTTTTAAGTTGTCTTTATACCAGATTGAGGATCCCTAGCCCAAAAATCTGAAATCTGAAATGCTCCAAAATCTGAAACTTTTTGAGCGCCAATATGATTCCACCAGTGGAAAATTTCACACCTGACCTCATGTGATGTCACAGTCAAAACACAGCCAAAACTTTGTTTCATGCACAAAATTATTTAAAATATTGTATAAAATTATCTTCAGGCTATGTGTATAAAGTGTATATGAAAAGTAAATGAATTTTGTGTTTAGACTTGGGTTCCATCCCCAAGAAACATCGTTATGTATATTCAAATACTGTATTCTAAAATCAAAAAAATTTCAAAATCCCAAACACTTCTGGTCCCATGCATTTTGGATAAGGGATATTCAACCTGTATTGAAGATTGCCAGAATGTGGTATGCACTTTCCATCTGTCTGCAGACAGTCAACATATTGTGGCACTGGCTTTGTTTGTATATCATTGGATTATAATTTTTTTCATGGAATTTTTTTTTTCTTTTTGTAGAAGTCATAAACACTCAGAGTTAAGAAGTGGGAGAACAATATAGGAAATGATTTCCATATTTCTGTCACCCTAAAGATATGTAGTGTTAACTTGGAGTAAGTTATTTTGTATTTATTTTTCTGTCTAAACCATATAAATAGACATAAATTATGTATATTCTGAAAAGCATATATGTATATATATCCAAGGGAGAAAAGCAAGTGCCTGAAATCCAATTGTTTAGTTTTCTGCTCATTTATAGAGTCTACTCTGTGAAGGATAGGCACAAAGAAAAGATTCATTCCTCCTTATGCTTTTTCTTCCTTTGCACCTGTACTCAGGCATGTTGACTACTCTCACTTAAAAGTCATGACCACAGCCTTTATTGCTGACTGGAAATCTTACATTTCCCTAGTCTACTTATTTCCCATTTGTTTGGATAATTTTTATGTACTTTCTCATTCTTCTTCAACCTATAACGCTTTCTTCTCCTTTCTCACTCTCAGCTGATGATACGTATGTTTTCCTGTTTCAGTGAGATTTTTTACATGTCCTTACCTCCATATCTACTAACCTGAGTGCACAGGTACCCCATCAAGTTCACTTTCCTCCACTTACATGGATAAACTGTTCCTCTGTCTATGACCAGCTTCTCCACCAGATACTGGATCTTGTTCCTTCTCACCAACTCATGGACATTACCCCAGCAGTTGTTCTATTTCAGATGAACATTTCTACATTATAATTCCCATCAGCATACAACATGCTACAGTGTCTCTCATCTTTAAAACAAAAAAACTACAGGAAAACCTTTTTAATCTCACATTCCCCTCTGAGTATATTTTCTCTGCCCCTCTTTAATAGCAAAACTCCTGAAACTTGTTGGGTGAATGTCCTTTGTTGGCACTACTTTGTCTCCTTGTCTTTCTAAGGTGTCTTGGGCTTTGGATGTGCAAAGACAAACATGCCTTATCTCCTACCCTCAGGGTACATGCTATTGAAATTGAGATACTGTAGAGCATAGTATACTATAGATGCTAGAGTAGAGGTTTTTACCTTTTTAAGTCTCTTCTCAATTAAAGGTGATGGTCTAGAATGTCTTGACGCCCTTACTTGTTCTGCCAAGTCATCTTGGACAGACCACAGGGATGCTGTAAAAACTTCTTTCCCCTCTTCAGAAATGTTTGGTTTTTGGTCATTTCTGGGTTCTTAGTAACCAGTCTGGCTTGCTCTCTGTTGCTGACCAGTTTGTTTTTTTTCTGTCTTTGTCTTAGGCATGATCCTTTGTAGTTTCTCTACCTTCTTGCCTGTTTTCTGGTAGATAATAAATACCAGTTCTCCTTGTTCTTTGAATTTGTGGATCAGCACTGGCCATTTCTACCACTGGCTCCCTGAGATTCTGAACCCCACCAGGGAGGAGAGATCATACAGAAGAGGCTTTGCTTGCTTGCTTGCTTGTGGCTTCCGTATCTCTGTGGACTGGGCTGCTTCTTTCATCTTTTCATCCATCAAGTATTTACTGAACACCTTTTCTAGGCAGTGATGATGAAGCAGTAGACAGAATAGTTGCTGAAGTTTATGTTAAATAAAACGAGATCTGTAGAATTTGAATGATTGTTTAGTGTTACCAGCCATCTGGTCCTTTAGAGATATGCCAGTCATTTTGTTTATTCTGCTAAAGGTGTAGGAAGTAAACATAGGTAAATGATTTGCTTGCCTTTGCTAAAATATAAAAGTAGGTGAATATAACAACACATTGAATATGAAATTTAATATCGCAGTATGTGGGCTTAGACAGTGGAATTTGATGATATATCTGATTTTGAGTTCTTTGTCCTCGACTCAGCCCTGTCTAGATAGACATCAACTGTTTTTGCTTTTTTGTCTTTACCACCTTTGTCTCCTGGCTTACCTTGGTTGTTCCCTCTTTTTTCTCCTTGTTAGTTGCTTAATTATTAATGGTCACTATTAATTTGAGAAAATAACTCATTATCCTTAAAATAATAGACAGCTAAGTATATCAACCCAGACTCCTATTTGTCAGTACTTTTGACCACAGTGTGCCCCCTACAGCATCCTAGGAAAAAGAACCCCTCCTTCTCAAATAATAGAGGGTCTTACCACATATGGCATTACCTGTGCCTTATGTGTATCTAAAAGGGTGAATTTAGATGTTGAGTGTAGGTGTAGGTACTATGAGGGCTTCTCAGTTTTGACCGGTCGGTTTTGTTCATGCTTTATCATTAGCACATAGAACAAAGGTATGCACTAAATAAATATTTGTTGAATGGTTGAATCTGGGTACCAGTGAGTTAAGACGTGATATTAAAGTGATGATTCTTTCTACATAATAGATATTTGTGAAAACAAGTTTTGCTTCTGTAAACTTCATTAGCTTGACATAACTCTAAGTGAGTATTGCAAATGTAGTTTATTCTATTTAGAAATATGTCATAATAGATGAGCTCATACATATTATTGTGGATTTCTGTAGTTCTGTGAATTTGTTGCATCAGATTTGCCCTGGTTATTTAAAACAAAACATGCCTGGAAAGTGCTTAAATCTACCAAATCAGAATATCTAGGAGATGAGGCTTAATATTTGGTATCTTTATAAAATTATCTGGGTTGAGGAACCTCTAGGAAATACTTATTTGTGTAGCTTTCAGGTTTTTTTTTTATTTCTGATTTCCACAATGCGATGGCTGTGTTCCAGTGTGTTGTCTTTTTTGTCTTTTATTGTTTACTTTGGTGGTGACAATGCTATTTCTACTTAGTTAAAAGTATGCTGCCGGGCGCGGTGGCTCACGCCTGTAATCCCAGCACTTTGGGAGGCCGAGGTGGGCAGATCACCTGAGGTTGGGAGTTCGAGACCAGCCTGACCAACGTAGAGAAACCCCATATCTACTAAAACACAAAATTAACCGGGTGTGGTGGTGCATACCTATAATCCCAGCTACTTGGGAGGCTGAGGCAGGAGAATCGCTTGAACCTGGGAGGCAGAGATTGCGGTGAGCTGAGATCACACCATTGCACTCCAACCTGAGTAACAAGAGTAAAACTCTGTCTCCAAAAAAAAAAGTTGCTGTGTCAGTGAGCTCAAAAACAACTTTATATGTGGTTAGAGATTTCTTCACCAGAAATATATGTATAAATTTACTGGCTTTGTTTCCTGGAAGACAGTGATGTGAAACTGTGCTTTAAAAACAAACGGCTGGGTGTGGTGGCAGACACCTGTGATCCCAGCACTTTGGGAAGCAGGCAGATCCCTTGAGCCCAGAAGTTCAAGACCAGCCTGGGCAATATGGCAGAACCTTATCTCTACTAAAAATAAAAAAAAGATTGGGCATGGTGGCATATGCTTGTAGTCCTGTCTACTCAGGAGACTGAGGTGGGAAGGTTACCCAAGCCTGGGACGTTGAGGCTACAGTGAGCTGTGATCATGCCACTGCACACCAACCTGGGCAACAGAATGAGACCCTGTCTCAAAAAAGCGAAACAAAAACAGATAAGTGAAGCACATAACCCTAGCAGCAGGAATTTTTTTATCATCTGGACTATGAATTAATTAACTTTTCTTTTTCCCTTTTTTTCTTTGTTTTGGGACGGAGTCTTGTTCTGTCAACCAGGGCTGGAGTGCAGTAGTGCAATCTTGGCTCACTGCAACCTCTACCTCCTGGATTCAAGTGATCCTCCTACCTCAGCCTCCCCAGTACCTGGGATTACAGGGCCCCAACACCACACCCGGCTAGTTTTTATATTTTTAGTAGAGACAGAGTTTCACCATGTTGGCCAGGCTGGTCTCAAACTCCTGACTTTAGGTGATCCACCCACTTTGGCCTCCCAAAGTGCTGGGATTACAGGCATGAGCCACCAGCCTGGCCTTACTTTTCTTACTGTATATAAATATAGGTCAGTTGCCGTTTCTCTTTATGTGAATTACATTATGCATGATGGGTAGGACAAGGTACGTTTTTGAGGAATAATTGAGCAGAAAGACTAATGGAAAAATTCTAAGTACATATATTACCTTCCCAAAATCAAATTTACCCCAATAGAGTAAGTAATTTATTGAGATTTCTTTTTCTTTTTGTAATTTTTTTGTTTTTACTTAAGATGTACTTATTTGATTATTTGTACACCATTTACTTAACATGTGTTAAATTATTTATTTAGCTGCTAAGCATGCTTCTAAGCTTTGAGCGTACAAAGACAAACCTGTCTTAACTTCCTAGCCTCAGAGGACATGATAATGTGGTGAAAGAACAAGAAAACAGAACTAAAAATTTTTCTGTGGTATTGTTAGAGTCTTGCCAGTGGTAACCAGAGGGTGTTATGGGAGCTCTGAGCAGGTGCTTCCAAAACAGCATCAACACTTTAGGGAGAAATTTGATTGCTCCGGTTTTGAAAGGTTAGTGAGGAAGAATTTGAGAGTGTAGAGTTGAGACAGAAGGGACAACATCCCAGGAAGAAGGAATAGAATTTGGGACAACATAGGGGTATTTTTATAGGAAGGATTTTCCCATGTCGAATTTTCCTAAAATACAAATTGTCCTGTCTAAAATTGGTGCTTCTGTGAAGCTTTCTGTTTTTACTTGGCTTCCTTCTTTGTTGTTAATTGTTCTGGTAACTTTATCAGTTTATATTTCAAATGCATAGGCCTTGTGGTACATATGTTATATCGAAGAGAGACAAGGTAAATTTAAAAATTACATAAACTTAGATATACCAGTGCTATGTAGAACTTTACTGTTACCCTGTTGGAATGCAACAGGGCACAAACCATTACAAAGTAGTTGTTGGATATATGTATATTGATGTAATAAACTAATGATACTGTATTGAGGCTACTAAATTTTTGAATAGAATATTAAATTGGGAGAACAAACTACATAAAAAGTTTAAAAGGAACAATACCTTGAGCTCAAATAGGGCCAGGAATAATTCATATTCCAATCGATCAAAATGGAAAATTATATTTTTTGGAGTATTGGATAGTATAACTCAGAAGGGTTTTGTCCCAGTAGTGGGTCAAAATTAGCCAAACTAAATGCTGTTCTGGTACCCTATAACAAAACCTAGAGCGTGACCTGAAAGGATGAACATGTTTCCAAATAACTGCATCCTAGAAGAAAGCTCAGGAATGTGTTTAGAAATACAAAATATCTAATACTCGATAGGTATAAAACCCAGCCTTCTACTCAGAAATTCCAGGCATATAAAGAAGCAAGAAAATATGACCCACAATAAAGAAAGAAATCAATTAATAGATCCAGAAATGACGAAGATAATAGAATTAGTGGACAGAGACATTAAAACTGTTATTTCGACTGTATTTTATACAATCAAGCAACTAGAGAAAACATGTTAAATAGAGACATGAAAGATGTAGAAGATCCAAATCAAACTTTCAGAAGTAAAACTATAATGTTTGACATGAAAAATGCACTGGATGGGATTAACAGCAGAAGTAACTGCTGAAAATTTCCACATTTGATGAAAAATAGAGACACACATCCAAGAAGCTTAACAAATCCGGAGCACAAGAAATATGAGGAAAATTATAAGATGCATTATAGTGAAATAGCTTAAAATCAGTGATAAAGAAAAAAATCTGAAAAACAGCCAGAGGGGAAAAGAGGACATTACATATAGAAGAACAAAGATAAGGATGGCAGGAGACATCTTTATATCTCGTTGGAAACAGTGAAGCCAGAAGATAATGGCTCAGAATCTTTTAAGTACTGATAGCAAAAACTGTCATCTAGAATTCAGTACACACCAAAAATTTATTTCCAAAATGGAGGTGAAATAAACACTTTTCCCAGACATATAAAAGCGAGATAATTCATCATCAGCAGACCTGCATTACAAGCAATGTGAAAAGATGTCCTTAGGCAGGAGGAAAATGATACCAAAGAGAAATCTGGATATGAGTCTGAAAATGAATACAGAGTACCAGAGATGGTAATTATGTGAATAAATATAAATTACTCTTATTATAACAATATTTAAAGTAAAAATAATAAATGCATTTTGAGGGAAAAGTTAATAACAACAGGAGGGAGCAACATTGTTGTAACTAGTTTGGGTTTTTGTTTTGGAAGATGAGGTCTCACTGTGTTGAGCAAGCTGGCCTTGAACTCTTGAACTCCAGTGATCCTCCTGCCTCAGCCACCCAAGTAGCTGGGACTTGAGGCACGCATCTCTGCACCTGGCTCTATTGTAAGGTTCTTAAACCATACCTGAATTGGTATAATATCATTTGAATTAGACTGTCATGAATTAAAAATGTATACTTATAAATTCTAAAGCAATCACTGAAATAACTTAACAAATACATAGTTAATTAACCAACAAAGGAGATAAAATGCAGTAATAAAAACAGCTCAGCTAACCCAAAAGAAAGTAGAAAAAGAAGACAACTAGAACAAAGAATAGATGATATGGATAGGAAACTAATAGCAAGATGATTGAACTATATCAGTGAGCACATTAAATGTAAATTGTGCAAATGTCTCAAAAGGCAGATGTTGTTAGATTGAATTAAAGATGCTACAAGAAATCTACTTTAAATATGAAGACACAAAGGTTAAAGTAAAAGGATAGAGTAAGATATTTATATAGCTACTTTAATTATTTTCATTCTTGCTAGCCAGGCATTAATGAAAATAATTAAAGTACCTATATAAATATCAGACTAAGATGTCAGAGCCAAGACTATTATCAGGAATAAAGAAGATTTTTTCATAATGATAAGGAGATTAATTAATCAGGAGGACATAACAGTCCCTAACATTCGTGATCTAATAATAGCTTCAAAAATCTTGAAGCAAGAATGTTAAGAACTGGAAGGAGAAATAGACAAATTCACACTTAGAATCAGAGACTTCAGTACCCCTCTCAATAACTGATAGGAAGGTAGAAAATCAGTAAAGATATAGATGACTTGAGCAACACTGTCGAATAACATATCCTAATTGACATTAAGTGTACACTTCACCCAACAACAGTAGAATGTGCCTTCTTTTGAAATAAGAATGGATCATAAAATAAGCCTCAATAAATTTAAAGGATTTCAGTCAGACTGTGTGTATTTTCTGACCACAGTGGAATTAACTTGGAAATTAGTAACAGAGAGGTATCTAGGAAATCTCCAAATATTGGGAAATTAACATATTCCAACTAATTCTTGGGTCAGAGAAGAAAATGAAAAGAGAAATTACAAAGAAATTATTGAACTGAATGAAAATTAGAACACATCATCAAAATTTGTGGCATGCTACTAAAGAGGTATACATAGAGAAATTTATAGCACTAAATATTTGTATTAGAACAAAGGTCTTAGTTCAATGACTTTTAGTTTCTTCGTTAAGAAATTAGAAGAAAAAGAGAAAATTAAAACCCATGGTATGTAGGCAGGAAATAAGAGAATGAAGACCAATGAAATGAAAAATAGTAAAATTATAAAGGAAAGAAAAATTGGCAGAGCGTGGTGGCTTACACCTGTAATGCCAACACTTTGGAAGGCTGAGGCAGGAAGATTGCTTGAGCCCAGAAGTTCAAGACCATCCTGGGTAACACAGACTCCATTTCTACCAAAAAATAAATAAAAACTCCAAACTGGCTTTTTAGAAAATCAAATTTACAAGACTCTTGCCAGAATAATCAGATAGAAAAGATGCAATATCAGGAATGAGAACTCTATCTTCACTTTAGATTCTTCAGATGTTTAAAAGATGATAAATACTATAAACACCTTTATGCCAATAAATTCAACAAGTTAAATGAAATGGACATATTACTCGAAAGGCACAAACTACCAAGGCTCACTCAAGGGGGGGAAAAAGATAATATGAATAGTAATTTATCTATAAAATAAATTCAGTTTGTTTTAAAAGCTTCCTCTCAAAGAAAACTTCAAGCTCAGATAGATTTGCCTGGTGAATTATACCACACATTTAAAGAAGAAATACTTGTGATCCTGTACAAAGTGTTCTAGAACATTGAAGAGGAGAGAAAATTCTCTCCAACTTATATGAAGCCATCGCAGTACCCAGAAACCCAAACCAGAGGAAAACAAGAACTCTGTAGTCCAGCATCTCTCATGAACACAGATACAAAGATTCTTAATAAGATATTAAATGGAATTTAACAATATATAAAAAGAGCATTACATCACTCAAAGAGAGTTTATTCCCAGAATGGGTTGTTGGTTTGATATTTGAAAGTGAGTCAGTATAATTCATATTAGCAGACTAAAAAGGAGAAATCATATAATCATCTCAATAGATGCATGAAAAACATTTGGCAAATCCACTATCTGTTCCTGATAAATGCCTTATACAAAGGGAGTAGGGGAGAACTTTGTTAACCTGAGAACTGACATCCACAAAAAAAGTTATATAACTGACAGCATACTTAATGGTGAAAGACTAGCATTGTTTCTAAGATCCAAAACAGGTCAAGAGTATTCTCACCATTTATTGTATTGGAGGTTCTAGGTAGTGCACTAAGGCCGGAAAAGGAAATAAAAGACATCCACATCAAAAAGCAAGAAATAAAACTGTCTTTATTAGCAGATGATACGGTTATGTAGAATGGCCTATGGAATTTACAAAAGAACTCCTAGATAAATGAGTTCAGAATGTTTCCAGAGTATGAGATACACAAAAATTATGATCCTATTTTTGTAGTGTGAAAACTACATATCATTGAAAAATGACCAAAAGAATGTGGTTCTCTATGGTTTTTAGGTTCCTAAATTTTCTTCGATTTTTTTCCCCCCATTTGGCTTTTCTAATTTTTTGACAAGTGTTTACTTTTGTGATGATAACAGCAATAAAATATATTGTTTTCAGAAATAAAATTTTAAGTCCCACTATATAAATGTAAATGTAATAGAGTTTAATAGTTTTAGGTAAACATCTCTATTCAAATCCTTACATTTAAAACATGTAGGAGTTCACTTGCATTCAGTTCATGTTTTCTTATTCTGACCTGCCGTTTTATAGATCAGTCAGCTATGCCACCTCTCCTTGACCTCCAAAATATAAGGCATTGTGAGGACATGTGATTGCATTCATAAATCATTTCCCTCCACATATTGATGAGTGTCACCTGTGTACCAGGTACTGGGGAATGCAGTAATGAAGAGACTTCATGGCCTCTGAAGCTTACACTTTTTCCATCTTCACCTCTTGCCATTTTCTCTCTTTGCTTATTGTATTCCAGTTATGTGAGGCTTCTTTTAGTTCTTGGAAAGCCCATTCCCTCTCATGGCCTCACATAATCAAGGTTTCTCTGTCAGGGAAATGTCCTTACACCCCCTCCCTCCACCCCTCAACTATGTACTCTGTTATCTTAGCTTAAACGTCACTTCCTCAGGGAAGCTTTCCCTGATCTCCCTGACAGGGTCATATACTTCAATAGCACCTTACACTTTTCCTTTCCCAGAATGTATTACTGTTGTATTTAACACTTTCTGTGTCATCTCTAGTTGGAAATACTGCTGTAGGATATTATTTCCATCACAGGTATGTTCTGCATTGTTCTGCAGAAGCGGGCTTTAGTTTATTTTGAGCTATTAAATCTGTTGATTCATCTTATGATAAAACAACTTGGCCTCTGGCTGAATTATTAGCACAATCTGTGGTCAGGATTAGATGGAATGAATCCAGTAGTTAATAATGTACCATAAACATAACTGTTGGAATTTCAGGTAACACAGGAAGAAGGACAACAGTTAGCACGGCAACTTAAGGTCACATACATGGAGGCATCAGCAAAGATTAGGATGAATGTAGATCAAGCTTTCCATGAACTTGTCCGGGTTATCAGGTAAGCAAAACATATTCTAGAAGTATGTCTTAATAAATCACCATTAAGTGTTTTTAGTAAGAGGATATTTTATATAGGAGTGATTCCTTTCTAGGGATTAATGCACTTGGTACATTACAATTTTTTGTTGTTATGCTTTGTGATGGAGTCTCTGTTGCCCAGGCTGGAGTGCAGTGGCACCATCTGAGCTCACTGCAGTCTCTGTCTCTTTGGGTTCAAGTGATTCTGATGCCTCAGCCTCCCAAGTCGCTGGGATTACAGGTGGCCATCACCACGCCCGGCTAATTTTTTGTATTTTTTAGTAGAGACAGGGTTTCGCCAAGTTGGCTATCCAGGCTGGTCTTGAACTCCTGACCTTGGGTGATCCACTCGCCTCGGCCTCCCAAAGTGCTGGGATTGCAGGCTTGAGCCACCATGCCCGACTAACATTACACTTTTCAAGTACATATTCTAGGCACGTCTAGAATATAAAATCTAATTTAATTACAAAGTAGAAAGTACATCTAGAATTTTGAAAAGAATAAATGCTGCCTTTAGTGATGACAGCAGCTAACTTTTGCATGATAATCTCTGCCAGATTCTGTGCTAAATGTTTAACATGTATTATATATGTAATTCTCACCATAGCTCAATAAACTAAATAGTGTTTTATCCTAACTTTCAGAAGAGAAAACAAAGGTACAGAAAAAGAAGTAAAATAACTCGTTCAAAGTTTAGACATTAAATGGCAGAACTGGGGCTTTAATTCACATCTCTGATTCCAGAACCTGTGGTCCTAGCTTTCTTTTTATTCCAACACATCTCAGGCTAAGAGTAAGCCAGGTAGTAGAGATTCAATAATCCTGCAAAGTGTGAAGTATAACATCCTACACAACAAAGAATTTTTCTGTTGGATGCCCTAGGGGGCCCCTGTGGTTTAAAAAGTGTTAATGGGTTCCAAGAAGCTTAAGGTGTTGGTTAAGATCTGATAGAGTTACTAGGTATGTTTGTGGGTGAGAAAGATGAAGTTTCTTTAGTGAGTAGCATTTGATTTATTATTTTGGGTCTTGGTGCCTGGCCCCTATTTCACACTCTGCTCTGTAGATCTGGGATTCTCTGCTAGTTAGACAGTTTGATAGGAATGTGAAGTGGGCTCGTGTGTTGTGTTGTGTTGTTGTGTTTTATTTTGAGACAGAGTCTCTCTTTGTTGCCCAGGCTGGAGTGTAGTGGTGTGATCTTGGCTCACTGCAACCTCCACCTCCTGAGTTCAAGCAGTTCTCTTGCCTCAGCCTCCCAAGTAGCTGGCACTACAGGTGTCTGCCACCATACCCAGCTAATTTTTTTTTGTATTTTTAGTAGAGATAGAGTTTTACCATGTTGCCCAGGCTGCTCTTAAACTCCTGAGCTCAAGTGATCCGTCTGTCTTGGCTTCCGAAAGTGCTGGGATCACAGGCATGAGCCACCACACCCAGGCTTCATATTTATTTTGTATCTAAGGTAAATTGGCACCTGAGCTATGATCGTCTTGTACTTTCTAGCCCCTTGCCAAAGCATTCTCTTTCTGTGAAGAAAAAAAGAAAAAGTGAAGGTTATAGGTTTTTCTTTTTTAGTAGTTTGTTAAAAATCCCAGTCCCATCATTTTTTATGGGTACAGAGTTTCAGTTTTGCCAGATGAAAAAGAGATCTAGAGATGGATGGTGATGATGGTTGCACAACATCATGCATGTACTCAATACCATTGAATATATACTTAAAAATGGTTAAGATGGAAAATTTTATGTTGTATGTATTTTACCCTCTTTCCCTTCCAGTTCCATTTTAGTGTCAAGCAACTGGTGAGGCAGTGCCTTCTTAACGTAATTATGACGACCTTTTTGAAATGTTGTCCTTTGTTTTGGTTCTTAGGATCTCTCCTTATCCATCAGTAATTCAGGAATGAGGTGGGGAGTAGAGGGGTTTTTTTGTTTGTTTTGTTTTTAATGCCAGGCACTATTAAATATATTTAAATATCATAAGATCTTTAATCCTTACAATAACTGTTAAAGGTAGGTTGCCATTATTCCCTTCTGAAAAACTGAGGCTCAGACTAGATCAACTAACTTGTCTAATACTGAATTTAATAAGTGGCAGAACAGGGATAAAACCAGCATACGTCATAAGGGTAATTTTATATTGCAATATAATGATGAATCTTTATTCTTAAGTATGCCTTAGAGTCATGGGATTTCAAATTGAGAGGGGAATTTAGAGATTACTGAGTCTGGTATCTCATCTGATTCAGAGCTCATCCATTAAAGCAACTTCACAGTTCTGTTTATGCTGGTGTTGATGCATTTGTGCCCTTTTTTGGTGAGGGTAAGGAAGAGAGAAATCTTTGCTTTGTTCTCTAGTTGAAGTTTATCATTGAAAAGCATCTGCACTTAAAGTGAACTTGTGCAAAAAGTAACCTGTATTTGTAATAGTAGATTACCAAGAAGGTGATTATATTTTAGATTTTTTTATCTTACAGGAAATTTCAAGAGCAGGAATGTCCTCCTTCACCAGAACCAACACGGAAAGAAAAAGACAAGAAAGGCTGCCATTGTGTCATTTTCTAGACTCCTTTCAGTTTTAGCTACCAACTGCCAGGAAAAGCCCTCATCTCCTCTTCCTCTCCTCAGTTTACATCTTATTTGGTACCTTTCTAGCCTTAGCAAATGATCACCATGTTAGCCTTAGACCAAGAAGCTGGCTAGTCAGTCCTTTCCGTGAAGCTAATACAATGGTCATTACCAGACAAATTTAAAGGAAACACTAAGGCTGCTTCAAAGATTATCTGATTCCTTTAAAATATGTGTCTATATACACAGACACGCTCTTTTTTTAAGTGCTTACATTTTAATAGAGATGAATCAGTTTTGGAATCTAAGCTGTTTGCCAAGCTGAAGCCACAGGTTGCGAAATAATTTTTAACTTTTGGAATCATACTGCCTACTGTTACTCTAAATAGAAATATAGGAATTTTTTTTTTAATGTGAATTTTTGCCTATCTTTAAAAATTTCAATGTCAGCCTTTGTTAACCTTAAATACACTGAATTGAATCTACAAAAGTGAAACATCTCAGACCTTTACTGATACTACAGCTTTTGTTTTTGGTGGCCAAAATACCAAAATGCCTATTGTATTTATGGATTAAAAACTGCTCATAAAAGCCTGTGTTATTACTTCTACTCTTGAAGATGATAATATTCTACGTGGTCAAATATTTGGACTCATTCAGGACTTAAACATTTCAGTGTACTTGATTTTTTAATTTAACTCTTTTTCACAGCCACGCTAAGGGTAAAAATAGTTTCTATCTTCCTTTTCAAATATTTCTGGATAAGGGATTCGAAAAACAAACTTTTTGTTTGATGTAATATAAAATATGGAATTGATCTTTCCGGGGTCAGAGATGATTAATGTTTTTGCTATATACTTTTTATACATTATTTTCTTATCAAACTAGTTAACAAGTATTTTTATATGTTTGTAAGCAGATATGCTTTCACAGCATACCTTGTGTATATGTAAAGATAAGTATTTAATTCTCACTGTTCACTTTTAACTGACAAAGAAAAACAAGTGGAAACTATAGAAACTGTGGTAGAACTTTTACTTGCTGGTCTGGTCTTGGTTGTACCTATCTTTGGCCAGTCACATATCTACTCAAGAAACCTTCCCAATAGAGTACAACAGGATGAGACTCTGAAATCACTTTTAATATTCCCTGCTAGATATTGATTGTTATATCAAGTATTAAGTGTAAGCTTTTAATGGACAATTAGTATAACTGTGGATGGCATCTGATTTTGTTTTTAATTCTGTGGATTGTGTTTAAGCAATTCAATAGTATGTTCCTGATTTCGAGATGCTAAGTGGTATTGCACAGTTGTCACTTTATGAAGTGTGTACAACAGTCCCATGAAGTTTATAGAGCATACCCTTGTATAGCTTCAGGTGCTAGAATTAAAATTGATCTGTTATCACAAGATGATGCTTGATTACTCATTGTGTTGATTTAGTGGTTTCTTAAGGGAACAAGTGTTAGCAAAACTCATTTTAGTAGCTCTATGCCTTTTTTTCCAGTGCCTTAGGGTTTGAATCTAAAAGTCAGCATTGGTCATTCAGTAGGTGGAGTGGATGTGAAACAGTTTGGTGTTCTTTGATTTCTTGAATATTTACTTTAAGTCAGTGTTTCTTAAACTTTTTGTATGTTGTGCTCCTGATAGAGAAACCCAACTTTAGAGGAGGGTGAATACATACACATATACCCCTCTGATGATGAAACTGAAAACAGCTAAAGCCACACACAATACATTTATTTGAAGACCATGGCTCACACCTCTAATCCTAGCACTTTGGGAGGCCGAGGTGGGTGGATCACCTGAGGTCAGTAGTTTGAAACTAGCCTGACCAACATGGTGACACTCTGTCTCTACTAAAAATACAAAAATTAGCTGGGTGTGGTGGTGGGTACCTGTAATCCCAGTTACTCGGGAGGCTGAGGCGGAAGAATTGCTTGAACCCAGGAGGCAGAGGTTGCAGTGAGCCGAGATTGCACCACTGCACTCAGCCTGGGTGACAGAGCAAAACTCCATCTTAAAAAAAAAAAAAATTATATAATTAAATGCTGTACTTCATAGTATAATTATGTTGATACAGAATTATCTTTCAGGTCTTCTGGTACAATTTGGTACAGTTACTGCCTAGGAAGATACCATGTTTATCCTGTGGCTTTTGATACTCTAGCACTGTCATGTATCCTTAGTAGTACTTTCAGCTGGCAAAGTTTATTTGTCCTAGGCAACTTGGGATAACAAGAGATTGCTTACATAATATCCAGATTTTATGAGAAACTCATCAGCTTTTTAAAATCTCAGTTTATTTTTTTCTTCTTTATGCTTCGCTTTGAATTATTTTTATTATATCTTCAAGCCCCATTACCTTTATGCCTCCCCTCTCCTCCCTGTCATCCTCCTCTGTCCTCCCCTTCCCCTCATCCTCTGTCCTCCTATCCCCTTCCTCTCTCCTCCCCTCTTCCCCCTTCCTCTCTCCTCCCCTCTTCCCCCTTCCTCTCCCCTCCCCTCCTCCCCCTTCTTTTCCCCTCCCCTCCTCCCCCTTCCTCTCCCCTCCCCTCCCCCTCTTCCTCTCCCCTCCCCCTTCCTCTCCCCTCCCCCTCTTCCTCTCCCCTCCCCCTTCCTCTCCCCTCCCCCTTCCTCTCCCTCCTCCTTCCCTTTCCTTTCCCTTTTTCCTTGCCCTTCCTCTCCCCTTCCCCTTCCTCTCCCCTTCCCTTCCTTTCCCCCTCCCCTCCTCCTTTCCCTTCCCCCTCCCTTCCCCCTTCCCCTTTCCTTACCCTGTAATGTCTCCCTCTGTTGCCCAGGTTGGAGTGCAGTGGCACCATCTTGGCTCACTGCAACCTCTGCCTCTCAAGCTCAAGTCATCCTCCCACTTAAGCCTGTTGAGTAGCTGGGACTACAGAGGCGCATGCCACCACGCCGGGCTACTTTTTGTACTTTCTGTAGAGATGAGGTCTTGCCATGTTGCTTAAGCTGGTCTCAAACTCCTGAACTTAAGCTATCTGCCCTTCCCAGCCTCCCAGTGTTTAGATTACAGGCATGAGCCACTGCACTGTATCCCCAGAACCATTTCTTCTGCTGTTGTTTAATCTGTTGTTTGAATCTTACCCAGTGAATTTTCACTTTGGATTTTGTGGGGTTTTTAGCCCTTGGAAATGATACTTGGATCTTTTTAAAAAATATATATTATGCTTCTCTCCTCATTGTGTTCATGTATTTCTCTTAACTAGCCCCTCTCAACTGGTTTTGCACAACATTGAGCCCTGAATTAACACACAACATATACAGCATTTGGGCTCAGTTTGCATCTAGAAAATTTGCATTGTACCTTAGCATTTAGAATGGTACAGCCATGTGCCATTTTTGGGTGGATGGAGAAAATAGTCATTCAGATAACTGTAGGGCTCAGTTCTCTCACAGAACCGTGATTTAGAAAGGCTGCTTTGAATATTTGAACATGGCTGTTTTAATGTTTTTGCTGATTCTATTTGTATAATTTTTGGATTTGTTTCTATTGACTGAGTTTTCTGTAGTTACAGGTTGCATTTTTTGTTTTTTTCACATGTCGAGGAAGTTTTTGGTTGGATGAAGGACATTGTGTATTTTATGTTGTTGGGTGTCTAGATTTTGTTGTCTTCTTTGTTGGGTTTTGTCCTGATAGTTAATTTATTGACTGTAGTTCAGTTTGATCCTTTCAAGACTTCTTTTAAAACTAATGCAGTCTCAAGTAGCCTTTTTCCCAGGGTAGGTTAGCTCCAGTACTAAATAAAGTATGACCCTTTTGGGGTCTCTCTCCTGAATGGCCTAAAATATCAATTTGGCTTTTGGGAATGCAAAGAATTCCCAGTCCCGTGTGATCTCTAGGGAACCATTCTATTCATAGCTCCTGGGTCATTCTTTGCCCAACCTCCTGGAGTTTTCATCCTAGACATATGTATCTTAATATTCAGCAAAGACTCAGATTCTATGCATGTCTTTGGAGCTTTTTTTATGTGTAGCTGTCTTCTCACCACAAGTAATTCCTTTGCCTTCTAGTTGATTCAAACTTGCAGATCTTTAATGTCTCCTTTCAGCTCAGGGAAACATTTGTGTCTTATGTGGAATCCCCATCCCCTCTATAGTCTGGAGTGTCTCCAGGCAGATGGACATGACAGGGTTAAGGCTTACCTTACTTCTTTCCCTTCCATCAGGATTGTAGTCTTTTGTTGCCTGGTGTACAATGTCTGAAAATGATTGTTTAATGTATTTAGTCCAATTTTTTTGTTTTATGTTTTTTTTTTTCCTGAGACAAAGTCTTGCTCTGTTGCCCAGGCTGGAGTACAGTGGCGTGATCTTGGCTCACTGCAACCTCCGCCTCCCGGGTTCAAGCAGTTTTCCTGCCTCAACCTCCTGAGTAGCTGGGATTACAGGCTTGCACCACCATGCCTGGCTAATTTTTGTATTCTTAGAGACGGAGTTTCACCATGTTGGCCAGGCTGGTTTCAAATTCCTGACCTCGTGATCCGCTCACCTTGGCCTCCCAAAGTGCTGAGATTGCAGGTGTGAGCCACCGTGCCTGGCCTAGTCCAGTTTTTAAATGGTCTAGGGAGAGTAACTCTTGATTCCTGTTACTCCATTGTCATTGGAACTTGAAGTCTTTCCGATTTGATGTTTACTGTACAATCAGAGGTGCCTTGTAAATTTTTAAATCTCTGACTTGAAACATTTCTTACAAAGAGTGGCCAGTCTCATGGAATGAATAGTCCTTATCTGTGTGACTATTTTTTCTCTGTAGTTGGGTGTTGGCAACTTTTTTCATAAAGGGCCAGATTGTAAGTATCATCTTGGGCTTTACAGGCTGTATCTCTGTCCCGACTACTCCACCTTGCCATTATAGCACTGAAGCAGCCATAAGCAATGTATAAATGAATGAATGTGGCTGTTTTCCAATAAAACTTTGTGTATACTTATGTTTGTGTTTCATGTCATTGTCATATGTCATGAAATATGACTCTCCTTTTGCAGTTGTGAAAACCATTCTGTACAAAAACAGATGGTAGGATGAATTTGATCCACAGGCCATGGTTTGCCAGCCCTGCTTTATAGCACATATAGCATTTGAGGTTACATTCCCATCTTTAGAATCTCTTATGTCTCTTTATGTGGAAGTTCTTTCAGACAGCATTTCCTGAATGGATGGTCATGAATTTCTGTTCTAGGTATTTTCTTTTTATATTGTTTGTTTAGAGGTTTACAGTATCTCAGAGTTGGACATTTGCCCTTGTTGATATATATTATACCCTTATTGACTATTTTATCATTTGCTTTTAAAATCTGATGTAACAAGGTTGTATATACTTAAAGTATAGCTTGCTCCTCTTCTGTTTATCATGACTTGTTTTAATTCATCTTTTTTTTTCCCCATAGCTATATGCTATACGTAATGATCTCATTTAACAAGTAAGTAGGGGCCAAGCATGGTGTCTCACACCTGTAATCCCAGCACTTTGAGAGGACTAGGCAGGTGGATTGCTTGAGGCCAAGACTTTGAGACCAGCCCAGGCAACATAGCCAGATCCCATCTTTATAAAAAAGTAAAAATAAAAATTAGCTGGGCATGGTGGCATGTGCCTGTAGTCTCAGCCACTCTGGAGACTGAGGTGGGAGGACCATTTTAGCCCAGGAAGTTTGAGGCAGCAGTAGAGGTATGATCCTGTGATCAACCTGTGCAACATAGTGAGACCTCATTTTTTTTTTTTCAGTTTTGCTCTGTTGCCCAGACTGGAGTGCAGTGGCATGATCTTGGTTCTTCTGCCTCCTGGGTTCAAGTGATTCTCCTGTCTCAGCCTCCTAAGTAGCTGGGATTACAAGCATGTGCCACCATGGCTAATTTATGTATTTTTAGTAGAGATGGAGTTTTGTCATTTTGGCCAGGCTTGTCTCAAACTCCTGACCTCAGGTGATCCACCCACCTTGGCCTCCCGAAGTGCCGGGATTATAGGAGTGGCCCACTCCATCTGGCCAAGACTCTTAAAAACAAGAAACCAGATAACTAACTGGCAGATGAATAGAAGGAGATGATAATCAAATAGTCTTTTTGAAACACATCATTTAAGGGTAATTAATTTAACCAGTGTCTGCTTCTAAAATTGCAAAGTAAGTTTTAGCAAAATGTGTTTTAATTAAAAATACTTGGCTGGGCACGGTGGCTCATGCCTGTCGTCCCAGCACTTTGGCAGGCTAAGGTGGGTGGATCGCAAGGTGTCAGGAGTTCAAGACCATCCTGACCAACATGGTGAAATTCTGTCTCTACTAAAAATACAAAAATTAGCTGGGCATAGTGGCACACACCTATAATCCCAGCTACTCAGGAGGCTGAGGCAAGAGAATTGCTTGAACTCAGTTGGTGGAGGTTGCAGTGAGCTGAGATTGTGCCATTGCACTCCAGCCTGGGTGACAGAATAAGACTCTGTATCAAAAAACAAAAACAAAAAAACTTGACTGAGCATACAGGTTTTGTGTGTGTGTGTGTGTGTGTGTGTATATGCATAGCAGTAATAGGCATTCTGAGGAAATGGATAAATGTGGAGAGTTTCCTTCTTTCAAATTGCTCAGAGTCTAGTGCAGGAAGTTTTAGAGTGATTAAAAACAAATGCTGGGACCCACTTTCAGGGCAGAGTAGGAAAAGCATTAAAAAAGTCTTGTCAAGTCCAGCGGAAGGGATTGTAGCATATATTCCTCCTGGAAAATCTGAGAGCTTCTTAATTATAATTGGTGTTTAAGCTTGAGCTTGGTGGATTGGTAGGATTTGAGATGGAGAGGAGAGAAGAGTGAGGTGGTGGAAAGATGGGAAAGGCCCAGAGCTGGCAGAATGCAGGGTGTATTCTGGACTAGACCAAAAAGATTCTATATGGAATGGAAAAAAAAATACAATAAAGCAGACTGGGATCAGATTGTGGAGGGCTTTAAATAGGCTGGCCCTTGTGCATATAATGGGAAACTGCCAAGGATTCTGAACAGGAGGTGCCTGGATCTAATCTAGTGGTAGCATAATGGCAGAGAAGTGCAGATTTGGCAGTCAGATAGAGGTTGTAGGAATCGTGGAATCTGTCCTCTTAGTATTATAAACTAAGTGAAGGCAGAATCACGTCTCTTGTGTTTATATTGCCTGGCATGTGCTGAAAAATCATGTGACAAATGGATGATTTCATAGAGAGAAATGATGAAGACCTGAACTGCAGTGACATCGGGAGGAGACTCAACACTGGAGGGATATCCAAGCGATGTTTTGAGTCTCCAAAATACTGTCTGGGCGACCAGGAAGAAGGTGGTGCTAGTAATTAAAATGAGTGTAGACAACTCTTTAGTGATAGAAATAAATGTGATAGTCACATACAGGGTTAGTCCAGGAGGCATTTGGAAATGGGGAATGGGAGGTCAAAAGAGGAAGCTAGGACTAGGAATATAGATTTGGAATTTGTGTCTTTTGAGCTTAGTGATGGAGAAAATACTAGGTAATATCTTCCAGGAAGACTGTGTTTGAGAGAGGGTCCAAGTTATAAAACTTCAGGGAAAACGAACGTGGGAGGTAGAAGATTAAGAGGCAGCAAAAAGCCAAGAGAAGTAGCCAGAAACCGGAGAGAACCACGAGGCTGTTCTGTAAAGAAAGCCAAGGAGGTGGTGGAAAGCATTGAGTGCTGTGGAGGGGATGGGGGAGTGAGAAGCAGCACTGGTCATGTGTGGGTTGCTGATTACTTCCTTAGATTTATTTCACTTTTCTGGTTGTGGAAACCAGATGATAGTGAGTTGAGGTGTGATCTGAGGCTAAGGACGTGGAGAAAATAGTGTGGGCTATTTTGAGAAATTGTGGCAAAAGCAGGGCAAGATGGGGAAGTTATCTTGTTTTATGGGGTAGGAGGTTAGAGGAATAAGAAAAGCCACGCCAAGTTACTTAATCACAGATATAGAGGTATGCAGATCTGGAACTAGGTAGGTATTAACATCTGGTCCTTCAGTGTTTGAGAGATTTAGAAACCTAGTTTGCAGGCTAGTACATGCCTTTCTTATCGGGGAGAATGGCGCAGTGCAGCTTCTCAAGACTATCTGCATTGGAGGGCCAGGTTAAAAGATTGTTAGTCTCCAGTGTTGTGGACTGATACTTTGCTAATGTTATAAAAAATGAATTATTTGGAATATAATTCTCCTGTACATTATGGCAGTGTCAAATTACACGTTTCTGAACACTTGCTTTCAGTTTCTTATCTCATTTGTGGATGTTATCAGGCTGCAGGTCTTGGTTTGGGCAGCACTAGTATAGTGGGGAAGGGAGCAGGAGAGTCAAGTGTTTTTCACAGGTGGCTCTTGTGACTTCCTAGATAGGTTAGTGATTCCAGGTTAGGACTACTGAGTAACGCATTCCAACACTAGAAAAAGAGGAACTATACTTATACCAACTCCAGGTGTTGTAAAGGAGTCAGTAGACTTGAATAAGGTGTTTTTACCCTTTTACTTACAAATTATTTGAGGTAAAGAAAAATTGTTTAAACATGTAGCTGCTTAAAATATGAGAACTATTAACAGTCAGTTCTAAAGACTAGGAGTATTTAGAGCAGTATGAAAAAATGTTAATGAATGCTATCTTATGTTAAGACATTATGAATATTTTAAATGTTAAGTGAAGACAAATTTCATTTTGCTCTGGTGATAACTGTAAAATTATGCATGCATATTTTGTCATGACATTTTCGGTTATAAGTGACAGAAATGCAAACCAGCTTCTCACAGTTCGTGCATTTACTCATTTATGAAGTGAGGATTGGGTGGAGTGCAGTTGGCCTTCAATGAGTCCTACAACAGGATACCATTAGGACCCACTCTTAAGAATTGTCCAAATTGTGGAAGTTGAGTAGAGACGTCAGCTGGATGGGAGAGCTTGTGTCAAAGCCTAAGGCCAGAAAAGGTAAGATAATTGGCCCCAGCCCTCACAGCTACTCAGGTGCAGCAGTGGTTTTAACCTAGGTTTCCGGTGCTGAACCATGACACAACTTCTGTCTCTCCACCCTAGAGTGTGTGAAGCGTTTGGAACTAACAGAGTTTCTAATGCAGGATGTCATTATATAAATTTGATGTTTTAGTGTAGATCTTTTGCTTTCTGATTTCAAAGGATGTAAATTGAGAATTAGCTTTATGCTAATTAGCATTCAGCTGCTATTTATAATTTGTTATTGCATCTCATTTTCAAAAGAGGTTTATTTTTATTCATTCTCCTTACATTGGGCAATATGAAGAACAAAATGAATCATTTTATTAAAATTGATAGCTCCACATAATAGAGGAAATGACTGTGTCTTCCTTGAGTCTATGTTATAATCAGGGATTAAACATTAATGTTTAGTCTTTTTTATTTTGAACAACAGTGTCTGTATCATTAGGGTATAACAATATTTAGCTCCTATGTAGCTGAACTTAGAAAGCTGGGCGCTTTTAATGGTCAGATTCCATTATAAACTGATGAGAGGCCTTTCTACAGTTCTTTGAGCTTTCTGATTTTTTTTTTGAGACAGGGTCTCGCTATGTCATTCAGGCTGGAGTGCAGTGATATGAACACAGCCCACCAAAGACTACCTCCTGGTCTCAGGTGATTCTCACCTCAGCTTCTAGTGTAGCTGGGACTATAGGCACACACCACCATGCCTGGCTATTGTTTATTAATCTTTTTGAGTGGAGTCTTGCTCTGTTGCCCAGGCTGGAGTGCAGTTACGTGATCTCAGCTCATTGCAACCTCTGCCTCCCTGGTTCAAGCTATTCTTCTGACTCAGCCTCCTGAGTCGCTGGGACTACAGGCACGTACCACCATGCCCAGCTAATTTTTGTATTTTTAGCAGAGATGGGGTTTCACCATGTTGGCCAGATTGGCTCAAACTGCTAACCTCTGATGATCTGCCTGCCTTGGCCTCCCAAAGCCTGCTGGGATTACAGGCATGAGCCAGCACGCCTGAACAATTTTTGTATTTTCGTATAGACAAGGTTTTGCCATGTTGCTCAGGCTAGATTTTCTGATATTTAAAACAAATTTTATTTTTTTGACCGGTTGTGGTGGCTGGACAAATTTAAAAATATATATATATTTTTAATCCCAGCACTTTGGGAGGCCAAGAGGGGTGGATCACTTGAGGTTGGGAGTTCAAAACCTGTCTGACCAACATGGAAAAACCCCATCTCTACTAAAAATAAAATAAAAAAAATAGCCGGTTATGGTGGCGCATGCCTGTAATCCTAGCTACTTGGGAGACTAAGGCAGGAGAATCGCTTGAACCTGGGAGGCGGAGGTTGCAGTGAGCCTAGATTGCACCACTGCACTACAGCCTGGGCAGCAAGAGCAAAACTCTATCTCAGAAAAAGAAAAAAAATTTAACCATGGTCTGAAATGTGGGCTAAATAGAAATAAGTCACAGAAATAATTAGACTTTGAGAATTTGTGTGTATTGACATTCATCTTAGGTCCTTTTAATGTTGCTATAATAATACCTTAGACTGGGTAATTTATAAAGTAAAAAGGTTTATTTAGCTCATGGTTCTTCAGGCTAGGAAGTACAGGAAGCATGCTGCCAGCGTCTCTCCGTTTCTGTTAAGGGCTTTTCATGCTGTGTCATAACATAGCGGGGAAGGTGAAAGGGGACATGGAGGTGTTCAAAGAGTCAAAACCAAGGGGCATCCTGGCTTCATAATAGCCTACTCCCTTGGGAGCAATTCTGTGAGAACTAATTCAGTCTAGAGAGAGCTAGAACTCTTTCAGTAAAATGGTACAAAGCCGTTCATGAGGGATATGCCTGCATGACCCAAACACTTCTTACTAGGCCATCTCCCAATGTGGCCACCTTGGGGATCAAATTTAAAACATGAGTTTTGGTGGGAACAGACTCAAGCCCTAGCACATTTTAGCCATGTACTTGACCTGGACTGCTTCTGGAGCGCTATAGTCATATGAGAATGTGTAATATACCTTTAATTTCCTGGAGCGAGTACATAGACTGAGTATGCCTAAAATATGTTTAATATGCAAAGTTCAAATTAAAAGCACAATTTTTTAATTTTTTTTCAGTTCTGGATCTATGGAAGCCCAGATTTATTCTCATTTGCTACAGCAGATTCCCTTCAAATAACATGCACTGACAAGGTGACCAGTGAGTAACCCAATGTCTGGTTGGGAAATCTATCTCTGAGCTTTTGCTGCTGAACCTAAAATATAGATGTAAATTGGATTACAACTGGTTTGGCATTGAAAAAAAATATACACAACAAACAATTATAACTCCTTTCTATGGCAGTTTTTACTGGGTGTCTAATACACTCTTTACTATCTCAAGTGGAAGTCCAAACAAATTTCATTTTTGTAGTAAAAAGTCTTTATTTCCAAAATGATTTGTTAGCCAGAAAAACTATAAACCACCTAACAAGACTTTGGTAAGAAAGAGACTTGATGTTCCTTATAAATTCCCCATTGCAAACAAAAAATAACAGTGCAACAAGAGTCGTGTTATCCATTCTTAGTCATTAACCTGGTTTTAAGTCTCTAGAATCAGGATTTTAAACGTACCCAACTGTGACCAAATAACATGAGACATTAGGGTGGCTTGTCCTTGGATTGGGAATCACCATCTTAAGGAACTTTGATTATCATGAGTTGAGAGTTATCTAGATAGCTTAGAACAATGTTGCAAAAGTGGGTGGTTTATATGAAGAGGAGTTTTTTTTTTCTCAAGTAGGAAGTTAAATCTCATGTTTCTTTATCTTGTGCTCCTTTTTTTTAAGGATTTAAAAAATGTTGGAGACAAAGGTAGTTCAGAGATGTAATAATGGTCCCTCCAAGAACAAGGGAGGAAAAGCCATGTCTTTTACTGAAAATGATGGAGGTGGAGGACAATATAAAAAAGACTCAACCTTCAGAATACTTACTTAGCTTAAAAACATAAAAGACAGACCCAGTGAGTTTTTATTGAACAGTCTTTCTTGTGTTAAAGTACATATTCAGGGCTATAGTATGTCGTATTTGGAAATATCCTGATGTGTTTGTTTAATACAAATTCTTAGTGTATTCAGAGCATTATATGTGTCTCACCAATGGCACACATTTGGATTAAGCAATAAGAAGGCCTATAAAAGAAACAGTTTTCAACAATAAATGCAGGAACAAAAACTGCTGATGGACCCAACTAAGAAAATGTCCTTTTACACTATCTCTAGGTGGTCAGTCTCCGTGAATCTGGTGTGCTTATAATTGCTGGGAAGGCAGTGTAAACCCGTGGCCATTCCTATGCATGTCTGGGAGGACCACCACCGTGGTGTGGAGCACTAACACAGGTTTGGCTTTCCACTAGAACTGCTTGCTCAGCTTAATCCCATAATATTCCTTTCTCTTAGATTTACTTTCTGTCTTGATAACTTTTTCTCTCTACATATAAAATTTTATGACTAAAATAACTAAAGAAGTACAGAGATAACTGTTTTGTTGAAGGAATGATTTGGGAGGCTTTGGGCAGACTTTTAGCAAAATGTTTGTTTGTATAACAAAAATGTTTTACTAAAAACTGATTTGCAAACTTGAAAGTCTAGATGTGTAGGAAGATTTTAAAATTCAGGTATGGGAGTGCTAAAGAGACCAATTTTGCTGCCTTGGTCTTGGTTCCAATTAGGATTTAGTACCAAAAAGTAAAGAAGGCTGGCTTCCTAGAATTGTGCCTACTCCCCTCAACCCCCAAAGCAAGGGAAAAATACACTCTAAACTTAACTTATCCTTTATCTCAGGTGTAAAAACTCGTTACCTTACATTTAAATAAAGCAGCCATATTTTTTTTGTTTGTTGTTTCCGGGGGCATCGGGAGCCAATATCAGGGGTGAGATAAATGTATTCCAAATTTCTCAATGAAAGAACAAAAGCCACCCAACCTGAATGCTCCTCTTCAAGTCTACCAGCTCTGTTTTCCTCAGGAACTACTGTTGATTGAGGAGACTTGAAAAAGAGACCTAAAGTTCCACTAAGAAGACATGGGCAAACAGTGTTTTCAGTGAACAGGCCAAAGATGATGATGAGAATGAGGGGAATCTGCTCCCTTCATCTGATTGAGAATGTTTCCTACCTGCCGCACCCTGGGACTCAGGCATAGAGTCACTTCCAGACATGGTTGCCTCTCCATGTGGAGGAGGCCAAAGTCTCTGTTCTGCCTGGCCAGGTGGAAGCTCCAGAAGGACATGGACATGTTTCAGTTTAGTACAAGGTGGCTGACACTACTCACTTCTGTGCAGGAAGAGGGCTGGCTGGAGATGACGGTGCTCCACTCAGCCTGTACCCATCAAGAATTATTCAGAAAGAATGTCCCTGGCATCCACAAGACTACTGGGCGAACCACACTGCAAAAATGAAAACTAGTGTACACAATTTAAATTGTCTTAAACAAGCAAATAAACAATCCAGCCATTGGTGACTCTGGAATCTAGAGTGCAGCCCTGGGGAACTTGTACCCTTGCTAACAAGGGTGAACATTGCATGCTCTGATCTCCTTTTTGTCTTTGCAGCTGGTAAACTGGGAGCTTTTGAATCTCTTCTTTACAGTCATGTAGCGTTCCTGAATCCCACCTCCGCACAGTTTGGTGCATTCTGACCAGGCTGTCCATGGGCGCATCCTACAACCTGAAAGCATGAGAATGCCTGGTTAGGCCAGCAGAAACTGGGGACAGAACAGGGATGCTGAACTCTAGTAGAACTGTGAAATGTGGTTGTCTGGGCTCCTCCTCTGCTCAAGTATGTAATGATTTGGTTAGAGTCCTTATTTGGAACAGTTAGGTCATATGTGATTGATTGCAAAAAATGGCCACAAATGCTTCATGGGTCTTCTCATCGAAAGGTAGACTCTGTTTCTCCACCTCTTGAATCTGGGCTTGATAACATGACTTGCTACGGCCAATGGGACATGAGCAAAAATGAGCTTAATAAAAGCTGCTAGGAACCTTTCCACCAACATGTAAGCAAGCCTGGCTAGACTACTGGAGAGACCATCTACCTTTTCAATGACTATTCCTGCTGCCTGGAATGTACTTTTTTTTTTTTTTTTTTTTTTTGAGATGAGTTGTTTCTACTCTTGTTGCCTAGGCTGGAGTGCAATGGTGCATTCTTGGCTCACTGCAACCTCTGCCTCCTGGGTTTAAGCGATTCTCCTGCCTCAGCCTCCCGAGTAGCTGGGATTACAGGCACGCACCACCACGCCCGACTAATTTTGTATTTGTAGTAGAGAGGGGGTTTCACCATGTTGGCTAGGCTAGTCTCGAACTCCTGACCTCAGGTGATCTGCCTGCCTTGGCCTCCCAAAGTACTGGGATTACAGGCCTGAGCCACCACGCCCAGCTTGGAATGTACTTTTCTATGTGGCAAATTCCTCCAAGTTTTTCAAAACCCACTCTAATTTTCCCTGTTTTGACATGTCCCTGAATTCCAGTCAGTCTAAGATGCTCATTTCTCAGCTCCCTGAGCACTTGGTGCATTGCTCAATTAGTTATTTGGCTGCTTGGCTCAATATTATTTCGGGAAATAAAACTCAAGGCTGACATGACACTGCTGCTGAACTTCTGGTTAGCCTTGCAAGAGAAATCATAAAGCCTTAGGCCACGGCTGCCTTGTCTGAGCCACACCCTTAAAATGGAAGATGACGCGTTCTGGGAGGTTCTCGGGAACATTCCCTAAATGACGAACAAGACTCCTTTGACATATCTGTATCATGTCCCCCTTTTGCAAGGAGTGGATGTAGTTAGACACACTTCTGGTTTTATACATGTGCAGAAAGGAAGGAACTGTGCAACTCCTGAAGATTCTTTGCTTGAAAATTTACTTTTGGCAGGTAATTAGGTTATCTAAATGTTCTTTGATAAAGGACCCTCTGACCCCCAATCCTCTCCTTTATAAATTTTGCTTGCTTAACATCTGGGAAAAAACTTGGATCTGAAGAATCAAAATGTGGTCTGAAGACGACTGCAGAAAATACGACTCTCCCCCAGTCGTCTTTTTTTTTTGTTTGTTTGACAGATCCAAGATTTGGCCCAGTGCAGAGCCCCCCTGTCCTGGAGACCAGCCCAGGCCCACACTTGGGAGGGATACCTGGGAACTGCTCCCCTTCAGACTCTTCCTTCAGCTGCTCGCTCCGCCGGCTCTCTCGGGCCTCCCTCCAGCGTAGCTTCTGGATGGATGGATTTCGAAGGCATTTCCGGATGCGGCACTTTTTCCGCTGCACAGTCTCTGGGCAAGGTGCACCTCCAAACTGAGGCTCCATTTGGATGATCCGGGTTCGAATCATGTGGCCTTTTCCACATGACTTGTTACACTCCGACCACTGGGACCACTCGGTAAGCTCACAGTCAATGGCTGGCAAGACACAGATGGGCATCAGTGTATCTCATGTCTGAAACAAGATCTGGTCACACTCTTTTTTGAACATCTCAACGAGCCTATGAGGAATGCAAAGGAAGTGCCATGTCATGCCATTTTACAGAAAAAGAAACTGAGGCTCCAAGAGGCAGGCTGACTTCATCCAGCCCCCGTGGTTGGTAAGCAGCAGAGGCAGGATTTATGACAGGTCATCACCCATTCTGTGCTCCCTCTTTGACTCAAGAAGGCTTTGGAGGACTTTGAAGATGTATTCAAAGCCTCTTGCTCTGCTCTGTGAGCTCCTAGAGTATTGTCAGATCAGCTTCAAGTATAGAACAGCCTCCCACACTCCCAAACTGACTGATGGTATTTTTCAGAGCAAGGCCAACAAGCCCCCTGCTGCTCTTTGGAGAGAACATATCAACAAGCTAAAAGTGGCTGACCGTTGTGGACCAATACCAAGGACATTGTGGTTCTCACATGCCCTGGCAGCTTTTCATTTCAGTATCATCCTGTGTTCTGTATGTGGTGGGTCTATGTGAAAAACAGGAGCTATAAATGGGACATTCAGTAGAGGGTCAGGAGCAAGTGGTACTTTATGGTTTATCATAGTACGAGATTCAGTAAATTCTTATTAATAACACATCAGTCTAATTGTCAGGATGTGTTCCAGGGAGGTAAATTATTCCAAGTGCTCTGTTGGCCTTGCAAGGCCAAAGCCAGGCTGGACCTAGACTGTTCTTTTTTAGTTTCAACAGTTTCAGTTCTTTCTTTTTTACTCCCCCTGTGGGAACTGAGGCGGCTTTCTTATTTGCAAAATAGGGATCGTGGTATTTTTCTCATTAGGTTGTAAGGATTAAATGAGATGCTCCCAGCCCTGTAAGTGCTCCATAAATGTTCATTTTCTTCTCCTTTCCTTCAGTGGACCCTGTGAATATGAAGACTTTTAAGTCAGACACTCTCAGTCAGAAGGCTATGGGGCTCCAACTCTGGTGAGCTGGCCTGAACCATAGGCCAGTCTTAGTTATTGAAAATCCCAGGCTTTCTCTAGTGGATGGTCCAAGTTACCTAACAGCCCAGGAGCTGAAGCATGGAGCAGGGATTGAGGCCTATCCGTGCCACATCTGGTGCTCACACTTCGGACCAAATACTCAGTTTCATCCTCAGAGCAACCTAGAAAGTGTTTCCTGCTACTTTACAGATGGGGAAACTGAGGAACAGAGGTGCTGAGTCATCGGCTGAAGGTTACTAACTAGGGGAGGGAGCATGAAAGACTGCAAGTGTGTGCTGGAGGGGGCCAGAGCCACAGCCCTTGTGCCTGTTCTTTCATCACCCAAAAGAGCAGCTCTTGGAAGACCAGCCAAGGAAACTGGCTCGCTCTGCTTGGAGATTAGTCCCGTGTAATACAAACAAACAGCTGATGGCAGAGATTTTGGAGGAGAACAGGACTGCGAGTAGGGTGGGGTGAGTTTTTGAGAACTTTTGGCTTGTTTTCTTGCTGGTTTTCTTACCAGTCTGCCGGAGTCATTGATTTAATGTCCGGGGTCTGGTCATGGGGAAATAAAATGGTCATAGGGAGAAGAATAGAACTCAAAAGCTCGGAAAATCCATGGTCAGGCAAACCCATAATTGTTGGGGGATGGGAGGGAAAGAACTAAGGCTTTTTGAGCCTTGTGCTGTTTTTCATATGTGTCTCCCATTTAGACTTAACAGCAACTTGCACTTTGGGTGTTTTGTAGACGGTAGTGGGATTCTCACTTTACTAATGAAATTGATGTAGTGTTTAAGTAACTGCAGACACTGACTGCCAAACCCCAAGCTCCTCCCCAGCAAACCATTTTATTCTAGGATGTAGCTGTATTAGCACTGCCTGGTTCAGGGCTCCCTGGACTCAGGAACATAGGAGAGAAGTGATGGGCTTTGGGGAGCTCCAAGACTTACGGCATTCCGGGAGCATGCACTTCTCCACCTGCTCCAGGTCCTCATTACAGTCTCCAAGTTCCGCCAGAGACTTGAGCATCCGCTGGCGGGTTCGCATGCCCTTCCCGCAGGTCACGCTGCAGTCGCTCCACTCAGACCATGGGGACAGCAAGCATGGGATGGTGTCTAGATCAAGAACCAGGTTTGCCACTGAGAACAGGCTCCTTTTGTTTTCTTTGATCTCCCTGGCCTGACAGTGTCCCACCCCCAGTCCCCTGTTTTGGTCCCTGGAATAAAGTAGAATTGGCCCATGGGTTCACATAAGAGTGAATTCTACGGAGCAGGACGACTGGCTCAGCAGCCTACTGCTCTTCTTGTCACTCTCTTTCATCTTCCCGGCCCCCTGGTGGTTATGACATGAGGGTAGTAATATGACTACAGAAGTCCCCACTGGAAAGTACGATCTTCCTAGAGACAGAAACATCCCACAGTCACCAAGAATCGGGCACTAAAGGAGGGGCCAAGGGCCGCATTTTTGGACACTGTGGTCCTGAATTCCCTAGAACGTGTACTTGTGTGCCTGTATATATCTGCGTGCTGATGTGTGGGCAGGCCCATATGCATTTGTGCAGAGCAGGGAGGTCATGCTTTATGGGATCAGCCAAGTCTAATGTACAACAGGAGTGGGCTGGACCTGGGTAGAGTATGCCCCACCTAAATGTATTACCCCTCCTCCCCACCACTGCAAGAAAGACACTCCTATAAAACACAGCTGCAGGTGAATTCTATCCAAAGGTTACCAGTTTGCCACCCCAGTATTGCTTAGAATGTCCCCCAGTGGAGGTTACTCTCTTTGGGTCTGGTTGATGTCCACACACCTATGGCTCTCATCTGGCTCCTAGCAGTGCCCAGCAAGGACCATGGGCCATGCTTTCCTCCTGCTTAGCCTCTGACATTTATGGTGGTAGTAGGGGGTGGCATGGCTCTCCACACCTGGCCCTGGTCACCTCCTCCAAGCACACCCCCACGCCCACTCACGGCACTCGGGCATCATGCACTTCTCCGCCTGGGAGGTCTCGGCCTTGCACATGGATCCATCTGCGGGGCTCATCTTGATCATGCGGTGCCGCTTCTTCATGCCCATGCCACAGGTGGCACTGCACTCGTCCCACTCGCCCCACTCGGTCATCAGGCAGCTGCTGGGAGCTGGGGAGGCCGGTGGCATTGGAGTTGCACCTGCTGCCTCCTGGACCTGCCTGTCTGCCTGGGGCCCCCCACCCGCCCAGGGCCCCCCACTCACAGCACTCCTCGTTGACCGTGCACTTCTCTGTTTCCTCAGTGGGCAGTGTACACACGGAGCCATCCTCCGGGAACTGCTTCACGTACCTCTCCCGGGACCTCATGCCCATGCCGCAGGAGATGCTGCAGGGCGACCAGGTGATCCACTCGGACATGGTGCAGGTGGAGCCGTCTGCAACACACCAAGCACATGCTGCAGCAGTGCATGGTGGCCGGGATGCACACCCGGCCAGAACTTGCTGCCAGTGGGAATCAAGAGGAGTCAGGCAGTTGAGGATGTCAGCAAACCTAAGAGGTCTAAATCCTTAAACCGGCAAAGTTCTCTAAGAGGAAATGCCTCTTTTCCAGGTGCATGGGACACTCAGAATTACTCCTTATCTCATGAAAATACATTTGAAAGATGCTTGGATAAAAAGGAGGGTGTTTAAAAAAATGTGTACACACACACACACATATAATAAAAGATATAATTTGATCTATATATAATTTAAGATAAATCATAATCCATTTTTATGAGGAACAATCCTTCCCTGTGGAGGGGGAGGTTAAGGACCTCAGCTCCTCAGCTTAGACAGCTCTTCAGTCCCAGCCCCAGGAAACACAGCCTTCAATGTTGACAGGCCAGTCCCAGCTTTCCTCCCACCTGTTTGTAGGGATGACTTGTCTATGGGAGGGTTCACTCCCCTTATTGTGGGCAAAACGAGCTAGCAATAAACCACCTTGAAAGCACAGCCCCAAGACAGGTATTTAAGACACCCACCCTAGGGAGAGCCAAGGAATTGATGACCTGCACAGATTAAGCTTTCTTTATCCTCAGCTTGGAAGTGTTTTTCAATTTTTCTTCCTGCCATACAACAGTCCAGCCTATACATCCCTTCTTATTGCCTTATTGCATCCTGTAAGATCAGGGGGTGAGTAGCATAGATCCATCAGGCAGAGAAAAGGATCATGGCTTGGAAAGCAGACAGCTGACCTTTGCACAACAATCAGCTTAGTGCAATATTGAAGCTTGGGCCCTCATGATGTAGGTGTTGCAAGATTATACTTCAAGCCTGACCTTTGGGCTGTTGCAAATAGAGAGACTGAGAATTTCTGCAATCAGCCTGAAGGTCCTGACACAAAGAAGTGAGAGTGCTGTGACTCACGCTGAGGTGGAACACAGATGAGGCGCCATGAATGACAGAATTAGGGCAATGGATCTAGATTCAGTCTGGGCTGACCTGTTAACAGGCTCCTTAAGAAGAGATTGGAGTTAAGGCCAAGAAGCAGGCTATGTGTTATTTGTAATTTGTAATTTGTCGTAAGGTGGACCCCACTGACATCTACAGTCAGGGTCCTTGTGTCCTCACCAGGGACACTGTCTGACTGCTGGGCAGAGCCTCCCTTCCTGAGCTCCTGCCAGCCCCTCGCTTGTCTCCTCACCTTCGTCACTGCAGCCAGGGCCCATGCAGGGCTGGAAGTCCTGGGTGTCAGGGCAGGGGACGCTGAGGTCCAGCTGTGCCTTCAGCATGCGCTGACGCATCCTCTTGCCTTTGTCGCAGGTGGAGGAACTGCAGGCGGACCATGGGGACCAGTTGGAGTAGATGCAGGTTTCAGGGGTGTCATCTGGAAAGAGTGTTTGACATGTTTTCCCTGGGAGCCTACGGGAGCCGCCACTGGCCCTCTCCCCACATCAGCTCATTTGGGGACAAGAAAAGCCATGCTGCCAGTCTGGCCTTATTGAGCCTGCGTCCTCCTGGGATGGAAGCAGTCATCCACTTCCCTTTAAAGATTATAATTTAACATCTTGCTAATAAATATCTGAAGGAGCAGAACGATTCTTATTATCCCTTCCTTTCAACACATGAACGTCTTTTCATTTTCACTTCATCTTGGCATTGTTTCCACACACATGCAGGTACATTGTATGTAATTTTGAAAAGCTCAAGGCTTGTTTTCATGCCATGGCTCATCTCCCCGATGATCCCATACACAGGTGTCATGGTAAGAATAAGGGCAGTGCTCACTGAGTACTTACCATGTACCAGCACCATTCTAAGAACCTTACATGTTTTATCCCATTTGATTCTCACAACTCTATGAAGCAGGTTCCCTTATTATCCCCATTGGATAGTTGAGGAAACTGAGACAGAAAGATTAGCTTCTTGCCCAAGATCATATGCTACTGAGAGTCCAGGTTGTCTGGCTCCAGATCCCATAAGAAAACTTGAGCTTGAACCATGATTCTGTCTCTCCCTCCTGCCTGTAGGACCTGGGCCTCTCTTTACTTGCTGGGAAAGTGAATGTATCCACACCTGCCTCATCAGCTGGCCTGAGAATGGAAGCAGAGAGTGGTCTGACTCCTGCGAAGCCCATTCAAATAAAATGTACATGATCATTTTAAAGGCCTGATGCTGTTCAGTATATATTCTGACATCATATCTTCATCAATTCCCTTATGCTTTGTGCCTAACCTTGGCCTTGTTTTTGACTCTTTCTTGAGGAGAAATCCTCAGAGATAGGATTACCAAGTCAAAGAACATGAATATTTTTATGATTCTTAAAACAGGTTAGCAAATTGCTTTCTCAAAGGGTCACGTCAATTTATGTTGCCACCTGCAACAACAAAAAACAACGTACCTTCATCTTTCTCTTCTGGAGCCAGGTCAGCTACAATATCATCGACATTGTCAGGTACAATATTGCATTGTTCCCCCTGCAAAAGCAATTTTACTTGGAGGGCTCACATGAGAGAAAGAAGAGAATGTGTAGGGGAAAGATGAAAGAGGACTAAAATCTAATGCCCATTCTGTATAAAATGTCACCCAGAGCCATGGCAAAGTTCTGGGCCAACATTTACAATCTGCCTGAGAAAGAAATACCAAGAAAGCGGGAGTGGTTAACCAGGGATGATAAGTAAATGGCTTGGGTACCACCGTTCCCAGTTCCAGCCCATGTCAGACATTAGTAATCAATTACGGAATTCACAATGAAACCAATTTGCCTGGATCAAATTGTTCATTTGAGCACTGGGCCTCACTGCTGATTTCATTTTGCTCATTTTCTTTTTTTTTTTTTTTTTTGAGACAGAGTTTCACTCTTGTCGTCAAGGGTGGAGTGCAATGGCATGATCTCAGCTCACTGCAACCTTTGCCTCCTGGGTTCAAGCGATTCTCCTGCCTCAGCCTCCTGAGTAGCTGGGATTACAGGCCCCTGCCACCACACCCAGCTAATTTTTTTATATTTAGTAGAGATGGGATTTCACCATGTTGGCCAGGCTGGTTTTGAACTACTGACCTTAGATGATCTGCCCACCTCGGCCTCCCAAAGTGTCAGGATTACAGGTGTGAGCCACCGTGTCTGGCCTGCTCATTTTCATCTTACAAAATAATGTGCATGTTAGAAACCCGGGGAGACCAGGGAATTCCATATCCTGAGATGCTTTCTTCCAGGGACTCCACAATTCTAGAGCAGAAAGGCGTGCAGTCTCCCTGGCACTCCTACTGGGAAGGGTCGATGCCAGAGTGGGCTCTAACCCAGTACCTTTCGTGCGATTCTCTCGATGACAACTCTGGCTACTTGAGTGATAGACCCACCCTCTGGGTCGTAGAAAGGACTCTGAGGATGGTCCAGGCTGGTCAAGGGCCGGATTTTCTCCTGGGGAATGGTGGGCTTGTTGGGTGACTGCAGGAAAACATATAGAGGCAGGGAGTAAGAAAGAAAACTGGGAAAACCCACAAAAGCCATTTGTTATATGGATCAGAGCAAAGTCCTGATAGGAATTTAACAAGTATAATGGCTACTGTTTATATTTATGGAATTGTGTTCATGCCATATGCTGTGCTGGGAAATTTCTAGAACTGTATTTTAAAATTCTTCCATGTACATGGTAGGATTGTGCCCAGATGAAGGAACCAAGTTTCAGAGAGGCCATCCCAGCTAGGAAATGGCTGAGCCAGGTTGACCTGAATCCCAAACTCTCCCTAATAGACCAGGCATTGGAAAACTTTTTTCTGTAGAGGGTCAGATGGTAAATATTTTAGGCTTTGTGAACCATGCTGTGTCTGTTGCTAATACTCAACTCAGCCATGGTAGTAAAAAAACAGCCCCAGATAATATGTACTTGGACGAGTGTAGCTGGCTTTGAAAACTTTATTGACAAATCACATTGTAGGGCAGATTTGCCTTGCAAACCATAGTTTACAAATGCCTGTTGTAGATTGTTCTCCCATTGGTTGTTTGAGGGCTCCAGATTTCAATGCAGTTGATCATATCTGAGAAATATGACATTCAGGACAGAATGCAAACTCCTTAGCCCAGCTAAGGAGAATCTGGCCCAGCCATATCACATCAACCTCTTGCTGTTCCCCTCTTGCTCTCTTGCCATCGTGGCTTTGGAATGCTGTCCCCTGCTCGCCTGCGAACTGCTCTTTAGCAGTTCCCGCTCTGTGCTCTCCTGGCCACCGCATAACACTTCCCAGAGCCCAAATCACACTCTGTATGTGATGAGACCATGCCGGGCTCCCCAGCCAGACTGGAAGTTTGTCTAGGACAGAGCCTGGGTTAGATACCCTCTGTGTCCAGGACACTCAGGATGGGGCTGGGCAAGGAAAAGGTGCTGGGGAACTTTGCCACTCACCACTCCAGGCACACACACACCTCATAGGTCACCCCGCTGTCAGTGCCAGCGTCCCAGGGAATCAGGTCTTGTACCACCTTCTGGACCCAGCCGCATTCCTTGGTGCACAGATCTTCTGCAGATAAGCCTACGTTCCAGTCAGGACTGGGGCCCATCATGGTCAGGAAGGACATTAAATGGCGTGTCCTGTCCACAGAAAACTCAGCCGAGGGTGCTGCTCTCCTGGAAACCAAATACAGAGACCATTACATTAGAGTTCTGAGGTTGGTCCTCACTCTGAGGGAAATCTGCCTGGATCATGGATGAAGAATGAGAAGGACAGAGAGTAGTTAGATTCATGGTCTCCCACTGAACTCTGCCTTTGGCCATTACAGGTTTATACCCTTCTCTGTCCTAGGTCCATCCATTGAACAAATGTGGAGGGAACCACATACTACTACCCTATCCAGTTTTTTTTTTTTTTTTTTTTTCCAGAGACCGAGTCTTGATCTGACACCTAGGCTGGAGTACAGTGGTGTGATCATGGCTCACTGCTGCCTCAAACTCCTGGGCTTAAGTGATCCTTGAACCTCAGCCTCCCTAGTAGACAGGACTACAGGTAGGCACTATCATGCCCAGCTAACTTTTACATTTTTTAAAGAGATGGGGTCTTGCTATGTTGTCCAGGCTGGTGTACAACTCCTGGCCTCAAGTGATCCTTCTGCCTCCCAAAGTATTAAGATTATACGCATGAGCCACCATGCCTGGCCGTATCCAGTTTAGATGGGTCCACAGAGCTTACCGTTATTTGTATTTCCTTGCTCATTTTTTTTTTTTGTTGCTCTTTATCGACTGTCATCTCTCACTTGAGTATAAGCTTTGGGAAAGCAGGGTTTTGTCTGCCTTATTCAAGGCTTTATTTACAGTGCCTAGCACAGAGCACGTGCTCAGTAAAGGCTTCAGAATACATGAGCAAGCAAATACTGCGCACTGTGTGTGCGCCAAGCAGTGTCGGGTGTAAGATAAAATTCACAAATGAAAACTGCTTAACAATGTCCCCTGTCTTTTTGTATATATTCTCGCCACATACCTGGAGTGAGGATGATTGACTCTAATTTACAGATGAGGAAACAGACTCAGGAGGGTTATGTAACTTGTCCAAAGTCATAAAGTGGCAAAAATGAGACCATAGCCCAAGTCGCTGTTAGTTCAAGGTCAGTGTTCTTTCCAATCATTCATTTTAAAATCCTCCTGCTTGTCCCCTTTCCATTCTGCTGAGATCTCCAGTGTGCCATCAAAGGGGCATCTTCCCCGGCTTCCTGCCTCCATTGTCCTCAGAAGGCCGCCGATAGCAGGCACTGCCCAGCACCAGACTGCACTCATCAGCTCACAGCTGGGAAGCAGGGACCAGCTGTAGAGCCAGAGACCTTTGGCCGACACCCCCGGCTGCTGGGAATAACATCCCAAGTCTAAGCTATCAGAGGCTGCTCTTCAACCTCTATCTCCTTGTGTACTCAGATTCTCAGGAGTGGCTGGGACCATGTGAGATACATGGCAGCAACCACTCACATGGCTGGGAAGGAAAGAGCCGCATTCGCAGGGCACACGGGGTGGCAGTCCCATATTATTTCATTTTCCCCTCATGACAATCCTGTGGGGTTAGAATTATTATCCTGTCTTGTAGAGAGGCCATGAAAGTGAATAAGTGGTTAATGAATTAAGAGACACAGCTAGGAGGGGACTGAGGCTTGAAGGCAGCTCTGCCTGACTCTGCACCCCCAGGCTGCTATTTGTGGGGAATCCTTGGCCAGGGACCAACTGTTCCTTCAGTTCAGCTGGCAGCTGGTCTGCCTCAGCTGTTTGGAAGTCCCTGTGCCCTCTGTTGAGACCAGCTGCTTCTGGTTGCCCTCACCTGGCTCCAGAAAGCAATGACTGCAGACCCAACTAGGGCCTGTGGAACTGGGCCCCTTGGGTTCTGGTATCACCTCTTACAGCTGTGTGTCCTTGGGCAGATTA